>NC_136067.1:1572284325-1572884325 GCF_964261635.1 Lissotriton helveticus
ACTACTAGTGTTCCAGGTTTCTTGTAAAATTAATATACTAAAAGTGTTCAAGAAATCTATTACATATTGGTCCTCAATTAATGATTTTAGACCATTAGTGTTCCAGGAACAAAGATTCAAAGGATATGATCGGCATCAATCCTTCTTTTCAGGATTTACATTTGATAATATTCCTGGAAGCCAGCTCATCTTCTAACTCTGGAACTTTCTTCAACGCCTCACATGTTCTCAAACCAGACTGGCTACTCTTAATCTTGATACCGTATGATAAGTTTAATTCCATAGATGGACCTGACGCACCTTTCAATACTCTAACCTGTGCTTCCGTAGCTATTTTTTTATCATCCCTTTTTTGGGCTGCCGTAGCTATTTTTTTATCATCTTTTTTTGCGTCATTACATCAGGTTACTTAATTGGAATCAGCAACATCGGATAGCGTGGTACTTGTGGTCTCCAAACTTTAATACCCCATTTCTCAAATATTATAGCAATGGCTATTATTTTATCAACAATTTCAGTATTTAGCCAGGTTGTAATTGTTATCTCCCTGTCCAGGTGTTCACCTTCTTTCTTAAACTCTACAGCTTCCAGATCCTCAGTTACCACATCTTTAAGATCTGTGATTGCATGTAACAGTTTCAAGATGTTACCATGATTTAAAATATCATGTGGACCTCTTGTTATATATTGAGAACAGCAGGGTACTTTCCTCATATCGTGCGACAGATTTAAAGGCTCTATCTTATCCTCATCCACAATGACAGGTGGACACATATTCTCAATAGCAGACACCAGAACCATTTCAGTCGAGAAATTAACTTTTTTAACTTCCTTTAATTTTCGATCTTGCAAACCTGAGTGGACCACCTGATCGGTCGTATTACACCTTGCTGATGAGTGTGCTTTACAAGTTTCTGTTTAATAATATTATGAACTCCTTGATCGACCGCTACTTCATTACTTGGTTTCAGGCTTAATTCATGCCTCTGATCATTACTACTACTACCTAAATGACTATTTAAATCTACCGATTTCTGAATATGACTTGATTGCACACTTTGGACTTCCGCCCTTACATTTATCGGTTGTTCTAATATGTTTTCCCTTATTATTTTTGAAGCTTCCACTATGGATCCAGAACCAAATTTGGAATCATCCTGCCCAAACTTTTTGATGACACACTCCATTGTTTGATTTACCTTTACATTAAATCCTGAATTTTTATTAGGACCAAAAATCGGAAAATATGATTTTGTTTCAGTTTCGATTTATTCCGAAATTTTAGGATCATCACACACATTCTTACTAGATGATTGTAAGTCATGCGTTTTCGTATTGTGTGTCTTCCTTAACCTTTTTTTTGCCCTTTTCGAAAGAATTGATGATTTTGATGGAACACTTATTTCATGGCTTTGATTAGGGCTTGTGAGTTGACACTGAATAATCACCAGTCCCAACTCCTATTACCGAGCCATCTTTAATTATATCACATACCGAATTAGGTAGAGGGACCTCTGTAGTTTGTATTTTGCTATCATCATTTACAGGTTGTGCCTTACCATCATAAACTGAGCTGCTTATACTGTTAAATAGATCAATAATTTCATCATTACCATGCGCTTTTCTAACCGACAACAATTTTACTTCATGCACCATTGAACTTACTATTAAAGGCAGGTCAGAAATTTTATCAATCAATTGCGCACAGCTGCAGGTTATAAATGGACTATATTTATCTGCTTGCACCTTTGTAATCAGGTTAGTTAAATGCAGGAGTTTTGTATCAATACCCACTGCATGAGATGCGAGTGTGTTTAGGATATCAACCTGAGCATCCAATTTATCGAAGTGGAAGTTAAGCGCATTAGTAATTGAGTCCATGGTATGTAAAAGACAATCCCATATACCCCGCTCAGGACTAGCCTCACTTTTGTTTAGATCACCTGGGCTAGCCTGAGAATTGACCTCTAGTTTAGTTAATAACAATATATCAGCTGGATTAAACTGGCCATTTAAGTCTAAGCTACATTGGTCATTTGTATTAATAATCTTCTCAGAGCTGCCAACACCTGGATCGGACAGTGATTAACTAATGGTAAAGATATTCTCCATAATTATGCTTGACTGGTAAAAAAAAGCTGACATTACCACTATTTACAAAACGGCTATTTGGACTGGGAAGCGAGTCCTCTGTGACCAATATTGGTTCACTAGACTCATCCTTTTGAGCTGGATTTCCAACTCCAACTCCAAGATCGAACACAATAACATCTTTATTTTCATTCAGTGTCCTACAAGGAGGCATATCACACACTACATCCAACCCTTTACTACACCCAACTGGTGTTTTATGACACAACGCCTGACCGGTAATTTGAAAATCATCGACAAGCTGTAACTCTACCTGATCTACCTGATCGGCAGTCGGGACACAAACGTGGATTTGCGCCTGAGCCCGTAGCTTCCCAGCTACAGATAATGGCTGGATGGAAGATGACAGCACCTTCTCCACTACAGGACATTCGCCTATTACACGCCTATCCTGACTGACCGCTAAAGCATTCAATTTTTCAGGCAACTTTGAATGAGTCAAATCACTAGAAAAGCCACTTTTTCTTCCTTTTTTACACAGTGTTGACGACAATGGAGAGGACAATGAACAGTCACTAACATTCCCACTGAGTTCTTTCTTTTCGGAGGACTTTCTTTTATGTTTATCGGACTGTTTTTGATGGTACTTAAAGAAGTAGCTCTTTATAGACGACTGCGCCACACATTGAGACTTCATGCGATCCACACAGTCTCTAACAAGAGATGCGGATAAAGCCTTTTCCTCAGCTGGCTGACACAAATTCTCATCTATAAAGACACTGCAGCTACTATTTACCACTTTTTCCTCTTTTTCTCCATTTTCCTTGTGCCTCTCCAGTTGAGGTGGAGCAACTGTTGACTTTTCGGTCGTCTGGATTTGTATTGAGTTTGGAGGGGCCCCACACTGACGGCCAGACCTCATCCTTATTCACACAATACTTGACAGTATTTGTCTTAACTGCCCCTTCCCTTATTCTACTCCCTTTGTTCTTCTCTCCGTGCGCCTTGACGTTGTCCACAGACTACGCTATCCACAGTCACAGACACAGACACAGGCACAGGTAAATCTACTATCCACCTTCGCTCACCTTCAGGCACTTCCCACTCGAATGAACAAGTGTTGATGGAATTTCAAAAAAGGCCTCACAACTGAGAATAGTTCATGGACCAGTACATCAGAAAATCTCAAAAAGTATTAAAAAAAAGGCACCACTGGGCACTATAGGAAACTACAGCGCAGCAACTGCTGATTCGGCTTTCTGTTCTATTCTATTCCATTCGGCGGTCCTGGGAGCTATGGCTAGGTAGGGATGGTGAGTATAGTGGGGGGTGGGAGTTAAGCAAGCGGGTTGAGTGGAGGGAAGGGGAACAGCTGTACAACTTGCCCCTCTAATCCACTGCTTCTTATCCACAAACAACAACCCGCAAACCATCTGCCCCCCTACCCCCCCAGCTATCTTATACTCCCCTACACTGGAGTAATCCTTCCTCTCCTTCCTTTCCTTTGGTCTCCTTTGGTCGCTCGTACTCAACGTCTTTGTGCACTACAGCACTACTGCAACTGCTGCTCTAGTGGACATGCAGCTCTAATGCAGCTCACCACGACTTGCTGCTCTCCGGTGCTTAGCATGCTGTACTGCAGCTCCTGTCACATTAAACAAACTTTCGCGGGTCCGGGCAGCACCACAGCTTGGACAAACTTTTCTGATATGCTCCTGCCGCGGTAAACAAGATGTTTATGAAAAGCGCCTCCTGCGTGTTAAACAAGCTTCTGAGCAAGCTTTGTTTTGCATCTCTCACTGCACAGAGTACCCCCACCGTGGCAAAACCAGTTTGGTCACTTCACCTCTGTGCTCAGGGCTGGGGGGCCGAGTCAGTCCCGGCTCACTGTCTGTGGCTTTGGTGGTGTTTTCGGCGTTTTCGGCGTTCGTAGCACTCACACTCACAGCCGCTCGCAGCCGCTCACACTCTGCTACTCGCAGACTTACTGACCAGCAAAACAAGGATTGGATTCCGAAGTACCAAGGAGGAACGCAGCCAGTGAGGAAGGTGCAATGGAGTTGTAATGCAAAGGTCCACCTACAATTCCATTACGGAGTGGAGGTTCTCACAATAGCTAATGCCACATTAATGCAGTTGTGTTCTATCTATCTTTCTATACATAATCTTGATGACATTTGTGATTTGCATTGCCTACACTTCATGTTTTGACTTGCTCCTCTAACTAGGTTGTTAAAAGACACTGATTCACAGTCTGGTAAAGTCAAATATATAAATCTTTCAGTGTCTATGTTAGTGCTACATGTAAACAAACAATTTTCACAGTGATGTTGCCATTTATAAGAAAGGCCAAAAAGATTTTCAATATCTATACCTTCATCTTCCAATACAACAAGCATATACATTAAAAATTCCTGACAATCTTGCTGAATATTCTGCGTAAATTGAGTACAACCTGAACATATGTCCAATACATTCTGAATCTCAGAAACACTGTGTATTTTACTTTTATCACTACTACATTTCTCATAAACAGAATACAACAAAAAACAGAAACAAATTCCAGATTTTCAACAATTTGCTGTTGCAAACTTTCAAGAAAAAAAACAACATTAACAACTACATTAGCATAGCAGTTGACACCAGAACTATTTTCATTCTGATAACCAACAACATCTTCAATAGTGTCCTTTTTCTTTTTGCTTGCTATCACAGTTTCATCTTGTTTTTTTTCTTTCTCTACAACTTCCCTTCAGATATTCTCATATCTTCTTTTTTGACCTACCACACGCTTTTCAAATACAGGATATTGACCTAAATTGGGAGCATATTCTCTTCTTAACCTATTATACACTTTCACACAATTTGCATTTGCACTAATCTTTGTGTCATCAAAATCAATCAAGTACAATCCAGATAAAGTTCTGACTCGAGACAAAGCAGCATATGCCATACCCGCTTTAAACACAGTACTTCCAATATTCACCAATGCACTATCTACACTTAAACCTTGAGATTTATAAATGGTCACCGCATATGCCAAAGAAACACAAAACTGTTTTCTGCGGATATACAAATCTTTTACAAGCAAAAACCGAGCTGAACGACGACTAAATGGTTGTACTTCTTCAATTTTATCAAATTTGATTTTTAAAAATTCAACACCATCTCTAATTAGGTAATTAACTAAATCAACAACTTTACCCATTGCTCCATTTACTAAACCTTTTTCCACATCCAAATTACGTCGTAAAATTACCCGACAGTTTACACATGCATATTGATTCTTTTCTAAACCAGCAGTTTTAGATATCGATTTCTCTAAATAATCCAATATATTCTTCAACTTTTGTGTCAAAATAACAGTGATTCCTTCATGCTCTATTTTATCAATAGCTTCTAATTTTATGATTTCTTCATTTTCCAACTTTAAATTTCTTCATTGAAGATAGAACATTCACACAGTGTTAGCATTAAGCAGATTACAAATTTGTTTTCTGCAATTCTCAAATATATTTTCTCAGGAACGATATTTTCATTTGGAAACAAATTGGAAATAATCGTCTCTGTAAAGCTTCTTTGCAGTGTTCAGTCACTTTTCCAATTCTTATATCTTGTAGAATAGTTCTACAATCAGCATCGGTAAACATCACTTACAACAAAACTTTTACAACGCACTATCATTACAACGCATTGCGCTGGGGGGCGCTCTAGGATAGGGAATATATTTAATTTACTATCCAACACCTTCCCTACTATCCACGGGGACTGGAGTTGGAATAGTAAATTAAATAAATCACTATCCAGCTCCTAAAAGCACTATGCGTTGTAAAAACTGCGTTGTAAAGGCAGGCGTTGTAATAGCCTGCGTTGTAACGTCATACATCCATCAGCATCATTTGCTTGTTGCATATTTGTAATAAGTTCCTTATATTCAAAATATGACCAAATGTTAACATTTCCAATGCTACCCAGAGACTTTCTGGTATCTTCATGTGCAAGTGTTTTAAATATTTGTTGTCCTTTTAAAGTAGTAAGTTGTAGTAGATCTCAAAAAACGATGACGTGTTTTCCTCCAAATAACAGGTCATACTCTGTTTTAAGAATTTGCTGCATTCTTAAATGCACAAAGGAAAGCATTACGTTTGATACCATGCTTACCTCATCAATAATCAGAAGTTTCATTTTCTTCAAGACTCTTGAAACTTCACTACAAGCTTCTCCAGATAGCTTGTGTTATTCCAATTTGTTTTCATGCTCTACTGGCAGCATTAGTAAACGATGTAAAGTAATTCCTTCAACCCTATCGCTGCTGCCGTCAGCCGTTGGACGTCGCGCGAGCTACCTCCCTGGTGCTGCGCACGTCCAACGGCCGACGCGGCCGCTCCCGTTTCTTCGAACGTTCAGCACTGCCGCTGAACATTCGAAGCAGTTACCGGGTTAATATTGGAGCAGTGACAACACAAGACACATGTGACTCAGTTGTTTTCTGTAGATAAGTTGTAATTACTTTAATTAAAAAGCGTTTTCCTGTTCCAGCTTGTCCACTCACGTACATTCGGATTAGGTTGAAATGACGAGCATGAGCACTCTTTCTTTTCATGAAGTAATCCATGGTCAATCTGTTCTCTCACTTGGTTATATATTTGTTTTTGCTCAACATTTAGTTGTTCTTCCAAGTTTCCTAAGTTTGTTACATCTTTTTGAGCTTGATACCTTGCTGTTTCCACCTCATCCATGGCAGTTGCTGCTTCATTTTTGAACAATTGGTTCTCCTAGTGGATCCTGACTCAACGGAGCAGAAGCTTGACTGTCTTGAGAACTGTCTCTAGCAATCTCAGCTGCAATTGTAGCTTCTTGCTCAATTTCGTCATTCAACATTTTCACATAATTAGCAAAAACAGGATATTCTATAGTACCTTTAGTTGCGTTGAACGAATCTTTGTAGCTCTGAAAATCTCCAAGTAATTTCAATTCTGAACTCCAAGGCTTGAAGAGTAGCAAAAGAGCTAAATAGTAAAATTCCTTTTTGTCAGGATTTTCGCAACTCAGTTAATCAAATGTCCTTTTCTTTGTTTCACCAAACATCCTTCAGAACCAATCACAGCATATATACCATTATTGATGTTTTCTGTAATATTCCGTTTAAAAATATAGTTTTGCAGCACTTCATAGAGACAAATTTTCTCTAGATGATGACTTCTATTTGGGTAATATGTATCCAACATATTTGTTTTCACAATATCTGTACTTTCTGGCTCTTTTTCAGCTAAATATTCAATTTCCTGTACAGATTTAAGTACTCGATCTCGTGTTGCTGCAAGACCTAGACTCACCCAAATGATTCTTCTAGATTTGGAGTATAGACTTGCAGATGATAAGCGATCTGAGCATTCATACCCTCCACTTTCTCGAGATAAAATCTCCAAACTGTAGCTGTATAATTTCTTACTTAGACTCTTCTCGTGGAAAATCTCTTCCCACATTTCCTTCAATTCCGTCTTTTCTGATTTTGTTATATAGGATGTTACATATCGAGCACCAGCAATAGAATTGTCCGCAACGTATTGAATATCCATGTTAGCATTCCACATGGACAAAATAACTGGGTTGTAGTCATTTATATATTTTGACTCTTCATTTCTTCTTAAGTTGTAGGTATTTTTTGGAGACTTTCTTGTGATAGTATGTTGCAAAGATGACATAAAACTGTTCACTCTTTCTTTTTTTTTTGTAAACAGATTTTATTGTTGTCCACAGTCAAAGAAGCAGGGCACAATCCGCCAACATGCCCACGCAGGGGCTCAAAAGACAAAGCACTCCTCATGCACCACCTGGCCTAGTTAAGGGGCAATACCTCGCAACCACTCAAACCCCCTCTGGCCACGCTCTGTAGGTCTATGCTCCTCTTTTGCTTGAGTAGCCGAGGCCGAGTCTCCCTAGAGTCCAGACGGAAGAGTTTCCAAGAGCCATGTCCCCTCCTAATAAGCCCTGACTACAACATATCTTACGAAAAAGAGAAAAATGTTCCCTGGGTTCTTGGTTGTAGCGGGGGAATTTAAATCATTCACTCATTGCCATTTGTTCACTTTCATACTATTCACCAGTGAGTGCTATAATGGAACCACAAAAACAGGAACTATTTTATGTGCAGAAAGCATCAACATTTTATTATAAAAACAGATATTCCTTAAAAAGGTATTTGATACATTAAAAACATGAATTCATTAGACAAAGTTAAAAGCAATATCAGTCAATTCAATGGTATTTCAATTTCAACGTTTTTTTGGTCAGATCTATGGGTGCTAGAGTACACAGATCAGCATACTAATGAAGACATCAATTACAATGACACATAATTATAAAATATACAAAAAACATCCCCTACGGGGTAGTCCACGCGTTTCGGTGGTTTGTGGCAATATGCCCCACCTTCCTCAGGACAGTTTTGGTGTACACATCTATCTGTGAACAGAAAATATCAGCATAAGAATATATTTATTATAACAATAACAGTTTTATCATTTTTTTGTCCCATCCTTTTTACTCTTTTCAATGCTTGTGTGTCATTTTTTGTGGTTCCATTTTTACTTTTCAACATTATGGTGACCCCTGGAGCCAACCCACCTTGTTTTTCAGAAAAAACTTACTAAAGAGTTTTGATCTGGGGAGTATGGGCACACTTATTCGCACATTCACACATTTCCCTCCATTCTAGAAAACATGCAATCATACCCGATTGCATACCTTAAAAGTTTATCCCTTGTGGCTTGGGATATTTGCTTGAAGAACTTCTGGGCGGCTAATTATAGTCTCGCTCTAGCAACACAAAGACACGATATTATTCAGAATTATTAGTCTAATTGTTAAATGTTTAGACATGCTGCGTTTATTCCATATCCTACCTTTTGTAATTCAGCGTGATCTTTATTCTTTCCCCACTTGTTCTGGCTATTTATTATCAATTCCACTCTGTGGGGAAGCGGGGAATAACATATTAATTTTTCCCTTTTTATTTTTATGGGTGGGTTATTCTCAGTTTTCCTATTTAATTACACACCTTGTTTGGGATAATCCGCTCTTTACATCGGTGTATGCTTCTCTGTAATGGTCGCAGTATTTTCAAATATTGATTAATCTGAAATAATGGGAATAATATTTTTTAGTTCCATATTCCCTTTCTTGTTTCTTATTTCCTCATCGAAAACGTGCTCACCTTGTTTGTTTTATGGTGTCACTGGTATACTCAGTTCCAGCTAGCCGCTTGTCTCAAAAGGTTTCTTTCAATTTCACCTATAGGGATAGAGCGTGCATGAACTATGACCGAACATAAGGGATTTGGGCATGAATGAGCCATAACTCAAAATGAAACTATTAATTTCCTCCTCCCTACTCCTTATAACGCTCACCTTCTAGATCAGCTTTTCAGAGGTTGTTGAATCCTCACTGCTTCCGTGATGCTAAGGGCTTCTTGCACTTGTCCTTCTTAGCTCGGGGCTCTGGGAGAGAATGTTATATTATGATGTTATTCCCTTTCTATCTTCTAGAGCATGTTAATAAAATTTCTAACATCCTGGGGAGCATTTTTTTATTTATATATATGTAGTTTGCACCCATCCGATATATATCTGCGTTTTTCGAGTACGCTCCGAATAGTTAGTGCTACCATTATCATGGCGGTCCTAAGTACGCGCGCCGCGTGTTAGCTGTCGTTTTTAGGTCATTATCTTTTGACAGCGAGTTCCGCCTGTTGTACACTAAAGCCATGAGTATATTTCGAATTGGCCCCTCACGTGCCCGTTCCCCGTTTCCTAATAGACAATTTTCAATTTAAATTAATTAATTGTTTATTCGTAAGTTATGTATGGCCACATGCAGATTTCACTTCGTGCTCCGATTTAATCCTTTACCCTTATGAGAAAATGGAGCCTCCTACTTGCGTAAATTAGTAAAAGCTCAGGCTCGCCATGCTTCTACTCGCAAATCCTCTGATTTTACTCGTACATTTTAGTTCAAAGGGCTCTCCTCATTCTACGCATTGTTGTACTATAGTGATCATAAACGTCAACTAACTGCGTTCGCTCTCTCTGGTTCAGGCTTTAGACTAAACGCTAAGCCCTCAGCTTCGGTTTTACCGGTGCTTAGGCATTCCCCTGTGTTTACAGGTCTCTTACCTTCTCAGCGTACGTTTGCCTCCTCCACCGATGTATTTCCAAATTCCGAATGTGGGCAAGACACGTTGTCGGAACCGCTCTCTTTTTAAAGTGGGTCTAAATTACATCGCCTTCCACGTCCCGGTCACAAGACTCCTCTTTTTTTGGGCACTAAACATAGAAGAGGCTCTGGATGGGTTCTGCTCGGCGCGAGTATGGGCGCCATCTTAGAGTGTTTTGTACCTGATATAATAGGTACTTTATTAGGTCAGATACAATGTACCTGTTTCTCTACTTATTGTTAGACTTATTTTTATACTAATTTACTTGCTTCTGTTCAGTTGAGATGTAATAAGACCCTACCCCTGTGCCTATTAGCGTGTTGAATACTATTATTATAAGTTTATATCCCATTGTTTTCTATGCGTCACTTTATCGGTATATTCTTTCCCATTCTTCCCGGTTGTTAAGGCCCTCACAGTGTGTTTTGAATTTACACATAAAGAATTGCTCTCTCATTTTGCGTTTTTTTTCCCAATTACCGCCTCTTCTTGACATTGTGATTTTTTCCACCACACACCATCTAAGGTCCTCTACTCTGTGGTTGTGCTGTACCCAATGTTCTGTTAATGGGGCATTGCATTTCTGAGTTCTAATTGCTGAACGGTGTTCGTTCAGCCGTACCTTTACTTCCCTACCCGTCTCACCGATGTACCCTAAGCCACATGGGCATGTTATTAAGTAAATGACATTTTTACTCTTACAGTTGTACATCTCTTTAGGGACATACAACATATCTTAATCATGGGGTGCTCTCCCAGTCTCAAAAGCTTCCCCATGCGTGCCTGCGCGTTCCGCTAGTGTCGAGTCCCCAAATCACCATAGTAGCTGAGTGTGGACATTTTTATCCTAACTTGAACAAAAACAAAGAAACCCCCCTACCCCATAATCACTCTTTCTTTTGATATTACAGGACGTGGAAATCCAAAATGACATTTGGTGTAGAATTTGTCCTTAGATTTTTACTTTCGACTACATATTTCCCACAACGATGACTTTGGAATCGTAAGACTTGTTGTCTTAAGTCCTTTTCTTCTGTGCTTTTGGGTATAGCACATGTAGCATATTCTTCAATAAAAGAGAACACAGTATCATCTGAATCTGTTCCGAATTTGGGGGCATCTTTGATCCATATTACCACATGTATGTGAGGAGCACCTATCGCTTGATACTCCTTTCTCCAAAAGAAATCCACAACTTCTCCAAGAGGAGGATTTTTTTTATTGGTGATAAAAGACATCATAGCTTCAAATCTATGATTGAAATATCTGCATACATTAACTGGATCCAAAGAGCACAATTCTAAAGGTGTCTTGTATTCAATATTTACTATATTTGGATTTGCCTCTCGCAGAAATTGAAGTAAATCATCCTAAGCATATTCAGCACAGCTTAGAGTAAGGAACCATGAATGAGTTCCTAAGTTCCTTAGCATACATTTCAGTTCTCCATGACGATGGTACCACTATTCATTAGTACCACACAGACACACCATGAGATTAATTAGCTGAGATTCCAAAATATTATCTTTCTGCAGAACTTTATCCATAAATTCCTTTGCCGAAACATTTTGCAGATGTACAACTGCATTAGAAAGTCCAGACAAATCACTCTCAAACAAAAGATGAAACAAATACGGAATACATTGTCGAAATCTTGGATCTTCTGCATATAATCTTGATGTCCGGTATTCAGATGCAGGAATCTGCACAGGTTGGTCACCATACCGTCCTCCTTTTACTGTGGGAAACAATTGAGGGAAACAACAAGCTTCCAAGCTTTTTTCCCATATACTAATGGGACTTCCTTTTGCTTCTTTCATTTGGAATAACTCTATAGTATTCCCCATCACTTCTCTAGAATGCAATGGATGAACACTGTAATGTTCGTAGATTTCTTCACTTCTGGACACATCCACTTTTGCAATTTGTCTAGATGGCAAGTCACTATCTTCTTCTACAGTTATTTCTTCTTCTCTCACATACACATTTCTGTAATATTGATTATTTTTTACCAGATACAAAGTTGCCTTTTTCACTTTCCTAACATCTACTAATTATTGCCAGATTTTCTTACTCTTAGTATGAGCACCATTAAAAAGAATAACTAAATGTTCATCCTCTACATTTTCTACATCAATTGTTTCAATATTTTTCTTTAAATCTAGAGGCAAATATACAACTCTTCCCTTTAATCCTCTCTGTAAATCAGAAGGAGGCAATTTTCCTGTCTTAGGCTCTATACGAACAATAGCCTGAAATGGATGCACACATTGAATAAGAATAGACTTAAAGGTATTTAGATCCATCAGTTCAGAAGGAATATTTACCAACTCAAGATTATTATGCACAGCTCTAGCAGGCATTTTGTTCTCGTCTAATTTGTTATAACAATATTTACAAATATGTTGATCAGAACCCAAATCAAAATAATTCTCTACCAACAAATAAGTTGCAAATTCTTTCCACTCATTATTTTCTTTTTCACTTTTTAAAAACAGATCAACAGGCCTGGTCTGATTTTTATAATGAGTTCGTCGACAACAAATACAAGAATAATTTGGGCTTTCATCTGAAAATCACCTTAAACTTCGTAATTTCTTGCTCAAAATTTTCTGTACTACAATGTTGTACATTCTCTTCCACATTTCCTTCTATTAATGTATCAGTTCCTGCACTATCTTCCTCAGGACCAAAGTAACTAACCTCAATTTCTTCACAAAAGTTCATTACATCTGATACAGATCCAAGCAAAAGAGCACTGTTCAACTTTTTTAACATTAGTGCTGGACTTTTTGCATAATACAATGTTCTGAGTAATTTCCTCATTTGAGCATGATGTACTGCTAACAGCCTGAAATGGTGAAAAACACTTCAACATACTTTTTTAGAAAGACAAGCCAGAGAATGACCTTGCAAACCAGTATTTTCTCTCACTCTTCAAGGGTCTAGTCCTTGAAACATCTTAATCTTTTGTTTAACCCTTTTCTTAGTATAGTTATGTAAGAAAATGCATAAAAAATCAATAGATTCCTGCCGTACACTACAAATACTACTGCAATTCCAAGTGTACACTGGAGCTTTAGGACGTCTCCCTAAAACTTCATCAGCTAACATCTCTTCTGCATTTCTGGGAACAATTTTCTCTTTCTCAATAGGACAACAATTTCTAACCTCATAAGCTCGACCACTGGTGTCAACTGCATGCAACAAATCATTACTGCGAAAATAACTCTCTTCATTAAAAAAAGGCTCAGAACTTGAACTATGTTTCCCTTCACCCAAAAAAACCCAGAAAAATTAATTCTATTACTCATTCTTCTCCGCTTACTTTTGGCCTTAATTAAATTGATTGGTTTATCTAGTGATCGAATTCTATTTATTGTTAAAATAAACAATTTATTTTTTAATTCAAAAGCTTTCTCAACAATACTTTCAATATTTTTCTTCTTATAAAATGCTGATTTTCTTTTACATTTCTTCATTTCCTTCATCAAATTTAAAACAACTCTATTGTAAAACATTATTTTTCAAATTTCCTGAAATTGATTCTTCCTCCTTTTACTATACAGTGTTTGTTTAGAAGATGATTTCCCATCGTTTTTGTTTTTTCTCTTGTTTTTCTTTTTTGTTGCAGACACAGTGTTTGTATTTTTCACATTGTCCACACTATTCCTAGTGTTTGATAACTTCTTTAAAAAATCCTTTGTTGTCTTACCAGGAGCTTTTTTTCTGTTTGTTAACACATTGTTGTTCAGGTAAATCTTGTGGATGACTTCTCTTTAAATAATAAACTTAATTAAGTTGTTTCCTCTTTTCACTTTTTGATGGCATGATGAATTTCTTTTTGTTTTGATAAATAGAATCTGTTCTAAAATATATACATAACATTATAAAAACAGATTTCTGAAATATACTATTCTATTACTAAATAAATACACTGTAAAATGACTAAGTATAAAAAACAACTGTGTAACTGATAACTGAAGTGCATACATACTGCTTAACATTTTCACAAACTACATCTGGAAGAAGAGTACCTTAATGAATTCATTAGTAGTTGGATTTTTGAGCAGTGAATGAATTAGTACTTGCTACTAAATGCATCACTAGAACAGTACAGGGGGAAACACATACTATAACAGCGGAACTGAAGGTATAAAAGACAAGTGTACACGTGGAAAGAAGAGTGCATGCATACAGCACACGGGTATGAAGCAGTCCTTGTCCTAGTGCGTACTTTACAACATGAGTATGGATAGTGAATGGATTAGCATAAACTGCTGGATGAGTCACTACAATAGTGCAACAGCAATGACAGAGTGCTTTGTGGAAGTGGAAGGATACATACAGTGGAATTAAAGGTATAAAAGACAAGTTTGCAGGTGCATAAAACACTGCATGCATAGTCTATAGTGGTTTGAAGCAGTCCAAGCCCTAAAGCCTACTATGCTGCATGAGTACTTAGGTACTGACTAGATGATTACAGTTCTGCAAGGAGAGTACCAGACTGAATTTATAACAGCTTCAGTTTTAGCACAGTACATAGATAAACACATACTGCTCAATGGCTAAGTACAGTACTGAAAGCTTTAAGGGTAATAGCACTGGGTCAATTATAGGCTATATTTTTATTAGCGCTACATTAATTGCTAGAGTGAGGGGGTATACTGTATCTTGGTCTACATTTAGTGACCATAATCCTGTCACATTGACTATAATGGATGACTTAAAGAAACGGGGAAAAACTAATAGAAATGTGGGAATATTAGATATACGGCCTACAGACCAAGCCTGAAGAATTAAATGGTGCTGGGTGGTACCCCAGGACTTTCAGGCTAATTTGGTGGCTACAGTTGGTCACGAGATGTCCACTTGCTTGAATGAATGTAATGGGGAAGAGGTTGTTCTGGCAGCCTACTCTAAACTTTGTAAACAAATCTCCTTGGACCTCAAACAGCCACGTAAAGGACAGGATAAGGCTGGGGAGAGATGGTTCGACCATAACTGTTCATTAGCCCATATGAAGTTGTTGGCTGCTTTGAAACAAACTCCACCAGATAAGCCTACAATAGCCGCTCTAAGGAAAACCTACAAATTGGTTCAAACAAATCGGAAAAGTAGATTAGAAAGGAGGCCTGGGAAGAGTTATTATCCACCAATGTTATCAAAAACAATTCTAAGTTTTGGGAAGTGGTGAATAAGCCTTTCTTTCATGAGTCTCATAATAGTCAGCTTGATTGTGGTATCCAGGAGCAAATCTGGCATAATCATTTTAAATCAGTATACGATGTGGATGACACTTGTGTCAATCCAGATTTTAAGATTGAGGCGTATACCTTATTTTTTTCAGATTCAGAGGTGTCAGTGGCAATTAAACAGATGACGAGCAATAAGGCTCTGGGACCGGATGGTGTGCCGGCCGACCTCTTTAAATCTGACATTAAGACATGGTCCAAAATATTGTGTAACGTTTTAACAAGGCCTGCAAATCTGGCCTACCCAACACGTGGTCAGAATCCATAAAAGTACTGATTTTTTAAAAAAAGGTAATAGAGGGGATCCTACTTGTTATCGTCCGATCTCCCTCATTGATTCCGCAGTCAAGGTGCTCGGAAGGGTGGTGCTTAGCCAACTTACGGAATGGCTAGAGGAAACATAAACCCTCTAAGAACTGCAATACAGTTTCAGGAAGGGTAAGGGCACATCAGATCAATGCCTCAACTTACATCTACTGATCGGGAAATACACAGTTGCCAAGAAGGGAGCAATTTTTCTGGCATTTATGGACCTTTACTCGGCCTTTGACTGAGTGAATAGGTCCAGACTGTGGGCTATGCTCCTGAAACTGGGAGTTGATAGCAACATTGTTAATTTCCTTGCAGACCTACATAGGGGTTTATCTGCCACTGTGCATTATGATCAATTGGGCAACTGGACTGGAGGAATATGTATTACAAACGGTGTCAGGAAGGGGTGCATTTTGGCCCCTTTATTATTTACTCTTTACATAAATAGTTTGGACTCTGCATTATGTGATTCATACAAAGACATCCTGCGTGTTGGGCAACGCCTGATCCCGGCACTACTTTATGTGGATGATGCCGCTCTTTTAGCACAAACTGCAGTGGGCCTACAACCACTTTTAAACTCCTTTGCAGCCTCCATGAAATCCCTGGGTCTCAGTGTGAACTTCTCTAAGTCCCATATAAAGAAAATTGGCCCTAAGACCACAAGGGATAAAACCTTTCATTGCGAAGGAAACGTGTTGTCCAAGGTCTCTACCTTCCCGTATTTAGGAATCATATTTGACGATCAAGGCTCTTGGTCTCCACAAATCTTAGCAAAAAGCAATGTTTTGGCGAGATCCACATCTGCTGTTTTGGGCTTTGCACGTAATTTGGGGGCAAGACCCATGCAAGCCCTCTTGAAAATATACGGAGCGAAATGCGTCTCCCTCGCAATGTATGGTGCTAACATTTGGGGAATGAGGAACGTGAAAGCAATCCAGGTGGTGAAGGACAAGTTTCTTAGAAAAATTTTATATGTCCCATAATCTACAGCTGGTTATATCGTCCATCAGGAGTGTGGAGCTAGCTTTGTGGAGGATCAAATTACCATGGCACCCCTTTAAAAATGTATCTCGACCTGGTTGAACCCAGAACTGGGGCTAAACCAGGAAATCATTAGAGATTGTTTGGCTCTTGATTATGGGAATCGCATCCCGTGGCTCAGATATGTCCATAACATGACAGTGCAATTGGGCCGACCTGAGCTATATAAATCGCCCGAGACACTGTCGAAGGGGGACATCAAATGGGTCAAGGATTTATATCTTTTAATGGCTGCCATGGCTAGAGAAGTTAGGGAGTTGGTAAAGACGATCATTGAACCGTATCTGGTTATTGATACAAACCCCAATCATCGATTCTTACTGACCAGATTTAGTTTGCATCAAGTTCATTTCCTTCTTGCAGAGTCATCAAGATGGAAGAGGGTGGAGGAATTGGGGGTTTGTTTGTGTGATGATTCCTCCACTCAGGACACAATGCATTTTATTCTTTTCTGCAAGCACTTTACCGTTATTAGGAAGCGTTTTATCCTTCCAATCCTAGCTAATAAAGGTTTTCTTCGGGCGAAGCCAGCACTTCTTTATCTCTAGCTATTATCAAATGTGTGGGAAATTTTTAATGTTGCTAGCTTCCTCACCACCGCCGTAAGAATTATGAGAATATATAGGCTACGTATAACTGGCCCAAATGCACTTAATTGAATTCATTGAATGTTTGTAATGTCTTAGTTTAGCAATATGTTTTTATGAAATTCGCCCAATATGAATTTGAACATATGTATTGTGTTCTTTAAATTTTATGTAATTTGTCATTACTCTTAATTCGTAACAAATGGTTTTATAATGTTTGGTACAAAATTGTAGTATGCTTTTATGGTTTTAAAACAAACCGAATAAAGTATTTTTGACTGACTGACAGTACTGAAATAGCAGTGACAGAGTGTTTGCTAGAAGTGTAAGGATACAGACTGGGGAATTGAAGGTATAAAAGACAAGCTTGCAGGTGCATAGAAGACTGCATGCATAGTCTATAGGGGTTTGAAGCAGTCCCTGGCCTAAGGCCTACTTTGCTCCATGACTACTTGGGTACTGACTGGATGATTACAGTTCTGCAAGGAGAGTGCCTGACTGAATTTATAAGAGCTTCAGTTTTAGCACAGTGCATAAATGAGCACATACTGATGAATGGCTCAGTACAATACTGCAACAGCAGTGACAGAGTGTTTTCTGGAAGTGTAAGGATACAGACTGAGGAATTGAAGGTATAAAAGACAAGTTTGCAGGTGCATAGAAGACTGCCTGCATAGTCTATAGGGGTTTGAAGCAGTCCATGCCCTACGGCCTACTTCACTGCATCAGTAGTAGGCCTGGGCGGTAAATTCCATTCCGTTAATGGAATTTGTGGAATTTGGGTCATTTCATGTTCTGTGGAGAACGTGAAATTGCCCAAAATTCTGCGTTCCGCGACTTCGTGACATTTTTTGCATGTTCGCCTTCTCAAAAGTGTGTTTGCAAGATATTTTTCCCCGAGCACGCCAACAGCGATTGTGAACAGTAAAAAAGAATCAAGAACAAGCAACTGCCTGTGTTCTAGGAATTTCTACGCATCCGCGGAGATTTTTTACCGTTTCGCGGAGATTTGCGTAACGCGATTACGCGAATTCCGCCCACCCCTAAGTAGTTGGGTACTGACTAAATGATTACAGTTCCGTAAAGAGAGTGCCTGACTGAAATCATAAGTGCTTGAGTGTTAGTGCAGTGAAATGATTATCACAGACTGCTAAAATGGTCACTGTAGTAGTGCAAGAACAGTCACAGAGTGTTTGATGGAAGTATAAGGATACAGAATGGAGAATTGAAGATGTGAAACACAAGTGTGCAGGTGGATAAAATAATGCATATATACTGGATAGGGGTTTGTAGCAGTTCATGTGCTAATGCCTACTTCACTACATCAGTACTTGGGTACTGACTAAATGATTACAAGTCTGTAAGGAGAGAGCCTGACTGAATTTATAAGTACTTGAGTGTTAGTGCAGTGAAACGATTATCAAGGACTGCTAAATGGGTCACTACAGTAGTGCAAGAATAGTCACAGAGTGTTTTTGGAAGTATAAGGATACAGAATGGAGAATTGAAGATGTGAAACACAAGTGTGCAGGTGGATAGAAGAATGAATATATACTGAATAGGTGTTTGAAGCAGTTCATGTCCTAAGGCCTACTTCACTACATCAGTATTTGGTTACTGACTAAATAATTACAGTTCTGTAAGGAGATTACCTGACTTAATTCATAAGTGCTTCAGTGTTAATGCAGTGAATGGATTACCACAGACTGCTAAATTGGTCACTACAGTACTGCAAGAACAGTCACAGAGTGGTTGATGGAAGTATAAGGATACAGAATGGAGAATTGAAGATGTGAAACACAAGTGTGCAGGTTGATAGAAGAATGCATACATACTAAATAGGGGTTTGAAGCAGTTCATGTGCTAAGGCCTACTTCACTGCATCAGTACTTGGGTACTGACTAAATGATTACAGTTCTGTAAGGAGAGTGCCTGACTGAATGTATAAGTGCTTGCGTGTTTGAGGAGAGAGAAGGAGTATGAGGAGAGAGAGGGGAATATGAGGAGAGAGGGGGGTTATGAGGAGAGAGAGGGGAGTATAAGGAGAGAGGGGTGTGTATGAGGTGAGAGGGGGAGTATAAGGAGAGAGGGGTATGTATGAGGAAAGAGGGGTGAGTATGAGGAGAGAGGAGGGAGAATATGGAGAGAGGGGGGAGTATAAGGAGAGAGGGGTTGTATGAGGAGAGAGTAGATAGTATGAGGAGAGAGGGAAGAGTATGAGGAGATGAGGGAGTATGAGGAGAGGGGGGGTACAAGGAGAGTAGGGGGATTAAGAGGAGAGAGAGGGGGAGTATGAGGAGAGAGGGGTATGAGACAGGGGACGTATGAGGAGATAGTTTGGTAGTATGAGGAGAGAGAGGGAGAGAATGAGGAGAGAGGGGGGAGTATGAGGAGAAGGGGGAGTATGAGGGGAGAGGGGAAGTATGAGGAGAGGGGGGAGTATGAGGAGAGAGGCCAGGAGTATGAGGAGAGAGGTGGGAATATAAGGAGGGAAGGGGGAGTATGTAGAGAGAGCGTGTGTATGAGGAGAGAGGAGGGAGTATGAGGAGAAAGGAGGGAGAATGTGGAGAAAAGAGGAGTATAAGGAGAGAGGGGGTGTATGAGGAGAGAGGGGGTAGTATGAGGAGACAGAAAGGAGTATGAAGAGAGGGAGGAATATGAGGAGAGGGGGGAGTATGAGCGGGAAGGGAGAGTATGAGGGGAGAGGGAGAGTATGAGGAGAGGAGGGAATATGAGGAGAGGGGGAGTATGAGGAGAGGGGGGAATATGAGGGGAGAGGGGGAGTATGAGGAGAGGGGGGAGTATGAGGGGAGAGGGGGAGTATGAGGAGAGAAGGAGGAGTATGAAGAGATGGGGGAGTATGAGGAGAGAAGAGGGGGGAGTATGAGGAGAGAGGTGGCAGTATGAGGATGGAAGGGGGAGTATGTGGAAAGAAGGTTGAGTATGAGGAGAGAGCGGGAGTATGGGGAGAAAGTGGCAAGTATGAGGGAGAGGGGGGAGAATGTGGAGAGAGGGGGGAGTATAAGGAGAGAGGGGGTGTATGAGGAGAGAGGGGGAAGTATGAGGAGAGGGGGTAGTATGAGGAGAGGGGGAGTATGAGGAGAGGGGGAGGTATGAAGAGAGAGAGAGGAGTAAGAGGAGAGAGGAGGGAGTACGAGGAGAGGGGGGAGTATGAGTAGAGATGGGGGAGAATGAGGAGAGAGGGGGAGTAAGAGAAGAGAGGGGGAAGTATGAGGACAGAGAGGGGGAGTATGAGGAGAGGGGGGAGTATGAGGAGAGGGGGAGGTATGAAGAGAGCGGGAGGAGTAAGAGGAGAGAGGGGGTATGAGGAAAGAGGGGGAGTATGAGGAGGGGGGAGTATGGTATGAGGAGATGGGGAGGTATGAAGAGAGAGGGTGGAGTAAGAAGAGAGGAGGGAATATGAGGACAGAAGGGAGTATGAGGAGAGATGGGGGAGAATGAGGAGAGGTGGGGAATATGAGGAGAAAGGGGGGAGTATGAGAACAGAGAGGGGGAGTATGAGGACAGGGGGAGTATGAGGAGAGAGAGGGGAGAATGAGGAGAGAGGGGGAGTATAAGGAGGGAGAGGGGGAGTGTGAGGAGAGGGGGGAGTGTGAGGAGAGAGAGGAGGAATATGAGGAGTATGAGGAGAGAGGGGGTGAGTATGTGGAAAGAGGGGCGAGAATGAGAAAGGGGGAGTATAAGGAGAGAGGGGTGTATATGAGGAGACAGGAGGGAGTATGAGGAGAGAGGGGAGAATGTGGAGAAAAGAGGAATATAAGGATAGAGGGGGTGTATGAGGAGAGAGGGGGTAGTATGAGGAGACAGGAAGGAGAATGAGGAGAAGGGGAATATGAGAAGAGGGGGAGTATGAGGAGAGAAGGGAATATGAATAGAGGGGAGAGTGTGATGGAGAGGGGGAGTATGAGGAGAGGAGGGAATATGAGGAGAGGGGGGAGTATGAGGAGAGGGGGGAGTTTAAGGGGAGAGGGTGGGTAAGAGGAGAGGGGGGTATGAGGAGAGAGGGGGATTATGAGGAGAGAGGTTGGAGTATTAAGAGATGGGTGAGTATGAGGAGTGAGTGGGGTATGAGGAGAGAGGGGGAGTATGAGGAGAGGGGAATATGAGGAAAAATGGGGAGTATGAGGAGTGGGGAGTATGAGAGGAGAGTGGAATCAAGAGGAGAGGGGGTGTATGAGGAGAGAGGGGAGTATGAGGAGAGAGGTGGGAGTATGAGGAGAGAAGGGGGAGTATGTGGAGAGAGAGGCGAGTATGAGAGAGAGGGAGTATAAGGAGAGAGGGGGGAATATGAGGAGAGAGGGGGTGTATGAGGAGAGAGGGGGTAGTATGAGGAGAGAGGCAGGAGCATGAGGAGATGGGGAGTATAAGGAGAGAGGGGGGTATGAGGAGAGAGGGGGGAGTATGAGGAGGGGGGAAGTATAAGGAGAGAGGGGAAGAGCAAGAGGAGAGAGGAGGGAATATGAGGAAAGGGGGAGTATGAGGAAAGATGGGGGGAGAATGAGGAGAGAGGGTGAATATGAGGAGAGAGGGGGGAGTATGAGGACAGAGAGGGGGAGTATTAGGAGAGGGGGGACTATGAGGCATTGGGGGAGTATGAAGAGAGAGGGAGGAGCAAGAGGAAAGAGGGGGAAGTATGAGGACAAGGGGGAGTATAAGGAGAGAGAGGGGAATATCAGGAGAGAGGGGAGTATAAGGAGAGAGAGGCGAGTGTGAGGAGAGAGGAGGGAGTATGAGGAGAGAGAGGAGGAGTATGAGGAGAGAGGGGGAGAATGTGGAAAGAGTGGTGAGTATGAGGAGAAAGGGGGAGTATAAGGAAAGCGGGTGTGTATGAGGAGAGAGGAGGGAGTATGAGGAGAGAGGGGGGGAGAATGTGGATACAGGAGGAATATAAGGATAGAGGGGGTGTATGAGGAGAGAGGGGTAGTATGAGGAGACAGGAAGGAGAATGAGGAGAGGGGGGAATATGAGGAGGGGAGTATGAGGAGAGGAGGGAATATGAGTAGAGGGGAGAGTGCGAGGGGAGAGGGGAGTATGAGGAGAGGAGGACAATAAATAGAGGGGAGTATGAGCAGAGGAAGGAGTTTGAGGGGAGAGGGTGGGTATGAGGAGAGGGGGGGTATGAGGAGAGAGGGGGATTATGAGGAGAGAGGGTGGAGTATGAGGAGATGGGTGAGTATGAGGAGTGAGTGGGGTATGAGGAGAGAGAGGGAGGGGAATATGAAGAAGAGGGGGAGTATGAGGAGTGGGGGGAGTATGAGAGGAGAGGGGAAGCATGAGGAGAGGGGGAGTAGGAGGAGAGGGGGAGTATGAGGAAAGAGGTGGGAGTATGAGGAGAGAAGGGGGAGTATGTGGAGAGAGGGGTGAGTATGAGGAGAGAGAGGGAGTATAAGGAGAGAGGGGGGAATATGAGGAGAGAGGGGGCGTATGAGGAGAGAGGGGGTAGTATGAGGAGGGGGTTGCAGGAGCATGAGGAGATGGGGAGTATAAGGAGATATGGGGGTAAGAGGAGAGAGGGGGAGTATGAGGAGAGAGGGAAGAGCAAGAGGAGAGAGGAGGGAATATGAGGACAGGGGGAGTATGAGGAGAGAGGGGGGAGAGAATGAGGAGAGATGGGGAATATGAGGAGAGAAGGGGGAGTATGAGGACAGAGAGGGGGAGTATTAGGAGAGGGGGGACTGTGAGGAGTTGGGAGAGTAGGAAGAGAGAGGGAGGAGTAAGAGGAAAGAGGGGGAGGTATGAGGACAAGGGGGAGTATAAGGAGAGAGAGGGGAATATCAGGAGAGAGGGGGAGTGTTAGGAGAGAGGAGGGAGTATGAGGAGAGAGAGGAGGAGTATGAGGAGAGAGGGGGGAGTATGTGGAAAGAGTGGCAAGTATGAGGAGCAAGGGGGAGTATAAGGAGAGAGGGGTGTGTATGAGGAGAGAGGGGGTGTATGAGGAGAGAGGGGGTAGTATGAGGAGACAGGAAGGAGTATGAGGAGAGTGGGGAATATGAGGAAAGGGGGGAGTATGAGGAGAGGAGGGTATATGAGGAGAGGGGGGAGTATGAGGGGAGAGCGGGAGTATGAGGAGAGAGGCAGGAGTATGATGAGATGGGGCAGAGTATGAGGAGAGATGGGGGTATGAGGAGAGAGGGGGAGTATGAGGACGGGGGAGTATGAGGACAGGGGGCGTATGAGGAGAGAGGGGGAGAATGAAGAGAGAGGGGGAATATGAGGAGAGAGGGGGGAGTATGAGGACAGGGATGGGGAGTATGAGGAGAGGGGTAAATATGACGAGAAGGGGGAGTATGAGGAGAGAGGGAAGAGTAAGAGGAGAAGGGGGGAAGTATGTGGAGACGGTGGAGTATGAGAGAGAGGGGAATATCAGGAAAGAGGGGGAGTATAAGGAGAAAGAGGGGGGTGAGGAGAGAGGGGGAGTATGTGGAAAGAGGGGCGTGTATGAGGAGAAAGGTGGAGTATAAGGAGAGAGGGGTGTGTATGAGGAGAGTGGGTAGAGTATGAGGAGACGGGGAAGTGAGGAGAGGGGGAGTATGAGGAGAGGGGGGAAGTGAGGAGAGGGGGGAGTAAGAGGAGAGGGGGGAGTATTAGGGCGAGGGGGAGTATGAGGAGAGCATGAGGAGAGAGGGGGAGCATGAGGAGAGAGGTGGGAGTGTGAGGTGGGAAGGGGGAGTATGAGGAGAGAGAAGGGGAGTGTGAGGAGAGAGGGGGAGTATAAGGAGAGAGGGTTGTATATGAGGAGAGAGGGGGAGAATGTGGAAAGAGGAGCGAGTACAATTCCTAAATGCACACAGACGCACAGTGTGATTCTAGACAAACAATATTAGACCTTGCAATTTACCAAACCACATTTACTAGTCTAGAAACAGTTGAGTGACTGCACACACTCCATGTATATAACTACTACATTTCAGTGGTCAACCCTGAATCATTTTGCAAATACATAAGCAATTTGCCGCCATATTTGTGCCAACATTACATCAAAAAAGTGACACAATACAACAACAAAGAGGCAAAAGGGGCTTGTAAATCTGCCCGAGGGTGTGTGTGTTACAGAAAACACGGGTTGTACCCAAAAGAAGTCACTGGGACCTGGGTGAATATATAGTACAGAGAAACGGGGTCCCAGGCTCAAAAAGTTCAAAAGAGTATGCAAATTTAGGAATTGGAGACATAAATCCTAAAATAGTAAGAACATTGTTGTTTAATCACAATGTGTAAGTACATTTAGTCACATAATATTAATCATATGCAAAAATTCAACGTGTTTTGTGCCCCTAAAAAGGGAAAAAGAGGTAGGGAAGGTGGTAGTGTAGGAAGGAGTGTAGGGTAGTTAGAAAAGTGACAAAGCAATGGTCAACCGACCTTAATATACAATGCATTTCATTATCAAAACATAGACCAATGGTTCCAAATTGCTATATGTACATCATGCTTCAGAAAGAAAAAACAATCAATGATATATACGGAAGGACGCTGAGGATAAGGAGGCAGTCGATGTTTCGACCCAAGGATAATTGCAGGCCAATGATGGTGCCTTGCCAGGGGGTCTTCATCAGGATGGGGGTGGAGCGTGTTACCTAAACGAGAGTTTAATAAATAGGTTGACAAGGGTCAGAAAAAGATCCAATTGACTCTTAAAAGAACAATGGATGAAAAAAGAGGGATTTTGATAATTACCAGGTGGTGTTGAGTACTTTAGTCATGGTAAAAAGTGTCTCATAATAGGCGAGGAACATCATAGCGTGTGAGTGCTACAAAAGGGGGAACAAGAAATGATTAATATAAACGCATCATATTCAGACGCGAGAGCAGGCAATATAATCGCTACAACACTGAATGGCAGACTTACAAAGGGTCTCACGGTCATGGATACATCAATGGGAGGTGAACATGATGTCGTACGGTCTGAATGCTGTATTTCTCTATAAGAAAAAGCAGACAGGACCGCATAAAATTAGCCTCAAAAGGACTCAGGTTTTGTAAAAGAGGAGCAAAATAGAGTGGAACATACCCTCACAGTTAACGTTGTTAGGGATGTGCTTAAAAGATCCCGCCGACAGATCGGAAATCTGAAAGACAGAAAGGCCATGGACCCGTGAAGCATTACAAAATTGGTCCCAAATATTACCATATTAGTTGGAGCAATGGTACAACAAGCCTGCACACTATTAACTGAATTAATGTATTGAGAAGAATGTCTACTGGATTCTGCCGGAAGACCGATCGGAAATCTAGAATACAGAAAAGCCCGGGTGCCAGCAAACCATCAGAAGCTGTTCTCCGTGAGTTGCATAGAATGCTAGCATGGTGGCGTGCTGGGAGGTTATACATTTACCTTGTAATCAGAATAAATCTTCCGAAGGCGCAGGCCACAATGGCGGCCGACCGAGTGCTGTGGCTGGGTATCTAGGCAACCGTGGCCACGTGACCCGGAGACGGGCCTGTGACAAATGGTAGGCATGGAGAAAAGACTCACAGAGTGGGGCCCAGCCCAGGAGCTGAGTCATGGTTGCTAGGTTACGTAGGACGTAATTGAAGCGCATCGGAACAATTTTAAAGTACAAAGTATGGTATATTGAGCTCGGTCCTAATGCGAGGCCAAAGGTTTATTGTAAATGAGGAGAGGGCATACTGTGCGTAGCTAGTAGGTATTGTACGATAGTTAGAAAACAACAGAAACGCCTCAAGGTGAGCTTCAATGGGTCTATGTCAGAGTTGCCCGAAATGGGGGGGGAAAGATTGTGCAGACTCTTCCAGACAGCCATAATTAATGTAATCAATTAACGTATAAAGTATATTGTGAACGGATACTGAAGAATACAGACCTCTCTCTGACTGGGAAATTGTAGATTTAAAACACAAGTCTGATTCTAGACAAAAAACTCTATTGATTACTCTTGAAGGGCTAATATGACTGCACACATTACGGACATGTAATTACTGCATTTTACTGTACAACCATGAGTCATTTTGCAAATACAAAAACAATAACTAGTTTCTATATCTATCAAAATTTCAAAAAAGGATAGATATTTAAGCACATATGTGTCCGCAAACACAAAACATACAAAAATGTTTCACTCAGAATAATTCCTAAATGCACACAGATGCGCAGTGTGATTCTAGACAAAAAATATTAGACCTTGCATTTTACAAAAAAACATTTACTAATCTAGAAATGATAAAGTGACTGCACAGATTCCATGTATATAACGGATCACTGAAATAATATCGAGGGACAGAATATCGACCAACAAAAATATCGTTGACAAAATATCGAGAGACAAAATATCGAGTTTCTATCTACAAACAGGTAAGTACAAAAATATCGAGTTAAAAATATCGTTTACAAAAATATAGTTGTAAAAAATATCGACTTTAATAAAAACAATGTTTAATTACATTAATATAAAAAATTAATTACTAAAATATACTTAACAATACTTAAAATAACTTTTAATAATTAAATAATTAATGAAAGTAAAAAAATAATATTTTTTTAATCATATTTCTTAAAACATATATATATATAGTAACAAAATGTAATTAAATAATAGCCAATATTATTAATGTACAAATACAAAAGAGTAAAAATTACTATTCCCACTCCAGTGGGTGCAACAGTAGGGAAAGCGTTGGATAGCGTAGGGGTTAAAATTACTATTCCCACTCCAAGGAGTGCAACAGTGGATATATGACGTTACAACGCAACTTTTACAACGCACTACCATTACAACGTAAGTATTGGTAAGTATATAATAATTTTTATAATTTAAATTATTTAAAATGTATTTAATATAATTTAATTTAATTTAATTTCATTAAATTAAATTAATGTAAATTTCATTTTACTTTATTTTTACACTGTACCCCTGTACCCCAAAAACCCAAAACTGACCCTGAACCCTAGAAAAAACACTTTACCCAAAACCCCAAAACTGACCCTGAACCCTAAAAATACCCCTTTACCCAAAAACTAAAAACTGACCCTGAACCCTAAAAATACCCCTTTACCCAAAAAACAAAAACTGACCCTGAACCCTAAAAATACCCCTTAACCCAAAAACTAAAAACTGACCCTGAACCCTAAAAATACCCCTTTACCCAAAAACTAAAAACTGACCCTGAACCCTAAAAATACCCCTTTACCCAAAAACTAAAAACTGACCCTGAACCCTAAAAATACCCCTTTACCCAAAAACTAAAAACTGACCCTGAACCCTAAAAATACCCCTTTACCCAAAAACTAAAAACTGACCCTGAACCCAAAAAATACCCCTTTACCCAAAAACTAAAAACTGACCCTGAACCCTAAAAATACCCCTTTACCCAAAAACCAAAAACTGACCCTGAACCCTAAAAATACCCCTTTAATTTAACATAATTAGCAATTAATCAATTAAATTAAATTAATTACCAATTACATTTTAAATAATTAACAAATATTATTTAATTACCAATTAATTAAATATTACTACCAATTAATACATTTACATATTTAATTAATTATAATTAAATTACTTCCCACCCTATTCCCCTATAAACCCACAACCCGCTACAGAATAAAATTACACAATAATTAAAAAAAAATCATTAATTAAAAATAATTATAACATAAAATGACACTTTTCACACATAAAAACACTATAAATAATTAAATATTATTTAAAAAACGATATTTTTTACTATCTAGATTATATACTTGGATATTTTCACTTTCTATATTATTTACAGTCGATATTACTTCACTTACCTTAAAAACGATATTTTGACTGTCGATATTCTGCCCTGTCGATATTTTGTCCAAACGATATTTAAAACTCGATATTTTGTCCAAACAATTTTTTGGAGTCGATATTATGTCTGTGCACCGTATATAACTACTACATTTCAGTGCACAACCCTGACTCATTTTGCAAATACATAAACAATTTGCTGCATTATTTGTGCGAACATTGCATCAAAAAAGTAACGCAATGGCAGCACAAAGACGCACAAGAGGCTTGTAAATATGTCCCAGAGAGTTTACAGTAGTGTATGTATACTGACTGGATATTTGTAGATTTAAAACACAAGCCTAATTCTAAACAAGGAACACTATTAACTACTCTACAACTGAAAAAGTGAATGCCACATTTTACAGTTTTTTTGTACTGCACTTTATTGCACAAAGCTGGCTTACTAAACACATTAACTTACCAAATGGTTTTATCACAATAGTTATCCAAATGCTGACAAACTCAGAATGTGATTCTATACTGTTTAGAAGGATAAACACATTACTTTTACAAAAAAAATGCACCACATACATTCCCTTACAAGTTATCAACTCACCTTTCAAATTGATTTGCAGATTAAGAAGAATGCCAGTCAGACAGACGATATTCCTATACAGAATCTATCTACTTCAGTGTTCTTAGCAAAACCAGAAAATTGCACACTTTCCCTCTCAATTTACCCATATATACATGTTAATAACAAATCAAATTGCTTCACACATTAATTCAAAACCAAACACACATTTCTATTGGTTTAACATTTGAACACTTTGCAACTGACATAACTTTGAACCCTACCCCCAACAGATAATGCAAAAGTCACCTGTCCACAGAGGTCAAAAGTTCAGCACACTGTAAAACACTCCTCCTCAACAAGTTTAGACTCTGCAAAGGATACTTACTTATAAGTACCAATAAAGAGAAAGCTCTTGTTAGAACCAACCAACATCTAAACACTTAGGCTTGATAGATATCTGTAAAACATATATTTTTCAATTCTTTTTTTTCTTGCTTAAGTACGCGTAGGGGAAGACTTAAAAAAATAGCCCCTATCACTAATTTTATTATCCCCGGGGACCCCATCCCCCGGGGCTCAAATAAAACATTGGGGACCGTGGGGGGAGCCCCAATGCCCCCACAGTCCCAGCCGGCTCCCCGAATCCTTCGGAAGCCGGCATTGCTTATCGTCAGGGAGAGCAGCTTACATGCTGCTCCCCCTGATGAAAAGCAATATTATCGTCTATTTTCAAGAGAAAGCAGGTTAACCTGCTCTCTCTTCCAAATAGTAAAGCAATTTGCTATGGTAGGGCGGAAACCACGAGGCTCCCGCCCTACCATAGCAAACTACAGTGTCCCGGGGGAAGGCAACCCGGGATATTGCAGGAGCTGGCCCTGGTGGGTGGCAGTCCCCAGGGCTACCACAAGGCCGCGCGGCCCCCCTCCCAACATTTAAAAGCCTCGGGATGGTGGTCCCCGGGGCTGGGGGGTCCGTCATGGACCCCCCTATTTTGAATTGTAGAGCCCCGGGGAGGTGGCGGTCCCCGGGGCATATGGGGGGGCTTGAGCCCCCACACAGGTTTTTACATTTTTTTTTTAAAGAAGCCCCGGGGGGTGGCGGTCTCCATGGCTGTGGGTGGGCTGGGAGCCCCTGCATACATATTGTTAAAACCCCAGGGGGTGGTGGTCCCCAGGGCTGGGGTGCCCCACTGGGCCCCCATTATAAATGAAAACATTGCCCCCCCGGGGGCTAATTAACATTAAAGCGCCGTCGTTTTTTTCCGTTTTCACGGCGTACGCGTACCCTACCCATATCCCGCAATTAAAAAAATTAATTCTCCTTGGGGGTCATTACGGAACCCCCTGAGCAGCCCTAGGAGGTCAGGAAGTCCTATGGCAAATAGCAAACTTTTCCTGTCAATCTATACACTCAATCTACACACGTATACATATAATTACAAATCACATTTCTTCCCACATTCATTCAAAAGCAAACACACATTTCTATTGCTTGAACATTTGAACCCTTTCCAACTGACATAACTTTCTACCCTACCCCCATTCTGCCTTCTGCCTGTTAACATAGAAACACTTCATGAAACACCTAACTGAAAACACAGGTCAAAAGTTCATCCAACTTTGTAAATCAAAACAGCATGTGTGATTGACTTATAAATATACCAGCTAATCTTATGTAACATTCTTTTCCATCCTTTTTTGTTAACAAATAAAAATCAGGCTTCCAAAAAACAGAAACATGCACCCTAGTTTTCAGTGTAGAATGTTCTCAAACAACCAATCATTTATTTTATTTTTTCAAAACTGCATGTTATCCAACCTTTTAGAAAAATCTTACTTTTCAAACTGCCACTTAATTTACAGAGACCATCTGAGTGTATCCAGACCTCCATTCAAGATGCTTAGAGTGTGGATTGTGGGACACAGCTATATTTTCTGGAGCCAAAGGTACGCAGAACAGAAAGGAAATCACAAATACCTAGGTTTACCAGATGTAGACATTAAATGGATTGGACAGATTAGGTTAAAGTGGCACCAATTGATGCCATTGGTAAAATCCTTTTTGCATCTCCAACACCCTGCCCTCATAATTGTGCACTGTGGTGGAAATGACCTAGGCACTTTGACTGGGGTAGGTCTGGAAATGTTTACGAAGGACACCTTTACAGAACTGATGTCTCGTTTCCCCAAAATTACCTTTGTCTATTCTAATATATGCCAAAGACAGAAATGGAACTGGTCCAATCAATTTTGTCCACAGATTGAGAAAGCTAGGAAACATGTGAATAAATCTGATTCTGCTTTTTTCCGAGAGTATAGATGGGGTCCATTTACCACAACAATCTGTGTTTCAATATGCATGGCATCTATAGGAGAGATGGTGTACATTTTACAGATGAGGGGAACAGAGTCTTCCTCTTGAACTTTAGACTCTGCATCAGTACTTACTTGTAGGTACTAACATCTCCCAATAAACACAAGGGCTATTTTAAGAGCCACCCAACAGCTAAACACATAAACTTAATAAATATCTGAAAAATATTTTTCTTTTTCTTGCTTAGGCACGCATACTAGACGACTTACGAACCTCGCACCATACGTCGTACGGCCGCGCTTGGTACACGTATTACAATTTTACCGTAAAAAAAAATAGCCCCTATCACTAATTTTTATTATCCCCGGGGACCCCATCCCCCGGGGCTCAAATAAAACGTTGGGGACCGTGGGGGGAGCCCCAATGCCTCCACGGTCCCAGCCGGCTCCCCGCCTCCTTCGGGAGCCGGCATTGCTTTTCGTCAGAGAGAGCAGCTTACATGCTGCTCCCCCTGACGAAAAGCAATCTACTTTCCTATTTGCAAGAGAGAGCAGGTTAACTTGCTCTCTCTTCCAAATAGGAAAGCAGTTTGCTTTGGTAGGGTGGGAAACGCGAGGATCCCACCCTACCATAGCAAACCACAGTGTCCCGGGGGTAGGCACCCTGAGACACTGCAGGAGCTGGCCCTGGGGGGTGGTGGTTTCCAGGGCCACCACCAGGCTCCAGGAGGGGGGCCGCACAGCCCCCCTCCCAATATTTAAAAGCCCTGGGGTTGGTGGTCCCGGGGGCTGGGGGTCCGTCGCGGACCCCCTATTTTGAATATTAGAGCCCTGGGGAGGTGGCAGTCCCCGGGCGTGTGGGGAGGGCTGGAGCCCCCACACAGGTTTAAAAAAAAAAGTTTTTAAAAGAAGCCCAGGGGGGTGGTGGTCCCCGGGGCTACGGGGGGGCATGAGCCCCCCTGCATACATATTGTTAAAGCCCCAGGGGGGGGCAGTTCCGGGTCCCCCATTATAAATAAAAACATTGCACCTGGGATTTGCACCCCGGGGGCTAATTAACAATAAAGCAGACTTTTTTTTTTCGTTTTCACTGCGTACGCGTATCCTACGCGTATCCCACGATTAAAAATCAATAATAATAAATTCTCCTTGGGGGTCCTTGTGGAACCCCCTAAGCAGCCCTAGGGAGTCAGGGTGTTTCTACCCTGCCCCCTTTGTGCCTTTTGCTCACTTGTTTTTCAATTTACTTTTGCCTCGATTCTACCGAGGCACAAGATGGCTGCCAACACTTCCCGGTTTGGAGTGTTAACAGATAGTTTACAGTCAATTACCATGCAGCTCGTGCTCGTAATGGTACGCATATAATCCTCGGACGGTAAGCATACGGTACAACTTCGCAAATATATCTAGGATTTTACTTTTGATTTTCTAAGGAACCACTGAACGGATTTACACCATTTAACAAAAAGCGTAATCTGCGAACCAAACTCTAACTTTTTGCCAAATTTGGTGTAATTCCGATCAGCAGTTTGGTCTCTAGCCTCACTTAAAGGTCCCTATGGAAAATTGCATGGGGAAAACACATTTTGGGACCCCCCTTTTTTCTCGGCCCCCACTTGACAAATCACCCTGAAACTTTCAGGGAAGGAGCAGAGCGGAGGAGGCCACTCTCTTGGAGAATTTTTTGAAGATTCATCGACCGACGCCAAAGTTATTTCAAATAGAATGATGCCGATTTCCTATGGAAACTAGGTCCTAACTATAACTACCCACTGTCGACCGCCAGTAGGCAATATATTGATAGTGTCTGGGACAAACACAAGGACACAAGCAATGGAAGCACACAGAAATAAACATGCAGACAAAATCGCTGCAATGTTCACAACAAAAAGCGGCGGAGAGTCATCAACCAATACTGAACAAAGGCAACAACCAAATACTGACTCAACTCTAAAACAACTCTTCATCGCCATTGAAAAGCAATACAAAAGAGAAATAAGTCAAAGTTGGGAAGTGCTAACTCTTCAAAAATATCTTGAAGTAGAAAGAATACCTTGTGGCTTAAGGATTTTTACAATGCCCACACATCCCGACACCAGAACTGATATGGTAGAGGAATGGGGAGTGAACAACACCATGTGCAGCCAAAACATGATGCACATATTAATTAAATATACTGAAAAAGATTTGGATGAAATATATTCTTTGATCAAAGATTTGGTGGACAAAATATCTCAAAAAGGTAAGGTAGAATCTGACAAATTACGAAAATATATGGATGACCATTTGGAGAAATTTGAGGATGACATCCAACAACGCAAACATCGCAAAAATTTACAAATTCTTACTTTCGCTAAGAAATTCCAAATATTAAAAAACAAACTACGCCAAAAAAATGCCTAAACCAATGAGTGAACCAGGGAGTGAATCAGATGTGAGTGGCAGTGAAAATGAACTGACAACCAGCAAGAATGCACCAACTACTACTCTTCCTCATTTGTCTTTTTTAGAGGAAATGCGTATAGTAAATCTAGACCATAACATGTCACACAATCAAGGACAATACCGGGGCAGAGGCAGAGGCAGAGGATTTGGCAGAAGCGATTAAAATCTACAGAAGTAAAAGAAAAACCAGAAGATCAAGGACCAAAAAGATTCTACCCCATAAGGAATCGAACGAAGAGAAACTAGAAATGGAGAACTCACTCATCAATCTGTCTGACCACTGCCTAACGGAAACTGAGAGAGAAGCACTGAATAAGGGACTCTCATTCTGCCCTCAACAACATTTCAATTACACTGACACCAAAATTGACCTATACAAATATGTGAGGAAATTGAAACTTTCTAAAATCCACCTCAATAAAAAGAATTCTAACACCAACCCTTTAAAAACAAGTGAACCTGGTGCTCTGCAAAATCAAGAATTAATACCGATTGAGGAAATTCCACTTTTAAAGAATTTATATGATCTAGAACATTAAATAGAGGACAATGAGAGTACATAATTAACCGTACTGCAACAATTGGATATTAAGACCACATCACATGAAGTCAGTGGCTTAAAAAGTAAATCTAAATATTGTCCGCAACTTTCATCCGGAAATAAAATAGATGCATTCTCAGAAGCATTAATGTATGACCTGGAAAACATTGAAAAATTGAGAAATCAAAAGAAGAGAGAAAACATGTCCAGCAATGAACGATTAGCCATGCAAATATTGGCCAAAAATGACAAAATTATAATCAAACCGGCCGATAAAGGAGGAAACATTGTCATACAAAACACAAAGGATTACATTGCTGAAGCACATCGCCAACTACATGATGAGACAAAATACAGATTACTCAAACTAAATCCAATACAGAAAATGATTGAGGAAACAAGGAAGCATCTAGATGAATGGAAAGAAAATGGATTGTTAAATAAGAATGAACGTTCTTTTCTATTTAAGGAGAAACCAACAATTCCTACAATCTATTTTCTGCCCAAAGTTCATTAAACTTTAATAAATCCACCGGGCAGACCATTGTTTCTTCATGTGACTCTATCTACGAAAACATTTCATCCTACAATGATCATTACCTAGCACCTATGGTCAAAAACTTAACATCACATACACAAGACACATCTGATTTCTTTAGGGTTCTCTCAAACATCACTTGGAATGCCACATATTTACTTGTCACCATTGACGAAGTCTCTCTGTCTACGTCTATTGAACATTCAATAGGTCTCAATGCATGCGCGTATTTTCTAAAACAAAGAAACATAGGAGAAATAGAACATTCCGCCATGCTTCTGACCATGATTCAAATGTGCCTGAAGAACAATATATTCTTATTTAATCACAAATTATTTCATCAACTTTGCAGATGTGACCTGGGCATGTCCTTCTCCCCCAACTATGCGAATTTAACAATGGGTTGGTGGGAGAAGGAAATTGCATGGGTCCCAGTACATAATTTGGCAATGGACAAAATCATCATTTGGACCAGGTACATTGATGATCTGTTTTTAATCTGGAATGGCAGCAAATCAGAATTCAAAGAGTATTTCGATTCTTTTAACCAAAACAATATTGGTTTATCTTTCACGTATAACATCAATCGTAATCATATAGATTTTCTTGATATCAAAATCTACATACAAGACAATCAATTGCAAACAACCTTATATTGGAAAAAAAACTGCCACTAATAGTATTTTACATGCTGATAGCTTTCATCCCCAACCATTAATACGCAGCATTCCCTACGGTAAATTTTTAAGGATGAAAAGAAATTGTTCAAAAAACAAAAATGCTGAATTAGAAATTGAAAACAGTGCAAACAGATTACGCAAACGAGGAGACCGTGAAAGAGATCTCAATAAAAGCAAGAAAAAATTGGATAAGCTGACTAGAACAGAGATTCTGATAAAAAACCTGTAACATCAAACAAAGAAGAAGAAGATGCACCCAAACCACCAAGATTAATACGAACATACAGTAAAGAATCACAAAAAATGTGCCAAACTGTACAAAGATACTCCATGGCGCTTACTGGAGGTACCTGGTGGGTTAGTTGGCCCTTAGGGGACCTCTGGATTAAAGAGGAATTAATTCCCCAACTTAAAACATGCCACAGGGCATGTTTGTACACATATCAACTTAAGCCCTGCCCCCTACCTTCACCACTGTGCAAACACGCCCCGTAGCACGTTCTTAGTTGGGGGTTAAGTCCCCTTGCATACTGGGGGCTGCCTTGCCTTGCAGAGATGTGTAAAGAGGCCACGCCCCTTTATACACCTCTCCGCAACGCATCCCCCTGGCACGTTTACAGAGGGGGAACTAATTCCCCATGAATACTGGGGGTCACTGGGGGCCAACTAGCCCACCAGGAACCTCCAGTATGTGCCAGGGGGCTTCGTTGCAGAGAGGTGTAAAAAAGGGGCCTGGCCTCTTCACACATCTCTGCAAGGCAGCCCCCTGGCGTGTTTGCAGAGGGGGAACTAATTCCCCTTGAATACTGGGGTCCCTGGGGGCCAACTAGCCCACCAGGAACCTCCAGTATGCGCCAGGGGACTGCGTTGCAGAGAGGTGTAAAAAGGGGCATGGCCTCTTTAAACGTCTCTGCAAGGCAGCCCCCTGGCGCATACTGGAGGTTCCTGGTGTGCAACTTGGCCCCCAAGGACTCCCAGTATTCAAGGGGAATTATTTCACTCTCTGCAAACGCGCCAGGAGGCGTGTTTGCAGATTGGTGCCTTAATTGTTTTGGGGGATTGGCAGGGTACGGTACCCTATGCGTATCCCGCAATAAAAAAAAAAAATGGCCGCCTTGGGGGTGCCTTCATTTTTTGGGGGGATGGGCAGGGTACGCGTACCCTACACGCATCCCATGATTTTTATTTTTTTAAATAAAAATAAAATGGACGTGGGGGTCCTTGTGGGAACCCCTGAGCAGGCCTAGAGGGTCAGGAACCTCCTGTATGAGCCAAGGGGCTGCCTTGCAGAGAGGTGTAAAAAGGGGCGTGGCCTCATTACACCTCTCTGCAAAGCAGCCCCCGGGCGCGTCTGCAGAGGGGGAACTAATTCCCCTTGAATTCTGGGGGTCCCTGGGGGCCAACAAGCCCCCAGGAACCTCCAGTATGCGCCAGGGGCTGCGTTGCAGAGAGGTGTTAAAAGGGGCATGGCCTCTTTACATGTATCTGCAAGGCAGCCCCCTGGCTAATACTGGAGATTCCTGGTTGGCTACTTGGCCCCCAGGGACGCCTAGTATTCAAGGTGAATTATTTCCCCCTCTGCAAACGCGCCAGTGGTGCCTTAAGTTTTTTTGGGGGGATCGGCAGGGTACGCATACCCTACGTGTGTCATGTGATTTTTTTTGGGCCTTGGGGGTCCTTGTTGGACCCCCTGAGCAGGCCTAGGGGGTCAGGGTCTTTCTACCCTGCCCCCTTTGCGTCTTTTGCGCACTTGTTTATCACTTTTCTTGTGCCTCGGTTCTACCGAGACACAAGATGGCTGCCAACACTTCCTGGTTTGCAGTGTTGACAGACAGTTTTCAGCTAATTAGCATGCAGCTCGTGCTCGTAATGGTACGTGTACTGTCCTCGGACGGTACGCGTACTGTACTTCGTCCCAAAACGTGTTTTCTTCATCTTAAATCCAATAGGAAACTTTAGACAAGACTACAGGTCACATGGAATTACCCCAAATTTGGCAGGGAGAAGGGTCTTTGTCTGGAAGGCACACTTTTGTTTATTTGGTGTAAATTCGTTGAGTCGTTTTTGAGAAATATCAAAATTTTCAGATATCGATATTTGGGGATTCTGCCATCTGATTGGCTGAGGGGTTACGAGCACGAGCTTGTTGCTGATTGGCTGCAAGCGGTGCGAGCGGTCGCAACTAGGAAGTGTTGTCCGCCATTTTGTGATTCAGTTTAAGAGAGTAAGGTAATAAAAGGGGGGGAAAAGTGGGAATTAGGAGGGTAGGAGCACTGTAACCTCTGTAGGGTGTTTAGGGTATGCTATAGAGGGGGTGCGAAGCGAAGTTTTACCCCTACCGGTGTGAAAGTGTTGGGCTATGGAAATTAAGTGAGGTATTGCGTAGAGTCTGGTTTCGGGTAAGGTCAGCTGGTGCGGGACTTGGGGATTAAAGCGTGAGTAAAAATTGTGTGTATTGTGCTGTGAAGTCATGTGCCGTGGCCGCTGCACTACAGTTGTGGAAGTAGTGTCTGGATGTGTTTATAACTACTAGGACAAACCACTGACCCGTACTGGTCCGAAAGTGCTGGGGTATGGAATATATGACAGGTATTGTCTAGAGTCTCATGCTGCTAAGCTGAACTGCTGCCGGAGTCGGGGATTAAAACGTGAACCTAAACTGTGTGTCATACGCTGTGAAGTCATGTGCTCCGGCCGCTGTGACACATCTGTGCAAGTAGTGTCAGCATGTAGTTATAGCTACTTGGATGAACTTTTGTTTAGAACATTTTAGCTTGTGTATGGTGCTTAGGTGATGTTGTATAGGGAGTGCGAAGGTAAATCAATATGGTATTTGTAAAGCAAAAACTACTCACCCCTATGGGTGAGTAGAGCTGGGGATCAAAGTGAGAGGTTTGTGCTGCAAAGTGAGATGTCTGGCCGCTGCGCCACAGTTTTGTGGACAATAAATGAAGGCGAGTGTGTGGGAGTTGGCGTTATATTGCCCTAAAATGGCGGCCCTAAGTTGTAAATTATAGGGTGGCTCTAAAAAGAGCCCTTGTGTTCATTAGTTGGAGCTATATATAAGTGTGGGTGCACAGCTTCAAGTTTTTCAGGAAAACGTGGTTTCCCTGATCTGTGAAGTGTACTCCATCACTTCTGTAGATATCCACCATATCAAAACGTATGTTGTTGTTGTATATGGACCCCGTTTTGTGGTCTCTGAGGTATGCAGAGACAGCTTTGTTGACTTTTTTCAGAGATTTTTCAATCTGAGGACAAAGTTGTTTAGACCGTTTCCACTTCTGTCTTTGGCATATAATGGAATATACAAAGACAGTTTGAGGCAAAAGTAACATCAATTGTCCAAAGCTGTCCTTCATAAGCATTTCCAAATCTACCCCAGTCAATGTGCCTAGGTCGTTTCCACCACAGTGCACAATCATGAGGTCAGGGTGTTGGAGATGCAAACAGGTTTAACCAAAGGCAACAATTGGTGCCAATTTAATCCTCTCTGTCCAAACCATTTAATGTCCACATTTTGTAAACCTAGGTCTAAGTCAATACCTCTCTGTTCTGCATACCTCTTGCACCAAAAAACATAGCTATGTCCTACAATCCACACTAGCGTTTTGAAGGTATGGCTGGAAGGTATGGAAAGATATCTGTAGCTCATGCAGTTCCTTCGTAGAATAGGAGATATGTTTAAAGATGGGGGACTAGTTTCTTTTCGCATACAAAACGGTACCTGAATGGGAGATGAAAAGCATTGTTCTTTAAAAGTAGGGTGCACATTCGTTTTGTGGAAAAGTATGTTTGCACGTGGATAACATATTATAGTATAACATTTGCTCAACTCAACCACACCTGCTACTTGCATTTGGAAGGCACTGTTCGAACTTAAAACAATTGTGAACTTTTAACCTGCATGTGCCATTAAATGTTCGAGAAAATGTTGCAAAAAGATATTGTTCGGTTTAAACAAATTGATGAACATTTAACCTCCACGTGTTGTAGAATGTCCTAGAAAGTGTGTTGATAGAATATGTTGCATTACTGACTTCGATGTGTACTTGAATATTAAAAAAACTATTTATATGGAAATGTAGAAAGACAGTAATAGCGAGAACTTTTGAAAGCCAAAAGAATCAAGGAACTATTGTAATTTGTTCTTGATTACCTACTGGCGGTCGGCAGTAGGTAGTTATCACTGTTAATGGTCTAAAAGTGCGGAGTTGCTCAGAGTGGCATGGTGGTGATATGATATGGTGCTACACTCTGGTATAAAACCGAGAGTCTAAACCGTGAGGTAATTGCTGTAAAGTGATGTGGTCCGGTGTTTGTAGCATAGTGTGCAAGTACTGTTAGTAGGCGTTTATACCATACATGGAGTGGGAAGCAAACAAATGACCGCCACTGTGTGTTGACAGTATACCGGAAGCGGGAAGCGAAGTAGTTACGCCTACCGGTGTGAAGACTTGGGGATGAAACCAAGCTGATTGCTGTAAAGTGATGGGTTCTGGGTGCTGTAGGATATTAGCCGCTGTATTATGCGTGTGTAAGTAGTGTTAGTATGCGTTTATAGTATATAGGGAGTGGGAAGCAAACTATTCATCCCTACTGGTGTGAAGACTCGGGGATTAAACCGTGAGCCTAAATTGTGAGGTTAGTGCTGTAAAGTGATGTGCTCTGGGTGCTTTGCTGTCTGCTCCTGTTGGTGGTTGTTTCAGGTGTCTAGTTTTCTTGTAATAAATCTACTTATTGGATCCACTGCTGTCTACCTCTTCACTACAACAATTTGGAGACCCCCGGCAGAAGGCAAAAAGAAGGCACCACTCACCAATATTTAAAAATTGCTTGCATTGTGCTGAAGGCCCATTTTGTTTGTGTAGCTGTTTCTACTCATGCCAGGGTCGTCGGCTCATTGAACTGTGTCATCCGTCGTTTGGTAGGATTTATATTTTTAGATTTTGCACTTTCTCTGCTTCTTCACTACATTCTGGTCGCTGTACTACACATGTGGAAGTAGTGTTAGTATGCGTTTATACTAACAAATGCATCATGGTCCTATGGAGGGCGACCTCTCAGGTACAGCTCATACAACGTCCCGGGGTGTGCATTCGCTGGACATTTGTGTTTGCTATTAGAGGGTGGTGTATGGCTTCCACCCTGTGATAGCAAATACCTGTTCGACTACTTGAAGCTAGAGGAGGAAAACCTTGTATCGCCGTAATTGAGGGAATGCGGATGGTAAAAATGGAGAGAAAAGAACAACAAAGAAAAAAAGCGGGGTCTCACCCATTCTTTTTTAATAAGGCCCCTGATTGGTGGGTAATGTTCCGTGTCCAATCCAATTATTATATTGCGGTTTCTCTGTAGGACTGGGGATCTTAATGTCCCATGTAAATTAGGCGCGGAAGGGCACAGAGACGTTTTGCAGCCTAGGGGAGTGCCACCTTCCTGGGTATTGTTTACTAATTGTTCGTGGGATTCGAGGCCAACTGAAGTCGGGGATCACCACACTCTGTGTCTTTATTTAAAAACGCAGGGTTGACAGTCCCTGAAGCCTCGGTGGTCCTAGGCCGTGCCTTATTTGTTCTGTAATTACATGGGCAGTACTTATGATGTTATAAAGTGATACAGTCATAGAACTCTTGCAGTTGTATTATTACCCAGGCTTCATTTGTCAAATAGTCAGTTAGACTATTTTTGGTACTTACACTCTAATATTAAATAATGTCCTTAACCCCTTGACCGCGGCGAAAATTCCGCCGCGGTGCGGGTGATTTATGGCGTGGGCGTGGTTCGGACGCCCCCCGGCCGTCCTCCGCACACGCCCACCATGACGTCGGACGAACGCATGGAAGGGGTTAAAATCTCCTATAAAGAGATGATTTTCACAATCAATAGTAGACAAGTGTTGTCAGAAAAAGAAGACGTATGCATTCAGTTATTTATGTGAAAAAAGTAACCTTTATTAAAACACAAATAAATAGAAATGTAACTTTAATAGAACAGTATAATAAAAAAACGTGGGTTGGACTTCAGTGGAAGCAGCGTAGGAAACCTGCAGGACAAAAGTGAAACATAAGTATGTGTGCTATGTGGAAGAGGTAAATGAAGGTAGTCCGAATGAAGGGACCATAGTGAGAATTGAAGGAAGGGGGAGTGGGTGGAAGGGAGAAGGGGAAGGAGAGTCAAAAGAAGAGAGGGAGGAGGAGACAGAGCGTCAGACTATTGCACTCAGCCCTTAGTGTTTACCCTCTGTCACCCATTTGTCTAGGACGCTAGGGACTGCAAGAAAGAGGGGGGCTCAGCAAATCCTTAACATTAAATACATGAGGCCAGAGATTATGGGCCATACAATGAAGGAAGGGCAATAACATTATCGCCGCTTTAGCAGCAGGAAACTGAGGGGTTGATAATATGCCCTTGTGAATTCCCATAGAAGCCCAGGTTTTGGTGTGAACCTGGGCTTCTATGGGAATTCACAAAGGCATATTATCAACCCCTTATAGTTGCTGTAGCAGCAGTTTCCTTTCACTAAAGTGGTGATAAATGTTATCGCCGTTCATTGATAATATAGTGCGACATTATTAGCTACGGGAAAATCGCTTGCATGAACCTGTGCACCCAGGGTGTTGCACCCCAACCCCTTCCCCGCACTGTGCTCAATTGTAGGTCTTGCACACTGCTCAACTGCCACCACTGGTGTGTCCCACGACGTGTTGGTGCAAGCTTCTAGTCCGGGGTACGTTTGTACGGAAGACCTGGTCCCCAGTTGGGGCCAATGTGTTGGTACCACGATGGAAGGTGTCAGAATGCCAGGGCATGATTGCGGGGTCAGCTCCCGCTCCTCCCTTCTTGTGGCAATCAATGTAATGTCTGAAAAGGGAGAAATAATTTAATGGTTTAAAAGTCTGGAGGTAAATGAAGGTTTATTTCAAGCTTGATAGAAAATAGGAGTTGAGTGCCTCCTTTGTTTTTGAAGTACGATCCACCAACTCTTAGTGGTAATTGTGGTTCAAAAAGGAGTTGGAGTTCAGGAGAATACACAAGGTTAAATAATGATATGGTTTGCCAATGTTAGAAAGGAACAGAGCGCATGCTAGAAGCATATTGTGCTAATTGCAAACACAACAGTGATGGACAGAATGTGGATCAATGTCACACATTCACCCCAGTCAAAAGATCTGGGCCCAAATCCATCATTTTTCCACTCCACACCACCCTGGGTTAGACAATGGCGATATGCAAATCAGCGCTGACCCTGTGCCCCATGGGAACAGTCCAGTCCGAACTACAAAAACCATGTCCTTTCCAGAACGGAAACAAGCATCCGAGGACCGGCCCGGTTTCGAGGTAACACCTCTCATCAGCCCGGCTAGCTTGACTCCAGTGGTGTGGAGTGCCTGGGACTCACGTCTGAGCATCCCCAGTACACTTAGAGCGGTAATTGCAAACACAACAGTGATGGACAGAATGTGGATCAATGTCACACATTCACCCCAGTCAAAAGATCTGGGCCCAAATCCATCATTTTTCCACTCCACACCACGCTGGGTTAGACAATGGCGATATGCAAATCAGCGCTGACCCTGTGCCCCATGGGAACAGTCCAGTCCGAACTACAAAAACCATGTCCTTCCCAGAACGGAAACAAGCATCCGAGGACCGGCCCGGTTTCGAGGTAACACCTCTCATCAGCCCGGCTAGCTTGACTCCAGTGGTGTGGAGTGCCTGGGACTCACGTCTGAGCATCCCCAGTACACTTAGAGCGGTAATTGCAAACACAACAGTGATGGACAGAATGTGGATCAATGTCACACATTCACCCCAGTCAAAAGATCTGGGCCCAAATCCATCATTTTTCCACGGGCCGGTCCTCGGATGCTTGTTTCCGTTCTGGGAAGGACATGGCTTTTGTAGTTCGGACTGGACTGTTCCCATGGGGCACAGGGTCAGCGCTGATTTGCATATCGCCATTGTCTAACCCAGGGTGGTGTGGAGTGGAAAAACGATGGATTTGGGCCCAGATCTTTGGACTGGGGTGAATGTGTGACATTGATCCACGTTCTGTCCATCATTGTTGTGTTTGAAAAGAAGCATATTGTGCGGCGGAAGCCTCTGTGCATGTACACTTAGTAAGGAGCTCACTACAGTGTCCTAAAAGCCAACGCCACGTGTCGGTAGGGCAGGGATGCCCACTGGCTCAGGCCTACAGTATGGTCCAGCAGGTCCTGAAAATTAGACCGATGTGACTGAATGAGGTCAGAGATCACATTATTACGCACGGCAACATCGCTTTTTCGCAGGAGCGCACTCAGGGTGATGCACCCCACCCCTCCCGCAGAACCGCTCTCAACAGGTATTTGTAGGACAGCGCTGCCCGTAGGCTCAGGCCTACCTTATGGTACAGCAGGATTTTAAAATGAGACAAAAATGTGATGGAATGAGGTCAAAGATGACATCATAACTAATGGCAATATCGCTTATTCACACGTGCGCAGTCTGGCTGATGCATCCACCTACTACAGCACCACGCTGAAGAGGTGTCTGTAGGGCAGCACTGCCCACTGGCTCAGGCCTACCGTACAGTCCAGCAGGTCTTTAAAATGAGACTGCATGAGGTCAGAGATCACATAATTACGCACAGCAATACAGTTTGTTCGCACCTGCGCAGCCAGGCTGAAGCACCCCACCCCTCTCACTGCACCACGCTCAATTGGAGGCCCTGTGCAGCCAGGCCTCTCTGCTTACCTGCTGTCATTGTTGTGTGAGCAAACACTACGGTCAGCAGTTCTCACAATTCAGATGGAGTGTTGATTGCAGGAGAGTGTATACCTCATGGATCAATTTCATCGATGACGGGTAGTAGGGCTCACAATTTAGAGCCTGTGTTGATTGCCAGGATGGTGTACACCTAATGGATCCATTTCTTTTTTTATTGCACATTGCGATATGCACTGTGGAGGTCATTACAAGCCATCGTACCATTGACGAGGACAGCAGACTGTTGCTGTTTCCAGCCCTCCTATTTGAAACTGAGCCGGCTCTACGAAGAGACCAGAAGTCCTGATCCCTGGGCATTCAATATTACCTGGAAAGCACGGGTTACTTAGCCCCCTCCAATTGCTAGACAATAGCCCAATTTGCCGATCAAGCTTATGGGTTTTTAAAATCAGCACATCTTCAGCGGCCTTCGCGCCGGACTCTTAATTGACTACAGCAAGTGCCGTTAATCTTATACGGGCCGTTACCAATTATTCCAGGCAATTGTTATGATTTAGTCCTGATGATAATCCCAATAATTAATGAGCATGGGATCGAAACGTCGACCTTGTAACTAACACCACAGTTCTCCATTGTGTCTAATTATTGTGGTATCTATTTCTGGTTAAACTCGCTACAGAGTGCGATACATGTGAATTACCACAGCTCAAAGTCTTTGCCTGTATTTCTGTTACTTTTTTTGTTTGAAAGTTGTGTATTGTCTTCCACACTTCCTTCCCAATATAGGGTACAGGCTTGGGCCCTATCACAGAAACTTGTGTTTCACAAATTGCTGATTATATTCTTGACTATTGTTGAATAAAACTCCACGTCCGGCTGGTCAGTGGATTCATATAGTAACCCATTGTAGCCTGTATTGTATTTTTGTTTCTCATTCTTCAGTCTGCTAAGGACCATTGTTCCTCTTAATAGAATTGTTACCCGTGGTCCCTAGCCAATGATCGGGTCCCGTTGTTTTTTCTAAAGATGCACTGTGGATGCAGCACATCATTTGAGGTAGTGTGGAAGAAGAGGGACGTGTGGTTTCATGGGTATCCTATTAATACTTACACAAAGCGGGCTGGGCTTGCGTACACCAGGCCAGCGTTGGGGTGTTAATAATCATTCCAGCGACCTGGGCGTTGTTCAGTTCCTGCCTGGCCAGGAAGTGTACTTATGTGTGTTTCTTTTGTAGTTTTGACTTCGCAGAGGGTGCAATTTAGATTAGCATAGCATGTGTCGGGAGGGTGGAAACTATCGTTAACCTTTACATTTCAGTTCAGTGTTAGCAACCTTTGTGGCATTTTTGGGACACTTGTCACCCATCATACTGCTGATAGCGGCTCTTCACCGGACCTTCCTGCCGCGAGTCCTCCCGCCGCCGCTTGCTTGTCATCTGCGGCTGCCGAGTGGATGACTCGCCTACCCAGGATCCCTAGCGGCGCTCTCTGACCCCGTCATCACCGCGACCTGAGGCGCCATAAAGACCTTGCAGCCTCTGAGGAGCGGGTGGTGCTAGCAACCTTTGTGGCATTTTTGGGACACTTCTCACCCATCATACTGCTGATAGCGGCTCTTCACCAGACCTTCCTGCCGCGAGTCCTCCTGCCGCCGTTTGCTTGTCATCTGTGGCTGCCGAGTGGAGGACTCGCCTACCCAGGATCCCTAGCGGCGCTCTCTGACCCCGTCATCACCGCGACCGGAGGCGCCATAAAGACCTTGCAGCCCCCGCGTCGCAGGACACACTCGGGACACGCCGGGCTAAGCCCGGGCTAAGCCCGGGCAAAGGGCGGGCCCTCTTTGGCCCTCAGAGGCACATGGAGGCTGGGCTGGGCCATTCCCCTTTTCTTCGCGCCCCCTGGAACCGTGATCAAGGTGACTTTTATAAACCCATACTTTATTTATTTGATTCAGTACTTGGCAATTGGACTTCCTTATTGATGCAAGTTTATTTATATTGACTGCACGATAGCTCCAATTAAGGGGGGTACGGTATAGTATGTTCATAACTGTACCAAGGTAAAACAACATAAACAAGACTAAAAGTACACCAATGTCGACTAGATCTACTTCAAGGAAAAAGGCACAAGTCACCACACCACTACCAAGCCTTACCGCTATAGACAGAATGCTCCAAAAGACCATAGGAGTTGTGGTTAATGCGATAGAGAGCACGGAGAGGCGCCTTTCTTTACCCCCAAGTATGTGCCTATCTAATCAGTCAGCCCAGGGCACTAATATGCACGCAAACACTTCTACTACTACAGCGTACTCACAGGATTCTATCCTTATGCAATCATTTGCAGGTTTCCCAGACAAAGATAACAATCGGATAATTCTACTAGACCAAACCCCACCACCTGATATTGACAACCGGGAAAGTCGGTTGTCACTGACTCCTAGCATGCAGATAAATGTAGAACCCCCCAATCTCATCAATGTGTTAGACGGAGCAGAAGGGATGGATGTCTGCACCACTAACGAAGTTAGTATACTATCTGATAAAGTGACCCCCTCAAATAGGTGCTTGAGAGGGAAAGGGCACACAGGTAAATTGTTATCTAGAGGAATTGTGAGGGTTGTTAACAAACCCAGGGCAAAATCGAAAGATGTAAGGCACAAATTCAGATTCGGGCAGAGGAGAAATTCGAGCCACACACAGAGGATCACTTATAGGGCAGTACAACCTATTACATCAGCAGACCAAACACAGACAATAGCCACTCAGGGAATCACAGGACATGATATTATTGAACTAACTAATCAGGCGATTGATAACACCACTTGTGTGGAGACCCTCATGTTAAGAATGGAATACGTAATGGGGTCTTTTATGCTCCCCATGTGTGAAAGGGTCAAAGCAATAGGGGTGAAATTAGAGAAAATAGAAGAAGTGCAACAGAAAAATAACGAAATCCTGATAAAATTTGCTAAATCCCACGAAACACAGACTCAACATAAACCTAACAATAAGCCAGCAAACCCATTAAAAAATAAAAATACCCAAGAACCTGTATCAGTCACATGTAAGTCGGCCAAACAATTACAGCTACCGACACCACTAGATAAAGGGTATAAGGAACCATCTAAGGAGTCTCAAAAGAATACAGGTGGGAGTAGGGATGAGACGCCTCCTCCTAGTGCACAGCCTAGGTATGTAGGATCGGAAAATACAAATGGGAGGGACGAGAGCGAGAGGGCAGCAGAGGGCCTGAACAATAATGATAGCAATAGCCAGCTGGAGCAATCTAAAAGACCAAGGCCAGTTAACAAGAATGTACGCATTGATTTGCCACCTGAATCCCACCCTTTTATTGTGGCCATGATAGGTGTTTCAACTCTAGGAGAGGGGAAGACAGAAAATTATCGCGAATTAAAAAATAAGGTTAGCCATTGGCTAACCAGATATAGGCCCATTCCCCCATAACTAAATGGCCAAATACTCTATGTCAGAAGACTAAATTGGATGGGTCAGAGGAAAAAGGACCTAGAAGGCGATTGCATCCTCATAAATTTCAAAGACAGGCGTATAGTAAACTATATCAGCGGTTGGAGGGAAGGTGATTTAGAAAGTAGGATCCAAACAGTTGAACTTAGTTACTTCTATCCACCGCCCCTCATGGCCCAAAGAAATATGTTTTCAAACTATACAAAAGGAAGTAGGTATTACGATCATCATGATAACCAATACATGGCCCATGGTAATATGCATTCAAATTATACCCAAGAAAGTAGGTACTATGATCATTATGATAACCAATATAGGGTTCCTATTTTCAATCGATTTGATGCCTTCCACTTCCAGGAAGGCCTTGAGGGAGTGGACTGACTTTGCGAAAAAACTGCGATACCAGCAAGATATAATTCCCCTGAATCACGAAGTAGGGTAGTAAACAGGGATCAGGCGCAGGTAGCTCTGGATCCTTTATCTGCCTCAAGGGATAGTTCAAAAATAATGACAGTTGACATTGCTAGGGTAATAGTTGAGGCCGAAAATCATCCAGGGCAATTGGTGGTAGATAACGAACCACTGAATCATAAAGGTTTAGATAAAGTTTATCCCGTAGAAACCTGCGAACCTACACAAGCGCAAACAACTGTGCAGAGTAATGACATTAAATCAAATATAGTCGCTGGGGACAGTATTGAAGCCAGTCCTGTCGTTCCCCCAGGAAAAGATATAGGGGCACAAATTTCAGCCCCAGCAGAATTGGCGGCCTCTAGTTTTTTTTTTTTTTTTTTTTTTTTTTATTGATTCAGTTCAAAACCGATATCTTTTCATATTCATAATACAGTTATGATGTTATACACTTCCAAAATAAAACATTTAACCTATGTAGATAAATAATAAAAAAATAAAAAAAACAGTACATTAAATAAATATTACAAAATATAAGACAGTATTAATGTTACGCTACAGTGGACACCTTCCTTGGTCTAGCTTTATACAAACTTCACTCTTCAACCCCCATATGATCAATCATCGCCTGCCAAACCTTAATCCCCCTTTGCTTTTTCTTAATTGACTTAGTACAATATAGGTTGTACTCCAGGTAAAACACATTGTAGAATTTCGCTCTCCACATCTCATAAGCAGGAGCTTCCGGTTTCAACCACATTGAGGCAATACAGAGGCGAGCCACTGCCGTCACCATAAATAACAGGTATCTATACTTACGATACGATACAAACACATCCAAGTCACTAGATAAACCAAAGATAATCATTTCCTTGGAGATTATAACATCAACTTTTAGCATACTTGAAAGAAATTGTACAATGGATGTGAAGAATGAATTTAACACATTGCAATCAACAAATATATGAACAATGTCAGCCATATTAGTTTGGCATCTAAAACATTTCCCATTATAACTGTTGCCCCACTTTGCCATTTTTGCAGGAGTATGGTAAAGATTAAATAAAGTTTTGTAGTGCTGAGCACGTAAATTCGCCGATAGCATAATATCGGCCGCGATGTTAATAGACTCTTGTAAGGGTACAGAACTAGTAACAAGCCTCGTCAACCATTTGGACTCCTGCAATGCAAGGTCGTCCTGATGTAATTCGAGTAAATAGTTATATATAATACCGATCCGTGTCGGTCTATTAAGTATTGTCAATAGACCGTTAGGTAGTATAGATATTGAATTTAGGTGCTTAAAAATAAAGTCTCGTAACTGTAAATACTTAAAAAAATCATTCTGTTGGATTGCATAGGTGTCTTTGAGCTCTTGAAAAGATAACACTACCCCGTCTTTAAACAGTGATCCAACCGCTTTTAAACCTTTTTCCCCCCAGATTTGCATTCTATAGTCCCAAAATATAGATGGTAATAGTGCCGGGGAGTCGCAAGGAGTGTGATAATTAATGCGATGCAGCTGCATGATTTTACTAATCATGCGCCAACCCTTAAAAGCAGTATACACCAACTTAAATTTCGTTCTCTTGTAATAGCTAGGCTCATAAAAACGAAGAAGCATCTGTCGTGCTCGTGGGCCAAGTAATAAATAAAAAATATCAGGGTCCTCAAATTGAGGTGGGTCATTTCCATTTACAGCAAACTTTATATTCTGTAACAAACAAGACAAATAATATAATATAAAGTTTGGGACGGCCCAACCTCCCCTCAACATAGGAAGTGTCATGAATTTAGATGCCCGACGTGGGGATTTCCATCCCCAAATAAACCTTTCAACTGTTGCTTGAAGTTTCCGCATTTCCAAGGGTGGTACCTCAAGTGGGACTGACCTGAAAAAGTACAGCACTTTAGGAAGTATAGACATTTTAAGCACATTACGTCGTCCCACCATCGATAAATGTAAGCATTCAATTTTTTCTAGTTGTTGTTTTATAGAGCGTATAAGATCAGTCCAGTTAACCATGACCAGATCGTGAAGAGATAGTCTAATTTTAATACCAAGGTACTTGGCTTCTGGGGTTACTCGATTATCATTAGGGCATAATCCTGATGTACATACAATTTGTGTTTTTGAAATGTTAAGTTTGTATCCTGCTACCCGACCAAACTCTCTAGTTATAGCTTCAATCTCGGAGACTGCGGTGTCCGGGTCTGATGTCACAACTGCAATGTCATCTGCATATGCAAGCACACGCATGCTGCCCCCCGGAAAGATCATGGATGGTATATGTGATGATATGGTTAACGCCTGCAGCAGTGGGTCGATGTAGATAGCAAATAAGAGTGGCGAACATGGACATCCCTGGCGTGTACCACGAGAAATATCTACAAACCCTGACAACTGTCCTGACAAAGAAATCTGTGCCCTTGGATGCCTATACATAACCTGGATGGCCTGCAAATAGCACGGTCCAAATCCAACTTTAGTCATAACAGCCCACAAATACGGCCATGAGACGCGATCGAACGCCTTTTCTGCGTCTAAGAATACTAAGCCTATATTCTTATGCGTCGTCTCGGCGTAATCCAAGGCTGCAATGACTCGGGAAACATGATTTGTTGTATCCCGCCCAGGTAGGAATCCATGCTGTTGATTAGAAACCAATCCCGGGACCACACAGATCAGCCGGTTCGCAAGAATTTTAGAGTAGACTTTGACATCCACATTAATAAGCGATATAGGCCGATATGAGCCAGGCAAATATGGAGGCTTGTCTTTTTTCTTAAAAACTGATATAGTAGCGTCGTCCCATGATGGCGGTGGATTCCCTGACTGGGCAGCTATGAACGTCTCCAGCATGTCTTTTTTAATGATTGGAAACAGTTTAAGATATAGCTCTAATGGCAGTTTATCAGGGCCCGAGGCTTTACCCAAAGCTAAACTTGTAATGGCTGTCTCAAGTTCTAGCATCGTAATTGGGGCTTCCAATTCCGCTCTTTGTGTATCCTCCACCGCATGTCCCGAATAACACCTGTTGACAAACTGCTCTATTAACTCTGGGGAGGCATTATCTTGAGTGTAAAGCTCGGTATAGAATTCTTGGAAAACTCTCATGATGCCTTCAGGTGTCTCTATCCTCAAACCTTGTCTATTTTCAATAGAGGATATATGTTGCATCACCTGTCTTTGTCGCATTCTTTGAGCAAGACACCTCCCTACCGTCTCACCATATTCATACCTTTCAGCCTTATACAATTTATATTGAGAAGCAATTTTCTGACTCCAAACCCCTATAATTTTCGCCTTACATTTTGCCACTTTATCTTGAGTATTACAACAGTCCTGTCCTCTCCTTATGTCACCCATCAACTCACATTCTGCATTAGCCAGATCTTGCAATAGCTGTTTCATTGTTTCCTTTTCCTTACGTTGCATTGCCCAGCCATAGCTGCATGTCTCACCACGCAACCCCGCTTTGAAACAATCCCAGACCATTGCACTTGTTGAGGATCCTCTATTAATATCGAAAAACTGTTGGGACCATTCTAACATTTGAGAGACATACAGCGTATCTACCAAAAGTTTCTTATTAAATGTAAAAAGTCTTTGCATGCGAGGTGGGCTACAAATTGTCATATCCAACACTACGGGTGCATGATCTGATGTGATACGTGGCATTAAGGACATCCGAGCACCTACTAACAGGTCTCGAGTTGAAAAAATATAATCGAGACGAACAAATTTTTTATGGGGGGAAGAAAAAAAGGTATAGCCAGGATCTAGTGGATTTGAGAGTGGCCAGCAGTCTACCAAACCATGTTGCAGCAGTAATTGTCTCAACCCCCTAAATACCTTCGGTTTTCGACCCCTATAGTCTTTAAAGGTTGAGTCCCATGTATTTATATCCCCATGGATGTTGAAATCTCCCATTACCAACACGGGGGTACCCCAGAGTGCTAATTCAACATTCAGAAATTCAAGTATAGAAGGGACGTCACTATTTGGGCCATATACATTACATATAGTCATAGGGGTATTCCCTATCCTACATTCACAAATTGCCCAGCGGCCCATATTATCAGCTTTAACTCTTGTAGATACAATACCTAACTGGCGCAGGCGGCCTCTAGTTTTAATGTAATCTCTTGGAATATCGCCGGGCTAGCGGGCAAAATTAGTGACCCGACTTGATTAACTTTTATAAGATCCTTTCCGGTGATATGGCTCCAAGAGACATGGCTGGTTGGGAACAATGTATGTATAGAAGGGTATAAAAGTTTCTTTGTACCAGCCGTTCCGTCACAAAGCGGTAGAGCCAAAGGGGGATTGGCTGTGTACATCGATTTAGCACTAACATGCAGAGTTAAAAGATATCCCTTTTGTAACACTGACATTCAAGTGCTGATGGTCAAGAGAGGGAAAGAATCATTAACCCTGATAAATTTTTATAATGCTGTAAACCAAAAAGGGGAGTGCAGGCTTGTGGACCTAGGCAATTTTCCTAGGAATAACCTCGAGAGCCTTTCACATCATATTCTTATTGCAGGGGACCTCAATGTACATCCCTGCGGGAACCCAGTGAATACTGTAACGGGTTTACTGGGTTGCCACAGACTGAGAGGCTTCCACTTTTATCACACTCGCCGAGGTAACTTGCTGAATGATCTCTTGAGTGAATTTGACCTAACCTCGGCCATGTCTTTGATGGATGACCACGCTCTTCATGATGTACCCACATATAAAAGCCAGACGGGGGGATCCTATATTGACCATATACTTCTTTCTGGTATCCTTGGTACTTCTATATTAGGTTTTAAAATTCAGGAGAACCAATACAGCGATCACAATCCAGTTTGTATTCAACTGGGTAGTAAGATGCTAGAACCTCGTGGGAAGAGGTTAGATGGTGGGGTTCTAAAATGCACAGATGGTAAACGACGTTTAAAGTGGGCAATGGTAAACTCGGACCAATTGTACGAAACAATTAATAACACGTGTGGCACTGAATTGACACTTTGTGTGTCTTCAGTACCTGCAGCCCAGGAGATCCTGTCAGCTTTTGATGGTATTGTATCAAAAGTTGGGGCAATGTTAATTGTACCTTTTGTGGGGCAGGCTCGTAGTGGCCCAAAGTGGTTTGATCACTCTTGCTCTAAGGCAAGTCGTGATTTTAAAGGCGGCCCTAAAAGCCAGGCCTAGAGACCCGTCACGAATTAGGGCATCACGCCTTTATTATAAAAAGGCCTTAGTTAAACGTAAAACAGAAGTGAAGGCCTCTATTTGTGAAAACTTGTTAGACCCCAAAATTCTTGGATATAGTGCGAGGTTTTGGGAAATTATAAACAAACCGCTATTTGAATCACCAGGCGATTCCTCTATGGGCACTAATATATCAGAAGAAGAGTGGGTCTCTCATTTTAGCTCTATTTTAAATAGTAAAATGCCACAACCAGAATTCAAAAAAGGTGTTTTAGAAGATAACCCTCTGTGCTTTTCTATTTGTGAGGTTGAAAAGGGAATTAAGGGCTTATCAAGTAATAAAGCTCCAGGGCCTGATGGTCTGCCCCCGGACCTTTTTAAATCACGTGTATCTTTGTGGGCGCCTGTTCTTACCGTTGTGCTCATCGCAGCCGTTGTACATGGATGCCCTAGGTCATGGGGCGTCTCCACAATAGTCCCAGTGTTTAAGAAAGGGGACCGTAACAACACCTCCTGTTATAGACCAATATCTTTAATTGACTCCGTGGTTAAAGTAGCGGGGGGAGTAATTCTGAATAGATTGACAGCCTGGGCGAGAGAGCATAACATAATCTCCCCGATTCAATACGGTTTCAGGCCCGGTCACTCCACCATCTCACAGTGTCTCAATTTGTACATGGTCCTGGGAAAATACACTTTAGCACGTCAGGGTACAATTCACATGGTCTTTATGGACCTCTCATCAGCCTTTGATTGTGTCAATCGGGCTAAGCTTTGGGAGGCCATGGGCAACATGGGCGTGAAGCAAAATCTTGTTAATTTGCTGGTGGACCTACACCAGGACACGAGGGCCAATGTACGCTACTCCCAGGAGTTAAATGTAACAAGGGATTTCGGAGTGTTTCGGGGAGTCAGACAGGGCTGTATTTTGGCCCCGTTTCTTTTTAATTTATATATTAATAATCTGGAGGAGAACCTTTTAAACACTGGTGCAGTTTACCCCTATGTTGGGCGTAAAGGGTTACCTGTTTTACTTTATGCGGATGACGCAGTTTTGTTGGCAAGGACTGCAAAAGGGCTTCAATCGCTACTTGACACCTTTAATAGTTTTATGAAATTCCGAGATCTCGCCATTAACAACACAAATCCTTTGTAATGAACGTAGGGAAATGTTATAAGAAGACGTTCTGATTTCATGTTAATGGGGAGAAGATTCCTACCACAAAAACTTTCTCATACCTGGGTGTTTGACAACCAGTTGAAATGGGGCCCTGCAGTCCAGAGGAAAAGGGGGGAGATAACCCAGGCAAATGCGGCCATTTTGAACTTTGCTAGGAAAATGGGCAAACGCCCAATTGCTGCATTGTTAAAAATGTATCAGGCCAAGAGTGTGGCGATAGGTTGCTATGGAAGCGAGTTATGGGGGCATACGGCAGTCAACGATCTTGTGGTGGCGGAAAATAATTTTCTGAAACAGCTGCTGGGGGTCCCAAGGGGAATGGCCAGCTTTATAGTGCATGAAGAACTAGGAATTCCCTTTTTAAGTGATACCATAGCACTACGGCCATTAACTTGCTGGTTAAAATGCTGGTTAAATAAAGATCTGCCACTTAATCAGCAACTTCTGAGAGAAGCACTATCCTGGGATAATATGCCTAAAATCCTGTGGTTAAAATATCTGAAAGATTGCTTCTCAGAACTGGGGCGCCCGGAGCTCTTTGTAAGTCCAGACTCTATCACCAGAGCTGATGTTCAGTATGTGAGGAAAACCTTTTCCCTCTCACGGTATCTGCATCGTGAGGAGGTGGAACTGAATAAAAGTAGTGTCCGGAAATATGTTGTTCTGAAATCTACACCAAACATGGAACCTTATTTGTCCTGGCCGATGTCTGGCTTTGATCGCTTCCTGTTAATCAGGTTCCGTCTGGACCTCTTCCACCAATTGCTTGCTGTTCCAAAGGGTAACCACCGAGGTCAAGTGCTACCGTCCTGCGGCTGCGACAATGTGTTTCCGCAGGACTTGGTGCACTTTTTATTTGTTTGTCCTTTTTATGATATAGCTCGGAGGTTTTATCTAAAGCCTCTTCTTAAAAAATTGAACTTTACCCAGGTTAGACCTGCACTTTGTTATTTACAGTTGCTAACTTACAATTGCACTTTATTTGTAACTAGCCCTAAGATTTAGAAATAGCATGGAGGAAGGAAAACGCGGAAGGAGGCTACCTATTCAACGCCAACAGATGCGCGATGGAACTTATCAAGGCTCCAGATAGCGCGTAAAAACTCTGGTAATCAACATATGGATGGATTCTAGACTAACAAAATATAATGAAAGCAGCTTAATGTGTAAAAGCGAAAGGCTTGAAGAAACAATGCCTAAAGGTTCTTTGCTAATTATCGATTCTTACAATACATACTGCTCACCATAAAGTACTTGCCTTGAAAAAGCCCGTGGAGGGCGAAACGCGCGTCGGCTGTGACGGTTGTGACAAGAAAAGAATCAATAAAAGAACATTGAATATTAATGAACACTGTGCATTTAAATCTGTGGATGAAAAGAACATTTGAAATATTGGACTGACGTGGCTGGATGCCTATTGGATAACAGTGACTATAAGGGATGTGCACTGGTGTTTGTTTATAAACAAAATATACATTAAATGCACAAAATTCACTTAAATAATACAAATTAAAACTTATCAATAGAAAATGTACATGTTTCATACCCAAAAAATATTTACTTAACATAAAAGATAGTCACAGAAACAAAAAATATATTATGTGCAACATTAGTAAAAATGACATTTGTGAAACAATATTCATGCAACTTGGTATTTTTGAAAACATATTCTTGTCTTTCACCATTAGTATGTTTAGTAGGCTTGGGTCGGCTTTGAATTGAGAAGGAAAATGTAAGTCATTTTGGTAATTCAGCGATGCTCTTTAATGCGGAATTACTGATTTTAATGTGATTTTGACTGTTTGCATAGTTAAGAGTAATTTGAGGGGAAAAATACTAGTGCAAGAGAATGCTATTCACGTTCTCTTGTATTTCTTAAAGCAACATATATCATCACTTCCATTTTGGACATGTGTTTTTTTTTTAGCTAAATGCAAAATGACTGCCTAATCTTCTGGACTTTTTGGGTAATTCCATTTGACTACATTACATTGAATTATGCAAGACAATCCTGCCAGTAGGCCCTGAATTACTAACATGTGGCACAAAGCAAAGCAGGAAAATAACAGCTGTGCTGTGCTACACAGCTGGAGAGAGCAGGAATGCACCATATTAACTAAGGTGTGGTGCATTCCTGCTCTCGCTCTGTACCGGAGAGACTTGCATTGCTTTGCTTTTCTTAAGATTTACTAAGCCAAGTAGAGCCTATCAAAATGGCTTTGTGTAGTTTAGTAAGTCTGGCTTAAGGCCTTGCTTTGCATAACATCACCTTGTGTTACTCAAGGGCAATGCTAGCCCTTAGTGAATCTGGATCCTAGTGTTTAGGTGTTGTTCACCCTTCATGAATACATTGGTGATGAAACAGTAGATAATCAAGAGGGCCAGTGGATTTATATGATTCTGTAAGAATCAATATTGAATAATTATGGCTTTACAGTATTTGCCACATGATTTGAAGAGGTCACAAAAATTGTTGCTTCAAATGGATGCAACCAATACTGCCAGAGAATGTGGTGCATGATTTAATTAGAATTTGTTGTCATATGCTTTAAGTAAACATGCCAGATAATTGACATAGTGTTACAAATAATCAATGTAGCTTTGACAATAGTAAAGCTCTGGAGAGTAGTGATAATGAAATCTATATTTTATGGGAAACCATGAAAACTTTCCATATTTCATGGTTCTCTGTGAAATATGGACTGTAAAATATGGACTTTTATACCACTTCATTTGATGCAATAGAAGCATTGAAACACATAATACATACAGAATATAAAATGGGTAACTATGTAATATGGTGGCATGTTCTGATGGCTTCCACAAGGCCGAATGCTGAATGATTTATAATTCCATCTGAACCCTGAAATAGCAATATAGGGTCATATTACATGTGCTACTTGTTATGTATTTTGAAACTAACATAACTAATTATATGCTTTAGTATTCTTTAGACATGTTTAGAACATTTGACCCTCAGTCCCAGTTTTATATTTAGTATTCATCATTTGTCTGCTTTATTAGAAGTACATTTTTCAAATTCTCATTGAGCATTCTTTTGTAGTTCATTAACATTATAGAGTAGGTTTGCTAACTGAAAGTGGGAACATTAGGTACAAGATGTGACAGTGTATTTCACATTTTTCTGATAGAGATCTGAACTTACTTTGTTTATTTTTACACACTAGTGAGGATTCTTTGGTACATGCTTGCATCAAGGATTGGCTTGCAAGGGTTTGCTTTTAATGTGTGCTGATTAATGCTCTGAGAGCAGCCCAGTCATCGTGAAAGCCTGATTTTATCAGCACTGAAAGAGAGAATAAATGCTGTATTAACCATCATTATTAGTTTAGCTGCTGATTATTCTGTGTGTAAAGACATCCCAGTGAATGTCATGTCCACCCCATTGAGGGGTGGCTTCTGTAGAGTAAGAAATAAGCTGTTAATATGGGGAGCTCATGTGAGCAGATGGCACAAGAAGCTGGTGCACCTCTTTAATGATGTTAGGAAAAAACAAATGATGCTTGTATAATTACCTCCAATCAGCACCTGGAGATTCAGACTGGTATAGCTCTTGGTCACTGGGACATTGACCCTATACAACACAGAGAATTCTTCTGCCTTGTTTTAGAACATATGTTGAAAAGATACACCTTGACTACTGCGGCAAAATCCTAAAGCTGAATGGGCATCATGTTCTAATCAGAGGGTCTGTAAATCAGAATGTAATGATGCAACAGTAAATTTGACAAAGGTCCTTCATACCACTTAACTTCAATACACGTGTCATTGCTTGTGTGAAAACTTTATCTGTGTGTTATGTAACTGTCAAGGATGTGTTTAATGAAAGAGGCTCATTCACTACTCCTGAATTGGGGTCAATTATGCCATATAGATGTAGAGCCAGTAAACTCAATACTTTGCAGCAGAATGCACTGTCTGAGTATGAGAATCAGCATCTAAAAAGATATGTGGAGGAAGATTTGGAGAAAGGTTTCATATGTCATTGACAATCACCTACATCTTCATCAGTTCTCTTCTTTGTGTCGAGGACGGGAGGAGAATGTTCCTTCTGTATAACCTATTGAGTACAAAACAGTATAACAGTAAAAAAATCATCTCCTATTACCACTCATACTGGTGTGTGGCTACACCAGCTGTGCAAAGCATAGTTGTGTCTGTAGGAAGCAAACTATTGTGTGTGAGTACAAATGAGTGATGGATTGAAAATGGTGCTCTAAGCCAAGAGTGGTCCCTCAGTAATATGTAGCTCCCTGACAGATTTCCAATATTTTAATATTAAAGTAATATTTCATGTATTTGATGTATGTTTTGTTGTCTATATTGACAACATTCCCATCTATTCCAAGACGCTAGAAGAATATGAACTACCCAAGAAGTTAGTGCTACAATATTTACATTAGCACAGTCTGAATTACAATCTACATTTAATGTGACCATGGAGGTATTCATGGGTTATATGATTCTCCCACAGAGGTAATAATGTGCAAGAGAATGTTTTCAGGCAGTGCGCAATGGCCATTTTAACCTCAATCAAACATATTATTAAATTCATATGATTTGCAAATTGCTTTGTAAACCAATAAGTTTGCTGGGAAAGAAGAATCTGACATGATGCTTTAATAAATAAAGAAACAACTTATAGTGGCCCCTGTGTTATAAGTCCCTGAAACGTTGCAACAATGTATCATAGAAGCAGACACTTCTTGCTATGCTATGAGTGAAATGTTATCACAACAACACCCCGTCACTACACAACTATACCCATGAGCTTTCTTTTTGTGAAAATCTACCCTACCAGAAATGAACAATACACAACAGACAAGGAGTTTTTAGCTATAAACAGTCTGTAGAGAGCGGGACACCTGACCTCCCAGCCAGGGACCCGCTCTCTCCCTCAGCAATTCTGCTGTTAAGCTACCACAGCTGACCCCTCATCTCCTCTGCCTGTGGGGTTCGAGGCCACTGTCTGTCTTACTGCTCGTGCCCATTTTTGTGTACGAGACCAGCCCGTGGCCTGGTATTGTGCCATCATTGTCCTGGTATTGTGCATTTCATTTCGCTAATTGTACATTTGAATGAATGAAATAAAATGTATAAAGCGCAATGGCTACCCGGATGCCTCCCAGCTCTATGCATTAAGTCTCTGTAATTGTCCATTTGTGCAGTTAATTTCTGTGATTGTCACTGTACTGCGCATTTTTTTTGACGTTGTTATTGCCCCTGTTATAGTGCCTCCAACTTTTTGTGTCTCTCTCTGTTCCCGGCTGCGTGCCCAGTTTCCTCACCCGCTGCTGCCCATGCATCCACTCCATCCGTGCCAGTACTCCCGCTCCCGCCTCCAAGCTGCACTGTCCTCCCTCCCCTCCCCTATTTAATGGCGGTCTCTGTGGGGCCGTGCACAGCGAGCATACCGATGCGCACCTGTCTGCACTCGACTGCGCCCAACTGCGACCAGTGCCAGGGACCCTGGATCACTGACCTCCCACGGTAAGACAGAGCTGCCCTGCTCACACTCGTCAGCAGAAGGAACAACAATTTGCCAGCTGTCCACGCTGAACACCACCCATGGCCAGTTCTCCTGCTGCCACTGCTGCCAAACGTTCACCATCCTCAGCACCAACAGATCCACCACCGCCAAGCCGGACACCTACAACATTAAAGCCCTGAAGTGGATCCTCCTCAATGTATGTTCCCTGCACAGACATGCCGTAGAAATCAGGGACCTCCTCGACACCCTATCACCAGACGTCACCTTCTTCACAGAAACATGGACAAACACCTCCTCCGCCCCCAACATCTCCACCGCCTTCCCCAACGGATGCAAGATCCAGAGGATGGACTGCCCCAACCGCCCAGGAGGAGGATAGCCATCGCACACAAGAGATCCCTCTGACTCTCCACCACAAGCAACTCCTTCTCCACCACCGAACACCCTCACTTCTCGATCCAGACCAGCCTGCGAAACACTCTTGGTGGCACTCTCGCCTACAGACCCCCAGGCCCTGCACCCCATTTGTCACTACCATCCCTGACCTGATTGCACCTCATCCCATCACCTCCACAAACTACATACTCATCGGAGACCTGAACTTTTACCTCGATGACCCCTGCAAACCGCAACTCTGCCACCCTCCTGGACAACCTCGTCAATGTCAGACTGAAAGAGCTCATCACCACTCCTAACCACAAGTCAGGACACACCATTGACCCCATCTTCGCAAGCGAGAACAACATCAGCTTTGCCACTAGAGTCAAGCAAGCCCGGCTGAAGACGGCTGTAATGCCAGAAACCGGTCCTGGGAAGCTTGATTCCGGTCCAGGGAAGACATGGCTTGGCAGTTCGGGCTGGACTGTTCCCATGAGGCACAGGGTCAGACTGATTTGCATATGGCCATGTCTGAACTGGGGTGCGGAGTGAGCTAAAGAATGGTGATGGATTAAACCCAGATCAGTTGACTGGGGGTGAGTGTTTGTATTGTCAAAGCTCCGTCCATCATCACCTTTGGTTTTTCTTCAACATCAGCTTTAGCCACACCACACCCCCATGGACAGACCACCACTTTGTACACTTCCTCGTCAACAAACCCACGCCGCCCAAACCTACACCTCGCCATCCACAAAGAAACTGGAGCGAAGTTACAGAGGAGCAGCTTATCGGCACCCTCAACAACGACACCCCTACCACCTTGACCAACGCTAACCTCGCAGCCAAAGAACTCCACAGATGGCTGTCAAACTGCGTAGACACACTTGCACCCCTACATCACCCCGAAATACAGCGCCCCAGGAGGACCATTTGGTTCACCGCTGACCTCCAAGAATCCAGACGCACCTGCAGACTTCTCAAGCAGAACTGGCAAAACAGCAAAACAAGATCCTCGCTAACTCCAGCAACTCCAAAGAACTCTTCAGCATCATCCAGGAATTCACAAAGTTCCCTTAGCGAAACCACAGACAAGCTTGGTGCCTATTTCCACCTAAAAATCAAGGGTTTCCATGACCTCCCTCTCCAGCACCGCCAGCGTGCCCACCATCTCCACCTAGAAGCTCAGTCACCACCAAAGATAACATTTCCACCATGTGAGGCACCCATTAGGGGCACTGATTAGGGGCCCCCATGGAACCCTGCCAGCTGCACATCTTCCACAGAGCCGCCAGCACCATCGCTCCAGAACTATGATGCACCATCAATGCCGCCTTCAAGACTGGCATCTGTTACGATGCATGGAACCGCGCAGAAGTCAGACCCCTGCTCAAGAAGCCCACAGCAGATCCCACGGATCTCAAGATACCACCCCATCTCCCTGCTCCCCTTTGCAGCCAAAGTCACTGAGAAGACCGTCAATGCACAACAACAAAAAATGTATGGAAGAAAAATCCATCCTTGACCCCTCCGAATCCAGATTCCACAGCAACCACAGCACCGAGACCGCCCTACTCGCAGCCACAGATGACATCAGCACCCTCCTCGACCAAGGAAACACCACAGCCTTGATCCTTCTTGACCTCTCGGCAGCTTTTGACACCTTCTCCCAGCGCACACTCACAGCCAGACCCGTACTGGATCTGATGGTTCCTCACTGGCAGAACCCAAAGAATCAGACTACCACCCTTCCTCTCCGAACCCACGTAAATCAACTGCGGGTACTCCAAGGTTCATTGCTTAGCCCCCGCTCTTCAACATCAACATGGCCCCCTCACCACCATCATCAGACAGCATGGACTCAGCATAGTATCCTACGCAGACAACACCCAGCTGATCCTCTCCCTCACCAAGATCCCCTTCACCACAAAAATCGACTTCCAGGAAGGAATGAGGGACATTGCTTCCTGGATGAGAAACAGCTGCCTGACGCTAAACTCGGAGAAGACTGAAGTCTTCGTCCTCGGACCCTCCCCACCTGGGACATCACCTGGAGGCCGACCGCCCTTGGCAGTCCTCCCACCCCCACAGACCATGCTTTGAACCTCGGCATTGTACTCGACTCCTCCCTCTCCATGACCTGACAGGTCAACACCATTGCCTTCAGCTGTTTCAACACTCTCTGCATCCTCCGGAAGACCGTCAAATGGATCCCCCCGAATCAAGAAAGACTGTCACCCACCCTCTCATAACCAGCTGACTCGCCTACGGAAAAGCCCTCTACGCCATGATCAACAAATCTCTGCTCCGCAAATTCCTGACCATACAGAACAGCGCAGCCAGACTCGTACTCAACACCCCATGACACGAACATGTCACCTAACACCTACAAGACTTCCACTGACTCCCTGTCGAGAAGAGAGTTACTTTCAAGATACTCACCCACGCCTACAAATGCCTCCACAACACCGGACCCCAATACCTTAACAAGAGAATCTCTTCCACCTACCCAAGAGACACCTATGATCCACCCACCGTGCCCTCACCACAGAGCAAGAACAGGTGGAAAGGCCTTCTCCTACATCACAGCCAAGACCTGGAACAAGCTCCTGCTCGACATCAGATGTGCCTGCTGCCTGAACATCTTCAGGAAGACACTTAAGACCTGGCTTTTCAACTGACGGAGCTGCTTACCACCCCCCCCACCCCCCCCCCAGCACCATGAGACCCTCACGGCTGAGTAGCATGCTTGCAATTCTCCTGATTGGTTTATTGATTGAGTATTTACAATATTACCTATTGGGGCAAAATATACTATAAAAATGTACAAAGATTATATGAATATCAATTAACAGTTAACAGGGATTAGAGATGGAACCCTACCCCAATAAATCTAAATCAATCCCATGGTCAATAACATTTTGACCCAATTTTTTACCCAGATATTTCAGATGCTTCCATCCTGTGGTGTACCCACTGGAGTCATAATTAGAGTGGAGCCTGTAATGGACATTAATTGGCTGTATGAATTAAAAGAGGAGGAGGAGAAGAAACGGACCAAGGGCGGGAAAACATCAATATAGTGATAAATAATTCGGACCTAGTAGAGTCCTGGAAAAACTGGAGTTATATTGAAAGCCCGGCAGGCCCCTCACAAAGGTATAGGGAAGAATCAGAAATAAATGATCCCCTAAGCGATGTAGAATAGGTAAGGGGGCAACCACGGAGCACACTTATGGTCTCTTGGAATATAAATGGGAATGGTACCCAAATAAAACATGGAACTCTGAAAGAACTCACAAAAAAGTGTGAAATCATTTGTATACAAGAGACCTGGCTCTGTGGAGAACCCCCGGTAGTGGAAGGGTTTAAACAAATTTACCGCCCAGCAGAAAAATCTACCTCTGGCCGCCCTGCCGGGGGCTTGCTGACCTTGATTTCAACATGTTTATTAACTACGGTTTTTCAGATACCCGTGACGTCTAAGTGGCTTTTGGCTTGTAGAATACAAACATCATTTGATGATAAAAAATATGAAAATATGCTGATCCTAAATGTGTGTATGCAGTGGAGCTCACGGAAGTAATATGGGGATGAATTGTTATATTTTAAGAACGATATGGATACACTGTGTGATAAGTATGGAAATGATTTGATGTTGTTATTGGGAGATTTTAATCACAAATTAAACCCCAAATTGCCTGATCAGTGGATTATTGAAATTCTAGAGGCTTGTGAAGTGAAAAAAGCAGAATTTCTGGAAACTAAAATAACGACTGATGCAGCCAACCTGGGCAACTTTTTGGCGACAAAAAGTTTATTTTGTCTAAATGGGAGGATAACTCAGGACTGTCCCGCAAAGAAAACTTTTAAATATGGGACTCAAAATTGCCCGATAGATTATATTTTTATGTTGGCTTGGAAATTTGAGTTCATAAAAGATTTTAGGATTGCCCCTGCAGAATGTAGTGATCATAAAATGTTAAAACTAGAGCTTGTAATCGCCCAACATTTAGCAGGTGATATAGTTTAATTTTAGACCAAACTGGATGGGAGCCATAATAAGACCTCTACACAAAAAAGGGGATGTCCATGACCCAAAGAATTATAGGCTTATCAACCTATTGGATATAGGAGAAAAAAAATTCTCTAAAATAATCCTCAGTAAGCTAATAGCTTGGGTGGAACATAGATCTATCATACCGGTTGAACAAGGGGGCTTCAAAGAAGGCCATTCCACGATAGATCATTGTTTTGCACTGTGGGCTCTGGCCAGGAAATCGATGGAACAAAATGGCAAATTATTTTGCTGTTTCGTCGATTTCCGAGCGGCATTTGACACAGTAGACCGAAATAGCGTTTGGGAAGTACTGGAAAACTATGGAATGTCACAGGGTATATTGAACATCTTAAAAGAATTACATAGTAGCAATTGGGCCCAGGTCATTAGAGATATAAAAGGCTCACTAACCCATAAAATCCCAGGAAAGAATGGTTTGAGACAAGGGTGCATTTTGGCACCCTTGCTTTTCTCAATCTTTTTGGCAGACCTTCCAGCGACCTTGGAAGTTGAAAAAAGTGTGAGCCCGTGAATGAATAATAATAAAGTGTCATGTCTCTTATACGCTGATGACCTTGTGATCTTGGATCAAACTGAAATGAGCCTCCAAAGAAAACTAAATGTGTTCAAAAAGTACTGTGATGAAAAGCTCTTAACAGTGTATATGGAAAAAACAAAGATCCTATGTTTTGGAATGAGGGTAAACAATTTTAATTGGTTTTTAGGACAGGATAAATTAGATGTAGTATGTGAATATAAATACTTAGGCCTCTGGTTTAATAGCGCTTTAAAGTGGAATACCCACTTGGAGGCACAGACGGCAAAGGCTTACTCTTCAGTCTGTGGGTTGAAAAAATGTAATAAAGATTATGACGATATGTCACACCGATCGCTTCTGAAGGCTTTTGAAGTTATGATCCCCCCAAGAGTGCTTTATGGAGCAGAGGTGCTTTTCCTTAGTGGTAAAAGAGAGTGGGACCGGGAAGAAAGTAAAATTGTGAAAATGTTGATGTCCCTACCAAATAGCTCCATGATTCAAGCTATTAGAATGTAGGTGGGCTTAACATCATGGGAAGTAAAGACCCAATTGTCCCTAATAAGATTTTGGAATCGACAGGAGCCTGGTGGTGATGAGAAGGTATCAATTTGGTGTAGAGAGGAAATTCAGGCAAGCAGCTTACGCTGGGCGCGAGATGTAAAGAAAAACTTCCAGACGGTAGCCGTGCACTTGAAATTGAGCCTCACCCCTCCACTGATGAATATAGTATTCACAAAAAAAATGCTTAGAGACCAAGGGCTTGAATACTCTAGATCAAAAGACATGGACTGTCTGAGGCTAAAAACATCGGTGAATTGGGTAAAGAATGATTGGGAAAAGGATGCCCGGTTCCCATACCTGGATTTACTGCCTAGTAGATGGCTAAGACATGAAATCTTGAAGATTCGGGTGGGCCTAAATCCATGGAAGATCGAAAGAAATACAAAAGTGGCCCTGATCCATCCGGACGGTACTTGTAAATGTGGTCTAGGAGTAAGAAATGATATTTTACATATACTGCTTGATTGTACTTGTATTTTAGTAATTCGGAAAACTGTTTTACGTCCAATTTTTTTAAAATATGAGGTGACCTCTCGTGCTGATGCTATCGACCTCCTTACAGAAATGCCATTTCTGGATATTACAATTGCGTTGGGGAAATTTCTGAAAGCAACAAGAGAATATGTAATGGAGGCAACAAAGGAGAGAGGGAGAGTTTAAAATTATAGAGTATCCCAATGTTATGCTTATGGTTTTATAAGTGTCGTAAATGTGTAAAATGAATTGTGGTTTTAAATATTATCACAAGGTGCGATCCATTGTTCTATGTATGGTTTATGGACTATTGTCTAAATAAACTTTGTTATCAATCAAAAATCAAAAGAGGCCTTAAATCCTTTCTCAAATGCAAGACTATTTTATCAACAGAACATCTCAAATCGAAGAAACACTTGTGGCCTGAATTACAAGGATAAAGGTAAAATACACTTTGGTGTAAGTTTATGATTGTTCATAAAGATCAGAATGTCCTACCATTTTATGTGCGGAGACTCCGCACTTGTAAACATACTACTCATAAATCCTTTTGTAAATACTACACTATTGAAAACTTAAACAAAAAAGGAAGCTTACTTTTGTGAATAAGGCCCTGAATTCTGATATTTCCTGGCTAACATCCTGAATAAAATGAGGGAACCATGCATGGAGTCAGTAACTGGGGATGACTAAAAGAGATACTAGACAAAGTCAGTATGTATCCCTTTTTGCAAATGTGGTAAACCATGAATAGATAAAACGGGTCATAGAAGAGGCTGAAAGCAGGTGCAAAGGTTTCAAAAATCAAGTTATCAATAGGCCAGAATTTAATTTAGTCATAAGGAAGGGGTCGAAAAGTATGCTTAATAATCAGTCTTTTTTTTATTTCATGTCAATCAAGTTATTGAACCAGGCGTATAATTGAAATGCCTTGACCCAAATGCTGACATGGCACTTATATTATCAGATTAATCTGCCTTCAAATGCAAGGAATTGGCATGAAAGACAGAAAAGAGCAAACTGCAATACATTCAAAGTCAGTACGTATGTGTAATAGAGGAAGGCCATACATTACGTGGTGTGTTCATAGACAATCTCGAAAGTGGCCACATATGAGCAGCATTGAACAGAGACCTAAAATGAATGTATGCTATCCGGGCTGATGAAAAGGCAAAGAAAAGCAACCAAATATGCTGTCCACCCAAAGTCCGAGAATAATGCCACTAAAATATATTCTTCTTCTGCTATTTGTTTTAAAAAAAATAATTAAAGACGGTAATAGATTGTTGTTAATATACAGGGATTCATACCACACTATTGGTGTTTGAATTTGCTGTATATAGGAGGTGTTACTTTTACATTATTTAATGGATCTCAGTTTATGTATACTATAAGAACAGCAGATATTATTGAGCTCTGAAAGTAACTGTTACAATCATATGCAATGATCTATCCTCTAACTGCTCAGCTGATCAGTTCAAACTAAATCTGCCCTGGACCTTGCTGTTGGCCTCTGATGGAGTGAGTCATGACCACCAAGTGCAGTTCCTGAGGTCTTGGAACCCTTAGCTGTGTTGGGCTGGTTTTCCCACTCATATCTGAAAACCTGAGACTAGAATCGTTTTCAACATCAAGATTTCCATAGGACTGAGACAAACCTGCCAAGCTGGACTTAGCTGCCCAATGAGCATTGCTGTTGGGCTGAAGGTTCAGGCTAACACCTCTCAGAGCTTTTCTGCAGTATCAAATTGAGTTCAGCAAAATATTGCTCAGAGGCTGTCTAGCCTCATAGAGACCTCTTTCACTCCAGCCTGCAACATTACCCATCTGAAATTTTCTGCGTTCCGAAAAAGTGATTAAATGTAGAAGAAATCTGAACTGGGTAAAAGCTCAAAATTGTCAGACCACTGAGATTACTCCCGCAATCATAAAATTCAAATGTTGAGACTCCTAGCTTATCATGCCTAAACCAATGACTTCACTGGGACAGTGTCCCACATATGTCAGAACTTGTCGACACATCTTACGCTACTGATTTTTGACTCCCATTTTTGATACTAGGTCCCAAGGTATAACCTCCAACCGGATTGAACCTGGCTTCTCTATCCAACCTGAGCCCCATTGCAGTCTGCCCTAAATTGCTCCTGGGTCCTGGTCTACCAAGACGAGTTGCCTTTAAAAATCACTGCTTCCTCTTATTATATTTTTGTTGTGTGGGTGCCATTTAATTTATTATGATTTATTCTATTTTTCGAGTTTGTTTCGGGATTGTATTGACGTTGTTATTTTATTGGTACTTACACATTGCACTAAGTTAGGTCTATCTGCTCTATGCCATACCTGCCAGGGGGGTTGTGCCCAGGTTAATTTAGCAATTTTAAGGATTTACCCAGACAAGGATTGTGTTCTGGCCTAAGGAAGTAGTCACCCTCTCAATAAATAACCCAATGTCTTACAAATTTGTACCAATCCTGTCATTCATTATACTAAGCCATACTTAATGTTTTAGAAAAATATGCTACTTCCTGATAAGTATCTTTTCTGCTTCCGATTATTATATCTGTAAATGGACTCTCATTAACCCTGCAGGAAAACCATCCATGAAATAACAATTCTTACATTTCCATAATATCCAGGTTATACATGTATAGTTCATCTTTTATTTCTTGTCCCAGCACTAGACATTAACAAATAATTGAGCGTAGGGTATTAGTAGACATGCAATGAGCTTATTTTCGTCGTATTGTCCCCCCTGACTGGCATAGCCAGTGAAAGGAGAAACATATCGACCCTTTACATGAAATGAGTAAGGTCTCTTCCAAACATTTGCCTTCCAGCTTTCATTTTAGCATGAGACAGATGATTGAAGAAACAAGGGCTATCCATCGCCATATGACTTTAACAATATGCCCCTGAATATGTGGTCGGTCAATGCACTCACCTATAGCAGATAGTATCATCTACACAGTAAAATTAGGATTCTAACACAACAAAGACCTCAAGAAAAGAGCTGATGGTGAGCAAAATATCTCCATCAAATGTTACTCCTTTCTTCCTAAGCAAATAATGGATGGCATAGATATCTGCTGTCCTCAAGAATTCACGAAGAAGAACAACATTCACCCTAATCTGTAATCAGGGTTCAGAAGAGCTGAATCTACCTTAACCAACTTCAGTTACGACATGCCCCTGTTTCCTAATGATGGTGAACTAGAAATCCTGATCATCTTCAACATACGAATCAACTGATGCAACATTTCTCATCTTTAAGAAGGGACTGTATCACTCCTACATTCACACAACAGAATCCACATAACTTTTGTTTAAAGAACAATATTGTTCTCTAAGTTGTCTATCAATGTAAAATTGCTTCAACAAAGACATCGACTGAGCCATACAAATATGGCAAAATGGTCACTGATTCACACAGTAAGCTTGCATGTTGTCAATAGCAGAGAGATGAGTAAGAATCCTCTGTAAGTGATGCTCTCTCCATCTTCCATAAACACTTAAGTGTAAGGGCTTGACCAATCCTCCCATACATCAGCCTTTGGAGGGACAAATGCCTACAGACATCAGCTTGCCTTTTCTCCTCCATCTTGATGGGGGATATTAGCATATGCTACAGAATATACCTGAAGTGGCCCATTCCCTAAAATTCATTTTTTTTAGCATTGCATTTGAGAGTTGTTAATGAAAAACATATGACTGTGCTCATGTAGCACATCAGCATAACCACATGCAGCTCAACAATTGAGACCAGGGCATAATAAGGTCCTGCCTTACTTGCTCAATCGACTGCACATGGCGCGTGCCTACTCAGTCCAAGAATAAGGAAATGAAGAACGTACAGCTGTACCTCTGTGAGTTTATCAGTTTGTGATTTAGGGCTCACCTACCAACCAATATCTTTCATTTTCATAATGTAGCCTTGCAACAGGCCCAACTACAGGATTTTTTTTTTATATTCAACATTTTTTATTGAATTTTCATATTAAACAAGAAACAGGGACAATGCATAAAAAATATAATTGAATGAAAATACCAAATCTCATTTCAGAAATATACCAACATCAAATGAATTACAAAAGGTATCAGAATTACAATTATTCATTGAGAAAATAAAAGGGGAGGAAAAGAAACTAGCTACATATCTAAAGCGTGACTATAAATAGAGCTACTATAGCTTATAACATTGGACTAATGTAATAACAATATAAAAGGTAAAAAGGTATACATATATAATTAAGTAGATTAATAAATATCAACCGGTTTCCAAAAATTGTGACACGAAATAGAATTATGAATAATACCATTCAAGGACAACTGAGCACCTCTTCTTGTAAATATAATCCATGACCACCACGCATGAACAGATAATAACGAAACATCTTTCCAACAGAATGTAATAGATTTTAAAGCTTCTGATGTTGGAAAATTAAGGAGTTTACCTTCTAAGTCATTCAAATTGTGTGAAAGAACCGCAGGATTGCATAGTAACAAAAATTAAAAATTTAAAAATTAAGGGAAAATCAAACAGCATATGTTGTAGCGTACCGGGATGTAATTTACAGTGCCAACAAATTGAAGATTGAAGGAGTTTAGCTTTAAATAAACTTAATGGAGTCCATAAACAAATGAGTAAAATATGAGGGTTAGTTTGATAAAGTGAGACAGGTAACCAACCAGAAATAGTGTTAAGCCATATATCTTTCCATGTATCGTCAAATATGTAGATTGACAGTTCATTATTCCAAAATATTGAAATATCATTAAAGTTGTTTCCTAGAGAATTAGAAAGTTTTTTATATAAAATAGAAACACTATGGGATGATGAGGAAATAGTTTGAATATAAATTGATAAATCAGCTTTAACATTAGAAGGAATAGCATGTGGAAAAGAATCTAAAATAGAATTATATAAATGTTCATATTTGGTTATGTCAGACTGAGGTAAACTACATTTTGTTTGTAGAACTTCAAATGAAATAAAAGCATCATTGTAGTAAATATCTTTAAGATAGAAAATACCAGCATTAATCCAGGAAAACCAGAAACTAATGTTCCTGTTTAATTTAATAGCCAAACTATGCCACAATGACATATCTTCCGTATTCAGCATGGGTGATTGGAAAATGGAATCTAAATCATTGAAAATCATTTTGGTAGATTTAATAATAACAGATTTATGCAAGGATTTATTAGACATGGTGACGAAGGTGGGTAGTGAAAAAAGGTTTCACAATTGATTTCTCAATAAGAAGCCATATAGGTGGATTAATTAAAAGGGATTGATTAAACCATAATGTACTTTGTTTTAAAATAAATGCTTTATGGTAAAGAAAAAAGTCAGGTAATCCAAAACCAGCATTACATTTGGGTATTTTTTAAACTTTTTATAACTAATACGCCGTGGTTTATTCTTCCACAGGAATTTGGAAAGAAGTTTGTCGAGATCTTTGTAAAATTGTAATGAAAATTGTGTAGGAATAATAGCAAGAGTATAAAAAATCTTAGGAGCAATAGTAATTTTGATAGAATGCATTCTTTCACACCAGGAAAGGTGAAGTGAAGACCATTTAGATTTTTTATCTTCAATGTAATTCAACATAGCCACAATTTAATGATATTGTTGATTTTATGGATGAGGCAAATAGAATACCGAGATATTTCAATTTATCTTTTTGCCAAATATTTTCATTCATAGGTATCATATCAGGAGTACAATAAACATTTAAAGGAAAAAATTCTGTTTTATTAGTATTTAACTTATATCCAGAAACTGTGGAGTATTGCGAAAAGGGGGGGGAATGAGGATAAAGAATCACTAATAAATAAAAGCATATCATCAGCATAAGCTACGGTTGTAATAATGATATCAAGAAACAAAAGCGGGGAAAGAGAGCAACCTTGTCTTGTACCTCTAAAAAAGGGGTATTGGTTTGAAACTTGGCCATTGATAAATAAGTGAACAGTTGGAGCAGAATACAAAGCAGAAATCATGCGGATAATTATGTCACCATAATTAAATGATAATAATGTATGGAATAAAAATAGGCAGTGAATTTTATCAAAAGCTTTCTCAGCATTTAATGTGAGGATTCCTGAAGGTAGAGATACAGTGGATCCTTGTTCAATAATATGTAGCAAAGTTCTTGATTTGTTGGAAGAATATCTGTTCTTCATAAAACCAGATTGATCTAGATGAATAATAGAAACTAACACAGTGGATAATCTGGAAGCAAGTGTTTTAGCATATAATTCACAATCTTGATTAATTAAAGAAATAGGATGATAATTTGAAACACGTGTGGGATCTTTATCAAGTTTGGGGAGTACAATAATTAAAGCGTCAGTAAAATAACCTGAGGTAGATCCTGTAGAACCAAAAAAAGTAAAAAGCCTGAAATAAATAAGGAATAAGTTGTAATTGGAATTCTTTATAAAACACAGCAGGAATACCACCAGGACCGGGAGACTTATTCTTTTGAAGAGATGGTATGGCACATATAAGCTCATCATAAATAATGGGTGAGTCAAGCTCTATTCTATCTGTTTTTCAAATCTTAGGCAAACCACATTTAGTTACAAAAGAATCAATTAAAGAAACAGCATCAAAATTGGGTTTGTTATAAAGATAAGTATAAAATCTAAAAATTAATTAACTATATCATTGTGAGATAAAGCAATTTTACCACGAGAGCCTTGAAATTATTTTATTTGAGTTTTATCTTTTTTTAAATGTTTAATAATTAGCTAAAAGTCTTCCAGATCTATTGGCATTAAAATGAAATTCGGCTTTAGAATTAGAAAGCTGAATGCCAGCTCTTTTACTAAGGATGGAATTAAATTCATATTGAAGTTTTTGTAATTTAACTCTATATTGAGGGTCATTAGACCTAATAAAAAGTCTCTCAAATTTTGCAATTTGCCTTTCCACATTTTTAATATTTGCATTAAAGGTTATATTTTCGTGGGCCATAAGGGAAATAGTTACACCTCTAATATAGGGTTTAAAAGCGTCCCATCTATTAACCATAGAAGTAGACCCTTCTGGATTAAGATGGAAGTATTCCTGAATGGCATTTAATGGCTTAGGTTTATTATGTTCATTAAGCACAATGTCAGTATTCATACGCCATCTAGACTGCTTTGTGTAAGTTGAATTTAAATTTAAAACCAAAGAAATCAAGGCGTGATCCAAAATATCAATGTTACCAATCATAGGTGTACTCACAGAATTAATTAATTGCTTAGAAATTAATAAATAGTCAAGGCTAGAATGAGAGTTTTGCGGATTAGAAAAGAAAGTAAAACTTTTTTCTGTGGGGAAGTGTAATCGCCAAATGTCTACTCATTTTGTGGTTTGAAAAATGATTTAAAAGCATAATAAACCTTAGAGGGACGAAATTTATTAAGGGATAATCTATCTAATAATGGATCAAATATAACATTAAAATCATCTCCAAAAATTAGAGGTATGTTACCCAATTTTAAAACTTCAGTTGTGAGATTAGACCAAAAAACAGGATCATCTGCCGTAGGACCATTAACATTTAGTAAAAATAAGACAGAAGCATGCACTTTAGTTTTAACTTTGACACATCTCCCTTCAGTATCTGATAATGTACTCAAAATTTGGCAATGTAAACGTTTTGCAAAAAGAATAGCCACACCATTTTTTTTCCATTTGCGGGAGAATAGACAATATTATCAACCCACTTTTTTTTCATATAATCTAAGATTGTGTCATCAATATGGGTTTCCTGTGGAAAACAAATATCTGCTTTGCAACTGCTTGAATAATAACATGTTAATACGTTTAACTGGATGATGTAAACCTTTAACATTTAATGAGACTATTGTAATTTTAGGAACATTAGCCATAATAGAAGAAGAAGAGAAAGAAGATCAAGAAGAGTGAAGGAAGAAATAAGAAAAATAGCATGAAAAGTAAAGTGAAATATAATAGCTCCAGAACAAGCAAAAAGTAAAGGGGGGGGGGTAAAAGAAAAGACAAACTAACATATAAACGACGACAACAAATAAACATCAATAACCAAAGTGAAACTCACACACGTTCAACAAGCATGACCAGACCCGGCGGGGCCCAGCGACAAATCTATAATAAGATAAAATAACTTTTCCAGTCAGAAATCTATGATTAAGTCATTAAAGAAATAACAGATGTTAAGGATAACCATAGGTTGCTGCGAATATTTATCCAGGTATATTTTTAACCCTTCTGGACAATCAGAGAACTAAGATAAATACAGATATATGTAATAAAGCATTGTTCAAGTGACAAATTCTTGTGTATCCATAGAGGTCTGGGAACTTTGATCCAGAAACACTTTCAAATCTTCTGGGCTTTGGAAAGACTTTGAAAAATGTTCTTTCCAGATACGTATTGTTGATGGATCAAACAAGCCATATTTAAAACCAAGACTTCTTAATTGAGGATGACAGTCAGTAAACTCTTTACAAATCTTGACCGTTTCCTTGGCAAAGTCTTGGTGAATAAAAATACTGTTTCCATTTACTGTATAGGAAGGTATTTCCCTTGCTGTTTTTCTTATCATGACTAAATGGTGGTATCACAGAACCTTAAAAACCATTTGTCTTGGCTTAGTATGCTGAGAATTGCGATGGGATGGAATCCTATGAGCTTTATCAATTTCAAATTTCTCTGGAAATGTAATGTTTAATAGGCCAGGTAGAAAGTTTTCCAAATAAAGTCTACATATAGAACCTTCCACTTCCTCTGGTAAATTAAAAATACGTAAATTGTATTGCCTGTTACAATTTTCCAAATCCAGAAGAAGAGTAGACATAGGGGAAATCTTTGCCACTAGTGTTGTCATAGCATTGATTTTTACTTTATTCTCCTGTATTTTAATTGAATTGTCTGAGACATTCATTGACATACTGGCCATAACCTTGCACAAGTTTTTTATGTCTGACGCAATAGTGTTGGTATTTGCATGTAAACCATGAAGCTCATTAAGAATTAAAGCAAGTGAAGGCTCACTAGATTCCACTACTTTTGATTTTAATGGAGGAGGTGAAATCTGATTTTTCATTATTATTTAGATTTAGCACATTTTTATTCTCCATGTTTATATAATAACAATGAAATGGAGTACTTAAATGAACTGCACAAGCAAAAAATGAAGAGTGTAGAAATTACTTCACTAAGAATGCTAGTGCAGTAGATAAATCAGGCTGTGGGGGTGGCTAGGTCAAACCCAGGCCCTTTCCTGAATGGTAGCTCCGACCCCCTGCCAGGAATCTGGGCAGTACCTTAGGCTGAAGCAGGCTGCAGTAGGCAGGAACACAACAAGAAAAACACCCTTCCCTCGTCGAAAATCAGAAAATAAACAGCACCACAGCAACAGGTACACCTCTAGATATTGATTACATCATATTCCAGCAATTTCCGGCTGGAAATGCGGCGTTCGTCGAAGAAAACGGGCCCCCTGGTCCCAGAGCTCACCGGGAGGTGGCCATCTTGCGGTACGCGCACGCGCGTCTCCAACTCCAGGATTTTTGATCTAGGAGGTTAAAGCGGAAGCATGGGTGGACCATGAAGAAAATAGCTAAAAAATACAAAAAACGTAATTATATCATTATTATATACAAGAATAGAAACGTTCCCACTGCCACACAGGACCATTTTCTTGTTTAACACTTTAAAGAAAATCTTTGGCAGCTTAGCATTTTGAAAAGCATTGGCATATAAAAATGTGATGCTGTAAGCTCTGTAATTGTTTTGCACACTCCGATCTAATATCATAATGCAAAGTTTACTATTATTTTTATATTTTTATACACATAGGTTAACTGTAAAAAGAAACAGGTATGGTTCTGACTCAAATGCAGAAGACCACTGAAATTCATGGTTAGTGACACACACACACCATAACTCGCATCATTTGCCATGTTCAAAATACCAATTTGCCTACAGAACAAAAAAAAAAGCTATAGAGAGAACAACATGGCAGACAGCACCAGATGTGCGTTGTGGTGTTGTTAACCATCCATGGTGAATATCAGCAATGTCCAGCATTTGAGCCATAAATATAACTCAGCGTCTTTTTCAGTGAATATAGGGGGCCTTCAAAATATATATTTAGGCTGATCTTTTGAAGTATTTGAATAACGTTTACCAAATCTATGATACCATCTTGTGATGTTTATTGATTTTTTCATTTTTTATGTTTTTTTAAATAATTTCTAACTTTTTGTGACAAAACTGCAAAGGGAAATATGGAGTCAAAATTTACATATTACAGTTTAGACCAACTATGTGACTAATAAGTGGCAAAATGGCATAATAATCCACCTGTATCATTATGTATGTTTTCATCTGCATAATATTTGTTACAGGATAGTATTTGAGTTATTTGAGTTCTTGTAATGAGTAATCACCTTGCTAGTGCCTGTGTGGTACATTCCTACCTCTTCTCCTTGACTTGATATCAAGCGACCAGAGTGACTGACTCCGGAGTGCAAGGTTCACACTTCGATCGCCTGTGGCAGCTCATCTCAGCATCATGTGTGTAATGCAAGAAGTAACAGTATACTTGAGCTGCTAGTGTTTAGATTCATGGTTTTTTTGTAACCAGAACTGGTTTGCAATTGTGGTATTGGTATTTAACATTTACCAACTGAACTCGGCATCAAAGATGCTTTAGTCATTCAGGAAAAATATATTACTTTTGCCTATATTAAACAAACATAGACATCATACTGTGCACTGATAAGCTCTGCTTAGCAATACATTTTAAATACTGATTTCAACAATTTACAAGTGTGCAATGGGTGCTGTAAAAAGTGTACATCATAACTGCATTGAAACACGTCAGTTAATGTGCTTTTGCAAAAAATGCTACAATAAGAAATGCTTATCTAATTGTGAATGATTATCACTAATACAATATACACCTTCCAACATAATTTAACCATGATTATAGTATTTTGTATAGTGTTGTCATGTATTTTCTTTTTTTTTTTAAACTGTTGTGTTTTAGTAGATTTTAGACGTATGCATCGTTGCCTGCTTCACTTGTAATTTCAACATCTATTGAAACCTATGTTTCTTATCTTAAAATAATTATAATTATAATATCGCTTCTTTTTAGCTCTTGCCTGAGACAGTGCATGTGCTATCGCCTGCATTCTCACTTGCAAGACATTTTATTTATTAAAAGGGTTTTGGAGCTGGCCCACTGCTTACAATTCATTGGTTTCATTGTAACTCTAATTGTCTGGCACTTACTGATTTAACTTTCTCTTGTTTCGTTTGCAGTTTGGACCAAGTACTTATTCCCCCGTTTGCTTCTTCCCATGCTGCTTCTTCCTGCTCATCTCCTAACCTTCCATCCGTCCACCCTCCTGTTGACTGTGTCACTTCTTCCCTACCACCTCTCATTTTCCTTCTTTGCCCTGTTTCGATCTTTCTTCTTCTCCCTACTGCCTCTTCCCTCCCACCTCACATTTTATTTCTTCTTCCTTAGTGTTGCTTATTTCTTGTTCCCTCATGATGCTTCTTTCCATGTTACTTGTTCCCTCCCACTTTCCACCATTTTGTTGTCTGTGTTACTTCTTCACCTTGTTGTTCGTGTTGTTTCTTCCCTCCCACCCATTGCTCGTATTGCCCCACTTCCTATGCTACACATTTTTTACTTACATCCTTATTTACTTTCTGCTATACGGTTCCTCCAAGCAATCGCAACTGACAGAAATTGCTATTTGTTTACGTAGTCTCAGGTGAGAGACCCTGGGCCTCATTTATGAGGCCTTGCGTGAGTTTTGCGCTTCCGATGCGTCACTTTTTTTTACGCATCGGCGGCGTAAAACATACCTCCTGATGCGCACTATTTACAAAGTGACGCATCTAAGCAGATGCGTCACTTTGTAAACCCCTGCACTACATTATACCTGCGTCAGGTATAATGTAGGCAGTGGGGGCGTTCACCCGCAAAAAGCCTAGTAATAGTGACACGGTGAAATCTATGAGATTTCACTGCGTCACTTTTAGGATGCTGTTGCGTCAAAATCTTGCGCCTGCCTCACAGCAGGCGTAAGACTGCCGCAAGCCCTTTCACATGGGGCTTTCCCCATGTGAAAGGAAGCATTGCTGGAGTTGCGTCACTTTTGTGACACACTCCAGCAATGCGTCACTTTTGCGCCTACAGATACGTCAGAAAAACTGACGTATCTGTAACTCCTTGCGACATGATGCGTCATATTATAAATATGACGCATCAATCATGTCGCAGGGAGAGCGCAGTGAAAAGTGACGCATCTCTGTTTTCACGCAGCGATGCGTCACTTTTCATAAATGAGGCCCCAAGAGTTGAACAGGTTGAGCCTGAATGACTCACACCAGGTGAACCGGTTTATTATGCACAACTGTGGGTACTGAAAGGATTCACCTGCAGTAGAACGCTGTCTTTATGTACAGTATATAAAAAGAACCGAATGATTGTCCCTTAGAAGATAGAATATCTATCCAATTCGAAGGCTTTTGTTTAATCTACCTCACAAGGATGAACATAAGCAAGGCTAGTATTTGAGCCTGAGAACTGGTGCAGGTTGCACAAAGACTGCTGCAGCAGGTCCTTAATTAGCTAGGCTAATCTACATGCCAGTAGAGTATCAGCGCTGTACTTGTTCTTGGTCACATGTGCACCATGATCACAAAAGCAATATGTCAGAGCAAAATCCATGTATTATAGCCTTATAGCCCGCCGTAGCGGGCTATACCGGCTATTAAAGGCCCGCTGAATCGTTAAAGGCCCGAGCCGAAGGCGAGGGACTTTAACGAAACAGCGGGACTTTAATAGCCGGTATAGACCTGCTACGAAGGGCTATAAGGCTATTAGAACATTCTGCCACTAGAGGGCAGAATGTTCTAACAAATTAAACAAAGGGTTCTCGAAGCTCGAGGGGAAATCCCCTCGAACTTCTAGAAGCCTTTGTAGAACATTGGAATGTTGCTCTGCGGGCCTTTACCGGCCCGTAGAAGCAGGGAGCACTCCGTTGTCTGCAATGGAGCTCCCAACATTCCAATGTTCTAATACTTCATAGAGCAGGGTATACAAAACCCTTCCCTAAATGACCCCTCCACAGACTGTCGCTTATAACTTAGTAAAAGTGAGCTAATGTGCCTACCATCTACATCTAGTTAATCTGAAGTATACTCGGATGAATTTTTGGGGCCAACTCAAACTACCATCCTTGCAAGATTGATTACGAAAACAAGAATTGCTTAACTATAAACATGCTTGCTAATTGGTTCTCTAAAAACATTATACAAGTGGTCACCTGGAAATACCAGTAGTGGTAAGAAGCTAGAAGCAGATTGACTAAGTGGTAAACCCTACCTCGTCAGACTGGCAGACAGTCACTGCTCAAGCCATCACTACTCTTCAGTGGACCGAAGGCCTATCACCTCCACATGCAGTGCCATTATTGCTCCATTCTACAAACAAGGTGAACACTTTTAAGAAGAGCCAAGCTGCCCACTAGGTCGGCCATGACGGTTTCCTACAATAGGGATATTTTCTAATTTTCCACCACAAGTCTCCTTAATAGCACAATTAGAGCAACAAACATTGGCAAAGTCAATATGTCATGCCTATGCGAGAGCTTTTGGCTCTCACAATGTCTTTTAACCATATAGCACAGCAGTGTGGCTGTGCAACATGGCTAAACATTAGGAAAAAAAGAGGAAAGACGCTATAAAATGTTGTCATGCTGCACAGCCACGCTGCTCATAGTGCTTTTTTATAACGTTTTGTCATGTTACGCCGCTATGACGCTGTAGAACATAACATAGGTGAGACCTAGTGGCTTTGTCAAAGGCTTATTTAATGTAGAACCTGTTTTGCCATTTTGTAGCACTCAAGCAAGAAGTTTTCCTTGTACTTGACCAAGTAACACGATTTGTATCTGCCTCGCAATGATGAAATCCTGAAATGACCCCGCAGAGAATCAAACAGGTTTCCTGTAGGTTTACCATAGGTCCCTCCACAAGGCAGCATACTATTACTGCCAGCGTTGCAACTTAGGAAAGGCCTCACAGAAGGCAATTTCAGCAAAGACAAAATCATTTACAGAGTATTTTGGCATAACACTGATTTCGACTCCTACGTTTCTTGGATTAGGAGCTGCAGTCTGTTTTGTTATAGTAAAAGTGTTCAGGAGACTTGTTAATTCACGCATGAGAACAGTTACCATCTCTCCGGAATTCAAACTTGCCATCAAACCTTTGCTGAAGACCCAGGGCTTCCTTCACACATATTTCCCCAGAACTGAAAGTAGTCCAAGTTAATGGCGCTAGTAATTAAACTTAACAATTAGTCAGAGCCTGTGGAGTTGCAGGCCCCTGTGTAACATTAGTAAAAAAAGAAAGCTGTTTTTGAAGTTTTGAGCGGCCCTGGGCCGGCATTGCACGTATGCTCAACCTAAGTTACTCACGCACAAGCGATATGACTGAATTGAAAAAGTGTGTTTTGTTGCCCTTCTGTGTGCAAAAAGCACATCCAAGTAGTAAAATAAATTTGTGAATTAGGCTATTTAACATTATCTTATGCCGCGTCCAGGGCTGGCTTTGGTGCAGTTGGCACCATGTGAGACAATCCCACCGACCTACAAGAATTCCCTCCCTACCACTCTCCAACAGTGCACCACATTTCTCCGTAGCCTCTCTCTGACTTACATTTCATTTTTATAGCGCTACTTATAGTCCACTCACACTCAATTCTGTGATCTGCATGGTATAGGTAATATGCAGCAGGTGCATAATCCTCTGCGCTACTTTGGGATGAGTCAAAACTGCCACTAAACAAAATTCCGATCTCGCACTAGTAGGAACAATAATCACCAGAGTTATCATGACATTTTAATTGTTGCATGAAAACTGCTGGATACTTTTAAAACCATAAGTCATATTTTTAACACAGCGCCAGGTGCAGCTGCACAAGTCAGGCCGCCCTAAAGCCAGCCCTGATCAAATCTCCCTTGTTCTACCAATGCTACTGCATTTTTTACTTTGACACCATTCTTCTTATTACAACGTGATGTTTACATCCTACATATGTCGATGATATAGAACTCTTATGAATACAATTCAATATAAACACAACATTACAACTTGAGACCATTGAACACATCCTGACCTTAATCTAACTGGAAAGTATGGGAGATTACACCGGATGGAGTGTAGAGGCATTGCCTACCTACTGAGAATTCGTATATGCACTAGAATATCGCTTTTTGATTAATAAACGTTACTATGTAATATTATGCAGTGTAAACAAGACTATCAGCATCAGCGCACTGTCAAATCCTAAAGAGAGAAAATTAAAGGCAAGCTCCATTTTTCATGTCTCACCACTCTCAGATTGCAATTATTAGGCAACACCGTCTGATTATGTCACATTCTTTTACGCTTATCAAAGATGGCATAACTCCATTCTCTTGAGGAACGATCAAAGGTACTTAACAATCTGATACACATTTCAAAGCTGTGAAAAGGACTACCGTGTTTCATACAGAGGTGTTCTTTTTGCTGAAGACCCAGGGCTTCCTTCATACATATTTCAAACCATCTGGTGCCTTTGTAGTTCAAATGATAGTGGTACGAATTCTTATAATCAATAAAAACGTTGCCTGCTCTATATATCATAGATATGTTTGACTATTATGTTTGTATCTTTACGTGTTAAGGCAAGATATGTTGATTACTTTTCATTTACATTTTTAGTACTTTGTTACATTTTTGTTTTCTTAAAAAAAAATCCCAGGATCACACACGGCAATGTTCAATGTTTTTCTTATTACAAAACACGATGTACAAGATATACAAAGCCAACTGGCTGAAATATAACAAATTTGTATAATTTTTCCAGAGAGCAGAAAAGGGTTGGTATATTTTGCTGATAAACTAGTCTTCATTAAGTATTCTATAGAAAATATTATTTTATGTGCGTCACTTTTAATATGCGAAAACGTGACGTACCGTTGGTGCAGGGGTCTTGTAGATAAACCCCTCAATGTGTTCAAAGCAAAGAGTTATTCGCAAATAATAAAAATAACAAAAAATTATTTTATAATTATGTCGTCTAAAATACAGTGCACAACTTTGACCACATTTTCACTTAGACTATTTAACAAGGAATTTGAAGTAATGTCCATATATGCTATTTTTTTTAACAATTGCATCAAGATTCCAAAAGGGACTACCTTTTGAGTTCATAAAGAGACAGCCAGAAACCCAACTGCTGACTTCCCCCATTGGTCATTTTGCACAGTAATCAACGTTTAGACAAAGCTTCCACAGATAACACTTTAGGGGCCATATGTATCAAGCTATTTGGAAGTCGCAAACTCTGCGAATTGCTAAAAATCAGTGTTTGTGATCTCCAAATAGCTCCCCCCTATGTATGACGGAGTTTGGTTGTGCAAAATAGGAATTCACAAAAATTGTGAACACCAATTTTGTGAGTCAGACATTCTGCAAATTTATTTTGTGACTTCACAAATACCGGCACGCTATTTGCAAAAATCGCAAAAAGTGATGTCGCAAATTGTGCAATCGCAAATCTATGTATCAAAAATTCGCAAATTGCCAATTCACGAAATTCACAATTTTGCACAGGATTATTACCACCAACTCTGAGCATGTGGTAACCAGGTGCAACCTCTTTAAACAGGCCCACAATGCTACAGGGCTTTCTACAATGACAGCACTGTATGTGATATCCAGGAGTATGCAGGATTCAAGCAGCAGCACAGAGGAGGAGGTGATAGGAATGGGTCTTCAGAGTGCGCATCACCCTGTTCCAGCCGACAGAGGAAGAGATCCATGAGAAGTATAGGCTGGACTCAGCTACCGTACTGGACTTGAATGGACTTGAATGCAGAGCTAAAACCTATGCTTGAACACCCCACCCGCAGGACCCAAACCATACCACCACAGGTCCTCTGTTCACTGCACTTACTGCACTTACTGGCACCAGGGAGCTTCCAGAGGGTGATAGCAGCAGCAGGAGGGGTCTCCCAGAGTTGCCTGTCACGCTTCTTCCATGCATTCCTGGATGCAATGGTACAGAGGCTACATCATCACATCACATTCCCCTCTACACAACAGGCATTGCAGCAAACCAAACTGACTACTTTCCAATGTCATTGGTTGCTAAGATGGTACCCATGTAGCCCTCTCATCCCCCTCCATCAATGAGTACGTATTCAGAAAACGTAAATCAAACCATTCCTTCAACATACAGGTCATCTGCAATGCCAAACATACCATAACTGATATAGTGGCAAAATATCCTGGCCGCACACAAAATTCCTTCATTTTCAGACACAGTGGGATACACAGACGTCTCACTGGGGGTGAATTTGGCGAGGGCTACCTGCTAGGTAAATGCATGTCAAGCACTAAGGGCTGAAGTGCGAGTACAGTGAATAACCGTATGTCTCACATCCTGCAGGCGACAGTGCATATGCAGTCCACGAATTCATCCTTACACTGTACCTCAATCCGGCTAATCCAAGAGACCGAAGATACAATCGCGCACACAAGTCAATGCGCTGTGTAATTGCACAGACATTTGGTATTCTGAAGAGCAGGTTCCGCTGCCTGCACAAAAGTGGAGGAGCAGTGCAATACAGCCCTGAGACCTGCTGCAAGATTGTGGCTACTAGTGCCATGCTGCACAACATAACAACTGTAAAAGGCATACCAGTGGAACTGACATATAGAGAATCAGATGAGGATGAGGTACCAGGCCCACGTTGCAGACCAGCAGGTGGTGTAGTGGCAGCTGTGGGATGACAGAGACGTGATGTTTATGTTTGTTTATGTTTTCGAGATTTGTATTGCGCAACAAATACCCTGAGGTGTCTCGGCGCATAATGAACTTCATGGGGCAGGAACCAGCTGGTGGAATCATTGATCAAATAGCCAGGTTTTCAATGATCTACGGAAAGCAATAAGGGTGGGACTGGTTTTGATGGACATAGGCAGGGAGTTCCAGAGCCTGGGAGTTGCCACCAGAAAACGTCTGTCTCCTCAGGTGGAGGTTCTGGTGCGAGGGACTGGTAGGAGGAAGGTGGAGGTTGAGCGTAGGGATCTTTTAGGGGCATATATCCGAAAGGCGTTCCTAAGGAAACGGGGTCCAGTCTTGTGTGTGGCCTTGTAGGCGATATAAAGTGCCTTAAACTTGATCCGACTCCTGACTCGTAGCCAATGCAGATGGCGTATGGCCAAGGAGGTTGAGTGTTTAGGGATGCCAAGCAGGACTCTGGCTGCTGCGTTTTGTATAGATTGAAGCTTGTTTAGGATCTGTTCTTGCGTGTTGAGGAAAAGAGCGTTACCATAATCCATTTTGGAAATGACAAGGGTGGTAATCAGTGTTTTACCTGCTGATGTTGGCAGATATGGAAGAAGCTTCTTAATTATCCTCAACATGTAGATGGAGGATGAGACCACTGTGTTCACATGGTGTTTGAATGACAACTTGTCATCGAACATGACTCCAAGGTTTCTGACCTTGGCCATGGGGACTGGCGGAGGACCCATTTCCTTTGGCCACCAGATGGAGGACCAGTCTGGAGAGAGGTTACCAAAGGTCATAACCTCGGTTTTGTCCGAGTTAAATTTCAAGCAGTTACTCGACATCCAGGAGCAGATGGCTAACATCCCCTCCTGGAATCTCGAAGCAACTGCAGGTCCATCCCTGTGTACAGCCAGCACCAACTGGGTGTCGTCTGCATAGGTGGTTAGACGCAACTCATGTGCTTTAATGACCCTCGCTAAGTCCGCCACATAACGCCATATGATGAGATAACACACAATTATTTCTAGGTGAGTAATGATGACACAATGCAAATAATGATTTGACAATGACTGTGTTTTATTTTTCCTTTAGCCTCAGGTAAATATCAGTCACACAGCCTACAAACACACTTTATGTGTGGCGCAATCTGTTGCACATGTCATGTCCACAGTGCATGGATGAAGGGTAAACAAAAGTCCATATACCATGGGTTACTTCATGCCTTGGCATTTTGCTGTGGGGACAGTTTATTTTTTGCGTGCATGTCCTGGTGTTGCACGCTCAAGGTGTTGACTGCTCTCCCTTGAGGCATCCAATGGTGTTCCCTGCCTCACCCTACGCCGTCTGGATTTGGTAATTGTTGGGGTGATGCTGCTTCAGCTTGAGAGCTCCTCACTGTCCCCTGAGCCCAGGAGACCTGTGCCACCTATGGTAGTTGTCTGCAGCTGGTCTACTGCATTTGTCACCTGTACCAACCCTTTGGCACATCCTGGCTGCAGTGTGCCATTTTGACCTGCATGGCCACTGTGCGGCATGACAGCACAGAAGTGGCATTTGACAAGCGGTTGACTGCCTTACTATAGGTGTCCAGATAGGTGTAGAGATGTTGTTTCCCCCTACATCTGGATGCCTGGTCCCCTTTCATGGTGGCACAGAATTCTTGTATTGCCCTCGTCATTTCCCTGATGCTGTCCGCACAGGCCTTAAGTCCCTCATCTATATTAACATTCAGCTCTCTGATGCCCTCCTTCATGTCAGTCAGGTTATGGTTCACTGACATCAGTTGCCTGTGTATTGACTTCATGCTTCTTGTTTGCAGGTGCTGTATCTTCACTATGGTGCCTTCCAAGCTGGAAAGCACCATAGGATCCTCTCCAGCATCTGCACTGGTGTGTGCCCTTGGCCTGTGTCTTCTACCAGTTTCTTCCCTATGGTACACAGGGGGCTGATCGTGAACCTGTGGTGCATGCTGTTCCTACTCTGGCTGGGCCTCCTCCCCTATGGACTCTGGTTCTCCCTCCATCAGTGGGAGTGGAGGCACAATCTGACGGTGTCTCTGTAGGATAGGTGTTGGCAGTGTTGTCTGCTCTGTGTTCTCTTGCCCTGCCTGGTCCTCTGTGCGTGCTGCCTCCTTGGCTTCCATATTGTCAGCCTGTGTTTCTGGTGTTTCTTATTTTTATTTTGTGTTCTGCTTCACATTGTTCCACGAATAAAGTGTTCTGAATTTAGGTTGGCTAAGTACTGTCTAGCATTTTTCCCATTACTAATTTGCTACAACTGCTTATACATTGCTGTGTCACATTGCTCCACTGTATTATGTGTGTGACTACATCTCCCATGATGCACTGCTGGGTGTGCTGGAAAATGTGGAATGGAGTTGCATTGTTACTTTGTATTTGGTGCATTCCTGAGTGTGTGATTATGTTGGTAATGTGTCAGGGCTGATTTAGCATGCATCTTACCTTGTCTGATGCTGGGAGTGTTAGAGCTGTCAATGTCAGCCACACCATTGATACTTTCAGGCTGTAGGGTGGATTCCACCAACTCTTCAAGGGGCGTGGATTCTGTCTCAGTGGATGAACCCCCGCCAGTCTTCTTCGCCTAGGCAACCCTGGTTGCCACCTTGTCCTTGGACCTGGAGTGCACGTCATACCAGCGCTTGCTAGGTGTGCAAAGGAGCACTGGGTTACACTGATGGCATTCACCTTTGACTGTATGTCCAGCCATATTTTTCTTTTCTGTGATTCTGTCACACAAAGTGATTTTTTCCCAAACAGCAACTCATGGCTATGGACCATCTCTTCAATGAGTACCTCCTGCTCCCTCTCACCGAATTTGTGCTTCCTTTTCCTCCCAGCCTCATCCTTATCCTTCTCCTGTGGATCCCTTTGGTTTTGGTGGTGTTACAGTCCAAAGTGACTTGCTTTTCCTCCCAGCCTCTTACACAGCTTCAGGCAATCAGGAACAGCATGGGCAGTCACACTTCCTGGGTGTGATGTCATCAAGCTGCCCTGAATTGCAGATTCGCTAAATTTGCGATTTCTTATTTGCGAATTCGCAAATAAAGAATCGCTAATTTGGAGTTCGCAAATTAATTCTGCGATTTTTAAGGAACCGCTAAATTTTTGCGAAAATGTATTTACACCGCGGTTTGCGATTCTCAAATAGCAATTTGATAAAAATCGCTATTATAGAATCGCAAATAGATTTATTGACACATATACACCTTAATCCTTTAAGGATGATCCCACACAATATGAGAAAAGTTACTTGCAAAATCTAATAATGATGGGGACAAAAATGTATTTTCATGTTAATTTGAATTTTGAATTTTGAGTTATTTGTAGAGCGCGCATTCACTTGGCAGTTTCTTGGCGCTATAGGATTTCAAACTGTGGGGAGGAGGGAGTTATGGGCTGAAAGCTTGCTGAAACAGAAAGGTCTTAAGATCTTTACGGAACTCCATATAGGAGGGAGAAGATCTAAGGAACGGGGGGAGTGAGTTCCAGAAGGTGGGGGCCAGCACCGAGAATTTCTGGCCGCCGGATCGCCTCTTCTTGAACCGGGTTATGACTAGCAGGGATTTGGAGGAAGAGCGCAAGTCTCTGGGAGGATTGTAATTGGTTATGGCAGAGTTAATGAAAGCGGGGGGAGTGCCAGCCCGAGCTTGGAAGGTGAGGCAGCCAAGTTTAAAGAGGGCTCTTTGCTTAATTGGGAGCCAGTGAAGAGCCATAAGAAGAGAGGAGAAGTGGTGGAATTTTGGTAGGCCGTATACCAGGCGAGCTGCCTGGTTCTGCACCAGCTGGAGGCGTTGGAGTGCATAGGCCGGGGCGCCATTATAGATGATGTTACCATAATCAATTTTAGACAGAATCATGGCCATGACGATCAGTTTAAGTGCAGAGGGAGAAAAGAACCGAGAAACTTTCCTAATGATGCGTAAAGTAAAAAAAGAGGAAGAAACAACGGAACTTATATGGGTGTGAAGTGTCAGGTGGTGATTAAGCATGATCCCAAGGGTTTTAACAGAGTGAGAGTGAGGGGGGGGGGGGCAAAAGAAATGGGCCAAAAAGATTATGCCCAAGGGTTGCCACAGCCCCCAGTCAAGATCAGCTCTGTCTTATCCGGGTTGAGTTTGAGATGGTTTGCATTCATCCAACCTCGGATAAACAGTAGGATCGACTGGAAGCTAGAGGCATCTGGTGAAGAAGAGGAAAAATTAAAAATAAGTTGGAGGTCATCAGCATAGTTGTAGACTGTGACCTCCATTTGTTGGAGTGCGAAAATAAGAGGGAAGATATAAAGATTAAATAAAAGAGGGGAGAGAGAAGAGCCCTGGGGAACCCCGCAATTCACCCTGGTGGGTAAGGCTGAAAACTCAGCCAGATGAACCGCCTGTGTGCGCCCCTCCAGGAAAGATCCTATCCAGGCAAGAGCCTGTCCCCCTATGCCCGCCGCCTTGACACGGGACAGAAGAATGTAGTGGTCCACCGTGTCAAAAGCGGCGGATAGGTCCAGGAGGACCAGGGCTTGGGGGATGTTGGTATCAAGGCCTTCCCTGAGTTGGTCCATAACTGAGATGACCACCTTCTCTGTGGAGTGCCGGGGGCGAAAGCCCGCCTGGCAAGGTGCAAGATAGCTGCTGCTCTCAATAAAGGAGCTGAGCACCTGGGTGACATAGGACTCTGCTATCTTTCCCAAATAAGGGAGGAGGGATATGGGACGGTAGTTTGCGGGGTAAGAGGGATCGGCTCCGGGTTTTTTTAATATTGGGAAAATTATAGCGGTCTTCAGGGAGGCCGGAACAAGGCCCGACGTGAAACAATTGTTCAAAAGGGCGAGGGCGGGGGATGGGCATGCCAGAAAAAACTGGCTGAGGATGCGTGCCGGGGCAATGTCGGATGGGGAACCCGACTTGACACGACTAAGTAGAAGGGACAACAATTCTCTGGTAAGTGGAGGAATAATAGTGAGGGAGGAATGATTTTCGGGGGGTTGAGGGGGAGTGAAAGTAGGAGGAGGGGGGGATGTTGGCTTTAATGAGAATTATCTTGTCAACGAAAAATTCATTGAGCGAGTCGCATAAAGCCTGAGAGGGGGGAATCTTGGGTGAGGCTCTATCTGACGATGCCAGCTCGTGTACAGTGGAGAATATCTCGCGGGATTGGCATTCTGCCGCTAAAATGCGTCCTGAGAAATACTCGGTCTTAGCCGTCAGTATGGATGTTTTATATTCGTTAAGTACAGTAACAAAATGTTGCCGGCAAGTGGGGGAGTAAGCTCGTCTCCAGGCTCGTTCAGCCTGTCTTACCTCTAGTTTCTTAGTTTTGAGGTCAGGGCTAAACCATTTATTGGCCTTATGTGAGCGATTGATAGCCGTTCGCTTCAAAGGGGCCACAGGATCGCAGGCGGTGGTAAGCCATCGATCAAGTGTGGCAGCCTGGGAATGAGGGTCTTAGCCCATAAAGTCAGGACAGGTGGCAGCTAGCGAATTGCAGAGGGAGGGGATATCCACTTTGTTCCAGTTCCTAACCCAGATGTTTTTAGGAACAGGAAGGGGTGTTTTTTGGTTCAGATCCATAGAAAAAGCAAGTAGGGAATGAACCGACCAGGAACAAGGCGTGATAGTGGGGGAGGAGGTTGGAATATTAAGCGTCCAAATCTGGTCTAAGATGTGGCCGCGGATATGAGTAGGACTTTGAACGTGTTGGATAAAATTAAAACTAAGGAGTAATTGAGTAAAATCTTTGGAAGTAGAGTCCTCGGCGGGATCAGTGGGCCAGTGGTTAAAATCGCCTAAAACTATAACGGAGGCATTGTTAATCGCCAAGGTGGCCAGTAGGTTCTGAAAAGCGAGAAGGAAGTCAGGGGACGACTGGGGAGGTCGATACGTTAATACGCAAGTGACAGGGGTCTTAAGGAAGGTGGAGCGCACTACCAGACAGTCAGCTGCTGGTAGTGTGGGCGAGGTCAGAATCTGGAAGTGGAACTCCTTGCGGGCAATCAGAGCTACGCCGCCTCCTGCTTTGCTTCCAGGACGATCGGCACGGAGCATGGAATATTTGGGTGGGAGGGAGGCAAGGACGCTGGGCAAGGAGTCGGGCCTGTACCAGGTTTCTGTTAAGAACAGGAGATCTGGGGAAATCGAATCCAGAAGGTTGTAAATTTCAGTCTGGTGTTTAACGGCCGATCTCGTGTTAAGGAGGAGGGCGGTAGTGGTAGTGATGGGGGAGGGAGAGTTTGTGTAATGGGCAAAGGTGCAGCAAAGCCAAGTTTATGGGCATAGGACAAAGTAGCCTGATTCAGTTGCCAGTTAGCTTTTAAAGAACGCAGCTGGTCAGCAGTATACGTAAGGGATTGCGGGGAGTGTTGTGTCCCGTGGCCCGGTCTGGCGCGGACGGGCGCATATGGGCTTGCCTTAGGCGCGCCTTCGGCGCGCAGTCGGCGCGCCCGCTGCGCTTGTCCGCTGCGCGTACGAGAATTGCACATTTTATAGGGGGCAGGAAGTTACGGTAGGGGGCGTGGCCTCTCGAGCGAGGGGCGTGGCCTATGTGGGCGTCGCTGATGGCGGCAATGTCCAGGTCCCGCAGCAGCGATAACTCCGCTGCGCGGTGAAGTTATGAGCGTGAATGCGCCCTGGTCAAGTGGGGAGTGAGCAGTTAAAAACAGCAAATTGTAAGTAAGTGACACTCAAATATTAAAACAAACAGACAGGCCTACTCCCGGCTTCCGCCTCAGGAAGAAATCTCTATCGACTGGACGCTTGTGATCAACGTCAGATATAGTTACGGTAGGGGGCCTGGCCTCTCGAGCGAGGGGCGTGGCCTATGTGGGCGTCGCTGATGGCGGCAATGTCCAGGTCCCGCAGCAGCGATAACTCCGCTGCGCGGTGAAGTTATGAGCGTGAATGCGCCCTGGTCAAGTGGGGAGTGAGCAGTTAAAAACAGCAAATTGTAAGTAAGTGACACTCAAATATTAAAACAAACAGACAGGCCTACTCCCGGCTTCCGCCTCAGGAGGAAATCTCTATCGCCTTATAGTTTCATTTTTCACGGTGGTTTGTCTTCTTTCTCATGAGTCACATATTACTTGGAGATTCCATCAGTTTCTAACTGATTTTGGCCCTAAAATATAAATCCATGATTGCCTTAGACACTTTTGCCGTTATACTAAAGTCTTTATTTTACTACCTTATCCAAGATTCTCTCACGTTTGTTCATTTGTTAAGAACTAGAATTCTCATTGTTAGGAACCTTCAATCCCCGTGATACAATAGTCTGCCAAAAATCTGGTTACGAACACACAGACATTTTTGGTCATACATCTTTAGGATTTCTCAATAAAGACTTTAAAAAAATCCATTAGTCTATCCACCTGTCTTCATTAGACTAATGTACAAACACTAACACAAGCAGAGGTTTTTAGTGTTAAAGCAAATTCAATACTGTAAATGGGCCCTTTACCATGTGGAGGTGAATGGAATACATCCTCAAATCAAACTTAGGTGAAAATATTGAAACATTTGATTAGGAACAGAACTAATGCACCTAAATTGTGATTCATGTCGAAATTGGGAACATTTCTGATAAACCTGAAAGATAAGTTTTTAATCAATGTATCCTGTAGGGGCAAGTTAGTAGGAAAATATGTATTTCTGTGTTTTTTTTATCAACAATTGGAAAATGAAATATAATCTTAAATATTACTTTGAGAGTCCTAGCAGAATAAATACTGTTTCTAAGCCTTAGCCTGCTTCCATTTCAAATAATTATTTTTACTTTTGATATTCAAAAAGCCTACATAATCAGCCAAGGCAAACTGGTAACCTATGTTCATCTCACTGAGGGATGGACAAGAGCATGCAGCATATGCAAGGGAAGAGCATGTACCAGCATGCGAAAGAGGAATTAGGCATCATGAAGGGGATTAAAAAGGTAGAGGTGGGGCAGGTATAAGCATAGTACAGATGTTAAGGGATGGAATTGTCTAGATGAGTGAGTACTTAATTTGACAAGTAATCACTGTGTGGTAACTGTTCCTAAAGTTACAATCCATAACCAATTTGTTTATGTTTATGTTGGCGGGAGAGAAGGAGGGAAGAAAAAGAAGTCTCTATATGTGGTTCCCAATGGATGGAGGTGGGGGAATTTTTCCTTTAGGAATTATGCCCTCACAAACCCTTGCGAGTGTCATGCTGCATCATCGGGCGTTGCTTCTTGTGGGGGTGGCGCTGCTGTCCCACACAGGTCCCGGGCTCATTGTCAGAGATCTTTTTAGGAAACGCCGCATTTGTGCATGTGGGTGTGTGGGCCTAAAAGGATTGGTGATGGTGTGTCAAAATAACCCCACTGGTACCGTGAGGATAATTTTATTCGTTGGTCCGGGAGGTAAGGATAAAAGAATTATACAGGGGCGTTGGGGCACCTCTATTAACTAACAACATAAAGGTCAGGGTATTATTCTGCTGCTCCTAGTGCCCCTGTCTGATTGTGAGTGTGCGTGTTGGTCAACATGTTTCGCGCTGTTGTTGGGTCCCTAATGGATCCCAGTGCGCTTCGTCAGGACCATGTGAAAGTGAAATAATTAAATAAATGAATAGGACTAGGGAAAAGACACTCTATTTTTCTATGGTACCTCTTTTCAGGTTTGTGTGTGTTACTGGCGATAGAATGAACACCTCTCTATTGTTCCAACCTATTACCCCTTTAAAGGAAAGTTGTTTGCCTCATTGGCTGTCCCCGTGGTCTTAAGGGGGAATTTATTCAGTCCCCTTCGTACTGGCCATTACCTGCCCTGCCGCTTGATGGACGCCGGAGTATGGGTGCAATTTGATAGAGATAATCAAATGATTACCTGCACTTGCACACATATCATAGATACAATCACATTTTTCTGAGCATAGTTGGGTCCCTGGTAGACAAAGTCAGACTTATGTCAGTGGAGGAAAATAAGGAGTTAATATAATAGATCATAGACATTGCCAATGCCATTACATTAAAGTACCAACAGACCAAACACCCAGACAAGTCATGATTAAAAAATATGAAATGACCGGTGTAGGAGTAAATCATAATGTGTCTCAAGAGTGTAAAGACCAGCAGAAAATCATGACACAATCTATCAAGCAAGCTGAAAGTAATAAAATCCTCACAGTAAGACAAAGAATAATCTCATTCAGTATACAGGACTCGGTGGAGCATATAAAAGAGAATGAGGTCACATAAATATTATCAGCACATGTGGTGGAGATAACCAAGCAATAAACAACACAACTGTATCTTCTACTTCAAAAACAGGTAGGCTAACTAAAAACAAGGAAAAGGCAAAGAAACAACCATAATACAACAAATAAAATGAAAAAAACTAGTCAAGACAGTTATGGCCGACAGACCAAAGGAAAATGATCCTATCTTCAAATCAACCGTAACACCTATGCGACAAGCAAAAGTAGTGGGAAAAGGGCTGACTGCAAGTAAACAAGACAGGTTAATCACTTCTGAAGCTGTCCTCAACCAGTCAACTATAATTCACTGCAGTGAAGCTTCAACTAGCAATACTCTCGGACAAGATAATAATCAAGGGCATCCTCAGGTTATCAGAGACTCACAATTATCTGTGTTAAATAAGAAAAAAGAAAGGCAAAAACCCAGGAATTTCTATTGAGATGAAAGTATGGAGGCACTTCATTAATCTAGATGGACTTTATTGATTTTTATTGATTCCATTTCCATGTAAGCACTTATTGAATTGTATCATTTTAATTTAACTACAGAGTTTATAGATTTATCTGACTTATGAAATGTGACTTTAACAAATGTAATTTAGTTTGGAGAAACAAGCATGGAGGCACTTTATAGAACTGGACTGATACATTTCATTAACTGTTGTGAAGAGTCGTAATGATCCGTCAGCATGGAACGCATCTACTTGTTCATATAATATCAAGGCCCTAGTTCTAATTGATAGTGAGATGTAACTGTAAGATTGTCTCATTAGAATATGCAATAAGCAGAATAAAACGCTACCTCAACAATGAGTTTACAGATATCAATTATTTAGTATGGCATGTTATCCCCAAATCATCACAATTTTTTGAAGTATAACTGTTTTGAATTTTTCGACATATGACTTTAACAAGCACAGAGGCACCTTATGGATCTGGACCGATAAATACTACTAACTGTTGTGGAGAGATGTAACGTCTGTCTGCATGAAATGCATCTATATGTCCTATGAATGTCCTATGAATAACAGTATCCTAGGTCTATTTAATAATGAAATGGAAATTTAAGGTTGTTCCAATACGATAAGTAACTACCAGAATGTAATTCTACTTAAAAGGATGTGTTTACGGGATATCAATGATCCAGTACGGCATGTTATCCCTAAATCATCACACTATTTGAAGTATAATTGTTTTGAATTTGTTTAACCTTTTAATTAGTTTTGCTTTTATAGTTACTCTTTAACTCATTCTTCAAGAAATTAATGTGGATAAGCTATTATATTTTCCTTGATAATAATGATTTTTATTGATCAGACAGTAAAGATTTTCATTCAATTTAGACTCTTCAACTGCAATTTTTTTCTAGTATAATATGGCAGCACTGACAGAAGACTTGAGCTTTTTAATGTCTCTCTTAAGAGAGGTGTTTCCCATCAACTTTGAAGCAGGCAGAGGTATTGCTTTCATAAAAGGCTAAACTCTATGCAAAGAATGCTAACAATTATTGATCAATATCTACTTTGCCAAAGTTATAGAAACATATTAGACTGATCAATTGCAATGATACCAAGAGCAAATTCTACCTCAATCAGACTCCGCCAGACATTTGTCCTTTGAGCAGGATTGTGAATGCTGTGAAGTTTGACAGTAGGAATACAATGAATAAGTGAAAGGCAGTATGCAGACCTAGACCGATAAATACAATCATTAGTAATAATGATTTCAGTGTGTAGATATTATATGCAAGCATACAAAAACATCATGAACCAACAAACCATCATATCATGAGGAAAAAATTAATAAAACCATGTCATGAGACTTCCATATTGAAGGCAATGTTTAAAGGTCACAAACAGTCAAGTATTATATCTTGTTTTATTTCCAAAAGAAAATGCCTAACACAAATCATTTGAACTTGAAAGGTTATAAACTATGAGTAGAAGGTTTGATTCACAAAAAAATGTTTCAAATAAACAATTATGGATGAAGGATGCCACATAGGAACACCAAGTGTAATCTGTCTTTGATCACTGGATAAATAACATGTTACTGACACGGGAGATACATAAGTAATTGGCAAAAGCCTTCCTGTCACACCAGCCACAAGCTGAACACAGTTCTGACACTGAACTAGAGATAAACCAGGCCAACATATCCAGAACATAGAATCATAGGGAGACTCATCATTGGGTCTGAGATAGAAAACCAAAAATCACATGTCGAGGAATGCTATAGGGTTGAGATCTTTACAAGCCCATAGTAATTGTTGGTAATTATTCAAATGGCAACAACATATAGGATAATTCACACATGCATCAAAAACTGCCTCATGACCCCATGCCAGGAAGCAGACCTCCTACATGAATTTTCAATTTGGATGACACCTTTATCTTGGAAGTCAGAATTTGTAGTGAAGGAGATCTTCTGACAAGCAGATATACTTTGATCTCACCTCAGTTTAGGATGAGGGAAACTTAGAAATTGCCCTTCCTGCAAATACAAATCCACTAGGCTGACTGATATTGAGTTTGATATTGATAGTTTGAAAGCACTTGATTGCTGAGGGCATCTTGGCGCTAGAGTCCAAAATGATGTAAGTAGAAACAAGTCGTTATAGATGATAGCGAGGATATACTCGTGGGGCAGGGCCTGTGAAAAAGCCAGGTTTTAAGTTGTTTCCTGAACTGCAGAACAGTGCATTGAACCTTAAGATACAAAGGCAATGTATTCCACAGTTTATTGGTGGCAACATAAAACTTCTTCCTTCCTTCTCCAAAATTTAACGTCTGCTAAAATGCTAGGGCATCCTTGCTGATAGCGCGAAGTCACGCCATTGATGTTTTGACATGTAGTGTATGTCAGGAACGCCCACTTTGCATCTCATTAGAGATGCAAAGGTAGGCGTAGTGCAAAAGGGGGCTAACATGCGATTATGCATGTTAGCACCCTTTTGTAAATAGGGCAATATTTTTATCTACAAACCCTCGTAAATATGCCCCTTGGTTCTTTCTGCCTCAGAGTAGTTTTTGCTCCACAAACTTTCTTGACACCTGGATTTTTATTTAGAGAGTTTTAGGTCTGCTGAGAACCAGGGGGCCACAGGCTTGTTTCTGAGTTTTCTAAAAGGTTTTAGAGTATGTAATAATAATGATCTTTATTGCATGATTAATTAAAATCTTTGCAATTACTCAGTAAAAACAAGAAGAAAGCTGTAATATAAATATAACAATTTTACGAGCAATTAAAAAATACTTTTAGAAAAATTAAAAAAAAGAAAAAGAAGCCGTGCAGCTAGTGCGGTACTGTCCGTTAATAGAAAAGGTCCTTCACGATCAGTAGTGACTTTAGTTATCAAACGAAAATTGACTTAAATTGCGAAACCTAGTCACAGTAATTCAAGTTTAGTTACTAGCCTCTGGGTTTAGAGCCGTATTGACTATTTTCATAAAGCGCACTAGCCTGCTGGCTAGTTGAATGTCTTCTCCCTTGAAGCTCATCAGCAGAGCTTGTCTGCAGGTGCGCACACGTCTTTGATTCCAAAGCTGTGTTAGTAGGTTTTTACGGGCGCAATCTAGAGCTTTACAGCTACACGGCAGGTGCAGGACATCCTCCTTTGCGTTATCACAGAGCCTACACTTGGGATTACAGTCCAATCGCATCCAAGGGGGGAGATGTACTTTGGATGGTATTACCCCCATCCTCAACCGTAAAAAGTCTTCCTTCGCCTTCCTTGAAAAGCCAGTACTGAGATATGACTGTGGTAGCCTTGAATCACAAACCACCCAAGGGACCTCTTGGTTAGTGCTGCTTTGTCCTCTTCCAACGAGATTGTTTTCACAGATTTGTTGACAAGGCGCTTGAAGCAATTCTGTGTACAACTCGAGACCCAATGATCTTTTAGCACCAGGGAGTTAATGGCTGCTTGGAGGTACACCATTGCGGGGGAGTCCTTGTTTGTTTCCATCTCTTTCCAGAGATGAGCATTCAGGGAGTCTGTTTCCGCGTTCTTTACTTTGTACCAGCATTTTTTACGTAAGCGCCTTTACGTGCAATTTGCTGCTTCTGTAGGCCAAACTCGAGCCTCAGCTGTGCTGGGGAGGTGTATGGAGGGAGCGTGAATAGTATTCACAATGTTTTGCAAGAGTAGCTGTTTGAGACACTGCTGGATTAATCCACTCTTTGCATTTGTGAGTCGGCTACATTAAGGTCCTTTGCTAGCATGGGCTGAGAATCAGCCAGAGTATTATTGACTCTAGTAGTATTTATGTTTTTCCAGGCTCTGACTTTAATAGTCAGCGGGGCAGTATTGATTAATGTTACTTTGGTTGAAATTTTTAATGCAAAAACTAAGGCTTTGTGATCGCTCCAGGTTAGTGGTATAAAAGACTTCACCTTTAACTCCTTATTGTTAGAAATGATTCCAACTATTGTATGGCCCGCTGCATGAGTTGGTTGATTGACCAACTGATCGTGGTTAAAACAGCGTAAATTTTCAAGTAATTTTTTAGTTTCTTAATTATTTAGTTCCTCCAGCTGAAACTTAAAATCACCTAGGATCGTAAAATTGGAATACTGCATCCATGTAATGAATTTATTAAGTGTGAGTAGAAATTTGGTGTTGGGGGCCGGCGGTTGATAGATAAAGATCAATAAAATCTTACTTATTGCTGTTTTTGCATTTATAATGAGAGCCTCACAGTCTATTTTGGAGGCCTCCTCACAAGACATTTCTAAGTGGTTGTGGGAAATGACTGCAATTGCACCCTCGCAATTTCCTTTGCAGTCTAATCTGACTGAGGTGAATACCTTGGGTACTGAGACTACCAGGTTAGGGCCACAGGTCTGATCCACCCATGTTTCAGTAATGAAAAGTATATCAGGTGATTGGCTGTCCAAGAATTCATTAAAATCATCACTATGTTCAATGAGTGAATGGGCATTTATCAGGACACATAATAATTTGTTTGCACCTTCAAAATGTACACTTATTTTAGCTCGGGGTGGAGCAAGTAGGTTTGCTAGATGTAATTGCTAAGGGTACTAGGTCAGTTTTGCACTCATAATTCTCAGTGTTTGCAATCTAAACATAGGAGGTCTGATTCACAAAGGAGCTCCACACTCATGGTAAAGGCCCTGCAGTTGTGGGGAGAAGTTTCCACACTCGGAGAAGAATCTTCACAAGAGAATTCTCATTGCAGAGATTCTGCCCCGAGTGCAGATACTCCCACTCAAGTGTGGAGTCTCCGTCAAAAGTGAGCCCTTTATGAATCAGGCCCAGGACATCACTTTCCAAACTAAGGATATTGCAAGAGACATTCTTGCAAACTGTGTTTTGCCTCTGAAGAGGCTCCATCCAATATATTAGCAGGGGGAAAAGGCCAGGTGTTCGGGCACCTTGCGCTGTACAGACGCAGAAGAGCGCAGTCTGGCATGCCTTTGGCACGACTTCGGCGTGTTCGCAATGGCATTTGTCTACCATAGGCGTTGTCTATTTCCAAAACTAGACAGCCAACATCTAAAATGGCAGTAGCAGTATGTGACTGCAATAAGCCAGGAAATTAGGCAGCACAAGTGAAAGCCTTATCCATGCAAACAGTACCAGCTGCGGTGGACCAAAGGTCAGTGAGCGTTATGCAGCACAAACAAAAGCAAAAGCAAAGGTAAGTGTTTTCACCCCCAATCAGAGTCACAGGAAGAGTTTTTTTTTAAGCAGTGCTTTTACAAACCGCGGATGCAGCAAGCCTTATTAGGCTGCGAATTAGCGCTGGCATTCACCTAATATAGGCATTATCAATTCCGAATCTAGACCGCCAGCCTCCAAAATGGCAGTGTGGCATCTGACTGCAATTAAACAGGAAGTGAGTGAGGCAGCACAAGTGAAAGCCCTTTCCGCAGAAACAGCCCGAGCTGCGCCGGACCAAATGGCAGTGAGCGATATACATTGGAAATAAAAGTAAAAACAAAGTTAAGTGACCTCCCTTTCAAACTAAGTCCCAGTAAAAGTTTTTAAAACAGAGCAGTGTTTTTACACGGATGCAGTAAGCCCATGTAAGAGCATCTGCCACTTCCCATCTCTAAACGTGGTGGCCCTAAGATTATTGTGAGATGAATCCATTGTCTCATTCCCCCCCAATCACAACAGTTCCTACGGTTCCTACGCCCAGCCACGGTCTCCACTATTCATCTGTGCCCACCACTTTTCCATACTTCATACTCAAAGCAGCAGAATGCTTTTCCAACCATGTTTTTTTTGTCTGAAAGTCAGTGGTTGTATGTTTTATTCAAGTCAGGATTCTTTCGAGCAGATCGGCACAAGCCCCCATTTGTTGTTTCTTGTTGACAGTCCTCTTTCAACCATACTTTGCTGAAAGCTTCATTCAACAGACAACCTCCTAGCAAGTTCTCTTCTAATGTGACAGTCGAAATTACAGCTATAAAAGGTTTTCTCTATACAATTGATCTACATTATAAAAACAGTCATCTCTTGAGCATGAAATGAAAGGAACACGACAAGATAAAAAAGACCTTATATACAATCACTTAGATTGATTAAAAAGATAAAAGTGAGCAAACGCCTTTTTAATTAGCATTGCATTGTAGCCTTGTAAAAACAATTTAACTGATAGATGCGAGTAACTGATGTGGAAGAACAATGTAAAGCTAAATTCACCCGCCTCTTCAGCTGTAAGCTTAGTGTGCAAGATGGTTTCTTATTCTCATTGCCTCTAAGTGGAAAAAGAAACAATGTGTTCTCTTAGCCACCAGATGCAGTGTGAGAAATTAAACATTCACACAGCACAGGGCGGCAAAATGGGGGTCCCTTCTCACTATACCGTTCGGGTTTGTCCATGTTCAGATTATACAGATCTTAGATGAAACGTCATAACGCTGCTACCTCCATCTTTGTTTTTAGGTCTCGCGTGGCGTATTGCACACATGCTCAGTCAAGCTCGCGAGATTTTATGTTTTAGAGTGAGTTACACTAGCAAAGGTTAAGCCCCGCCCCTCTTCTCCATTGGCTGGCCTCCTAAACGGTGGCCAGCCATTGGAGAAGAGGTCGCCATGACGTATTTCTTTCTCTTTAAGCCCGTCCTTTTCAGACGGGGCTCCTTAACTTCTTGCTGCTTAAAAGCTTTCTTATCTTCTTTATGCTGCTTCCCACACCGTGCTGGTCCTGCTTTGGGCTCTGTGATGCACCCTTCCTCCTTCGTGACCTCAACCTCTCCCCCCGGAGCTCCTCCACCTCCCACCCCGTGCTCAGTCGGAGCCAAAGCGCAGACAGAAATGGAGGCAGCGTGAGCCGGAGAGCCCCCAGCTCCCCGCAGCCCCAGACTCGCTACCAGCCCGGCCGGCCAGCACCATGTGTGAAGTCAGGAAGTTCACCAAGCGCCTCAGCAAGCCGGGCACGGCGGCCGAGCTGCGGCAGAGCGTCATGGAGGCGGTGCGGACCTCGGTCATCCTGGTGAGTCCCATGCAGGGAAGCTGCAGGGCGTGGGGTGGGGTACAGGCAGGGCCGCTCCCCTGCACACTGGGTAGAGTCACTCTTCGCTGGGCCTCGTCCTAGGATGGATTGGGGAGGGTTCCTTTCCATTCCCTGGGAGTGGGGGGAGGTTGTGGGATGGCGGTTCTGGTACATCACCCATGGCAAGGCGCACAACCCTTTGTGGGTCCTCCTCACAGACTGCATTTAGGGCACTTGTGGCTGTCAGGACTGGGGATGGGATGCAGGGCGGTGCCAGCCTTTGTTCGTAGCAGTGATGCTGAGCCCCTGGGGCTGATCTGCGCACGGGCACTGCCTAGTATCTCTCCTGTGTTCTGCTCGCACCCAGAGTGTCCCGCAAGAGGTCTTCGGGTTCCTGCTGAACCCTTGCCCCTTGCTGTGATACCAAGCAGCCCTGGGGTTTGGAGGAAGTACTGAGAAGCCCCACCCTAGAGCGCGCTTACATCTGAGCGGAGGCACCGCAGGAGCCCCGGTGACTTCCTCCCTGTGCCGTTTCCTCCCGAGGCTGAAGGCCTCCAAGCAGCCTCCTCTGTCAGGCCACTGCATCCCACGCCCTGCTTCCGGACGCTTTCTTCTAGTGTTGGGTTCTATATACTTTAAAGTTGACACGTCACAGGGCCCACCAAGCAACAGGCACCATTGAGCCGCAGTGTGCGTGTGTGTGTGTGTGTGGGTCTGTGTGTGTGTGCGTGGGTGTGGCTGTGTGTGTGTGTGTGTGTGTGTGTGTGGCTCCGGGTGTGTGTGTGTGTGTGTGTGTGTGTGCGTGTGTGGGTGTGTGTGTGTGTGTGTGTGTGTGTGTGTGTATACAAATGCAATAGGTCTCTCGCATTTGCGAGAGTTAAAGCTATTGGCATTGTAAATGACAATGCCATTTATTTATCTGTTTTCAAAACCAACCCATAAATAAAAAGTTTGTCATTTACAATACCAATAGCTCTAACTTTTGTAAAGGCAAGACCGTTGCATTGTAAATGCTTGTCATAAGTATGCCCGTCACTGGCTTACAGAACATGAAATGAACCGTCTAATAGAAAGTGCCACACATTATGAATTGAGCTCTTTTGAGACATGAGATATTTCCTTCCCGTAATCCATCTTGTTATTCTTATATACAACTGTTTGCAAAAGCTGTCAGTCACAATTATCAAGTTACAGTTTGAAATGCTTTCACAGATGCTAGAATGCTAATATGTGGGAGTTTTGTGGGGTTTTCTTCACTGACAGTCTGCTACAGATAAAACAAAATGCAGGAATCATGTACTTAATGGTTTCAAACTTGTATTGATGTTTTTAAGCAGTCAGAACAATTGAGAATGATACATGATACCTCTGAATTATAACGGCATCACACTGACTTCTAGAGAATCCAGTTTATCCTGAACATATTCTGCTTTAATATGAGTGCCTTCTGTAAAGCGACTGACTACGCTTAATCATTAAAAGGACAATGATTCATCCCAGCACCCAATCAGTCATTGTCTACACACAACATGGGGCTAGCCAGCATTGGAAAATACAGCAGAAATATGGGGAGCACACTCTTGTTCTAAAAAATATAACTTGTTAGAGAAAATGTTTCTAAATATGTTTTCACATGCATGGGCTCTAAAGTGTCAGGGCCAGTTTGATGAGTGGTAGAGGAATGCAACCTAATATTTTTCCTCATGTTGTATTCATCTCAGTATACTCAGAATTAGAGTATTGGTAAAATAGATGAGATATTCTGTAGAGTTGCGCTCTAGTGTACCTGCCTGGGAGCGTGAGTGGAAGGGTAGGACTGTTAGCCCAGCCAAGTCGGAGCTGGTGCTGTTCCTGGCGCTCCTGAAATTAAATAAATAAATATACTTAACACACCTCACACCTGTCCGTCTCTAAGTAGCCCCAGTGCCTCCTACAAATTGGCGACGAGACTGGGGAGAGGCGGGCACACCCACACGATGAGACGACGCGAGGACTGCGGGAGGCTCGGGAGCGCGGCAGAGGAGCATCGGGCGGCGCACCCACCAACTCAGAATGGGGCAGAATCACGGTGGCCTAAGGAAGCATTCCCGCCATATCAGAGGACCGGCGGAGGCAGAATACTGGACCTGCACATCGCGAACAGCGCGCACCCCACCAAAACAGTGAGTGCAGCTGTGACTCTCCCCCTGAAAGTGTAGAGCTGGCATCCAAATCAACCAGAGCAGGTACACTTCCATAGGACACAGAGAGAGTAACAAGGGGTCCAAGAGGGCTTTCCACTGCATATCCTCAACCAATCAGCCCCACCCCAGCAACCAGCAGCACCAGCTCCTGGAAAGAATTGGTACCAGCACAAGGGATACATTGTGAGCACTGTGAGGGGGGGGGCTGCCCAATAACACTTCAGGATAGCACTGAGAGTGCCCAATAGGCACCACCTCACCTGACCAAGCACCAAGCCCTGGAGAGAATCAGATCCTTTCCCCGCAGCTCAAGTACACACAGTGTGAGCACCAACACGCCAGGAGTGCACAGAGAGAGCTAATTAGGCACCTGCTCAAGCACCAAGGCGGCATCAAGTGGAGCTCCATTACCAGACAGCAGAGCTGAAAGGAGGGCGGAGAAGAGCAGCCGACCAGGGTACCCCAGGGTACCTCACAGAGCAGGTGCAGCCAAGCCAAGCACCCACGTGCTGGCAGCGGGAAGTTCGTCTAGAAACCGGGAGACAGTCGACCCTGGCGCACAAAGGACAGGCAAGGAGGGGAGAGAACCTCGCGCCTCATTGAGGGCTACAAGCCTGCGCGAGCACAGTGCACTGGGGGGCTCTCTGCCTAGGACAGACAAAGAGCCACTGAGAAAGCAGGCTGCCATGTGCGTCCAAACATTCTCTCTCACAAATCCGGTTCCCTTCCTACCGGAACCAGGAGAACCAGCCATGAAATGGGAAGACTGGAAAGAATACTTCCTGAACTATTTGTTGGTGTTGGAGGATGAAGGGGGCAAAGTATTTCCGAGCAAGCGGAAAAAGAAGATCCTGCAACACAACTTGGGCCCAGAAGGCATCAGGGTGTACACAAACCTAGTAAAAAGGACGAGGCCTCAAGACGATGATGATGTATTACAACACACCATAGAGGACCTGGATTGCCACTATCAACCAGTGGTGTGCACCGCGATCGATCGCTTCAATTTCTTCCAACGTAAACAGAACGTGGGGGAGTCCGTGGATGACTATGTAGCAGCACTGAAGAGATTAGCAGTCACATGTAAATTCAGAGGACTCCACGATGACCTCATTAGGGACCAAATCATCATGCCTACGGTGCATACGTCCATACAGGAGAAGGTGTGGGTCAGCGGAGACGCCCCTCTAAAAGAGATAGTAGCCATGGTCAAAAAAGCGGAACTCTCTAAGAGATGTGCGGAGGCTGCCAAAAAGGACAGTGACAGCAGAGACACAGTGAACAAAGTAACAGAGACCGGTGCCCAAGAGCGGAGGCAAACAGCCTCGGGAGGACAGAGACAGCCCAAGAAATAGGTCACCAAAACGGCCACGAACCAGAGACCCCAAGGAGAAAGAAAAGTTGCAACTGGTGCGGAAGCTGGGCAGAGGCAACCCACGACAAACGATGCCCGGCCTTCAGAGCCAAATGCATGTACTGCGGAATAATGGGACACTTTGAGAAAGTGTGTAGGCGCAAACCCCGGAAAACGTCAGTCAAATACGTGGCGCAAGACTCAGAGAAAGAGGAAGGAGGGGGCGACGATGAAGACGACTGTGTGCTGTGTATTGATGACCAGGACGCGCAAACCGTTGTGTGACCTTTCCATAGACGGAATTCCAGTCTCCATGGTCGCCGACTCAGGATCTCCCTACACCATCATACAACGTAGCATTTGGGACAGAGACTTTGCGAAGTTCATAGGCACTCACTTTCTTCCTCCAGACATCCATCCGGTCACCTTCACAGGAGAACCCATTCCCATGGTGGGGTACCGCTCACTACAGTTCGAATTTAAAGGACGCACAGCTGAAGGGAAGCTATATGTGGCTGAGAAGGGACCCTCAGTGCTAGGATGGGTGGATCAAAGAGAATTAGGGATCCAACTAAACCCAGGAGGCACCACACAAGTTCTGATGATGGATAATGCACAAACAGATGAAGCCAACATAAGGTTCCCGGCGGTCTTTGGAGGCACTATCGGTAAGCTGACAAAGTTCACTCACAAGTTATGCCTCAAGGAGGGAGCCAAACCAGTGAGCCACAAAGTGCGGAACATACCTTTTAACTGTCGGGACGCAGTACCACAATTGCAGCGCTTGGAAGATAATGGAGTAATTGAACCCATAGGGAAGGCAGAATGGCTGGCACCCCTGGTGGTAGCCCGGAAGCCCAACGGGAAGGTACGCCTGTGCATAGACCTGAGGGAGCTCAACAAAAACATCATAGTAGACAAGTTTCCGTTGTCCAGGATAAATGAAATGTTAGCCCAGACGAAAGGAATCAGATGGTTCTCCACCATAGACCTGACTTCAGCATACCACCAGATGGCACTACACCCTTCGTGCAAGAAACTAACTTCGTTCATCGCGCCCTTTGGGTGCTACCGGTTCCGGCGGAATGCCATTCGGCCTAGCATCGGCTGCAGCAGTGTTCCAAAAGTTGATGCATAAACTGTTTAGAGACACGGAAGGGGTGCAATATTTCCAGGACTATATCCTGGTCATGGGGAGAACCAAATCGGACCACGATGCCAAACTCACCAAAGTCCTGCACATCCAGACGCAGAATGGTCTCACTGCTAAATGGGACAAGTGCAAGTTCGGTGTAACATCAGTCACATACCTGGGCCACGAGATCAGCGACAAAGGAGTCGCATCCAAACAAGCGAATGCCAAAGCTATAAGGGACGCTACCTTACCCAGAAGCAAGGATGATGTCCGTTCCTTCCTAGGAATGGCGGAATTTTATAGCAAATTTGTACCTCACTTTGCCACCAAAACGCACAATCTACTTCAGCTATTGAAGGAGAATACCGCCTTTGCATGGTCAGAGGCGTCTCAAGAAGAATTCCGACAAATAAAGGAGGGCATCTGTGAAGCGGTGCCTCTACATGACTTTGACCAAAAAGCAATATCAATCCTCACTACAGATGCGAGTGACAGAGGGTTAGGGGCAGTCCTCATGCAACGGTCCGAAGAAGGCGTAATGACAACAGTCAGCTTCGCGTCAAGATTTTAGTCAAGATCCCTAAGCCTGAACGAAAAAAACTTCAGTGTGATAGAAAAGGAGATGCTGGCGGCAATCTGGGCAATGGAAAGATTCCACCAATTCCTCTGGGGCTCCAGATTCCTACCCAGAACGGATCATAAGCCGTTAATGAAGGTTCTCACATCCAGTGAACATGCGAGTGCTATGCCTCGCATAGCAAAAATGACGCTACGGTTGCTGGACTACGTGTATAATGTAGAGTACATCCTGGGCACCAAGAACAAGGTTGCGGACTACCTCAGCAGGGCGGCAGCAATGGAAGAGGCACCCAAACAAACGGGTGAGGATGATTTCACTATAGCCTTCAGAGAAGACCAGGAAGCAGTCATAAGTGCACAAGAGTGGAGAGAGGCATACGACAATGATGCAAATCTCACTACACTTAAACAGTTCATAGTCGCTGGATGGCCAGAGAAGAGATACTTGGGGCAGAACACCGCAAATTCTATGAAGTTCGAGAGGAACTATCAGTTGAGACAATAATGTATTCATATTGCAAGGAGATAAAGTAGTTCCGCCAGGCCAATTGGTAAAGCGATTACTCTCCATACTGCATGAAGGACATCTAGACATTGTGAAGACGAAGCAGAGAGCCAAGCAAGCATACTGGTGGCCAGCACTAGACAACCAGGTGGAGAGGCATGTCAAAGAATGTGCACAGTGCAGCAATGCAGACAAGACGCAGACCACTCTGCGACCTCCACTGGGAAAATGTGCCAATCCGGTCAATCCATGGTAAGAATTGGCAGTGGACATCCTAGGCCCCATTTAAGATGCACATAGTGTACCCAAATATGCAATTGTGATGGGAGACAGATACTCGAAGTGGCCGGAAGTGGAGGTATGCAAAACCGTGGACACTGACACAGTACTGGCATTCCTCACGGCCACGTTCTTGAGAGAAGGAATACCAAAAATCGTCACATGTGATAATGGACCACAATTTGCGTCAGACAAATGGAGCGCATACATGGAACGCAACGGAATACAGATTAAGCACACTCTGGCATATCATCTGGCCGGGAAAGGCTTAGCGGAAAGATTTAACCGAGTGGTTATGGGGTCAGTACAGGCAGCAATCAACGCCGGAAAGAATTGGGCGGCAGAACTAAAGAGAACAGTATGGGCGTACCGTATCAGCCCCACCAAGACTGAATATAGCCCATTCAAAATACTGAGGGGTCGTGACTCGTTTACAAGAGACAACGTGGCATGGAAGCAGCAAACAGTACAGAGTAAATGGTTCCAGTGGTTGTGCGCAGCAACTTGGAAAGGGCACGAAAGATCTATACGGACCACTACCACAAGCGACACAATGTCAAAGAGTTGTCACTGTAAAAAGGGGAATGAGTCAGAGTGAAGTTGGCTCAGAGGAAAAGGAAAGGCGACAGCAAGTATAGTACACCCCTACAAGTACGGGAAGTATACACAAGATCTGCCTTATTAAGTGAGGGAAAGATATGGTCACAGGACAGAATGTCAAGGTGCAACAAAGTGTTGAATTGGACCAGGATAGGAGAAACGCAACCAGAAAGAGAAGACAATGAGAACCCGGAGGAGGAAGAAAACACTACGGAAAAAGAAGCACCCAGTAGTGACACGAGTAGTATCAGTATGGAAGAAACAACAGACACCAGAGCATGGAAGAATCTAGAAACCAAAAGTACGAATGCTCAACGGGAGGACCAAGGAATGGGTGAATTGGAAGGGGGAGCCCAACACAAGAAACACCAAGCTATGCCACATCCAGCAACAGCAGTGATGCCCAGACGGTCACTCGGGTGCAACAGTCATGGCTGTGGTCCTGCCCAAGAGGTACCAAGAGTTTGACATGAAAATGTAAACACTTATCAGCAAGATATCTTTTGGCAATGAATATGCCCTGTTCTTCGTTAATTGCAGGATTGTTAAAGGAGGGCGATAAGTACAGTTGTGCTCTAGTGTTCCTGCCTGGTCACGGCAGGAAACGCTGGGAGCGCTAGCGGAAGGGGAGCACTGTTGGCCCAGCCGAGTCAGATGTGTCCGTCTCTAAGTAACCCCAGTGCCTCCTACAAATTCTTTGTCCTCAATTACATAATTACATTTGAGATCAAAGAACTATTATAGACAACGCAGTACATAGAGAGGGCATTCAGATCAGTCCTTTCCTCATGATTGGATAGCTTTCTTGTTTTTCTCATTTCCCAGTGCATCAGTCGGTATTTTTGGGTATTTGTCTAACCTGTTGTGTTCATTCAACCCAACTAGCATTTCGGGCCTCACAGCGCCTTGATAGGCTAGCATGTATCCTTCCACTGCTTACATTAGTATTGACGTGCATATGAAAAATTGCATTCTCCCCTCTCTGCTTGCTTCTCCTCCTCTCCTGACCCTCTTTTTTTTAAACCTCTCCGGTTAAGATGGTTGTCACCCCACCAGCCCTTTGCACTATCAAGCCAACTGCTGTGATATTGACCGGAGGCAATCTTAAAATGTTTTTTAGAACATTGAAAGATGGACGCATGATCTGTGGTCATCTTTGAATGTATTTACTTATATATTTTTTTAAATCACATTAAAATATGATTGCCACAGAAGCACATCAGTGTTGGACATCAATGGTTTGAGATTCTTAAAATATAAATAAATATACTCAAAGATGGCTATTGCAGTTGCAGTCACATGGAGGCTATGTTTTGATATTTTTCCCTACAGCATAAGAAATCTCATTGAATTATGTCAGCCACAGTTCTGAGTACGATCACAGTGGCTATCAGGGGGAAAACAAGCAATGGCAAAGCTAATATGTTGGACAGGTGAGAACTTTTGGCTTTGCCATTGGTTTGCCAATGCAACTTTATTTTTCTCATGGTTTATAAACTGATTACCGTAAGCTCATTACTCCACTTACTTACTAGAACATTCATCTATATTTCATGGCACTCCATGATTTTAAACATTTGCAATTCTGGATGTTTAATAAGCAGGCTCAGCTTCAATGTTATAAAAAAAATGTTTTCTTTTTAGTCCCTGCTACTGCAGGCCTGCCATATGCTTAAAAACAATAAAAAAAACGGGAGCGTCACCATGTTCAAATTACACTCCTCCAGGAGACACATCTACCGAAGCGGACAGAGGTCACTGTGGGTTCATAATGGGCTGCAGTCCGGCTGGACTCCTCCTACTCAATCTACTCTAGAGAAGTACTGACTTTAATTAAAAAAGGTGTCTGCTTTACTGCTAGTCATATGGCTATGGATGATCAGTGAAGATATGCAATTTTACAAGGCAATTTGTGCGGTTCATTGGTCACACTAGTTAACGTGTATGGACCGAATATCAATGACCCTGAATTTTAAGTTAGCATCTGGAACACACTAAGTGACTTACTGGTGTCCAAAATAATATGAGGAGGAGATTTGAACACACACCATCACCCGTTAAAAGATAGGATGGCACAGCCTGGAGGACAAAGCAGACAATCAGCCCGAGTCATAAGGGAAGGAATGGAGGTATTTGATATTTTACATTTATGGAGAATAAGGAACCCAGAAAGATATGAGGACACTGCTATATCTGTCCATGCCTTTTGGTCTTGCTTAGACTACAGTCTGGCAACTGTCAAGGTGAGCTCCTGTGCACAGATTTAAAACATTTGGCTAGGACCCTATCTCACCCCAAACCAGTGGAAATGGATATTGAGGTGCCATTACATATACCAATGCAAAAGAAACAATTGATTGATGGAATGCTGGACAATGCAAATATTCACCCCCAGTCACAAGGATCTGAGTTTAATCCATCATTCTTTTGCTCACCACACCACCCCAAGTTTGGACCCAGCCATATGCAAATCAGTCTTGACCCTGTTCCTTGTGGGAACAGTCAAGCCCGAACTGCCATGCTAGGTCCTCCCTGGACCAGAAACAAGCATCCTGGGACCGGTTTCAGGGCATCAGCCTTCATCTACCAGGCTAGCTTGAATCCTGGTGTAGTGAGCACAGGACCCAAGTCTGGGCATACCCTTCCCACTTAAGGCGACATATGCAAAAGAAACAATTGATGGACGAAATGCTGGACAATGCAAACAATCACCCCCAGTCACAAGGATCTGAGTTTAATCCATCATTTTGTTTTCCCACCACACCACCTCAGTTTAGAACCAGCCATATTCAAATTAGTCTTGACCCTATTCCTTGTGGGAACAGTCCAACCCAAACTGCCAAGCCAGGTCCTCCCTGGACCAGAAACAAGCATCCTGGGACCGGTTTCAGGGCAACAGCCTTCATCTGCCAGGCTAGCTTGAATCCTGGTATAGTGAGCACTTGACCCATGTCTGGACATACCCTTCCCACTTAGGGTAACATATGCAAAAGAAACAATTGATGGACGGAATGCTGGACAATGCAAACATTCACGCCCAGTCACAAGACGTGAGACCCTTGTCCTCCATGCCAATTGAGTTAAGCTATCCTGGCTGAAGAGGGGTGAACCCCTGAAACCTTTCCCAGGATGCTTGTTTCCAGTCCAGGGAAGACCTGGCTTGGCAGTACTGGCTGGACTGTTCCCATTGAGCACAGGGTAAAGACTGATTTGCATAAAGCTGTGTTCAAACTGGAATGGCATGGTGAGCAAAGTACGATGGATTTAGGACCAGATCTCTGTCCTGGGTTGAATGTATGACATTGTTCTGCGTTCTGTTCATCAATTGTTGTTTTTGATTTTGCATTTATCACATATACCAAGGCACCTCACATGGCAGTCCAGGCTGAAGCTCTATTAGATCTGGTGTATAAGAACACTATTCGTCAGGCCATTGCAGACTATTTTGACATAAATAAAAGTTCAGTCGGTGAGGCAGGCACTTTATGAAAAGCCACTAAGGCTAACATATGGGTTGTATGTATTAGCATTTGTGCTGGGATACACAAAGATATCTGTTCACAACTATAAAACGTAAAACGTACCCTACAACAGTTAGAAAGAGACTACTAGACCAGACCCTGCACAACCACTCTTGCTGATATACAGGAACATGTCACACAATATATTGATACGGCGCAGAGATAAGTGCAATAAATATAGCCCCTCACTATAATTTGAGAGCATATGGAGAAGCAGGGAGACTGGACCATAATCATGTCAATCGATTGGCACCAGGCAGGGGACAAATGTCTGTGATAAAGAGCACAGATAGAGATAGGATGGACCATTATGGTTTATCTGGAATCCTTTCAATCTTTTCACAATTTTTTGAGGAACAATATGCTTCTTGTGGATTATCCACAGAGGAAGGGATAGAAACCTACCTGTCCAATACAGCACTGCAATGGTTGCCGATTGGGCAAAGGGACTATATCACCCATCAGAAAAAGGAGGTAGAGGTGCGAGGGGCCATACGCTCTCGGCCAAATGGTAAAGCACTGGGACATGATGCACTAACTAGCAAATTCTACAAGGAGTTTGTGGATCTGTTGAAGCTGCAACTTCTTGAGATTCACACAAATGTTTTCACTAAGAGAACAAGATAACCCTCACCCTACACTTCCAGAGGCCTTATTGTCAACTTATTAAAACCTGACAAACAACCGAACCAGTGTGATTCATAATAGTCCATGCCCCTCAGTAACACAAATGCAAAGATTTAACCACTAGGTTTCAACCCTTACTGACAAACATGATTCTCCTGGACCAGTTTGGATTGATACCGACTCGATCCACCACACACTGTCTGTGCACAATCTGCACCATAGTTTTCCATCTCTGGTTTGTCTATATTGTCACAATGTATGTCATGGATTCTTGCATGTACCTTCATGGGTGTAACCTCTTACCTGATGGTCCCTCGTCAGTCTGTGAGCGTTTTCATGTAATTTTACTCTTAATCTTTTATCACCCTTTTGGGAAGACCTGGGGGCATATTATCAAGCACGGCGCTAAAATTATTGCCGCATCAGCGGCAGAAAACTGCCGCTAAAGCGGCGATAATGGGCTTGATAATATGCCCTAGAGAATTCCAATAGAAGCCCATATTGACACCAGAAGATGGGCTTCTATTGGAATTCTCAAGGGCCTATTGTCAAGCCCATTATTGCTGCTTTAGCTGCAGTTTTCTGCCGCTAATATGCCCCAAGATTTTATTTGGTGTTTCTCTGTTTCCATTCTTTTTTCGTCACAATGGAATTGGTGTACTGAACATCGATAAATCCACGGACGTGAAGCAATAAATTTATGATGCGTATTTACTGATTCACAGTTGGAAGGACTATATACATATTTGGTATATTTGCAGGTACCATGAAACTGTAATGTGAGGCTTTTCCTGACGAAGGCACTCTCGTGCCAAAACCCACATAGACAGGATTTGGTTCCCAGCCACTGATTGTTGCCAAAACAAATTTGTTTCTCAGCCACTGATTGTTGTTGATAAGAATTTGGCTTTTTGGCATTCATAATTATATCATATGCTATGTAGACAGATCTGATGGGTTGTCACGGCTCTATCAAATAAACAAGGAGGCTTTGGTGAGGGAGACATGTATTTATATTGTCTCTCTGCACAGGCACATTTTGTGCATTTCTGGTACCACCCACACATGTAAACACCTCATTTGGCAGTGGAGGAGGGAGATGCTCATCACATCATAGTATATTTTACTACACAAGTGTACAGGTATACTGCACACCAAAATAAATACAATACACTGCACAACCTCTGCATGGCAGGCCATAGGCGCGAGAGTTAACAAGCTTCCGTTATATGTCCCATCGCTTCCCGTTTGGCAACACCTAGCTCTTTCAGTAATGCAGAAGACGGGAGCACTTGTGGTGCTAAAGCAGGTGAGAATAAAGATGATGAGTGATGTCTACCCACAAGAGAAAATTCTATCTTCAGAAGACTTAAGCTACATACAAAGAATAACACTGCTCTTCACATTCATATATTACTACCTCCGATTACTCATGAAGGAAATATACCCTTCATTTCTGGATAAGCCTCCTATACTCTGCACTTTACAAATCCTGCTTTTCAGTCTGATGCGCTGTCACCTTGTCACTAAATTATATAATTTGGCCCTAGAGAATAGACACCAGGCACTTAATAATGTGCTTGAACAATGAATTGCCTCACTAGACCCTAAATTAACGCTAGAGGGTTGGAGATTTTGCTGTATTCTGAAAGGGATATTAACATCAAATTGTAATCTATGCATCATTTACATCAGACATATACATCAAATGTATTATACACCAGCTAGCCTGTATAGATATGGGCTGAGAGACCATGACAATTGTAAGAGATGCAGGAGAGGGGGTACAGAATTTGTACATCTGGCGTGGGACAGTGGGCGGGTTCAGGAATTCTGGACAACTGTGGTGTGAGACTTGAGATTCATGACATCAGAGGCAGTGCTCTACACTCCACATGTGTGCTTGTTGGGAAAGGTTCGGAAGCTGAAGCCAGGAGTGCGTAAGTTCATAGCAATAATGCTACTGCTCACCAAATGTAGGGTAGCAAGACACTGAGGAAAAAGTTTGGCACCTAATCATGCAAATTGGATACAGGAAATGGTGCATTGTAAAACTAACTTGGAAATTTAAGCTGTAGAACTTCTAACAGCCTCACGCCTAAAGGATATATGGGGCCCACTAGTAGAACATTTGAGAGAGTCTGGTATTTAAGACGAGGACACTACGTGATCAGAATTTCCAACTTGAAAGGATTGTAAATTGTACTAGTAGAGAACTTAATAATGGTCATGAAAGGGATATAATGTGTGTGCTGCAATAATGGTAACTGCATGCTGCTTTTGTTAATATTTCAAGCTGAAAAGAAACAGCAAGAACTTACTGAAGGCTATTAAAATATAAACAACCTGTAAGTCAGCCTCATTAAAGTAGGGCCATTCTACTTCAGATGTCAATAACGATGGCTTGGCTTCAAAATGTATCATTCTAGCACCCTCCTCCTTTTCTGTACTGAGAGATTTTGGTTGCAAGCAGGTTCTAACCCTTAAGCCCCCCCCCTAGAGTATTTTACTTAGGAGTTCTGCTTTTGGATCTCTGCTATGGATGAACCCCTTCAGAGTTGACTACAGGTGTGCCCCAGGAATCCTGCCTTAGACCCACGCTGTTTAACATTTATGTGTCTCCCCTTACAGATCTCCTTAGTAATCTGGGCTTCATCCCCATTCATACTCTGATGATACCCAGCTCCTAATGGCAGTTGACAAAAATGCCATCAATACTTAGGGGCACATTAAGATGGAGGATTGTTCGCATCCTCCGGGCCGGAGGAAGCCACCGCCGGCCCGGAGGATGCGGAAAATCCTCTGCGGACCCACCAAAGACCCACCGCCACATTAGGATGGCTGGTGGGTCCTGGTTTCTGTCCGCCGCTTTTCCGCCGCAGTTGGCTTACAACCGTGGCGGAAAAGGCCTAATATGGTGGCGGTGTCTCTCAGACACCGCCAGACATATTAGGATGGCTGTGCAAACATGCTTTTCCGCGGCGGATTCTCCGCCGAGGAAAAGCATGTGGATCTTCACCTCGGGGGCCCGTAGCGGGCCCCCTGGGTGAAGGGGGGGTGGGGGGTGCACATGGGGGGTACCTATGGTACCCCCCTGCCTTTGCGGGCACGAAGCGGCAGGCACCGTGCGGTGCCTGCCGCTTTGTGCATGCAAAGGCACTGCTTTCATTTTTTACATTGCGGCGGGTGCTGCTTCAAGCAGCACCCGCAGCAATGTAATAAATACAGGATGTGACCGCCAGGGTGGCGGTCACATCCTAATTGCCGTGGAGGGACCGCCGCTGCCCATGCCCTCTGAAGGTATGACAGCCATCTCGGACTGGATGAGGAACAACTTTCTCCAACTAAATGCTAGTAAAACCGAAATGATGCTCTTCGGAGAGGTGCCCCTACTTTGGTCCCCAGAGTGGTGGCCCACTAACCTAGGTCCTGCACTGATCCCGAAAGCAGTGGTGAAAAACTTAGGTGTACATTCAAACCAGAAACTCCTGATGAAAAAGCACGTCATATCCACCTTGAGCTCCTGTTTCCACACACTAAGGGGTCGATTAGGATGGCGGACGGAAACGGGTACTGTCCGCCATGTTCGGGAATTTTTACTCCCGGCAGCGCCGCGGAGAATCCACGGTTGCGATTAGGATATTCATGTCAAGAAACTCCGACCGCGGCGGACGGATCACATCTAACACCGTCCGTGGTTGACGGAACACATCTATCACCGTCCGCGGCGGACAGACCCAAATGAACACCCACTGCCGCGGACGGACATGACCGCGGACACAGCCACATTTACCGCCATACCTGTGAACACTCCGTGTCCGCAATTAGGATAACGCCGCCTGTACCACGGTACGCACAGCCATCCACGTCTGCGGCGGAAAGATTGCAAAGAGAAACAGTGCATCACTGCGGAAGGCCAACACGAACAACATCCCTATCGTCAAACCAATGTCAAAAAGTGTGCCGCCAGTAAATAGCAAACACACGAAAAAGGACAACCCCCCCACCTGAAACACCAACACCAATCACAAGCCACTATGACACCCCCCAAGTACCCAATAATGCACACTAGTCAACACACCCACCTACCACCTGACTGCCAACAACCATTGAGACACGACTATAAAATGACACCCACCCACTACCACAATCCTTTGCATCACAGCATTGCTGCTAGCAAGAGGCCCTATACGATCTACAGCATACTCAAATTTAGGGCACACAACCACCACCCTACCACACCCACCACACAAACACCCACCACACCATTCCTACACACCACACACCTGCACCCCCAACTCACTCAACCCACACACTGAGCACCACACACCATGGCACCCAAAAAAAAACCTAAATTCACGGAGACCGAGTTGAAGGTAATGGTCGATGAAATTCTCCGTGTTGAGCCCCACATATTCGGGGCACAAGTCCAGCAGACCACCGTGGCGCAAAAGAATCACATGTGGGACAGAATCGTCAGTCGGGTGAATGCGTTAGGGCCCGTGCCAAGGACAAAGCACGAAATACAGAGGCGTTGGCATGACCTGAAAACCAGGGTGAAAGGCATCCGCGCCAAAAACCATGCGAGAGCCAATCACACTGGCGGCAGAACACCCCCGGTGCCCATACCCTACACGGATTGGGAGGAGAAGGTGCTGGTTATACTTCACCCAGAGAGCCTAGACGGACTTGAGGAAGGAGAAGAGGCTGGTAAGTACAAACTAAGCACCACGATCAGTACGACATGGTCAGCCTCACACAACTGAGAAGACACATCTCCCAGGCCCCAACCCATTCACGTCGGACACATACTCACCAAAATGTAAATGGCTACCAACATGCCCCCATGTCCACAGGGAGGGTGGTGGAGAGTGGTGGAGGGTAAGGTGTGTGGGGTGTGTGAGAGGTCACTACTACAACTCCCAACAGGCCCCCATGTCCACAGGGAGGCCGGTGGTGGTGGGTGGGGTGTGTGAGAGGTCACAACTACAACTCCCAACAGGCCCCCATGTCCACAGGGAGGGCGGTGGAGGGTGGTGGAGGGTGGTGGAGGGTAGGGTGTGTGGGGTGTGTGTGAGGTCACTACTACAACTCCCAACAGGCCCCCATGTCCACAGGGAGGGCGGTGGTGGTGTGTGGGGTGTGTGAGAGGTCACAACTACAACTCCCAACAGGCCCCCATGTCCACAGGGAGGGCGGTGGAGGGTGGTGGAGGGTGGTGGTGGGTAGGGTGTGTGTGGTGTGTGAGAGGTCACTTATACAACTCCCAACAGGCCCCCATGTCCACAGGGAGGGCGGTGGTGGTGGGTGGGGTGTGTGAGAGGTCACCACTACAACTCCCAACAGGCCCCCATGTCCACAGGGAGGGCGGTGGTGGTGTGTGGGGTGTGTGAGAGGTCACTACTACAACTCCCAACAGGCCCCCATGCCCACAGGGAGGGCGATGGTGGTGGGTGGGGTGTGTGAGAGGTCACAACTACAACTCCCAACAGGCCCCCATGTCCACAGGGAGGGCGGTGGAGGGTGGTGGAGGGTGGTGGAGGGTAGGGTGTGTGGGGTGTGTGAGAGGTCACTACTACAACTCCCAACAGGCCCCCATGTCCACAGGGAGGGCGGTGGTGGTGGGTGGGGTGTGTGAGAGGTCACCACTACAACTCCCAACAGGCCCCCATGTCCACAGGGAGGGCGATGGTGGTGGGTGGGGTGTGTGAGAGGTCACCACTACAACTCCCAACAGGCCCCCATGTCCACAGGGAGGGTGGTGGAGGGTGGTGGAGGGCGGTGGAGGGTAGGGTGGGTGGGGTGTTTGCGACAGGACACTGAAATGTATACAAATTGATATGAACATGTAATGTCCACATTACTGACCTGCACAATCTTGTCCCTCAGGTGATCGTAATCTGACTGGGGAAACCAGCACCCGGCTGCAAGACTCGCCTCACACACATACCGGACTCTCTGGGGACGATGACACAGGCAGCTCCGATGCGGAGGATGGTGCGGGCCCAAGCAGACAGCCAGGGCCATCTGGCTCACAGGGAATCCCGGCCCGACAACCGTCGCATGTGTAACTCCAGCGACACCGGCCTCAGTGATCTGCAGAGTGACCACCACCACCACCACCACCAGTACCACCACTCCTGCCTGTGCCACCCTGCCTAACCCACCGCACGACGCAGGTCCATCGGCCTCCCACCCAAGCAGGGTGAGTGGGCCACAAAGGAGAGAGGCAAGGCCACAGCAGGCAATCAGGAGACCCGCACTCCGCCGCACAGAGGAAGGACACCCACCCCATCCTGTGGCAGAGTCCCTTGAAGCCCTAGCCAGGTGCCAGGCTTCATACGACCGTGGCCAGGAATAGGCAGATCGTGCCCACCAGGACTCGGTGGACAACACGAACATGTTGCGTGAAATTTTGGGCTACCTTGGCCAGATAGTGGACATCATGGGCCAGCAGACAACAATGTGGGGGGAATGGATAGCCTGGAACAACCCCACCCCCCCTCAACCAATTGTCCCGGCGCCACGGCCAGCAACGCCACCGCCACCGCCACCACCACCACCACCACCACCACCACCACCTGTGCCCCTGGCGACAGATGTGGCCCCTGAACAACCTGCCCCCCCAGCTGACTCTGTTCCACCTCAAAGACGGAGGGGCCGTCCGAGGCTGGAAGTGGGTGAGAGCAGTGTGGGAGCGCCATCCACACGCTCCAAGAGGGGCCGCCAATGACTCTGACACTGCCTGAGCCAGCCATTCACCCTGCCAAGTATCCTGTCCCACATAGCCAATCATTGCCACAGGTCTGCTGGACTAGCCTGACACCACCCAATGTGGTGTCAGCACGGACATTTCATCGGCCATTACCGTCAACTCCCACTCCCCCACCCCACACTTACTTGTAAATATTCACCTGCACAAATGCACAACCTGTAAATAAATGCCACTTACACACTCAATGATATGTTGCCTCCATGTTTAATCACTAAGCATGGGCGGATTTTGCGGATCCACGATTCGCGGATTTGCCTATTTACGGATTGTGGATCCGCAAAATCGGCGGATTTTGCGGATTTGCGGATCCTCGGATTTGGGGCGGGGCTTCCATGCGAGTGCACATGCCTCTTGTGTGTATAAAAGGTCAAAGACCGATCAGAGCAGCAGATGAAGATACAGAAGCTCCTGGGCACAGGAACAGCACGAGGATTGCGCTCGTGAAAGTCAAGGATGCAAAGGCCTCTGTCCAGCATCACAGCTGATTTTCGATGGTATATTTGGGAAGAAGGCACATCTGCCCAGCCTTGACAACGCTCACGATTGTTTTTGGGCTGATGAATGAGTCACTGAATTTAAGCTTCAACGAGGGCACATGCTTAATTGACATCACAGCTGATTTTCGACTGTAGATTTGGGAAGAAGGCACACCTTCCTGGCCTGTTGTAACTATTTTACGATGGCGCCGGCAAGCTGCCAGCGCCATCCTAAAATAGTTACTAAATTAGCTTCAACAGGAAGCTCTAATAGATAAAATAAAGCAGGTGCTCGAGCACCTGCTTTATTTTATCTATTAGAGCTTCCTGTTGAAGCTAACTTAGTAACTATTTTAGGATGGCGCTGGCAGCTTGCCGGCGCCATCGTAAAATAGTTACAACAGGCCAGCAAGGCTTGAACTTTTGCCCCCGGAATCCGCCGCTCGCGGATTTGCGAATTCGCGGTAAATTCGCGGGAGTTCGAGGATCGCGAATTTACCCAAAATTCGCAAAATTCGCGAGCGTAACGGATTTTCCGCCCATGTTTATTAATCACATGATTGCCTCAGAAACAGACGTAAACAGGTGCAGGGATCCAAGTCGTACATAATCATGCCGCTGCTGGAGTGACCTAGGGAAATTCAGAGACAGCAAACACACGTCAGGAAACAGATTCACACACATCACAACACACTGCACAGCAACATTACACAAACTACACACATCACAAAAGCATTGGATGAGAGGACACACATCATGGAGACTTGCATGTCCAAATAAATGAACACACACATATGCAACCATCACATACCAGAACACACAGCTGATGCACCCCACATCCACACAACACCAGCAAACATACATAAGGCATTGTCAACCGGCACAAGAGGTAGTTACTCACATTCAAGGGAAGTAGCGATCAATGAGCTGGCGCCTCTGGTCCACACCTTCCTCCTCACCACTATCCTCATCAGTCGACATGGGTGGGATGGGAGGCCGAGGAACTTCTTCGTCTTCAGGGTCCAAGAGCAGTTCAATGTCATTGCGCACGGCCAGGTTGTGGAGCATGCAGCAGGCAATCACGATCCTGCATACTTTGCCTGGTGAGTAAGGCAGGGCCCCTCCGGTCTTATCCAGGCACCGCAACCTAGACTTTAGCAGTCCAAAGGTACGTTCAACCACTCTACGTGTCCTTCCATGTGCATCATTGTAGCGCATTTCACCCGCAGTTGTAGGATTACGTATGGGACTGAGGAGCCAGGGCCGGTTTGGGTACGCCGAGTCGCCTATGTAGGGGGATGACAGACACAAATACCACAACCAGATTTGCTGGGTACCCCATGCCACACAGAGATCACAAGAGTCCCCACGCCAGACTCACCAACAAGCCACGCTTGACCGGGATGCAGATTTGCCATCAATTGGGGGACAATGCTGCTCCGCATGATGTGGGCGTCATGTGCAGAGCCTGGAAATCTTGCGCACACATGGGAGATGATGTTGTTGGCCAGGCACACCACCTGCACGTTCAGCGAAAGGAAGTGCTTCCGATTCCTAAAAACCAGCTCACGTGCCCGTGGTGGAATGATAGCGATATGTGTGCCATCAATGGAACCCACTACGTGTGGTATCTGGCCCAGTGCATAGAAGTCTGCTTTGACTGCTGGCAACTCTTCCGGCCATGGGAAATGGATATAGTCATCCTTGTACAGCATCATAGCTTTTAAAACATCCCGAAGTACCATGCTGAACATGGACTGTGACATCCCCCCGGCATGTCTAACTGTGTACTGAAAGGTTCCAGTAGCAAAAAAGTGTAGGGCCGCCATCACCTTTGCTGTGGGTGTAATGGAACCAGGATAAGTCCTTCGTGGCTGCAGATGAGGAGACAATTGGGCAACAAGCTCCATCAACCGACGTCGATCAAGCCGGAATTTCCTAATCACCTCCTCGTCAACCATATCCTCCAGCACAGTGTATGGCCGATGCACATTTGGAGCCCTCCTGTGTGGGAGAGAGATGTAACTTGAGTCAACTTGCAAACGACGCATACGTGTGCAACTACATCACATGTAAGCCAACATTAGCAAGAAGAAAAATGTATCGGAGAATGGTCATATGTGTGACATCTCTGATAGTTACTACAATACGGAGTGGCCCTTTAACAATGTGCAGCCACTTGCAACAGGAAGTGTGTCAACACGTACAACGCTACTTAGTCACATGTCAACATTACTGACAATACGTGTGTCATGGCCCTAATGTGTAGAAGCCACATCACAGACACACATGCAAGTGCATGCACACAAACGATAATGATACACACACACCATGTCATCTGTGAGCATACAGTCATTACATGCATGGTGACACAACAGCCAACACACATACACTGAATGCATGTGTACCCCCACCATTGTAGTCCCCTCGCCTGAACCACACACTGACAACAGATTCAGAATGTGGCCATACAGCCGTGATGTCATGTGTAGATGTGAAGATGTAATAACGTCTGTAGGGTCACACCCAACGTCAACACATCAACATACACATCTGTTGCACATTGTGTGCTCACCGATGGGCATAGTATGGACACACATGGAATAGTGCATGACATATGAAGTTTCCCTATCACGCTCACAACCCTCATGACGCAACTACAGACAACACATCACGGTGCAGCGTCTGACAATATAAAATCCTTGGCGCCGCCATGGCGGTGCACTGCTTCCGCTATCTTCCAATGGCCATACGCGGGCAGCCTTCCCTCTTCCCATTGGCTGAATGTGCACGGACCGTCACGGTCACACATCGGCAACCGCACGTGCAAGCTTCCGGCACGGATGCTTCAGTTGCAACAATGTTCTATCACTGGCGCCACCATGGCGGTGCACATACTCTGCGGGGGAGGTGCAGGCCTACACACCCTTTAGATGTAGTCAATGGACATGGCAGGTCATGTCCCCTCTTACAGTCACATTGCATCATCCACCGTCCACCGGCGGGACCAGCCCGGCATAGGACCGGCATGCCGGCCATGTCAGCCACCGCCGTGCCAGCCTGGCACGGCGGTGGCTGACATGGCCGGCATGCCGGTCCTAGGCCGGGCCTGGCACGGCGGTGGCTGACATGGCCGGCACGCCGGTCCTATGCCGGGCTGGTCCGGCCGGTGGACGGTGGATGATGCAATGTGACATATTTTTCGGATTGTGCATGGCGGATGACACATACGTGTTGCCCCTATCTGTGTGACAGGCCAACTGTCCACTGACTTGCACCCTTTTGTCTCCCATCATGGTAGGTCAAGCTGCACCTTCGCAAGGACGTGTGGAGGAGCATTGCACGTGATGTACGGGCATTGGGGGTGTGCAACAGACGATATACCCACTGCCACAACCGCTGGGACGACATTTCCAGGCTGAGCAAGAATGTAGCGGAAGTGACACTGGGGATGATTCCAAGGACGCCACGTCTGGCCCGACGCTCCATGACCCCTCCCATGCACCGTATCATTGCTGTGACGCATCCTGACCTGTCCGAACGGCTGAGTGTGGATCAACAGCAAGCTAGCGGTGAGCATACTGTCTGTGTAGGATACTTGGGAGTGCAATGCATGTATTGGTGCCCAGACACAGTATTGAGTTCCGTGGTGCGTATGTATCTCTGCGATGCCATGTTGGTGCCATTGGGGGTGTGTAATTTGACATCCAGGTCCGGCTTGTTGACACGCCACTTGCTTAGTAGTTGAGTGTTTAAGCACGTGCCGTAGTGGTCTGTGGACCCATGGCAACACATGTGTGCAGATGTACGTGCTCCTGCCCTGTCCGCATGCTGTACATGTGTCACGACCACCAACGCTTATGTAATGTGAGGATGACTGGTAGAGGTGGGCCATGTGCAGGATGGGGGCTAGAAGAACTTTGTCAGCTATGGAATTAGGGATTCTTTGGCCTTCTGTACGTGAGTGTGCCCATGATTTACACCTCTTTTCTGTGCATTTCAGCTTTGACAGAGGGCACTCAGCCACAGACGGCGGAGATGAGTGGAGGCAATGCATCCGGATCAGACTTTGCGCACACGCAGACTGACACAGAGGAGGGCAGCGCCGGAGAGGGGGACAGGACCGTCCCTGAGGACTCGCATGTGGAGACACCATCGTCCTCATCTTCGGAAAATCTTGGTGAGCCAGCACTGTTGTCACAGACTGGGAGTGGGCAATCAACACGTTCTGTCGGGACACAGCCCACAGGGCCCACACTTCCGCCAATTGCACCATGTACTGTTCGTGCACGCAGGAGTAGGGGGAGCAGAGTGGCGTTCAGTGCAGGCACCGCTGCCCCTGCCACGGTGAGCCAAAATGCACTGTGTGCTGAGGCTGTTGATCTGCTGCGACAGCTGTGTGTGGGGCAGACCAATATGACAAATGCTTTCCAAGACCATGATAGGAAGTTGGGGCAGGTGGTGGCATTCATGGAAGGGATGCATGGTGATCTTGCTGGTCTACACAGGACAGTTCAGTCATTGGCAAGCAGTGTGTCGTCTGCCATAGTACAGTCGCATGGACAGGGTGCTACTTCTGTTTCCCCATCTACACCACTGGATGTCTCAGGGGGTAGTGACTATTCTGACCAGGACTCTAATACAGGTTATTGCACTAGAAGCAGCGTCAGACAGCACGTCAGGGCACGGAGGGCACAGACACCATCCCCTAGGTCAGCAAAATCTGTTCACAAAGACAACGTCAGATATACTGGAGTACACACACAGGATCCACAAGTGGTGTTGGGGGACATGCCTTCACATGCTACACAGGCATTCAACACAAAAGGTACTCCCAAGGCAAGGGATACTCCCAAGTCCATGGACAGTCCCTTGGACAAGGACAGTCAAAAGACAAAGGCACCTCAAAAGAGCAGGGAGAGTCCCAAGGGCAGGCCCACAACAGAGGAAGGGGCCACTCCCAAGGACAGGGACAGGGACAGTCAAAAGACAAAGGTACCTCAAAAGAACAGGGAGAGTTCCAAGGGCAGGCCCACAACAGAGGAAAGGGCCACTCCCAAGGACATGGACAGTCAAAAGACAAAGGCACCTCCTAAGAGCAGGGAGAGTCCCAAGGGCAGGCCCACAACAGAGGAAAGGGCCACTCCCAAGGACAAGGACAGTCAAAAGACAAAGGCACCTCAAAAGAGCAGGGAGAGTCCCAAGGGCAGGCCCACAACAGAGGAAAGGGCCACTCCCAAGGACATGGACAGTCAAAAGACAAAGGCACATCCTAAGAGCAGGGAGAGTCCCACGGGCAGGCCCACAACAGAGGAAAGGGCCACTCCCAAGGACAAGGACAGTCAAAAGACAAAGGCACCTCAGAAGAGCAGGGAGAGTCCCAAGGGCAGGCCCACAACAGAGGAAAGGGCCACTCCCAAGGACAAGGACAGTCAAAAGACAAAGGCACCTCAAAAGAGCAGGGAGAGTCCCAAGGGCAGGCCCACAACAGAGGAAAGGGCCACTCCCAAGGACATGGACAGTCAAAAGACAAAGGCACCTCCTAAGAGCAGGGAGAGTCCCAAGGGCAGGCCCACAACAGAGGAAGGGGCCACTCCCAAGGAGAGGGACAGGGACAGTCAAAATACAAAGGCACCTCCTAAGAGCAGGGAGAGTCCCAAGGGCAGGCCCACAACAGAGGAAGGGGCCACTCCCAAGGACAGGGACAGGGACAGTCAAAAGACAAAGGCACCTCCTAAGAGCAGGGAGAGTCCCAAGGGCAGGCCCACAACAGAGGAAGGGGCCACTCCCAAGGACAGGGACAGGGACAGTCAAAAGACAAAGGCACCTCCTAAGAGCAGGAAGTGTCCCAAGGGCAGGCACACAACAGAGCAAGGGCAATCTCCCAAGGGCAGGGACACACACAGTGAGCAGGTGTCTTCTGGAGACAGGTACACCACAGACGACAAGTCTGCTGGCAGGAACAGGGCACCGTCCAGGGCACAGGCAAAGTCCAGAGACAACACTCCACCTACGGATAAGGCACATCCTAGGGACAAGGATTCTCCCATGGACAATGGCGCAGTCAAGGACAGGCATACGTCACCCCTGGCTGCACTGCGGCTGATGTTTTTGAATGAACGGCAAACAGATGTCTCCGCGGCAGAGTCCCCCCATACCTCCACTCCCATCCAGACCAGTCAGAAGCAGAGGAGGGAGTCCCCTGTTGTTGCATCCCCCATTACACATGATTCTCTGAGTCCAGGCAGCAGGCACACAGCAAACGACAAGCATATCCCTAAGAAACGCAGACACACACCATTGACACCTGCCCACCCCGATGTCGCTCAAGTACAGCTATCCCCAGCTCCCAGTGCCACCCTGCCTTCTGGCCCATACAGCCCTGTGGCTCATCATTTAAGTGGTCCCAGTGGCGCAGGTGCAGTTGACTCTCATGTATCGGATAGTGGCACTGTGTCTGTTGTTTGCTGTCATGCATCATGTAGTAGCACAGTCTCAGTTGTGCCCTCTCCTGTTTCAGGTGCTGGCAGTGTATCTGGGTCTATGGCTCATGTGTCAGTGAGTTGATCTGTGGCTGTGTCTCACACTCCTGTTTCTGGTGCTGGCAGTGTGTCTGGGTCTGTGGCCCATGTGTGTGTCACTCGGGCTGTGGCTGTGTCTCACACTCCTGTTTCTGGTGCTGGCAGTGTGTCTGGGTCTGTGGCCCATGTGTGTGTCACTCGGGCTGTGGCTGTGTCTCACATTCATGTTTCTGGTGCTGGCAGTGTGTCTGGGTCTGTGGCCCATGTGTGTGTCACTCGGGCTGTGGCTGTGTCTCACACTCCTGTTTCTGGTGCCGGCAGTGTGTCTAGGTCTGTGGCCCATGTGTGTGTCACTTGGGCTGTAGCTGTGTCTCACACTCCTGTTTCTGGTGCTGGCAGTGTGTCCGAGGCAGGTAGTTCAAGCAGTCCACCTGATTCAGTGATGTGAGGTGGTGTTCACTTCACTCACATGTTATTTCACATGGTGTGTGCATTGTCCATTGAGAACAGCCTTGCACTGTTGTGGTCCCCGGGACGGGTTGGTTGGAACACGTACTTGTGCTGCCTCTGATGTACCTGCTCTGTTGGGCACAATGCCCTGTTGATGCTGTGATACTGCATTCTGCCCTCTCATGTGCTGCCTCTGATGTACCTGCTCTGTTGGGCACAATGCCCTGTTGATGCTGTGATACTGCATTCCTCCCTCTCACGTGCTGCCTCTGATGTACCTGCTCTGTTGGGCACAATGCCCTGTTGATGCTGTGATACTGCATTCCTCCCTCTCACGTGCTGCCTCTGATGTACCTGCTCTTTTGGGCACAATGCCCTGTTGATGCTGTGATACTGCATTCCTCCCTCTCACGTGCTGCCTCTGATGTACCTGCTCTGTTGTCCACAATGCCCTGTTGCTGTTCTGATACTGCATTCTGCCCTCTCGTTTACTGCCTCTGATGTACCTGCTCTGTTGGGCACAATGCCCTGTTGATGCTGTGATACTGCATTCCTCCCTCTCACGTGCTGCCTCTGATGTACCTGCTCTGTTGGGCACAATGCCCTGTTGATGCTGTGATACTGCATTCCTCCCTCTCACGTGCTGCCTCTGATGTACCTGCTCTGTTGGGCACAATGCCCTGTTGATGCTGTGATACTGCATTCCTCCCTCTCACGTGCTGCCTCTGATGTACCTGCTCTGTTGTCCACAATGCCCTGTTGCTGTTCTGATACTGCATTCTGCCCTCTCGTTTACTGCCTCTGATGTACCTGCTCTGTTGGGCACAATGCCCTGTTGATGCTGTGATTCTGCATTCCTCCCTCTCACGTGCTGCCTCTGATGTACCTGCTCTGTTGGGCACAATGCCCTGTTGATGCTGTGATACTGCATTCCTCCCTCTCACGTGCTGCCTCTGATGTACCTGCTCTGTTGGGCACAATGCCCTGTTGATGCTGTGATACTGCATTCTGCCCTCTCACGTGCTGCCTCTGATGGACATGTTCAGTGCTATGGACTGTTGATGCACTTAGCCCCTCTCACGTGCTGCCTCTGATGGACATGTTCAGTGCTATGGACTGTTGATGCACTTAGCCCCTCTCACGTGCTGCCTCTAATGGACATGTTCAGTGCTATGGACTGTTGATGCACTTAGCCCCTCTCATGTGCTGCCTCTGATGGACATGTTCAGTGCTATGGACTGTTGATGCACTTAGCCCCTCTGATGTGCTGCCTCTGATGTACCTGCTCTGTTGGGCACAATGCCCTGTTGATGCTGTGATACTGCATTCCTCCCTCTCACGTGCTGCCTCTGATGTACCTGCTCTGTTGTCCACAATGCACTGTTGCTGTTCTGATACTGCATTCTGCCCTCTCGTTTACTGCCTCTGATGTACCTGCTCTGTTGGGCACAAAGCCCTGTTGATGCTGTGATACTGCATCCCTCCCTCTCACGTGCTGCCTCTGATGTACCTGCTCTGTTGTCCACAATGCCCTGTTGATGCTGTGATACTGCATTCCTCCCTCCCACGTGCTGCCTCTGATGTACCTGCTCTGTTGGGCACAATGCCCTGTTGATGCTGTGATACTGCATTCTGCCCTCTCACGTGCTGCCTCTGATGTTCATGCTCTGGTGCCCACTTTGCCCATGCTCACGCATACACTGTGATTATACCCCTATTATGTGTAATAAAGGTAGTCAATCATGTCTCGTGGTTTGTCGTTGTCATTCCTGCTTGCGTACTACAAATGTGTATTTCTATTTGCTTCTAATCAGTGGTTTGGGTAACATGACACTCCCCCTCCCTACGTCACGACCCTTGCAGGTATTCCCCTCCAGACAGCCAATGGTTTGTGCCTTACGTGCGTCGGTGTCGATGGTGGGCCAAGACTAGGACGTGGTGGATCGCAAAGAGCATCGGGAAAGCGTGTAGCGCTGGGACCATGGTGGCAAACAGCTTGTGGTGGGTATCTCTGCTATGTATCTTATCTTCGCTGTGGGGAATCCGCCGTGTTCAGACAGGTTGTTTTTCCGCTGCGGTTTTATGTGTATTTTCCGCCATCTTGATTTGGGGGACGGTCTTAGACGTCAGTATGTACGGCGGAGTCTCAGGATTCGTTCCGTCCGCCGCGTGGTCGGGTGTAGTTGGGCGGCGGTGCGTGATTTTCCGTCGCTGACGGAATTTTTACACTATTTCCTATCCTGATATGGCGGACGGAGTGTCCGCGGCTGGCGGACACGGAAAAGGCATTTTCCGCTTACTCCAGGGCTGCGGTCGCTCTTCCGTCCGCCATCCTAATGAGCCCCTAAGTCTTTTGAGGAATGTTTTTCCTTTCCTCCCTATGACAGTCCGGAAAACTCTACTTCAGGCACTTGTAATAAGTCGTCTGGACTATTGCAATGCCCTCTTGATCTCAGCCAATGAATCTTTTCTTAACAGATACTGCGGCCCGACTAGTTTCTAACTCTCCTGCCAGGACAGCTTCCTTGCCTCTACTCCTGAGACTACACTGGCTGCCTATCCGCAAGCGGATTTGTTTTAAAATCTGCTGCATAGTACACAAGGCACTACACAGCAATGCCCCTATCTATCTCACCAACAGACTCATACGATACTAGTTTTCCAGAACACTCTGATCTGGATCTAAATCACTCCTTTTGGTTCCTCATGTAAAGAAATCCTGCATAGGGGGGAAATCCTTTTATCAATTGGCTCCCTACTTCTGGAATCAACTTCCTTTTACACCTCTGTGAATGCACCAACTATCTGCAATTCCACAGGTTTTTTAAAACCAAGCTCTTCTGAATGCCTTTGCTGACTCTGTAGCACCTTGTAGCGCGGAGATACCCTTTCAGGAGTAATTTGGGCGCTTAACAAGACAAATAAATAAATAAAATTAATAAAGGAGTCTTGCCCATTCTAGGTTGTCTACTAATGGATCTTTGCTCCAACCTTAAGTGCTACCTTTTAACACAGGGTCCCTGCCGCAATGGATGTGCTAATGAGCAGACTGAGCAAGGTAGATTGTCGGCTGATTGAAACTGGCACCTCAAGACAGTTAGTTTTGTTAGCTGAGACCCAGACTAAAATCGTGGTGGCCTGCTAAAACCTTATAATTTAACTGGGAGCCTTAAACAAATGTCCATTTTCTATTTGGCTGAAATGTAAATTTGCCATTTTAAACTGGTTTACACATTGGGCAAAGTGCATCTAAAATGTAACGATTAATTGGCAGGAGGAAGAAAGGTCAATGACATATCCTTTCTTAGCAATTCCTGTGTCTTGGTATCAAATTAAAATGTTCTTTTACTCTATTTATGTCAGTTCATTTATTTATATATTGGGCATATTTCCCTGAGCCAACTTTATTTGAATTTATGCTATGTGTTGCACTCCAGGGAAAGTTAGTTATTCTGGTGACCCACTGGTCATTCAGGGTGATCCCCTGAAACAATAGACCGATTCTTGTAGCTTAGATTTCTACCGGCAGAGGAAAGAGGCGGAGTGAAATATCAATAAGCCGATTAGTAGCACGTTAGTGCCAAGAACTCACAGGATGTTCTTGCAAGGTACATAGGAAGAACAGGGTAAGCTCGGTCTCCAGTCACTACAGAGGGAATGTTTGAGATTTGAAGAGAAGAAGCCAGACCTTAAGAGTGAAAGTCTTTGTCAGAGGAGAGATGTGCTGCAATTTCACTTGAATCTCTGACAGAATATTGAAGTAAACAATATCATGTGGCGCAAATATCGTTTACCAAAATATCATGTCCCTATAGTAATGTTAATTATTTTAATATATAAATGTAATATAATGTGAAATATATATATTCCACTAATATTTAGCACTATATATAAATATATACATATATAAATACAAACACAATGTATAGTGTTCATAATTAGGAAGGTAGACAGATAGATAGATAGATAGATAGATAGATAGATAGATAGATAGATAGATAGATAGATAGATAGATAGATAGATAGATAGATAGAGATAGTGTAACATGATTAATATTTGCATGCATTATCGTATTTTTTATTTTCAAGATTTACTAATATGAATATGTGGTCACAGGTAGGTAGGTAGAGTTAGGACCAGAGTTCCACAGTAAAAGCATTTTTTGCTTGTCTATTTCTTTGGTGCAATTTGATGAATATTCATGACATTTTCCAAAAATTGTGCAGCAGGGATTCTAATTGGGCATGTCAAGTATAGGGGCGATCCATCAAGCAAGGGCTGAGAAAAGGTACGTTTCCCATGTTAATTCCTATAGGAGTTTTGAACACAACTAAAGGCCAATCTGCTGAACAGAATTACACCAAATTTGCAGAGGGCTAGGTTTTGATATGCAGATTGTGCTTTTTGTTATTTGTGGTAAATCTGTTCAGTCCTTTTTTGAGAAATTAAAACAAATCCACATTTGTAAATCTACCATTGTAGCCGATTTGTGAAAACATATGAGCTTGTGCCGGGAAATGCAGAGCTGTGATTGGCGGCCAACAATTCAGCCAGGTAGTTTAGGCCGCCATTTGGGACTTGGCGTCAGCTGAGTTCCACAAAAAAACATGAAAGAAAAGGAGGTAGGGTAGGATTACACTGAGCCCCAAGCCTTGTTCTTGGGGTCCCAGAGGGATGCCAGCAGGGCAAATACGGTTTGCAGAAAATTTGTGAAATTTTCTAAATCAAGTCCAAGTATATAAAAAAATAGAAGCACAGGCGCATGCGCTTGTTTTATAAAAGAGCCCATGGGTGAGTTATGTCCCAAAGCAGTTTCTAAAAAAAGGAGGGGGATTCTCAGGGCTCCACTATTGTGGCTTCTTGAGCCCAGGGGACCAGCAACTACATGGGGTGTTTTATTAATTTAGGAAGGTGTCTGCCACCCCAGGGGCTCAAAGGACCACCAACTGCCCAGGTCTTTACTTAAAAAATAATTGTGGGGGCTGTTTGGAATCGCATGGGCCCCAGAAACTACCACCGTGTCAGGGCATATGCTAATATGATGTAGGGGGGCAAATGGACCCCCACGCCCCGGGGACCACTATCTCCCTGGGGCTTTCATGTTTTTATTAGAAGGTGGGGCCATTCCCAGTCTTTGGGACCACAACCTCCCCTGGGCAGCACATGCAAATAGAAGGAGGGATGCCGCACAGCCCCCCTCCTGGAGCCATATATGACCCTGGGGACCGCCACCCCCTAGGCCCAGGACATAGCTGTTTGCTTTTGCACCTCCCGCCAAGTGAGAGCAAACAGTCTGCTTCCAGTGGATGGTAGCTGCCAAAGTGCTCCCTGCCACTGGAAGTGGAGGTTTCCTCTTTTTTCCTGCCCGCAGACATGCGGGCAGGGAAAGAGAGGAAACAGATTGCTCCTGCCACAATGGTCACAGCATTCTGGACAAATCTCCTGTAATACCCAGTCAGACCAAGGATTGTCCTGCCCTGTTTCAGGCAGCCCAAACCAAAATGGTTTGGATTTAGGCCTGGAGAGATTGTATATGAACTCCACCTACAAGGAGACCCAGGTACACAACAGAGATTCGCTCTATTTGTCATTTGCTGGCCTTAATAGTCAGGCCTGACAGCTGCAGGGCCTAATACACTTCCTTCAGGTGAGACAAGTAATCCTCCCAGGTGGAGCTTTACATAGCTTATCATCCAAATAAGCTGCACTGAACTGCTCCAACCCAGACAGGGCCCTGATCACCAACCTTTTAAATGTGGCAGGCGCATTCATTAAGCCAAATGACATGTCCCTCTGGTGTGGGGAATGCTGACCTCTCCTTTGCTCATTCCGTGAGGGCAATCTGCCATTAGCCTGAGGTCAAATCAAATGTACTCAGGTACCCAGTAGCCCCTAACCTGTCAATGAGCTCATCAGCTCTAGGTTTAGGGTACCATCAGTCTTAGTGACTGCATACAGTCCTCTGTATTCAATACAAAAACGTAACTCACTGTGATCCCCTTGAGATGAGGTTTGAGCAACAGCACCACTGGGCTGGCCCATGGACTGGCAGAGGGCTCAATTACCCCCAACTCCAGCATCTTAGCTACCTCAGCCTTGATGCTGTGTCTGACATGGTCAGGCAACCTGTATAGTTTATTTTTGACAAGTGGGCTGTTGCCAGTGTCAATGTGGTGTTCACACCAATCATTGATACCTGGCGTTAGAGAACAGACCAGCAAACTGCTCCAGAACCTGCATGCAGTCTCTGTGCTGCTGGTCTGTCAATTTGGGAGCGAGTACAAATCCTCCACTGACCCATCTTCCACATTGTTGCAGAGGAGGTTGGCCACTGGCTCAGTCTCCTCCTATTCTCCCTCATATTTGAGCAGTGACATAATCATGGCAACCCTGTCGTGGTGGGGTTTTAATTCCTTGACATGCAGGGCCCTGTGGGGGTTCCTGGGAGTGTTATTGTCTACCAGGTAGGTGACCTTACTCTTCTTCTCGAGGATTGGTTAGGGCTCAGTCCACGTTTCAAGGAGGTACCTAGGAGCTACTGGCTCTAACTCCCACATCAACTGTCCTGGGGTATACTCAGGCATGTAGTTGTTTGATCATACCAGTGCTTCATGAGCTCCTGGCTGTCCTCCGGTTTTCTGCCTGCCTTGTACATGCACTATGCCATGCAGGAGAGCATGCCTAGCACACAGTCCAATACATTTCCTTTGCTTCTTTGAGGGGCTTTTCCAGAGACTATTTCACTAGGCACAATGGCCCTCTTACAGGGTGCCCAAACAACAACTCAAACAGAGTAAAGTTAACCTCTTTCAGTGGGAACTCCCTACAGGCAAGCAGTTGGTATGGGAGAGCATCCCATCTTCTCCTGAGTTTGTCAGACAAACCATTGATCATGCCTTTCAGGGTCTTATTGAACCTTTTCACCACACCATTAGTCTTGAAATGATAGGGGGTGGTGAACTTGTAGGTAAAACCACAATCCTCCCAAAATGCCTTCAGTTAGCTGGAAATAAATATTTTACCTTTATCTGAAACCACCTCCTTATGGAAATCCTAAGTGTTAACCGCTTCTGTGCGGCGCCGATTCCGCCCCTGTGCTGGACATTCCAGAACAGGGTGCGGTCGTGACGGAACCGTTCCGTCATCAGCACTCGTTTACTGCCTCTGATGTACCTGCTCTGTTGGGCACAATGCCCTGTTGATGCTGTGATACTGCATTCCTCCCTCTCACGTGCTGCCTCTGATGTACCTGCTCTGTTGGGCACAATGCCCTGTTGATGCTGTGATACTGCATTCTTCCCTCTCACGTGCAGCCTCTGATGTACCTGCTCTGTTGGGCACAATGCCCTGTTGATGCTGTGATACTGCATTCCTCCCTCTCACGTGCTGCCTCTGATGTACCTGCTCTGTTGTCCACAATGCCCTGTTGCTGTTCTGATCTGCATTCTGCCCTCTCATTTACTGCCTCTGATGTACCTGCTCTGTTGGGCACAATGCCCTGTTGATGCTGTGATACTGCATTCCTCCCTCTCACGTGCTGCCTCTGATGTACCTGCTCTGTTGGGCACAATGCCCTGTTGATGCTGTGATACTGCATTCCTCCCTCTCACGTGCTGCCTCTGATGTACCTGCTCTGTTGGGCACAATGCCCTGTTGATGCTGTGATACTGCATTCCTCCCTCTCACGTGCTGCCTCTGATGTTCATGCTCTGTTGGGCACAATGCCCTGTTGATGCTGTGATACTGCATTCTGCCCTCTCACGTGCTGCCTCTGATGGACATGTTCAGTGCTATGGACTGTTGATGCACTTAGCCCCTCTCACGTGCTGCCTCTAATGGACATGTTCAGTGCTATGGACTGTTGATGCACTTAGCCCCTCTCACGTGCTGCCTCTGATGAACATGTTCAGTGCTATGGACTGTTGATGCACTTAGCCCCTCTCACGTGCTGCCTCTGATGGACATGTTCAGTGCTATGGACTGTTGATGCACTTAGCCCCTCTCACGTGCTGCCTCTAATGGACATGTTCAGTGCTATGGACTGTTGATGCACTTAGCCCCTCTCACGTGCTGCCTCTGATGGACATGTTCAGTGCTATGGACTGTTGATGCACTTAGCCCCTCTGATGTGCTGCCTCTGATGTACCTGCTCTGTTGGGCACAATGCCCTGTTGATGCTGTGATACTGCATTCCTCCCTCTCACGTGCTGCCTCTGATGTACCTGCTCTGTTGTCCACAATGCCCTGTTGCTGTTCTGATACTGCATTCTGCCCTCTCGTTTACTGCCTCTGATGTACCTGCTCTGTTGGGCACAATGCCCTGTTGATGCTGTGATACTGCATTCCTCACTCTCACGTGCTGCCTCTTATGTACCTGCTCTGTTGTCCACAATGCCCTGTTGATGCTGTGATACTGCATTCCTCCCTCCCACGTGCTGCCTCTGATGTACCTGCTCTGTTGGGCACAATGCCCTTTTGATGCTGTGATGCTGCATTCTGCCCTCTCACGTGCTGCCTCTGATGTTCATGCTCTGGTGCCCACTTTGCCCATGCTCACGCATACACTGTGATTATACCCCTATTATGTGTAATAAAGGTAGTCAATCATGTCTCGTGGTTTGTCGTTGTCATTCCTGCTTGCGTACTACAAATGTGTATTTCTATTTGCTTCTAATCAGTGGTTTGGGTAACATGACACTCCCCCTCCCTACGTCACGACCCTTGCAGGTATTCCCCTCCAGACAGCCAATGGTTTGTGCCTTACCTGCGTCGGCGTCGATGGTGGGCCAAGACTAGGACGTTGTGGATCGCGAAGAGCATCGGGAAAGCGTTTAGCGCTGGGTCCATGGTGGCGAACAGCTTGTGGTGGGTATCTCTGCTATGTATCTTATCTTCGCTGTGGGGAATCCGCCGTGTTCAGACAGGTTGTTTTTCCGCTGCGGTTTTATGTGTATTTTCCGCCATCTTGATTTGCGGGACGGTCTTAGACGTCAGTACGTACGGCGGAGTCTCAGGATTCGTTCCGTCCGCCGCGTGGTCGGGTGTAGTTGGGCGGCGGTGCGTGATTTTCCGTCCCTGACGGAATTTTTACACTATTTCCTATCTGAATTTGAATTTGAATTTAAAAACATTTGTACAGCGCACTTTTACCCAGCGGTTTCATGGCGCTATTTGTGTTGCAGTGAGCGGCAGCAGTAGGAGGAGGTTAGACAGAGTAGGCTTGTGTGAATAGGAAGGTTTTAAGATCCTTCCGGAACTGAGGATAGGAGGACGATGTACGAAGGGCAACAGGAAGGGAGTTCCAGAATACTGGAGCCAGGACAGCGAACCTCGCTCCACCCGCCCTCTGTTTTTTAAATCGGGGGGTAGCTAGGAGGGCCATATGAGAGGAGCGTAGCTCTCTGCCTGGGAGATAGGGCATGACAGCAGAACATATGAATTTAGGGGCAGTGCCTGACCTAGCCTGAAAGGTGAGGCAGCCGATTTTGAAAAGGCCGCGCTCTCGCACCGGCAGCCAGTGTAATGCTTTAAGTAATGGACTGGCCCGATGATATTTAGGAAGGCCATGAATCAGGCGAGCAACCTGGTTCTGTACCAGCTGCAGGCGGTGGATCGCGTAGGCGGGGGCCCCATTGTAAATTACGTTACCGTAATCGATCCGAGACAGCACCATGGCCAACACAATAATTTTTAGAGCAGGGAGGGAAAAAAAACGAGAGACTTTCCTAATTATTCTTAGGGAAAAGAAACAAGAGGAGACAACTGAACCAATTTGTGAATGGATAGAAAGTTGTGAGTCTAAGAAAATCCCAAGGGTTTTAACTTTAGGGACAGGGAGTGGAGGGGCACCAAGTGAAGGGGGCCAGAAGGAAGGGGACCACGGACTGCAACCACCTCCGGTCAAGACCAGCTCGGTCTTGTCTGGATTGAGTTGAGGTGGTTGCAGTTCATCCAATCGTGGATAAACGTCATGACTGACTGGACATTCTGGGCAGATGAGGGAGAGTGGGAAAGGTTGAAGATTAGCTGGAGGTCATCGGCGTAATTAAACACCGTGACCTCCAGCTGCTGTAACATAAAAATAAGGGGGTAGATGTATAAATTAAATAAGAAGGGGGAAAGTGACGAGCCCTGAGGGACTCCGCACTCTACCTTGCGGGAGGCCGCGGCAAAGCCAGCCAAATGGACCGCTTGGGTTCTCCCGGCTAGGAAGGACTCAAGCCACGAGAAGGCAAGGCCCTCTATGCCCGCCGCCCTGACACGGCTGAGGAGGATGGAGTGGTCCACCGTGTCAAAAGCGCCGGACAGGTCTAAAAGTATCAGGGCTTGTGGTACATTAGTATCAATACCCTCCCGTAGCCTGTCCATTACCGAGATCACCACCTTCTCCGTAGAGTGCAGGGGCCTAAACCCAGCTTGACAGGGGGAGAGGCAATGATTTGCCTCTACGTGGGCACTCAGAGTGGTCGTAACATGAGTCTCAAGGACTTTTGCTAGGTAGGGCAAGAGAGAAATAGGACGATAGTTAGAAGGGGAAGATGAGTCGGCGCCAGGTTTTTTTATAATTGGAACGACAACCGCTGATTTATGTAAGCTGGGAACGGTGCCATATGTAAGTGAATCATTAAGAAGGGTAAGGGGCGGGGTAGGACAAACTAAATAGATTTCCCTAAGGATATGGGCCGGGGCAAAGTCCAGGGGGGAGCCTGATTTGACTCGGACCAACAGCGAAGGGAGGGAGTCATTGGTTAACAATGGAAAAGTGGTCAATTTGGGAGCCGTGGGGGGAGGGGAAGGGTTAGCAAATGTAGGAGAGGGGGGGGAATGTTGAGTTTAATTTTTGCGACCTTATCAATAAAAAACTCATTGAGTGAGTTACAGAGGGACTGGGAAGGGGGGATGGTGGCCGTGGCTCTGCCAGATGAAGCCAGTTCGTAAACAGTAGAGAATATTTCCTTCGAGTGAGACTCTGCTGCCATTACTCTACTCGTGTAGAACTCGGTTTTAGCATCAAGGATGCCCTTTTTATAGACTTGTAGCACGGACAAGTAAACTGTCTTTTGCTCGGGCTGTAGGTTCTTCTCCAAGCTCGCTCGGCCCTCCGTGCAGCCAATTTCATTTCTTTTTAAATCTGAAGTGAACCAGCGATTGGCTGCATGAGCTCGCTTGACTGTGAGTCGCCTTAGGGGAGCAAATTCGTCGCCTGCCAAGGTCAACCAGTTGTCGATGGCGGCCAGCTGTGAGGTAGCTGTAAGGCCAGATAGCTCAGGGCTGGTTTTGGCCAGGGTCGAGCAGAGGGAAGACATGTCGGTTTTGCCCCATTTTCTAACCCAAGTGTTCTTGGGGAGTTGGGGTTTAGTCATGGGGGCTAAGGCGAGGGAGAAAGTGATGATGGAGTGATATGACCAGGAACAGGGGGCTATTATGGGGGATGTGGACGGGATATTTAGTACCCAAATTTGGTCTAGCGCATGGCCATGTGTATGAGTCGGACTATGGACAAGAGGTGAATAATTTAGACTAGTCATGAGGTTGGTAAACTCCCTAGATTGAGGACTCTCAGCAGGATCATTGGGCCAAAAGTTAAGGTCCCCCAAGACTAATACTGATGAATTGTTAATCACCAGGGTAGCCAAGAGGGTCTGAATACCAGGAAGGAAGGAAGGGGTAGGCTGAGGAGGGCGGTAAATTAGAACAAAAATAAAAGGGGCCTGATGTGAAATTGAACGGGTTAAAAGATAATCTACGTCAGGAATAAGCGGGGAAGGAAGGATCTGAAAATTAAAATTGGTACGAGCTATTAGGGCCACTCCTCCGCCCCGCCTGCCGTCTGGGCGATCCGCTCGAATGGCCGAGTAAGTAGATGGTAAGGCGGCCAACACATTGGGCAGGGAGTCGTCCTTGAACCAGGTTTCTGTCAAAAATAAGAGATCTGATTCGTAGGAATCGATATAATCAAAGAGTTCGTACTGATGAGTGACCGCGGACCTGGTGTTTAGGAGCGTGGCAGAAGTGCTGAATACCGGGTCAGGGGGGGGTGAAAATGATAAGGGAGCAGGGAGGGTCGTATTAGGGGACGAGGCTAAGGAGGCTACTATCTCAGGGGGCAATCGAGGAGGGGAAGAAAACAAACCTAGATGCTTCAGGCGGGCGATTGTGTGGGAATCAGTGGCCCCGGGGACCCAATAAGAACAAAGCTGAGAAGGTGAGTACCTGAAAAAACGGGCAGCGTCCAGTGCCCCTAGCCCCGGCCGGCCGCGGATGGGCGCAGACGGGCTTAACTCAGGCGCAACTCCGGCGCGCCTACGTCGCGCCCTCCGCGCTCGTCCGCTGCGCCGACGCATGAAGGCCGTTTAAATAGGGGCGGAGCAAGGGTGGAGTGTCAGGGATAGCCTATGGTGAAGGCAAGCCCAAACAAAGATGGCGCCCGTTACCGCTGGGAACCCGTGATGGAATCAGCCCCCAGCCGGCTTCTCACCTTTGGAAGAAAATGCTCAGGTTAGTAACCTGCATAACTTTGAAGTACAAGGTTAAACAATTTTAAAACAATGCAGGGATAAGACCGCCGCCGCTCGTAATTAGCGGGGCAAAATGCAGGGGTAAGTTAAAAATAGCACTCTCAGCAAACGCAAGCCAGCCCACTGCCACCGGGCTGCTAGCAAACCTGCATAACTTTGAAGTACAAGGTTAAACAATCCTGATATGGCGGACGGAGTGTCCGCGGCTGGCGGACACGGAAAAGGCATTTTCCGCTTACTCCAGGGCTGCGGTCGCTCTTCCGTCCGCCATCCTAATGAGCCCCTAAGTCTTTTGAGGAATGTTTTTCCTTTCCTCCCTATGACAGTCCGGAAAACTCTACTTCAGGCACTTGTAATAAGTCGTCTGGACTATTGCAATGCCCTCTTGATCTCAGCCAATGAATCTTTTCTTAACAGATACTGCGGCCCGACTAGTTTCTAACTCTCCTGCCAGGACAGCTTCCTTGCCTCTACTCCTGAGACTACACTGGCTGCCTATCCGCAAGCGGATTTGTTTTAAAATCTGCTGCATAGTACACAAGGCACTACACAGCAATGCCCCTATCTATCTCACCAACAGACTCATACGATACCAGTTTTCCAGAACACTCTGATCTGGATCTAAATCGCTCCTTTTGGTTCCTCATGTAAAGAAATCCTGCATAGGGGGGAAATCCTTTTATCAATTGGCTCCCTACTTCTGGAATCAACTTCCTTTTACACCTCTGTGAATGCACCAACTATCTGCAATTCCACAGGTTTTTTAAAACCAAGCTCTTCTGAATGCCTTTGCTGACTCTGTAGCACCTTGTAGCGCGGAGATACCCTTTCAGGAGTAATTTGGGCGCTTAACAAGACAAATAAATAAATAAAATTAATAAAGGAGTCTTGCCCATTCTAGGTTGTCTACTAATGGATCTTTGCTCCAACCTTAAGTGCTACCTTTTAACACAGGGTCCCTGCCGCAATGGATGTGCTAATGAGCAGACTGAGCAAGGTAGATTGTCGGCTGATTGAAACTGGCACCTCAAGACAGTTAGTTTTGTTAGCTGAGACCCAGACTAAAATCGTGGTGGCCTGCTAAAACCTTATAATTTAACTGGGAGCCTTAAACAAATGTCCATTTTCTATTTGGCTGAAATGTAAATTTGCCATTTTAAACTGGTTTACACATTGGGCAAAGTGCATCTAAAATGTAACAATTAATTGGCAGGAGGAAGAAAGGTCAATGACATATCCTTTCTTAGCAATTCCTGTGTCTTGGTATCAAATTAAAATGTTCTTTTACTCTATTTATGTCAGTTCATTTATTTATATATTGGGCATATTTCCCTGAGCCAACTTTATTTGAATTTATGCTATGTGTTGCACTCCAGGGAAAGTTAGTTATTCTGGTGATCCACTGGATATTCAGGGTGATCCCCTGAAACAATAGACCGATTCTTGTAGCTTAGATTTCTACCGGCAGAGGAAAGAGGCGGAGTGAAATATCAATAAGCCGATTAGTAGCACGTTAGTGCCAAGAACTCACAGGATGTTCTTGCAAGGTACATAGGAAGAACAGGGTAAGCTCGGTCTCCAGTCACTACAGAGGGAATGTTTGAGATTTGAAGAGAAGAAGCCAGACCTTAAGAGTGAAAGTCTTTGTCAGAGGAGAGATGTGCTGCAATTTCACTTGAATCTCTGACAGAATATTGAAGTAAACAATATCATGTGGCGCAAATATCGTTTACCAAAATATCATGTCCCTATAGTAATGTTAATTATTTTAATATATAAATGTAATATAATGTGAAATATATATATTCCACTAATATTTAGCACTATATATAAATATATACATATATAAATACAAACACAATGTATAGTGTTCATAATTAGGAAGGTAGACAGATAGATAGATAGATAGATAGATAGATAGATAGATAGATAGATAGATAGATAGATAGATAGATAGATAGATAGATAGATAGATAGATAGATAGATAGATAGAGATAGTGTAACATGATTAATATTTGCATGCATTATCGTATTTTTTATTTTCAAGATTTACTAATATGAATATGTGGTCACAGGTAGGTAGGTAGAGTTAGGACCAGAGTTCCACAGTAAAAGCATTTTTTGCTTGTCTATTTCTTTGGTGCGATTTGATGAATATTCATGACATTTTCCAAAAATTGTGCAGCAGGGATTCTAATTGGGCATGTCAAGTATAGGGGCGATCCATCAAGCAAGGGCTGAGAAAAGGTACGTTTCCCATGTTAATTCCTATAGGAGTTTTGAACACAACTAAAGGCCAATCTGCTGAACAGAATTACACCAAATTTGCAGAGGGCTAGGTTTTGATATGCATATTGTGCTTTTTGTTATTTGTGGTAAATCTGTTCAGTCCTTTTTTGAGAAATTAAAACAAATCCACATTTGTAAATCTACCATTGTAGCCTATTTGTGAAAACATATGAGCTTGTGCCGGGAAATGCAGAGCTGTGATTGGCGGCCAACAATTCAGCCAGGTAGTTTAGGCCGCCATTTGGGACTTTGCGTCAGCTGAGTTCCACAAAAAAACATGAAAGAAAAGGAGGTAGGGTAGGATTACACTGAGCCCCAAGCCTTGTTCTTGGGGTCCCAGAGGGATGCCAGCAGGGCAAATACGGTTTGCAGAAAATTTGTGAAATTTTCTAAATCAAGTCCAAGTATATAAAAAAATAGAAGCACAGGCGCATGCGCTTGTTTTATAAAAGTGCCCATGGGTGAGTTATGTCCCAAAGTAGTTTCTAAAAAAAGGAGGGGGATTCTCAGGGCTCCACTATTGTGGCTTCTTGAGCCCAGGGGACCAGCACCTACATGGGGTGTTTTATTAATTTAGGAAGGAGTCTGCCACCCCAGGGGCTCAAAGGACCACCAACTGACCAGGTCTTTACTAAAAAAAAAATTGTGGGGGCTGTTTGGAATCGCATGGGCCCCAGAAACTACCACCGTCCCAGGGCATATGCTAATATGATGTAGGGGGGCAAATGGACCCCCACACCCCAGGGACCACTATCTCCCTGGGGCTTTCATGTTTTTATTAGAAGGTGGGGCCATTCCCAGTCTTTGGGACCACAACCTCCCCTGGGCAGCACATGCAAATAGAAGGAGGGATGCCGCACAGCCCCCCTCCTGGAGCCATATATGACCCTGGGGACCGCCACCCCCTAGGCCCAGGACATAGCTGTTTGCTTTTGCACCTCCCGCCAAGTGAGAGCAAACAGTCTGCTTCCAGTGGATGGTAGCTGCCAAAGTGCTCCCTGCCACTGGAAGTGGAGGTTTCCTCTTTTTTCCTGCCCGCAGACATGCGGGCAGGGAAAGAGAGGAAACAGATTGCTCCTGCCACAATGGTCACAGCATTCTGGACAAATCTCCTGTAATACCCAGTCAGACCAAGGATTGTCCTGCCCTGTTTCAGGCAGCCCAAACCAAAATGGTTTGGATTTAGGCCTGGAGAGATTGTATATGAACTCCACCTACAAGGAGACCCAGGTACACAACAGAGATTCGCTCTATTTGTCATTTGCTGGCCTTAATAGTCAGGCCTGACAGCTGCAGGGCCTAATACACTTCCTTCAGGTGAGACAAGTAATCCTCCCAGGTGGAGCTTTACATAGCTTATCATCCAAATAAGCTGCACTGAACTGCTCCAACCCAGACAGGGCCCTGATCACCAACCTTTTAAATGTGGCAGGCGCATTCATTAAGCCAAATGACATGTCCCTCTGGTGTGGGGAATGCTGACCTCTCCTTTGCTCATTCCATGAGGGCAATCTGCCATTAGCCTGAGGTCAAATCAAATGTACTCAGGTACCCAGTAGCCCCTAACCTGTCAATGAGCTCATCAGCTCTAGGTTTAGGGTACCATCAGTCTTAGTGACTGCATACAGTCCTCTGTATTCAATACAAAAACGTAACTCACTGTGATCCCCTTGAGATGAGGTTTGAGCAACAGCACCACTGGGCTGGCCCATGGACTGGCAGAGGGCTCAATTACCCCCAACTCCAGCATCTTAGCTACCTCAGCCTTGATGCTGTGTCTGACATGGTCAGGCAACCTGTATAGTTTATTTTTGACAAGTGGGCTGTTGCCAGTGTCAATGTGGTGTTCACACCAATCATTGATACCTGGCGTTAGAGAACAGACCAGCAAACTGCTCCAGAACCTGCATGCAGTCTCTGTGCTGCTGGTCTGTCAATTTGGGAGCGAGTACAAATCCTCCACTGACCCATCTTCCACATTGTTGCAGAGGAGGTTGGCCACTGGCTCAGTCTCCTCCTATTCTCCCTCATATTTGAGCAGTGACATAATCATGGCAACCCTGTCGTGGTGGGGTTTTAATTCCTTGACATGCAGGGCCCTGTGGGGGTTCCTGGGAGTGTTATGGTCTACCAGGTAGGTGACCTTACTCTTCTTCTCGAGGATTGGTTAGGGCTCAGTCCACGTTTCAAGGAGGTACCTAGGAGCTACTGGCTCTAACTCCCACATCAACTGTCCTGGGGTATACTCAGGCATGTAGTTGTTTGATCATACCAGTGCTTCATGAGCTCCTGGCTGTCCTCCGGTTTTCTGCCTGCCTTGTACATGCACTATGCCATGCAGGAGAGCATGCCTAGCACACAGTCCAATACATTTCCTTTGCTTCTTTGAGGGGCTTTTCCAGAGACTATTTCACTAGGCACAATGGCCCTCTTACAGGGTGCCCAAACAACAACTCAAACAGAGTAAAGTTAACCTCTTTCAGTGGGAACTCCCTACAGGCAAGCAGTTGGTATGGGAGAGCATCCCATCTTCTCCTGAGTTTGTCAGACAAACCATTGATCATGCCTTTCAGGGTCTTATTGAACCTTTTCACCACACCATTAGTCTTGAAATGATAGGGGGTGGTGAACTTGTAGGTAAAACCACAATCCTCCCAAAATGCCTTCAGTTAGCTGGAAATAAATATTTTACCTTTATCTGAAACCACCTCCTTATGGAAATCCTAAGTGTTAACCGCTTCTGTGCGGCGCCGATTCCGCCCCTGTGCTGGATATTCCAGAACAGGGTGCGGTCGTGACGGAACCGTTCCGTCATCAGCACTCGTTTACTGCCTCTGATGTACCTGCTCTGTTGGGCACAATGCCCTGTTGATGCTGTGATACTGCATTCCTCCCTCTCACGTGCTGCCTCTGATGTACCTGCTCTGTTGGGCACAATGCCCTGTTGATGCTGTGATACTGCATTCCTCCCTCTCACGTGCAGCCTCTGATGTACCTGCTCTGTTGTCCACAATTCCCTGTTGCTGTTCTGATCTGCATTCTGCCCTCTCATTTACTGCCTCTGATGTACCTGCTCTGTTGGGCACAATGCCCTGTTGATGCTGTGATACTGCATTCCTCCCTCTCACGTGCTGCCTCTGATGTACCTGCTCTGTTGGGCACAATGCCCTGTTGATGCTGTGATACTGCATTCCTCCCTCTCACGTGCTGCCTCTGATGTACCTGCTCTGTTGGGCACAATGCCCTGTTGATGCTGTGATACTGCATTCCTCCCTCTCACGTGCTGCCTCTGATGTTCATGCTCTGTTGGGCACAATGCCCTGTTGATGCTGTGATACTGCATTCTGCCCTCTCACGTGCTGCCTCTGATGGACATGTTCAGTGCTATCGACTGTTGATGCACTTAGCCCCTCTCACGTGCTGCCTCTAATGGACATGTTCAGTGCTATGGACTGTTGATGCACTTAGCCCCTCTCACGTGCTGCCTCTGATGAACATGTTCAGTGCTATGGACTGTTGATGCACTTAGCCCCTCTCACGTGCTGCCTCTGATGGACATGTTCAGTGCTATGGACTGTTGATGCACTTAGCCCCTCTCACGTGCTGCCTCTAATGGACATGTTCAGTGCTATGGACTGTTGATGCACTTAGCCCCTCTCACGTGCTGCCTCTGATGGACATGTTCAGTGCTATGGACTGTTGATGCACTTAGCCCCTCTGATGTGCTGCCTCTGATGTACCTGCTCTGTTGGGCACAATGCCCTGTTGATGCTGTGATACTGCATTCCTCCCTCTCACGTGCTGCCTCTGATGTACCTGCTCTGTTGTCCACAATGCCCTGTTGCTGTTCTGATACTGCATTCTGCCCTCTCTTTACTGCCTCTGATGTACCTGCTCTGTTGGGCACAATGCCCTGTTGATGCTGTGATACTGCATTCCTCACTCTCACGTGCTGCCTCTTATGTACCTGCTCTGTTGTCCACAATGCCCTGTTGATGCTGTGATACTGCATTCCTCCCTCCCACGTGCTGCCTCTGATGTACCTGCTCTGTTGGGCACAATGCCCTGTTGATGCTGTGATGCTGCATTCTGCCCTCTCACGTGCTGCCTCTGATGTTCATGCTCTGGTGCCCACTTTGCCCATGCTCACGCATACACTGTGATTATACCCCTATTATGTGTAATAAAGGTAGTCAATCATGTCTCGTGGTTTGTCGTTGTCATTCCTGCTTGCGTACTACAAATGTGTATTTCTATTTGCTTCTAATCAGTGGTTTGGGTAACATGACACTCCCCCTCCCTACGTCACGACCCTTGCAGGTATTCCCCTCCAGACAGCCAATGGTTTGTGCCTTACCTGCGTCGGCGTCGATGGTGGGCCAAGACTAGGACGTTGTGGATCGCGAAGAGCATCGGGAAAGCGTTTAGCGCTGGGTCCATGGTGGCGAACAGCTTGTGGTGGGTATCTCTGCTATGTATCTTATCTTCGCTGTGGGGAATCCGCCGTGTTCAGACAGGTTGTTTTTCCGCTGCGGTTTTATGTGTATTTTCCGCCATCTTGATTTGCGGGACGGTCTTAGACGTCAGTACGTACGGCGGAGTCTCAGGATTCGTTCCGTCCGCCGCGTGGTCGGGTGTAGTTGGGCGGCGGTGCGTGATTTTCCGTCCCTGACGGAATTTTTACACTATTTCCTATCTGAATTTGAATTTGAATTTAAAAACATTTGTACAGCGCACTTTTACCCAGAGGTTTCATGGCGCTATTTGTGTTGCAGTGAGCGGCAGCAGTAGGAGGAGGTTAGACAGAGTAGGCTTGTGTGAATAGGAAGGTTTTAAGATCCTTCCGGAACTGAGGATAGGAGGACGATGTACGAAGGGCAACAGGAAGGGAGTTCCAGAATACTGGAGCCAGGACAGCGAACCTCGCTCCACCCGCCCTCTGTTTTTTAAATCGGGGGGTAGCTAGGAGGGCCATATGAGAGGAGCGTAGCTCTCTGCCTGGGAGATAGGGCATGACAGCAGAACATATGAATTTAGGGGCAGTGCCTGACCTAGCCTGAAAGGTGAGGCAGCCGATTTTGAAAAGGCCGCGCTCTCGCACCGGCAGCCAGTGTAATGCTTTAAGTAATGAACTGGCCCGATGATATTTAGGAAGGCCATGAATCAGGCGAGCAACCTGGTTCTGTACCAGCTGCAGGCGGTGGATCGCGTAGGCGGGGGCCCCATTGTAAATTACGTTACCGTAATCGATCCGAGACAGCACCATGGCCAACACAATAATTTTTAGAGCAGGGAGGGAAAAAAAACGAGAGACTTTCCTAATTATTCTTAGGGAAAAGAAACAAGAGGAGACAACTGAACCAATTTGTGAATGGATAGAAAGTTGTGAGTCTAAGAAAATCCCAAGGGTTTTAACTTTAGGGACAGGGAGTGGAGGGGCACCAAGTGAAGGGGGCCAGAAGGAAGGGGACCATGGACTGCAACCACCTCCGGTCAAGACCAGCTCGGTCTTGTCTGGATTGAGTTGAGGTGGTTGCAGTTCATCCAATCGTGGATAAACGTCATGACTGACTGGACATTCTGGGCAGATGAGGGAGAGTGGGAAAGGTTGAAGATTAGCTGGAGGTCATCGGCGTAATTAAACACCGTGACCTCCAGCTGCTGTAACATAAAAATAAGGGGGTAGATGTATAAATTAAATAAGAAGGGGGAAAGTGACGAGCCCTGAGGGACTCCGCACTCTACCTTGCGGGAGGCCGCGGCAAAGCCAGCCAAATGGACCGCTTGGGTTCTCCCGGCTAGGAAGGACTCAAGCCACGAGAAGGCAAGGCCCTCTATGCCCGCCGCCCTGACACGGCTGAGGAGGATGGAGTGGTCCACCGTGTCAAAAGCGCCGGACAGGTCTAAAAGTATCAGGGCTTGTGGTACATTAGTATCAATACCCTCCCGTAGCCTGTCCATTACCGAGATCACCACCTTCTCCGTAGAGTGCAGGGGCCTAAACCCAGCTTGACAGGGGGAGAGGCAATGATTTGCCTCTACGTGGGCACTCAGAGTGGTCGTAACATGAGTCTCAAGGACTTTTGCTAGGTAGGGCAAGAGAGAAATAGGACGATAGTTAGAAGGGGAAGATGAGTCGGCGCCAGGTTTTTTTATAATTGGAACGACAACCGCTGATTTATGTAAGCTGGGAACGGTGCCATATGTAAGTGAATCATTAAGAAGGGTAAGGGGCGGGGTAGGACAAACTAAATAGATTTCCCTAAGGATATGGGCCGGGGCAAAGTCCAGGGGGGAGCCTGATTTGACTCGGACCAACAGCGAAGGGAGGGAGTCATTGGTTAACAATGGAAAAGTGGTCAATTTGGGAGCCGTGGGGGGAGGGGAAGGGTTAGCAAATGTAGGAGAGGGGGGGGAATGTTGAGTTTAATTTTTGCGACCTTATCAATAAAAAACTCATTGAGTGAGTTACAGAGGGACTGGGAAGGGGGGATGGTGGCCGTGGCTCTGCCAGATGAAGCCAGTTCGTAAACAGTAGAGAATATTTCCTTCGAGTGAGACTCTGCTGCCATTACTCTACTCGTGTAGAACTCGGTTTTAGCATCAAGGATGCCCTTTTTATAGACTTGTAGCACGGACAAGTAAACTGTCTTTTGCTCGGGCTGTAGGTTCTTCTCCAAGCTCGCTCGGCCCTCCGTGCAGCCAATTTCATTTCTTTTTAAATCTGAAGTGAACCAGCGATTGGCTGCATGAGCTCGCTTGACTGTGAGTCGCCTTAGGGGAGCAAATTCGTCGCCTGCCAAGGTCAACCAGTTGTCGATGGCGGCCAGCTGTGAGGTAGCTGTAAGGCCAGATAGCTCAGGGCTGGTTTTGGCCAGGGTCGAGCAGAGGGAAGACATGTCGGTTTTGCCCCATTTTCTAACCCAAGTGTTCTTGGGGAGTTGGGGTTTAGTCATGGGGGCTAAGGCGAGGGAGAAAGTGATGATGGAGTGATCTGACCAGGAACAGGGGGCTATTATGGGGGATGTGGACGGGATATTTAGTACCCAAATTTGGTCTAGCGCATGGCCATGTGTATGAGTCGGACTATGGACAAGAGGTGAATAATTTAGACTAGTCATGAGGTTGGTAAACTCCCTAGATTGAGGACTCTCAGCAGGATCATTGGGCCAAAAGTTAAGGTCCCCCAAGACTAATACTGATGAATTGTTAATCACCAGGGTAGCCAAGAGGGTCTGAATACCAGGAAGGAAGGAAGGGGTAGGCTGAGGAGGGCGGTAAATTAGAACAAAAATAAAAGGGGCCTGATGTGAAATTGAACGGGTTAAAAGATAATCTACGTCAGGAATAAGCGGGGAAGGAAGGATCTGAAAATTAAAATTGGTACGAGCTATTAGGGCCACTCCTCCGCCCCGCCTGCCGTCTGGGCGATCCGCTCGAATGGCCGAGTAAGTAGATGGTAAGGCGGCCAACACATTGGGCAGGGAGTCGTCCTTGAACCAGGTTTCTGTCAAAAATAAGAGATCTGATTCGTAGGAATCGATATAATCAAAGAGTTCGTACTGATGAGTGACCGCAGACCTGGTGTTTAGGAGCGTGGCAGAAGTGCTGAATACCGGGTCAGGGGGGGGTGAAAATGATAAGGGAGCAGGGAGGGTCGTATTAGGGGACGAGGCTAAGGAGGCTACTATCTCAGGGGGCAATCGAGGAGGGGAAGAAAACAAACCTAGATGCTTCAGGCGGGCGATTGTGTGGGAATCAGTGGCCCCGGGGACCCAATAAGAACAAAGCTGAGAAGGTGAGTACCTGAAAAAACGGGCAGCGTCCAGTGCCCCTAGCCCCGGCCGGCCGCGGATGGGCGCAGACGGGCTTAACTCAGGCGCAACTCCGGCGCGCCTACGTCGCGCCCTCCGCGCTCGTCCGCTGCGCCGACGCATGAAGGCCGTTTAAATAGGGGCGGAGCAAGGGTGGAGTGTCAGGGATAGCCTATGGTGAAGGCAAGCCCAAACAAAGATGGCGCCCGTTACCGCTGGGAACCCGCGATGGAATCAGCCCCCAGCCGGCTTCTCACCTTTGGAAGAAAATGCTCAGGTTAGTAACCTGCATAACTTTGAAGTACAAGGTTAAACAATTTTAAAACAATGCAGGGATAAGACCGCCGCCGCTCGTAATTAGCGGGGCAAAATGCAGGGGTAAGTTAAAAATAGCACTCTCAGCAAACGCAAGCCAGCCCACTGCCACCGGGCTGCTAGCAAACCTGCATAACTTTGAAGTACAAGGTTAAACAATCCTGATATGGCGGACGGAGTGTCCGCGGCTGGCGGACACGGAAAAGGCATTTTCCGCTTACTCCAGGGCTGCGGTCGCTCTTCCGTCCGCCATCCTAATGAGCCCCTAAGTCTTTTGAGGAATGTTTTTCCTTTCCTCCCTATGACAGTCCGGAAAACTCTACTTCAGGCACTTGTAATAAGTCGTCTGGACTATTGCAATGCCCTCTTGATCTCAGCCAATGAATCTTTTCTTAACAGATACTGCGGCCCGACTAGTTTCTAACTCTCCTGCCAGGACAGCTTCCTTGCCTCTACTCCTGAGACTACACTGGCTGCCTATCCGCAAGCGGATTTGTTTTAAAATCTGCTGCATAGTACACAAGGCACTACACAGCAATGCCCCTATCTATCTCACCAACAGACTCATACGATACCAGTTTTCCAGAACACTCTGATCTGGATCTAAATCGCTCCTTTTGGTTCCTCATGTAAAGAAATCCTGCATAGGGGGGAAATCCTTTTATCAATTGGCTCCCTACTTCTGGAATCAACTTCCTTTTACACCTCTGTGAATGCACCAACTATCTGCAATTCCACAGGTTTTTTAAAACCAAGCTCTTCTGAATGCCTTTGCTGACTCTGTAGCACCTTGTAGCGCGGAGATACCCTTTCAGGAGTAATTTGGGCGCTTAACAAGACAAATAAATAAATAAAATTAATAAAGGAGTCTTGCCCATTCTAGGTTGTCTACTAATGGATCTTTGCTCCAACCTTAAGTGCTACCTTTTAAGACAGGGTCCCTGCCGCAATGGATGTGCTAATGAGCAGACTGAGCAAGGTAGATTGTCGGCTGATTGAAACTGGCACCTCAAGACAGTTAGTTTTGTTAGCTGAGACCCAGACTAAAATCGTGGTGGCCTGCTAAAACCTTATAATTTAACTGGGAGCCTTAAACAAATGTCCATTTTCTATTTGGCTGAAATGTAAATTTGCCATTTTAAACTGGTTTACACATTGGGCAAAGTGCATCTAAAATGTAACAATTAATTGGCAGGAGGAAGAAAGGTCAATGACATATCCTTTCTTAGCAATTCCTGTGTCTTGGTATCAAATTAAAATGTTCTTTTACTCTATTTATGTCAGTTCATTTATTTATATATTGGGCATATTTCCCTGAGCCAACTTTATTTGAATTTATGCTATGTGTTGCACTCCAGGGAAAGTTAGTTATTCTGGTGATCCACTGGATATTCAGGGTGATCCCCTGAAACAATAGACCGATTCTTGTAGCTTAGATTTCTACCGGCAGAGGAAAGAGGCGGAGTGAAATATCAATAAGCCGATTAGTAGCACGTTAGTGCCAAGAACTCACAGGATGTTCTTGCAAGGTACATAGGAAGAACAGGGTAAGCTCGGTCTCCAGTCACTGCAGAGGGAATGTTTGAGATTTGAAGAGAAGAAGTAAGACCTTAAGAGTGAAAGTCTTTGTCAGAGGAGAGATGTGCTGCAATTTCACTTGAATCTCTGACAGAATATTGAAGTAAACAATATCATGTGGCGCAAATATCGTTTACCAAAATATCATGTCCCTATAGTAATGTTAATTATTTTAATATATAAATGTAATATAATGTGAAATATATATATTCCACTAATATTTAGCACTATATATAAATATATACATATATAAATACAAACACAATGTATAGTGTTCATAATTAGGAAGGTAGACAGATAGACAGATAGATAGATAGATAGATAGATAGATAGATAGATAGATAGATAGATAGATAGATAGATAGATAGATAGATAGATAGATAGATAGAGATAGTGTAACATGATTAATATTTGCATGCATTATCGTATTTTTTATTTTCAAGATTTACTAATATGAATATGTGGTCACAGGTAGGTAGGTAGAGTTAGGACCAGAGTTCCACAGTAAAAGCATTTTTTGCTTGTCTATTTCTTTGGTGCGATTTGATGAATATTCATGACATTTTCCAAAAATTGTGCAGCAGGGATTCTAATTGGGCATGTCAAGTATAGGGGCGATCCATCAAGCAAGGGCTGAGAAAAGGTACGTTTCCCATGTTAATTCCTATAGGAGTTTTGAACACAACTAAAGGCCAATCTGCTGAACAGAATTACACCAAATTTGCAGAGGGCTAGGTTTTGATATGCAGATTGTGCTTTTTGTTATTTGTGGTAAATCTGTTCAGTCCTTTTTTGAGAAATTAAAACAAATCCACATTTGTAAATCTACCATTGTAGCCGATTTGTGAAAACATATGAGCTTGTGCCGGGAAATGCAGAGCTGTGATTGGCGGCCAACAATTCAGCCAGGTAGTTTAGGCCGCCATTTGGGACTTGGCGTCAGCTGAGTTCCACAAAAAAACATGAAAGAAAAGGAGGTAGGGTAGGATTACACTGAGCCCCAAGCCTTGTTCTTGGGGTCCCAGAGGGATGCCAGCAGGGCAAATACGGTTTGCAGAAAATTTGTGAAATTTTCTAAATCAAGTCCAAGTATATAAAAAAATAGAAGCACAGGCGCATGCGCTTGTTTTATAAAAGTGCCCATGGGTGAGTTATGTCCCAAAGTAGTTTCTAAAAAAAGGAGGGGGATTCTCAGGGCTCCACTATTGTGGCTTCTTGAGCCCAGGGGACCAGCACCTACATGGGGTGTTTTATTAATTTAGGAAGGAGTCTGCCACCCCAGGGGCTCAAAGGACCACCAACTGCCCAGGTCTTTACTTAAAAAAAAAATTGTGGGGGCTGTTTGGAATCGCATGGGCCCCAGAAACTACCACCGTCCCAGGGCATATGCTAATATGATGTAGGGGGGCAAATGGACCCCCACGCCCCGGGGACCACTATCTCCCTGGGGCTTTCATGTTTTTATTAGAAGGTGGGGCCATTCCCAGTCTTTGGGACCACAACCTCCCCTGGGCCGCACATGCAAATAGAAGGAGGGATGCCGCACAGCCCCCCTCCTGGAGCCATATATGACCCTGGGGACCGCCACCCCCTAGGCCCAGGACATAGCTGTTTGCTTTTGCACCTCCCGCCAAGTGAGAGCAAACAGTCTGCTTCCAGTGGATGGTAGCTGCCAAAGTGCTCCCTGCCACTGGAAGTGGAGGTTTCCTCTTTTTTCCTGCCCGCAGACATGCGGGCAGGGAAAGAGAGGAAACAGATTGCTCCTGCCACAATGGTCACAGCATTCTGGACAAATCTCCTGTAATACCCAGTCAGACCAAGGATTGTCCTGCCCTGTTTCTGGCAGCCCAAACCAAAATGGTTTGGATTTAGGCCTGGAGAGATTGTATATGAACTCCACCTACAAGGAGACCCAGGTACACAACAGAGATCCGCTCTATTTGTCATTTGCTGGCCTTAATAGTCAGGCCTGACAGCTGCAGGGCCTAATACACTTCCTTCAGGTGAGACAAGTAATCCCCCCAGGTGGAGCTTTACATAGCTTATCATCCAAATAAGCTGCACTGAACTGCTCCAACCCAGACAGGGCCCTGATCACCAACCTTTTAAATGTGGCAGGCGCATTCATTAAGCCAAATGACATGTCCCTCTGGTGTGGGGAATGCTGACCTCTCCTTTGCTCATTCCATGAGGGCAATCTGCCATTAGCCTGAGGTCAAATCAAATGTACTCAGGTTCCCAGTAGCCCCTAACCTGTCAATGAGCTCATCAGCTCTAGGTTTAGGGTACCATCAGTCTTAGTGACTGCATACAGTCCTCTGTATTCAATACAAAAACGTAACTCACTGTGATCCCCTTGAGATGAGGTTTGAGCAACAGCACCACTGGGCTGGCCCATGGACTGGCAGAGGGCTCAATTACCCCCAACTACAGCATCTTAGCTACCTCAGCCTTGATGCTGTGTCTGACATGGTCAGGCAACCTGTATAGTTTATTTTTGACAAGTGGGCTGTTGCCAGTGTCAATGTGGTGTTCACACCAATCATTGATACCTGGCGTTAGAGAACAGACCAGCAAACTGCTCCAGAACCTGCATGCAGTCTCTGTGCTGCTGGTCTGTCAATTTGGGAGCGAGTACAACTCCTCCACTGACCCGTCTTCCACATTGTTGCAGAGGAGGTTGGCCACTGGCTCAGTCTCCTCCTATTTTCCCTCATATTTGAGCAGTGACATAATCATGGCAACCCTGTCGTGGTGGGGTTTTAATTCCTTGACATGCAGGGCCCTGTGGGGGTTCCTGGGAGTGTTATGGTCTACCAGGTAGGTGACCTTACTCTTCTTCTCGAGGATTGGTTAGGGCTCAGTCCACGTTTCAAGGAGGTACCTAGGAGCTACTGGCTCTAACTCCCACATCAACTGTCCTGGGGTATACTCAGGCATGCAGTTGTTTGATCATACCAGTGCTTCATGAGCTCCTGGCTGTCCTCCGGTTTTCTGCCTGCCTTGTACATGCACTATGCCATGCAGGAGAGCATGCCTAGCACACAGTCCAATACATTTCCTTTGCTTCTTTGAGGGGCTTTTCCAGAGACTATTTCACTAGGCACAATGGCCCTCTTACAGGGTGCCCAAACAACAACTCAAACAGAGTAAAGTTAACCTCTTTCAGTGGAAACTCCCTACAGGCAAACAGTTGGTATGGGAGAGCATCCCATCTTCTCCTGAGTTTGTCAGACAAACCATTAACCATGCCTTTCAGGGTCTTATTGAACCTTTTCACCACACCATTAGTCTTGAAATGATAGGGGGTGGTGAACTTGTAGGTAAAACCACAATCCTCCCAAAATGCCTTCAGTTAGCTGGAAATAAATATTTTACCTTTATCTGAAACCACCTCCTTATGGAAATCCTAAGTGTTAACCGCTTTCGTGCGGCGCAGATTCCGCCCCTGTGCTGGACATTCCAGAACAGGGTGCGGTCGTGACGGAACCGTTCCGTCATCAGCACTCGTTTACTGCCTCTGATGTACCTGCTCTGTTGGGCACAATGCCCTGTTGATGCTGTGATACTGCATTCCTCCCTCTCACGTGCTGCCTCTGATGTACCTGCTCTGTTGGGCACAATGCCCTGTTGATGCTGTGATACTGCATTCCTCCCTCTCACGTGCTGCCTCTGATGTACCTGCTCTGTTGGGCACAATGCCCTGTTGATGCTGTGATACTGCATTCCTCCCTCTCACGTGCTGCCTCTGATGTACCTGCTCTGTTGTCCACAATGCCCTGTTGCTGTTCTGATACTGCATTCTGCCCTCTCGTTTACTGCCTCTGATGTACCTGCTCTGTTGGGCACAATGCCCTGTTGATGCTGTGATACTGCATTCCTCCCTCTCACGTGCTGCCTCTGATGTACCTGCTCTGTTGGGCACAATGCCCTGTTGATGCTGTGATACTGCATTCCTCCCTCTCACGTGCTGCCTCTGATGTACCTGCTCTGTTGGGCACAATGCCCTGTTGATGCTGCGATACTGCATTCCTCTCTCGCACGTGCTGCATCTGATGTACCTGCTCTGTTGTCCACAATGCCCTGTTGCTGTTCTGATACTGCATTCTGCCCTCTCGTTTACTGCCTCTGATGTACCTGCTCTGTTGGGCACAATGCCCTGTTGATGCTGTGATACTGCATTCCTCCCTCTCACGTGCTGCCTCTGATGTACCTGCTCTGTTGGGCACAATGCCCTGTTGATGCTGTGATACTGCATTCCTCCCTCTCACGTGCTGCCTCTGATGTACCTGCTCTGTTGGGCACAATGCCCTGTTGATGCTGTGATACTGCATTCCTCCCTCTCACGTGCTGCCTCTGATGTTCATGCTCTGTTGGGCACAATGCCCTGTTGATGCTGTGATACTGCATTCTGCCCTCTCACGTGCTGCCTCTGATGGACATGTTCAGTGCTATGGACTGTTGATGCACTTAGGCCCTCTCACGTGCTGCCTCTAATGGACATGTTCAGTGCTATGGACTGTTGATCCACTTAGCCCCTCTCACGTGCTGCCTCTGATGGACATGTTCAGTGCTATGGACTGTTGATGCACTTAGCCCCTCTCACGTGCTGCCTCTGATGGACATGTTCAGTGCTATGGACTGTTGATGCACTTAGCCCCTCTGATGTGCTGCCTCTGATGTACCTGCTCTGTTGGGCACAATGCCCTGTTGATGCTGTGATACTGCATTCCTCCCTCTCACGTGCTGCCTCTGATGTACCTGCTCTGTTGTCCACAATGCCCTGTTGCTGTTCTGATACTGCATTCTGCCCTCTCGTTTACTGCCTCTGATGTACCTGCTCTGTTGGGCACAATGCCCTGTTGATGCTGTGATACTGCATTCCTCCCTCTCACGTGCTGCCTCTGATGTACCTGCTCTGTTGTCCACAATGCCCTGTTGATGCTGTGATACTGCATTCCTCCCTCCCACGTGCTGCCTCTGATGTACCTGCTCTGTTGGGCACAATGCCCTGTTGATGCTGTGATACTGCATTCTGCCCTCTCACGTGCTGCCTCTGATGTTCATGCTCTGGTGCCCACTTTGCCCATGCTCACGCATACACTGTGATTATACCCCTATTATGTGTAATAAAGGTAGTCAATCATGTCTCGTGGTTTGTCGTTGTCATTCCTGCTTGCGTACTACAAATGTGTATTTCTATTTGCTTCTAATCAGTGGTTTGGGTAACATGACACTCCCCCTCCCTACGTCACGACCCTTGCAGGTATTCCCCTCCAGACAGCCAATGGTTTGTGCCTTACCTGCGTCGGCGTCGATGGTGGGCCAAGACTAGGACGTGGTGGATCGCGAAGAGCATCGGGAAAGCGTGTAGCGCTGGGTCCATGGTGGCGAACAGCTTGTGGTGGGTATCTCTGCAATGTATCTTATCTTCGCTGTGGGGAATCCGCCGTGTTCAGACAGGTTGTTTTTCCGCTGCGGTTTTATGTGTATTTTCCGCCATCTTGATTTGGGGGACGGTCTTAGACGTCAGTACGTACGGCGGAGTCTCAGGATTCGTTCCGTCCTCCGCGTGGTCGGGTGTAGTTGGGCGGCGGTGCGTGATTTTCCGTCGCTGATGGAATTTTTACACTATTTCCTATCCTGATATGGCGGACGGAGTGTCCGCGGCTGGCGGACACGGAAAAGGCATTTTCCGCTTACTCCAGGGCTGCGGTCGCTCTTCCGTCCGCCATCCTAATGAGCCCCTAAGTCTTTTGAGGAATGTTTTTCCTTTCCTCCCTATGACAGTCCGGAAAACTCTACTTCAGGCACTTGTAATAAGTCGTCTGGACTATTGCAATGCCCTCTTGATCTCAGCCAATGAATCTTTTCTTAACAGATACTGCGGCCCGACTAGTTTTTAACTCTCCTGCCTGGACAGCTTCCTTGCCTCTACTCCTGAGACTACACTGGCTGCCTATCCGCAAGCGGATTTGTTTTAAAATCTGCTGCATAGTACACAAGGCACTACACAGCAATGCCCCTATCTATCTCACCAACAGACTCATACGATACCAGTTTTCCAGAACACTCTGATCTGGATCTAAATCGCTCCTTTTGGTTCCTCATGTAAAGAATCCTGCATAGGGGGGAAATCCTTTTATCATTTGGCTCCCTTCTTCTGGAATCAACTTCCTTTTACACCTCTGTGAATGCACCAACTATCTGCAATTCCACAGGTTTTTTAAAACCAAGCTCTTCTGAATGCCTTTGCTGACTCTGTAGCACCTTGTAGCGCGGAGATACCCTTTCAGGAGTAATTTGGGCGCTTAACAAGACAAATAAATAAATAAAATTAATAAAGGAGTCTTGCCCATTCTAGGTTGTCTACTAATGGATCTTTGCTCCAACCTTAAGTGCTACCTTTTAAGACAGGGTCCCTGCCGCAATGGATGTGCTAATGAGCAGACTGAGCAAGGTAGATTGTCGGCTGATTGAAACTGGCACCTCAAGACAGTTAGTTTTGTTAGCTGAGACCCAGACTAAAATCGTGGTGGCCTGCTAAAACCTTATAATTTAACTGGGAGCCTTAAACAAATGTCCATTTTCTATTTGGCTGAAATGTAAATTTGCCATTTTAAACTGGTTTACACATTGGGCAAAGTGCATCTAAAATGTAACGATTAATTGGCAGGAGGAAGAAAGGTCAATGACATATCCTTTCTTAGCAATTCCTGTGTCTTGGTATCAAATTAAAATGTTCTTTTACTCTATTTATGTCAGTTCATTTATTTATATATTGGGCATATTTCCCTGAGCCAACTTTATTTGAATTTATGCTATGTGTTGCACTCCAGGGAAAGTTAGTTATTCTGGTGATCCACTGGTCATTCAGGGTGATCCCCTGAAACAATAGACCGATTCTTGTAGCTTAGATTTCTACCGGCAGAGGAAAGAGGCGGAGTGAAATATCAATAAGCTGATTAGTAGCACGTTAGTGCCAAGAACTCACAGGATGTTCTTGCAAGGTACATAGGAAGAACAGGGTAAGCTCGGTCTCCAGTCACTACAGAGGGAATGTTTGAGATTTGAAGAGAAGAAGCCAGACCTTAAGAGTGAAAGTCTTTGTCAGAGGAGAGATGTGCTGCAATTTCACTTGAATCTCTGACAGAATATTGAAGTAAACAATATCATGTGGCGCAAATATCGTTTACCAAAATATCATGTCCCTATAGTAATGTTAATTATTTTAATATATACATGTAATATAATGTGAAATATATATATTCCACTAATATTTAGCACTATATATAAATATATACATATATAAATACAAACACAATGTATAGTGTTCATAATTAGGAAGGTAGACAGATAGACAGATAGATAGATAGATAGATAGATAGATAGATAGATAGATAGATAGATAGATAGATAGATAGATAGATAGATAGATAGATAGATAGATAGATAGATAGAGATAGTGTAACATGATTAATATTTGCATGCATTATCGTATTTTTTATTTTCAAGATTTACTAATATGAATATGTGGTCACAGGTAGGTAGGTAGAGTTAGGACCAGAGTTCCACAGTAAAAGCATTTTTTACTTGTCTATTTCTTTGGTGCGATTTGATGAATATTCATGACATTTTCCAAAAATTGTGCAGCAGGGATTCTAATTGGGCATGTCAAGTATAGGGGCGATCCATCAAGCAAGGGCTGAGAAAAGGTACGTTTCCCATGTTAATTCCTATAGGAGTTTTGAACACAACTAAAGGCCAATCTGCTGAACAGAATTACACCAAATTTGCAGAGGGCTAGGTTTTGATATGCAGATTGTGCTTTTTGTTATTTGTGGTAAATCTGTTCAGTCCTTTTTTGAGAAATTAAAACAAATCCACATTTGTAAATCTACCATTGTAGCCGATTTGTGAAAACATATGAGCTTGTGCCGGGAAATGCAGAGCTGTGATTGGCGGCCAACAATTCAGCCAGGTAGTTTAGGCCGCCATTTGGGACTTGGCGTCAGCTGAGTTCCACAAAAAAACATGAAAGAAAAGGAGGTAGGGTAGGATTACACTGAGCCCCAAGCCTTGTTCTTGGGGTCCCAGAGGGATGCCAGCAGGGCAAATACGGTTTGCAGAAAATTTGTGAAATTTTCTAAATCAAGTCCAAGTATATAAAAAAATAGAAGCACAGGCGCATGCGCTTGTTTTATAAAAGAGCCCATGGGTGAGTTATGTCCCAAAGTAGTTTCTAAAAAAAGGAGGGGGATTCTCAGGGCTCCACTATTGTGGCTTCTTGAGCCCAGGGGACCAGCACCTACATGGGGTGTTTTATTAATTTAGGAAGGAGTCTGCCACCCCAGGGGCTCAAAGGACCACCAACTGCCCAGGTCTTTACTTAAAAAAAATTGTGGGGGCTGTTTGGAATCGCATGGGCCCCAGAAACTACCACCGTCCCAGGGCATATGCTAATATGATGTAGGGGGGCAAATGGACCCCCACGCCCCGGGGACCACTATCTCCCTGGGGCTTTCATGTTTTTATTAGAAGGTGGGGCCATTCCCAGTCTTTGGGACCACAACCTCCCCTGGGCAGCACATGCAAATAGAAGGAGGGATGCCGCACAGCCCCCCTCCTGGAGCCATATATGACCCTGGGGACCGCCACCCCCTAGGCCCAGGACATAGCTGTTTGCTTATGCACCTCCCGCCAAGTGAGAGCAAACAGTCTGCTTCCAGTGGATGGTAGCTGCCAAAGTGCTCCCTGCCACTGGAAGTGGAGGTTTCCTCTTTTTTCCTGCCCGCAGACATGCGGGCAGGGAAAGAGAGGAAACAGATTGCTCCTGCCACAATGGTCACAGCATTCTGGACAAATCTCCTGTAATACCCAGTCAGACCAAGGATTGTCCTGCCCTGTTTCTGGCAGCCCAAACCAAAATGGTTTGGATTTAGGCCTGGAGAGATTGTATATGAACTCCACCTACAAGGAGACCCAGGTACACAACAGAGATCCGCTCTATTTGTCATTTGCTGGCCTTAATAGTCAGGCCTGACAGCTGCAGGGCCTAATACACTTCCTTCAGGTGAGACAAGTAATCCTCCCAGGTGGAGCTTTACATAGCTTATCATCCAAATAAGCTGCACTGAACTGCTCCAACCCAGACAGGGCCCTGATCACCAACCTTTTAAATGTGGCAGGCGCATTCATTAAGCCAAATGACATGTCCCTCTGGTGTGGAGACTGCTGACCTCTCCTTTGCTCATTCCATGAGGGCAATCTGCCATTAGCCTGAGGTCAAATCAAATGTACTCAGGTACCCAGTAGCCCCTAACCTGTCAATGAGCTCATCAGCTCTAGGTTTAGGGTACCATCAGTCTTAGTGACTGCATACAGTCCTCTGTATTCAATACAAAAACGTAACTCACTGTGATCCCCTTGAGATGAGGTTTGAGCAAGAGCACCACTGGGCTGGCCCATGGACTGGCAGAGGGCTCAATTACCCCAACTCCAGCATCTTAGCTACCTCAGCCTTGATGCTGTGTCTGACATGGTCAGGCAACCTGTATAGTTTATTTTTGACAAGTGGGCTGTTGCCAGTGTCAATGTGGTGTTCACACCAATCATTGATACCTGGCGTTAGAGAACAGACCAGCAAACTGCTCCAGAACCTGCATGCAGTCTCTGTGCTGCTGGTCTGTCAATTTGGGAGCGAGTACAACTCCTCCACTGACCCATCTTCCACATTGTTGCAGAGGAGGTTGGCCACTGGCTCAGTCTCCTCCTATTTTCCCTCATATTTGAGCAGTGACATAATCATGGCAACCCTGTCGTGGTGGGGTTTTAATTCCTTGACATGCAGGGCCCTGTGGGGGTTCCTGGGAGTGTTATGGTCTACCAGGTAGGTGACCTTACTCTTCTTCTCGCGGATTGGTTAGGGCTCAGTCCACGTTTCAAGGAGGTACCTAGGAGCTACTGGCTCTAACTCCCACATCAACTGTCCTGGGGTATACTCAGGCATGCAGTTGTTTGATCATACCAGTGCTTCATGAGCTCCTGGCTGTCCTCCGGTTTTCTGCCTGCCTTGTACATGCACTATGCCATGCAGGAGAGCATGCCTAGCACACAGTCCAATACATTTCCTTTGCTTCTTTGAGGGGCTTTTCCAGAGACTATTTCACTAGGCACAATGGCCCTCTTACAGGGTGCCCAAACAACAACTCAAACAGAGTAAAGTTAACCTCTTTCAGTGGAAACTCCCTACAGGCAAACAGTTGGTATGGGAGAGCATCCCATCTTCTCCTGAGTTTGTCAGACAAACCATTGACCATGCCTTTCAGGGTCTTATTGAACCTTTTCACCACACCATTAGTCTTGAAATGATAGGGGGTGGTGAACTTGTAGGTAAAACCACAATCCTCCCAAAATGCCTTCAGTTAGCTGGAAATAAATATTTTACCTTTATCTGAAACCACCTCCTTATGGAAATCCTAAGTGTTAACCGCTTCCGTGCGGCGCAGATTCCGCCCCTGTGCTGGACATTCCAGGACAGGGTGCGGTCGTGACGGAACCGTTCCGTCATCAGCACTCGTTTACTGCCTCTGATGTACCTGCTCTGTTGGGCACAATGCCCTGTTGATGCTGTGATACTGCATTCCTCCCTCTCACGTGCTGCCTCTGATGTACCTGCTCTGTTGGGCACAATGCCCTGTTGATGCTGTGATACTGCATTCCTCCCTCTCACGTGCTGCCTCTGATGTACCTGCTCTGTTGGGCACAATGCCCTGTTGATGCTGTGATACTGCATTCCTCCCTCTCACGTGCTGCCTCTGATGTACCTGCTCTGTTGTCCACAATGCCCTGTTGCTGTTCTGATACTGCATTCTGCCCTCTCGTTTACTGCCTCTGATGTACCTGCTCTGTTGGGCACAATGCCCTGTTGATGCTGTGATACTGCATTCCTCCCTCTCACGTGCTGCCTCTGATGTACCTGCTCTGTTGGGCACAATGCCCTGTTGATGCTGTGATACTGCATTCCTCCCTCTCACGTGCTGCCTCTGATGTACCTGCTCTGTTGGGCACAATGCCCTGTTGATGCTGTGATACTGCATTCCTCCCTCTCACGTGCTGCATCTGATGTACCTGCTCTGTTGTCCACAATGCCCTGTTGCTGTTCTGATACTGCATTCTGCCCTCTCGTTTACTGCCTCTGATGTACCTGCTCTGTTGGGCACAATGCCCTGTTGATGCTGTGATACTGCATTCCTCCCTCTCACGTGCTGCCTGTGATGTACCTGCTCTGTTGGGCACAATGCCCTGTTGATGCTGTGATACTGCATTCCTCCCTCTCACGTGCTGCCTCTGATGTACCTGCTCTGTTGGGCACAATGCCCTGTTGATGCTGTGATACTGCATTCCTCCCTCTCACGTGCTGCCTCTGATGTACCTGCTCTGTTGGGCACAATGCCCTGTTGATGCTGTGATACTGCATTCCTCCCTCTCACGTGCTGCCTCTGATGTTCATGCTCTGTTGGACACAATGCCCTGTTGATGCTGTGATACTGCATTCTGCCCTCTCACGTGCTGCCTCTGATGGACATGTTCAGTGCTATGGACTGTTGATGCACTTAGGCCCTCTCACGTGCTGCCTCTAATGGACATGTTCAGTGCTATGGACTGTTGATGCACTTAGCCCCTCTCACGTGCTGCCTCTGATGGACATGTTCAGTGCTATGGACTGTTGATGCACTTAGCCCCTCTGATGTGCTGCCTCTGATGTACCTGCTCTGTTGGGCACAATGCCCTGTTGATGCTGTGATACTGCATTCCTCCCTCTCACGTGCTGCCTCTGATGTACCTGCTCTGTTGTCCACAATGCCCTGTTGCTGTTCTGATACTGCATTCTGCCCTCTCGTTTACTGCCTCTGATGTACCTGCTCTGTTGGGCACAATGCCCTGTTGATGCTGTGATACTGCATTCCTCCCTCTCACGTGCTGCCTCTGATGTACATGCTCTGTTGTCCACAATGCCCTGTTGATGCTGTGATACTGCATTCCTCCCTCCCACGTGCTGCCTCTGATGTACCTGCTCTGTTGGGCACAATGCCCTGTTGATGCTGTGATACTGCATTCTGCCCTCTCACGTGCTGCCTCTGATGTTCATGCTCTGGTGCCCACTTTGCCCATGCTCACGCATACACTGTGATTATACCCCTATTATGTGTAATAAAGGTAGTCAATCATGTCTCGTGGTTTGTCGTTGTCATTCCTGCTTGCGTACTACAAATGTTTATTTCTATTTGCTTCTAATCAGTGGTTTGGGTAACATGACACTCCCCCTCCCTACGTCACGACCCTTGCAGGTATTCCCCTCCAGACAGCCAATGGTTTGTGCCTTACCTGCGTCGGCGTCGATGGTGGGCCAAGACTAGGACGTGGTGGATCGCGAAGAGCATCGGGAAAGCGTGTAGCGCTGGGTCCATGGTGGCGAACAGCTTGTGGTGGGTATCTCTGCAATGTATCTTATCTTCGCAGTGGGGAATCCGCCGTGTTCAGACAGGTTGTTTTTCCGCTGCGGTTTTATGTGTATTTTCCGCCATCTTGATTTGGGGGACGGTCTTAGACGTCAGTACGTACGGCGGAGTCTCAGGATTCGTTCCGTCCGCCGCGTGGTCGGGTGTAGTTGGGCGGCGGTGCGTGATTTTCCGTCGCTGACGGAATTTTTACACTATTTCCTATCCTGATATGGCGGACGGAGTGTCCGCGGCTGGCGGACACGGAAAAGGCATTTTCCGCTTACTCCAGGGCTGCGGTCGCTCTTCCGTCCGCCATCCTAATGAGCCCCTAAGTCTTTTGAGGAATGTTTTTCCTTTCCTCCCTATGACAGTCCGGAAAACTCTACTTCAGGCACTTGTAATAAGTCGTCTGGACTATTGCAATGCCCTCTTGATCTCAGCCAATGAATCTTTTCTTAACAGATACTGCGGCCCGACTAGTTTCTAACTCTCCTGCCAGGACAGCTTCCTTGCCTCTACTCCTGAGACTACACTGGCTGCCTATCCGCAAGCGGATTTGTTTTAAAATCTGCTGCATAGTACACAAGGCACTACACAGCAATGCCCCTATCTATCTCACCAACAGACTCATACGATACCAGTTTTCCAGAACACTCTGATCTGGATCTAAATCGCTCCTTTTGGTTCCTCATGTAAAGAAATCCTGCATAGGAGGGAAATCCTTTTATCATTTGGCTCCCTTCTTCTGGAATCAACTTCCTTTTACACCTCTGTGAATGCACCAACTATCTGCAATTCCACAGGTTTTTTAAAACCAAGCTCTTCTGAATGCCTTTGCTGACTCTGTAGCACCTTGTAGCGCGGAGATACCCTTTCAGGAGTAATTTGGGCGCTTAACAAGACAAATAAATAAATAAAATTAATAAAGGAGTCTTGCCCATTCTAGGTTGTCTACTAATGGATCTTTGCTCCAACCTTAAGTGCTACCTTTTAAGACAGGGTCCCTGCCGCAATGGATGTGCTAATGAGCAGACTGAGCAAGGTAGATTGTCGGCTGATTGAAACTGGCACCTCAAGACAGTTAGTTTTGTTAGCTGAGACCCAGACTAAAATCGTGGTGGCCTGCTAAAACCTTATAATTTAACTGGGAGCCTTAAACAAATGTCCATTTTCTATTTGGCTGAAATGTAAATTTGCCATTTTAAACTGGTTTACACATTGGGCAAAGTGCATCTAAAATGTAACAATTAATTGGCAGGAGGAAGAAAGGTCAATGACATATCCTTTCTTAGCAATTCCTGTGTCTTGGTATCAAATTAAAATGTTCTTTTACTCTATTTATGTCAGTTCATTTATTTATATATTGGGCATATTTCCCTGAGCCAACTTTATTTGAATTTATGCTATTTGTTGCACTCCAGGGAAAGTTAGTTATTCTGGTGATCCACTGGTCATTCAGGGTGATCCCCTGAAACAATAGACCGATTCTTGTAGCTTAGATTTCTACCGGCAGAGGAAAGAGGCGGAGTGAAATATCAATAAGCCGATTAGTAGCACGTTAGTGCCAAGAACTCACAGGATGTTCTTGCAAGGTACATAGGAAGAACAGGGTAAGCTCGGTCTCCAGTCACTACAGAGGGAATGTTTGAGATTTGAAGAGAAGAAGCCAGACCTTAAGAGTGAAAGTCTTTGTCAGAGGAGAGATGTGCTGCAATTTCACTTGAATCTCTGACAGAATATTGAAGTAAACAATATCATGTGGCGCAAATATCGTTTACCAAAATATCATGTCCCTATAGTAATGTTAATTATTTTAATATATAAATGTAATATAATGTGAAATATATATATTCCACTAATATTTAGCACTATATATAAATATATACATATATAAATACAAACACAATGTATAGTGTTCATAATTAGGAAGGTAGACAGATAGATAGATAGATAGATAGATAGATAGATAGATAGATAGATAGATAGATAGATAGATAGATAGATAGATAGATAGATAGATAGATAGATAGATAGATAGATAGATAGATAGATAGAGATAGTGTAACATGATTAATATTTGCATGCATTATCGTATTTTTTATTTTCAAGATTTACTAATATGAATATGTGGTCACAGGTAGGTAGGTAGAGTTAGGACCAGAGTTCCACAGTAAAAGCATTTTTTGCTTGTCTATTTCTTTAGTGCGATTTGATGAATATTCATGACATTTTCCAAAAATTGTGCAGCAGGGATTCTAATTGGGCATGTCAAGTATAGGGGCGATCCATCAAGCAAGGGCTGAGAAAAGGTACGTTTCCCATGTTAATTCCTATAGGAGTTTTGAACACAACTAAAGGCCAATCTGCTGAACAGAATTACACCAAATTTGCAGAGGGCTAGGTTTTGATATGCAGATTGTGCTTTTTGTTATTTGTGGTAAATCTGTTCAGTCCTTTTTTGAGAAATTAAAACAAATCCACATTTGTAAATCTACCATTGTAGCCGATTTGTGAAAACATATGAGCTTGTGCCGGGAAATGCAGAGCTGTGATTGGCGGCCAACAATTCAGCCAGGTAGTTTAGGCCGCCATTTGGGACTTGGCGTCAGCTGAGTTCCACAAAAACACATGAAAGAAAAGGAGGTAGGGTAGGATTACACTGAGCCCCAAGCCTTGTTCTTGGGGTCCCAGAGGGATGCCAGCAGGGCAAATACGGTTTGCAGAAAATTTGTGAAATTTTCTAAATCAAGTCCAAGTATATAAAAAAATAGAAGCACAGGCGCATGCGCTTGTTTTATAAAAGAGCCCATGGGTGAATTATGTCCCAAAGTAGTTTCTAAAAAAAGGAGGGGGATTCTCAGGGCTCCACTATTGTGGCTTCTTGAGCCCAGGGGACCAGCAACTACATGGGGTGTTTTATTAATTTAGGAAGGAGTCTGCCACCCCAGGGGCTCAAAGGACCACCAACTGCCCAGGTCTTTACTTAAAAAAAAATTGTGGGGGCTGTTTGGAATCGCATGGGCCCCAGAAACTACCACCGTCCCAGGGCATATGCTAATATGATGTAGGGGGGCAAATGGACCCCCACGCCCCGGGGACCACTATCTCCCTGGGGCTTTCATGTTTTTATTAGAAGGTGGGGCCATTCCCAGTCTTTGGGACCACAACCTCCCCTGGGCAGCACATGCAAATAGAAGGAGGGATGCCGCACAGCCCCCCTCCTGGATCCATATATGACCCTGGGGACCGCCACCCCCTAGGCCCAGGACATAGCTGTTTGCTTTTGCACCTCCCGCCAAGTGAGAGCAAACAGTCTGCTTCCAGTGGATGGTAGCTGCCAAAGTGCTCCCTGCCACTGGAAGTGGAGGTTTCCTCTTTTTTCCTGCCCGCAGACATGCTGGCAGGGAAAGAGAGGAAAGAGATTGCTCCTTCCGGGAGGGAGCTGCCTTTATAACAGCTCCCTCCATGCAGAAGCAGCAATGCCGGCTACACCGGGAGGCAGAGAGTTGGCTGGGACTGTGGGGTCCTTGAGGATCCCTCTGCGGTATCAGAGGGAAAAGAGAAGGAAGAGAGAAAATAATGGTCAGAAACTAGCAGAAAGAGGCAAAATAAAGTTCAGAACGTAGCAGGAGGGGGCAGTATAAAGGTAGCAAAGGGCAGAAAGGGGCAAGGTAAAAGTGAGAAACGAGCAGACAGAGGAAGAATAAAGGTCGGAAACGAGCAGGAAGAGGCAAAATGAAAATTAGCAATGAGCAGAAATAGGCAAAATAAGTGTAAGCAACGAGCAGAGGGAGGCAAAATTAAGGTGAGAAATGAGCAGGAAGAGGCACAAAAAGGTGAGAACCTTGCAGAAAGAGAAGGAAAAAGGTTAGAAATGAGCAGAAAGAGGCAGAATAAAGGTCAGCAACAAGCATATAGAGTCAAGATAAAGATGAGAAACCAGCGGAAATAGGCAGGGAAAGGTCACATAGGAGCAGAAAGGTCAGCAATGAGCAGAAGTAGACAAAATATAGGACAGCAATGAGCAGAAACAGGCAAAATAAAGGTCAGCAATGAGCAGAAACAGACAAAATAAAGTTGATAAATTTGCAGAAAGAGGCAGAATGAAGGCCGGAAGGGAGCAGAAACAGGCAGAATAAAAGTCAGCAATGAGCAGAAAGAGGCAAGATAAATGTGAGAAACGAGCAGAAAGAGGCAAGGTAAAGGTCAGAAATGAGCAGAAAGAGGCAGAATAAAGGTTAGCAACTAAGCTCAAAGCGGCAAAATAAATGTGGGAAACGAGCAGAAAGAGGTCAAATAAAGGTCAGCAATGAGCAAAACGAGGAAAAAAATGGTCACCAATGAGCAGAAAGAGGCAAAAGAAAGATGAGAAGGGAGAAGAAAGAGGCAGAATAAAGGTCTGGAATAGTAGAAAGAGGCAGAGTAAAGGTCCGAAGAGAGCAGAAAAAGGCACAATAATTTTCAGAAATGAGCGGGAAGAGGTAAAGAAGAGGTTAGAAACCAGCAGCAAGGTGAGAAACGAGCAGGAAGGCAGAATAAAGGTGAGAAACAAGTAGGAAGAGTCAGAATAAACACAGCCATGTACACTCCCATACAGTCACTCACACACTGTCTCATGGACCTATACAGCCTTTAACACACCTACAAACCCACTCATATACCCACTCAGCCACTCAAACACACTCACCTGCTTATACAGCCACTCCCACACCCACTTACAAAGATTACAGGTTATAGTTAGGAAATAAAATTAAAAGAAATACAAATTCACTGAAAAAAACAAAGGTTACAGGGATGATATAGTTTGACTCAGATTAAACTCATGCAAAACCAGTGAAATTCAGCAGTTATAATTAACTATAACTTACGCCCCCGCAATGCACTGCTTATGACATGGTCAGTGTCAGCACTAATAACATCTCTGATGACATCTCAATTGACAGCACCGATGACATCACTGATGACATCATCAAGTAAGTGTAAGTGTTTTTAAGAGTTTATTGGTGTTAAACATATATATTAACCTACCACAAATATTAGATTAGTAAACTAGTTGCACTATTAACAAGTGACACTATCTTTAACATATGTGATCTGGGTGGGTGTGTGACTGTCTGTTTTACTGTGTGAGTGAGTGGATGTGTGAAAGGCTGTATGGGTGGGTGAGTGCATGCATGACTGCATGGGTGAATTAGTGGATTTCAGACTAGGTCTGTAGGTGTGTGAGTGGTTGTGCAATGGTTGTATGGGTATGGAATTAGCTATCTGAGTGGTTGTATGGGTGTGTGAGTGAGTATGTGAGTGGTCTGTTGGGTGTGTGAGTGGCTGTATGGGTGTGTAAGTAGGTATGTAAATAGCTGTATGGGTGTATAAGTAGGTATGCAAGTAGCTGTGTGGATGAGTGAGTGGGTGAGTGATTGGCTATGTTAGTGGGTGAGTGGCTATGTTAGTGGCTGTATGGGTGAGTGAGTGGCTGTGTGAGTGACTGTATGGGTGAGTGAGTGGGTATCTGAACGATTGTCTGAGTGACTGACTGGGTGTGAAAATGGCTGTATGGATAAGTGATTGGCTGTTTCAGTGAGTGTTTGGTTACGTGAGTGGCCTGCGAATGGATGAATTGATTGGAGAGTGAGCGTCTGTGTGAATGACTGTATGGGTGAGCAGGCAAATATGAGAGTACTTGTATGGATGCATGAATGGGTAAGTAAGTGGTTGGGTGGGTGAGAGAGTGGCTGTGCTGATTGACTATAAGAGTAAGTAAGCCCTACACAGCGGGATTGCTGAGAGGTTATCAGAGAACACCCCTTTCCATCACCACTCTGAATACATCCCTACAGGTGCACTATTGATTGGGTGATGAAATCCCTTTGGCTGCTGGGGGTCCTTGGGGGTCAAGATTCCCTCCTGTTACCTCCAGTACGTCCCAAACAGTGGGATTGGTGAGAGGTCTTCGAAGGCTATGCTCCCTTTCTCCACCACACTGCTAACACGACTACTAGTTAAAATCATAGAACTTCATTTAGAAAACAAAGATTACATGGACTTTATAGTTAGGATATAGAAATAGAAAAACCTTAGAAATTCACTGAAAAAACAAAGGTTACAGGGACATTATAGTTAGACTCAGATTTCACTAATATGGTCAGTGACATTACTGATGAAGTCTTAAATAGCATCACTGATGACATCATCCACAGAACCACTCACACACCCAGGCGGGGATGTTGGCCCCTTGGGACCTTCTGCAGTCAAGGGGACATCATCACCTAACAAGTTGTGCACCAGGATGGGGCGTCTGCAGAGTGATTTATTAGGGGAGGTGTGCTGCGTGCCCCCTCTTTCTGTAATGCTTTCAGCCCCGGAGACCCTATTCCCACAGGATAGGGAATTTTACTTTTTTATTTGGGGAGGGGGGCCTATGGCCCCCGTCCTGGACCTCTTTTGGGGCTGAAGACCCCATCCCCTGGGGCCTGGCCTCTATTCAGGCTGCCCTGGTCCCACAAACCCATATCTGTTGGGGACCACAGGGGATCATCAAGGCCCCCAAAGCCCCTGCCTGCTCCCCACCTCCTGCAGGAGCTGGCATTGCTTTCACAGACAGAGTGAGGCTGAAAAATCTGCTCCGCTTCCAGCAAGTGAGAGCAGTTTTAATGCTGTCGCTTGCTGGAAGCAGCGCATTGTTATGGTTTGGTGGAAGTGGTAAAGCTCCCACCAAGCCACAGCAAACAGCTGTGTCCCAGGGTTGGGAAGTGGCTGACTTCAGGACCATCTATGGCTCCTGGAGGGGGGGAATGATGTTGATGTTGGGCCTGTCCCGGGATGTGACAGTCACCAGCACTGAGAATGGCCCAGGAGGGGGGGGTTGTCCCACCATCCTCCCATCATTTTAAAAACAAGTTGGGTCCATGAGGACCCCTCACTACAAATTGATCATGACCTCAGAAATGTGGTTGCCCCCAGGGCAGGTACAGATAGGCACACCATAATAAAGATTTAGCACCAAGAGGTGGTGGTCCCCAGGCCAGAGGGGTCTGAGAGGCCCCCATTTAAAAAAAAATAAGGTGATGGTCCCCGGGTCATTAATGAGCCCTAGGAAGGGGGGTTGTGTGCCCCCTTCATTTATTATGCAAATGCCCATGGGACCTGGCTCACCCGGGCCAATTATTAACAAAGTGTGTGAGCCAATACTTCATTTTTTACTAATTTTCAGCTTGATCCACAGATCCAATGTGATTCCTGCTGATTTTGTTTTAAAAAAATGCTTTTTTAGCCCTGTGGGGTCCCTGTGGTACCCTCCTCAAGAGGTCTAGGGAGTCAGGGTATTTCTACCCTGCCCCCTTTTCTTTTTTCACATTTTTTCTGGGACTCAGCACAATCCTAGTCCCAAGATGGCTGCCAACACTTCCTGGTTTGAAGTGTTGGCAGCCAATCAGATCTCAGCACTAGATCCAAAGTATTCACGGATCCTTCTCATTCCTACATATGCAAATTTGGGTTTTTCTTACTCCTTTAAAAACTACTGAATGTATTATACAAAATCACAAAAAGACACTACCATGAACCAACATCAACCTTTTGGCTCAATTTTGTGTAATTCCGTTCAGGCTGTAGCCGTGTCTAAATTTCCTATCGAAAGTATCATGGGGAAAACATGTCTTTGGAATCCCCTTTTTCTCGGCCCCTGCTTGAAGGATCACACCAAAAGTTCAAGACAGCAATTTATTGAAGGAGTAGGCAATGAATATGAATAACTGCTCAAGGCCCTCTTCATTTACTTATGCCAACACTGTCCCAATCCCTTGATCTGAAGCATCCTTGTGAACCACAATCTCCTTTGTGTAGTCAGGGGCTAGCAACACTGGTGCCGACACCAGGGAGCCCAATTGACCTTCTTGGGCATCATGTTTTAGGTGAGTTCTGTCAGAGGTGCCACAATGGTCACAGCATTCTGGACAAATCTCCTGTAATACCCAGTCAGACCAAGGATTGTCCTGCCCTGTTTCTGGCAGCCCAAACCAAAATGGTTTGGATTTAGGCCTGGAGAGATGGTATATGAACTCCACCTACAAGGAGACCCAGGTACACAACAGAAATCCGCTCTATTTGTCATTTGCTGGCCTTAATAGTCAGGCCTGACAGCTGCAGGGCCTAATACACTTCCTTCAGGTGAGACAAGTAATCCTCCCTGGTGGAGCTTTACATAGCTTATCATCCAAATAAGCTGCACTGAACTGCTCCAACCCAGACAGGGCCCTGATCACCAACCTTTTAAATGTGGCAGGCACATTCATTAAGCCAAATGACATGTCCCTCTGGTGTGGGGAATGCTGACCTCTCCTTTGCTCATTCCATGAGGGCAATCTGCCATTAGTCTGAGGTCAAATCAAATGTACTCAGGTACCCAGTAGCCCCTAACCTGTCAATGAGCTCATCAGCTCTAGGTTTAGGGTACCATCAGTCTTAGTGACTGCATACAGTCCTCTGTATTCAATACAAAAACGTAACTCACTGTGATCCCCTTGAGATGAGGTTTGAGCAACAGCACCACTGGGCTGGCCCATGGACTGGCAGAGGGCTCAATTACCCCCAACTCCAGCATCTTAGCTACCTCAGCCTTGATGCTGTGTCTGACATGGTCAGGCAACCTGTAAAGTTTATTTTTGACAAGTGGGCTGTTGCCAGTGTCAATGTGGTGTTCACACCAATCATTGATACCTGGCGTTAGAGAACAGACCAGCAAACTGCTCCAGAACCTGCATGCAGTCTCTGTGCTGCTGGTCTGTCAATTTGGGAGCGAGTACAACTCCTCCACTGACCCATCTTCCACATTGTTGCAGAGGAGGTTGGCCACTGGCTCAGTCTCCTCCTATTCTCCCTCATATTTGAGCAGTGACATAATCATGGCAACCCTGTCGTGGTGGGGTTTTAATTCCTTGACATGCAGGGCCCTGTGGGGGTTCCTGGGAGTGTTATGGTCTACCAGGTAGGTGACCTTACTCTTCTTCTCGAGGATTGGTTAGGGCTCAGTCCACGTTTCAAGGAGGTACCTAGGAGCTACTGGCTCTAACTCCCACATCAACTGTCCTGGGGTATACTCAGGCATGCAGTTGTTTGATCATACCAGTGCTTCATGAGCTCCTGGCTGTCCTCCGGTTTTCTGCCTGCCTTGTACATGCACTATGCCATGCAGGAGAGCATGCCTAGCACACAGTCCAATACATTTCCTTTGCTTCTTTGAGGGGCTTTTCCAGAGACTATTTCACTAGGCACAATGGCCCTCTTACAGGGTGCCCAAACAACAACTCAAACAGAGTAAAGTTAACCTCTTTCAGTGGGAACTCCCTACAGGCAAACAGTTGGTATGGGAGAGCATCCCATCTTCTCCTGAGTTTGTCAGACAAACCATTGACCATGCCTTTCAGGGTCTTATTGAACCTTTTCACCACACCATTAGTCTTGAAATGATAGGGGGTGGTGAACTTGTAGGTAAAACCACAATCCTCCCAAAATGCCTTCAGTTAGCTGGAAATAAATATTTTACCTTTATCTGAAACCACCTCCTTATGGAAATCCTAAGTGTTAACCGCTTCCGTGCGGCGCCGATTCCGCCCCTGTGCTGGACATTCCAGAACAGGGTGCGGTCGTGACGGAACCGTTCCATCATCAGCACAGCTCAGCCGTGACTGATGACGGAACGGTTCCGTCACAAGCATCGAAGAGGTTAAACACACCAAGTACAGCCCTAGCCACTGAAGGAGCAATGACTGTCCTGAGGGGTATTGCTTTAGGATATCTTGTGCTGTGGTCCACTACCACCAAGATATACTTGTTTTCTGGTGCAGTTGGCGGGTCTAGGAGACAAACAAAGTCCACCCCACCCACTTAAAGGGCGTCCCAGCTACTGGGAGTGGTATCAAGGGAGCCTTTGGCTTGCCCCCTTTCTTGTCACTGGCCTGACAGGCTACACAGGAGCTACAGAACTCCTTTACCTTTCACACATATGGTAGTAGAAATGGTTCACCAACCAGTTCCAAGTCTTGTTCTACCCCAAATGAACTGCCAAGGGGATATCATAGCTTAAGGTCAGGAGGAACTCTCTACTTCTGGGGCACTACCAACATCCTGGTAGCCCCTTCTTTGAGGTTTCTGGCCTCAATGTAGCGAATACCTCCTCCAGTAGACTCTTGAATCCACTGTCATCCCCTTCCTCTTGCTTAAAGGCAGTCTGTCTCAAATGCTGAAGGATTGGGAAGGGTCTGTTGGGAGGAAACTAGGAAGTAGTGGCTTATTGAGTGGTATCAAGGGGTATTCTGACTAGCAGTGAAAAAACAATAATAATAAGAGTGCTAGGTGCAATGTAAATATGTAAGATTGGGTTGTGGAAGTGGAAAGAATTTCATTTTAATGTAGTCCTATCCACACCCAAGTTTAAAAACAGAGCAAGGTAGTGTTCAACAAATAACTACTGAGCAAGAGCAGTTCCTAATTTCCTCCCAACAGATTAGGCTACAGTCTACCTAATCTACAGTGGTTGTTTACCACTTCCTTCGGGTGAAGGTTCCCAAATGATGTAGGGCGGTACAGGATGGGTATCTGATGGGAAAAATCACTTTTTCACCACGAATTATTCTTAGTGGATTTCGTGACTGTATCCTTAGACCACACAGTTGTTAGATAGTTCCACCCACACTGTCAATTACCATAGTCACACTGGCTCCTGTGTCTCTCAGTGCCTCACCTTCAGTTCCAATGATTTTAGGCCTCTGCCTATACTTATTCATGCTTGGAGGTAAGGCACCCAGGGTTGCAATATATACCCCACCCAAGGACACTAAGGTTGCCTCTGTCAATCCCCTACCAATTTCTGGGAAAATCTCTATCCCCACACCTACACTAGAAATGCCTTGGGACCGTCCACCAGGGAGGAGCTTCTTTGTGCAGTCAGCATCTCATTTCTTGTGCCCTGGCCGATTACAGTCATAGCACTTCCCCACCTCTGAGGGATCAAAGAACCTACCATGCTTTTCCTGATACCACCTCCCCTTAAAGTTAGATTGACTCTGGCCCAACACTCCTTGCTCAAGTTTTGATGGGTCTTTGAAGGACACCTTTTGTTTTTGAGTTTCTTTCCCCTGGGCTTTGCACTGCGGGGAACATGTCCTTCTTTTTTCTGATCATCCCCAGGGTGCTGATTTGAAAAACCGATTCTTACTCACTTAGCTACTTCACCACCTCATTTGGATCTGTCAGATTAGAATCCACGAGCTACTGGTGTAACTTCTCCTGTACGCAATGATATAGGATGTGCTCTTTAAGAATTACATTATACATCCCTTCATAGTAACACACTTTGGTACCTTCAATCCAGCCCTCTAGTTCCTTCACTTAGATGTCAAAAATGCCCATTCAGGTCTGTGTGCTCACTATCTGGGTGTCCCTGAACTTCACCCTATACTGTTCTGGAGTCAGACCAAACTTCCTAACTAGACATCTTTTCATGTGTGGGTAGAATTTCCCTCTTCTCCCCTGAGGGTCTGGAGCCTATCCCTCCCAGCTATTGGCATCAATTACCACAAAAGTGAACCCCAATACTTTGAATGGACCTTTCTCATCTTAAGAGTCCTCTTAGATGCAGTCAGCCATTTGTAAGCATGGGCGTAAAATCCGCTCCGCTCGCGGATTTTTCGGATTTTCGGCAAATCCACAATCCGCGAACGCTCGCGAATTTGTCAAAAATCCGTGAATCCGCTCGCGGCGGATTTTTTGCTTGGTTGCGGCGCGCGGCGTGGTGCACGGCGTTCACTTTCCGTCATTTTAGCGTTTGCCGAGTTGTTTTTCTTTGCGAGTGACGCGCCATTTTAGATCTTGCTGCGTGTTCCCGCGGGAGTTTGTCGCCCGCGAATACGTACTCGCGGCTTGCCACCTTGCACAGCACACCTCGCGAGAGTTCGCAATTGCGAACACGTAGTTGCGGCGGAAAGGAACAATCTCGCACTTGCGAAATAGAGATTTTGCAATTTCGCACAAGAAAATCACCAGCAAACAGGATAAACCTTCAGAAAATTATGATTTTTATCAGAATCACTCCTCAGGTTGACATTTGCATGGCTTTTTTTTTTTGCAAGGAGTCCATTTTGGGGGGGGGGGAGGAAGGAAGTGCCCCACAGTCTCCAACTTCCTGTTCCTGTCCAGCAGGCTCCTCCCAGTGCTTTGTCCATCTCCTGGTCACTTTCATTTGGATCTGGAGCTGGAAGGATTACTTTTTGTGGGTGCTGCTGGATATTTGGATTTGAGGCCTTTTTGACTGTCTTTGGATCACTTTTGGATTAGAAATCAACTTTCACAAGTAAGTTTGTTTGGGGCATTACAGTTGCTGCAAGTACAATTTTGGAACTTTTTCAGAAAATTAAATAAATTATATTGTGGGTAGCCACAGTATCCAGTAGGACCAGGGTTGGTTATGGGTGCATGATACAACTGTTTTGTTGAATTTAAACACCATTGAGGCCATGGATGGGCTGGGATTGTGCAGATTTTATTGTTTTTTGTCGTTTTTTTGGGCCTGCTGGTGTGGCCCTTTGCCCAGGGGTGGTGAGTGTTGCATGGGCCTAGTCTTTCTGTGGGGTGTCTTCTTGAATTTAAACATAATTGAGGCCATGGATGGGCTGGGATTGTGCTTATTTTATTGTTTTTTGTCGTTTTTGGGGGGCTGCTGGTGTGGCCTTTTGCTTGCCCAGGGGTGGTGGTGGTGCATGGACTGAGTGTGCCTGTGGTGTTGTCTCACTCTCTTTGATGTAAACATCATGGATGGCATTGGATTGTGGTGATTTCTGGCTGTTTTTCTGTTTTTTGGGGGTGTACTGTTGATGTGGTCTGGCCATGTGGGTGGTGGTGGTGGCCATCTTGAGTGCTGGCTGGTACAGGCAACATGTGCTTGGGGTGTAAGGGGGCCATTTTGAGGAGAGGCAGTGTCTGAGGCCTGCACTTATTTTGCCTACTTTTCATCCCTTATGCCCAGGGGTAGTGAGTGTTGCATGGGCCTAGTGTTTCTGAGGGGTGTCTTCTTGAATTTAAACACCATTGAGGCCATGGATGGGCTGGGATTGTGCAGATTTTATTGTTTTTTGTCGTTTTTTTGGTCCTGCTGGTGTGGCCCTTTGCCCAGGGGTGGTGAGTGTTGCATGGGCCTAGTCTTTCTGTGGGGTGTCTTCTTGAATTTAAACACCATTGAGGCCATGGATGGGCTGGGATTGTGCAGATTTTATTGGTTTTTGTCGTTTTTTTGGGCCTGCTGGTGTGGCCCTTTGCCCAGGGGTGGTGAGTGTTGCATGGGCCTAGTCTTTCTGTGGGGTGTCTTCTTGAATTTAAACATAATTGAGGCCATGGATGGGCTGGGATTGTGCTTATTTTATTGTTTTTTGTCGTTTTTGGGGGGCTGCTGGTGTGGCCTTTTGCTTGCCCAGGGGTGGTGGTGGTGCATGGACTGAGTGTGCCTGTGGTGTGGTCTCACTCTCTTTGATGTAAACATCATGGATGGCATTGGATTGTGGTGATTTCTGGCTGTTTTTCTGTTTTTTGGGGGTGTACTGTTGATGTGGACTGGCCATGTGGGTGGTGGTGGTGGCCATCTTGAGTGCTGGCTGGTACAGGCAACATGTGCTTGGGGTGTAAGGGGGCCATTTTGAGGAGAGGCAGTGTCTGAGGCCTGCACTTATTTTGCCTACTTTTCATCCCTTATGCCCAGGGGTAGTGAGTGTTGCATGGGCCTAGTGTTTCTGAGGGGTGTCTTCTTGAATTTAAACACCATTGAGGCCATGGATGGGCTGGGATTGTGCAGATTTTATTGTTTTTTGTCGTTTTTTTGGGCCTGCTGGTGTGGCCCTTTGCCCAGGGGTGGTGAGTGTTGCATGGGCCTAGTCTTTCTGTGGGGTGTCTTCTTGAATTTAAACACCATTGAGGCCATGGATGGGCTGGGATTGTGCATATTTTATTGGTTTTTGTCGTTTTTTTGGGCCTGCTGGTGTGGCCCTTTGCCCAGGGGTGGTGAGTGTTGCATGGGCCTAGTCTTTCTGTGGGATGTCTTCTTGAATTTAAACATAATTGAGGCCATGGATGGGCTGGGATTGTGCTTATTTTATTGTTTTTTGTCGTTTTTGGGGGGCTGCTGGTGTGGCCTTTTGCTTGCCCAGGGGTGGTGGTGGTGCATGGACTGAGTGTGCCTGTGGTGTTGTCTCACTCTCTTTGATGTAAACATCATGGATGGCATTGGATTGTGGTGATTTCTGGCTGTTTTTCTGTTTTTTGGGGGTGTACTGTTGATGTGGACTGGCCATGTGGGTGGTGGTGGTGGCCATCTTGAGTGCTGGCTGGTACAGGCAACATGTGCTTGGGGTGTAAGGGGGCCATTTTGAGGAGAGGCAGTGTCTGAGGCCTGCACTTATTTTGCCTACTTTTCATCCCTTATGCCCAGGGGTAGTGAGTGTTGCATACTTGCATGTCCCTAGTCTTTCTGTGGGGTGTCTTCAATGTAAACATCATGGATGGCATGGGATTGTGCTCATTTTTCTGTGTTTTGTCGATTTTTTGGGGTGTATAACTGAACTGATGTTCCTCTGTCTTCCATTGCTTTTAGGTGCACAAGAAGACTCAATAGAACCACCAGTGCCAGGAAGAAGTCCTGCAGCGGTGTGTGCAGCATAACGTCACGCGACGTCACGTCTGGACACAGAACCCTCTGCAACTCGTGCAACTGCTGCCTGCTGACCTGCTCTGAAGAAGATGGCCCCAAAAAAAGTAACCCGTAGCTCCTCTAGCAAGAAAGGTGCCAGTAAGGAGCAGAAGAAGCAAGTTACCAAGGACACTGGTGTGCCGCCCGCCCCTTTTTTTGTGAGTAAAAAAAAAAGTATGCCTGCAGCAGCTGCAGCGGGATCTGCTGGGGACCAAGCTGGCAGCAGCACCCCCGCTCCATTGGGCTCAGTGCCACCACCACCACCACGCCAACTTAAGTCCAAGCCCTTGAGTGCTGCAGAGGCAGCCAGTATACTTCTTCAATCACCATCGACCAGTGATGTTGGCTCATCGCAAGAAAGCAGCAGCAATGTCCCTCAATCAACACAGGTTGTTGTAGCTCATCTGACGAGTGTTGAACAACCACAGCGGCAACAACAATCACATGTGCAAGTACAAGCCCAAGTACATGTGGAAGGAGAGGCAGCGCAAGGAGATGCGCAAGCAGAGGTGCATGGAGGGTCACAACAAGTGCCCACAATAGTTGTTCCTCCCGAAGTAGGGGCACATCAGGAAATCGACAATCAAGGCGAGGTATCATTTGGGGAAGCCACTCCTCCTGATGATCCTTCATTGTCTTCCACACCCCTAGCAAGGAAGAGATCAAGGGTGGTGTCTACATCCTCTTCAAGCACACCTCCTTCTGATGATACGGATCAAACTTGGGAACAAACAAAGGTAGTTAAGCGTAAAAGGAAGCTCGTCCAAAGTCTCAGAGTTATGGAGTGTGATGAGTCTCAACAAGAAGTGGCGGATACTGCTGCTGATGAAGACTCTGCCAACGACGACCCAGTCATCATAAAGGTCACTGCAGCCCCAGCGGGCATGCAGCAAACAGACATTTTGACCCTAGCCCGAAGAGCTGCTGAGCGTGATGATGATGTTGTCGATGAGGAGGCAGTGGAAACACCACAATCATTGCAGTTAAGTAGTACACCAACTCGTCCCGCTTCCATATTTCTTTCTGGCAAGAAGAGACCTCCGTCAACCTCGACCTTAATTAGTGGCGGTGAAAGTGCAAAACGTACAAAAGTTGGGCAATCCACATCCTCCACTTCATCTGGCATTAGCTTCATGACCACCACCACCAGTATCGCCGCCTCCTCCATGTCCCACAGACACTTCAAGTCCCCAGTTTGGGACTTCTTTACTGTTTGTCCAAAAAATCCAAAGTTTGCCATTTGTACCCTTTGTAAGCTTGCAGTTAGTCGTGGTAAGTCAGGTACCAACTATGGTACCGGCGGCCAGAGAGGTCATCTTGAGAGAAAGCACACTGTCAAATGGTTTGCGCACCTAGATGCGATCAAGAAAGGCCAAATTCAAGGAAACGTTGATGTTTCATCTGATGATGACGAGCAGGAAGAAGACGTGTCAAACACTTCCCTTACACCCAGTACCCCTGTCAGCAGCACACCCAATGTGAGGCACACTAAGAGTGTTGGAGCGAGTGAGACACCAACGCACAAAAGTTCACCAGCGAGCAAAATTGGGTCAACGAAGTCATTATCAGCCCGTAAATGCTTGGTCCAGGGCAACATTAGAACAATGCTTACTTCAGACGTGCCATATGAACGCAACCACCCACTGACGCGTCTGTATAACACTACGCTGGCTAAAATGCTAGCTGTGGACCTTCTACCTTTTTCTTTTGTAGAAGCGGTAGGTTTTCTTGAATTAGTGGCAACGCTCTGCCCTAAATGGAAGGTTCCGAGCCGGTTCTATTTTGCCAGAGTTGCGGTTCCAGCACTACATGAAGATGTGCTGCAGGCGATTGGGGCAGCTTTGCAGAAGAGTGCTGATTACATGTGCATCACTGCACACTGGGTCTCTTTTTCAGGTGTTATAGCAAAGCTAAACGCAGGTGTTGACCCGGACCAAGTTTTCAAAGCTGCTCGGAAACATGCAACACTAGCCATGTTTGGCTTGGAGAAAAGTCACACAGCAGAAAACCTTTTGGAAGAGTTTGACAAAAAGGTCTTGACAATGCTATCCCCCCTAAAACGCAAGATTGGTTATGTTTCCACGGATAATGGCGCCAATGTAGTTAAGGCCATGTCGAAGGGTGACCATGTTAGAGTGCCGTGTTTGGCGCACTGTATCAACCTGGTAGTTCAAAAATTCTTGAGTGATAAAGAGAGTCCAGCGTTCGAGGTAATGGCCACCTGCCGCAAAATGTGCAACCATTTCAGCCATTCTTTTAAGGCCCGGAAGCATCTGCGGAGACTGCTACTTGAACGTGGAATGCCAGTGAAAGCACTCATCCAGGAGGTGGCAACACGTTGGAACTCAACCTTCTACATGCTTGAGCGTCTGTATGAGCAGTATACGGTACTCGATCACTATTTCTTGACAGAGGCTACATCTAAGAAGGAGGACCTGCGGATGAGTAAGGCGCAATGGGCCATAGTTTGAAGAAAGACTCAGCACTTGTGGGGGTGTTGTACTTCTTTGCGGGTGAGTTGACGGTTTTGGGCCCATTGCTGTGAAGCTCTAATAATGGACAAAAGTGTTTTGGACCAAATATGAGGTGGAAATTTCTTGCCGTTTTTGCTGACTTGCTTGCCTTTGAGGTGCTCTTTGGCGGGGTTCCGGGGGTTTGTGTGTAATTTTTGGTGTCTGTCGAAGCACTGCTGCGACAGTCTAATCTTGATTGCATTTGCTTTTCAGGAAATCCGTGGTGGAAAACAGGAGTTATGATGATTGATGATGATGACGACCTAGCTGCACAGCGCCGCGTTTGGACCGAAGGCCGAGAGACATTGTAAGTATGAGATTTAGCTTTTCCGCTGTTTGGGGGTGTTGTGTCGGGTGTTTTTTTGCGGGTGGGTTGGCGGGTCTTGCCTGGGGCATTCCTGGGAAGGTCTAATACCGGATACAAGTGTTTTGGACAAAATCCATAAGGAACAGCCTTTTTTTTGCCATTTCTTCAGACATCTTGCTCAATGTAGCGTTTTGGGGGGCTTCCTGCTGTTCGTGGGTGGGTTGCGGCCGGGGTCTCTGTCGAAGCACTGCTGCGACAGTCTAATCTTGATTGCATTTGCTTTTCAGGAAATCCGTGGTGGAAAACAGGAGTTATGATGATTGATGATGACCTAGCTGCACAGCGCGTTACTTTGGACCGAAGGCCGAGAGATATTGTAAGTATGAGATTTAGCTTTTTCGCTGTTTGGGGGTGTTGTCGCGTGTTTTTTTGCGGGTGGGTTGGCGGGTCTTGGCTGGGGCATTCCTGGGAAGGTCTAATGCCGGATAGAAGTGTTTTGGACAAAATCCTTAAGGAAAAGCCTTTTTTTTGCCATTTCTTCAGACATCTTGCTCAATGTAGCGTTTTGGGGGGCTTCCTGCTGTTCGTGGGTGGGTTGCGGCCGGGGTCTCTGTCGAAGCACTGCTGCGACAGTCTAATCTTGATTGCATTTGCTTTTCAGGAAATCCGTGGTGGAAAACAGGAGTTATGATGATTGATGATGACCTAGCTGCACAGCGCGTTACTTTGGACCGAAGGCCGAGAGATATTGTAAGTATGAGATTTAGCTTTTTCGCTGTTTGGGGGTGTTGTCGCGTGTTTTTTTGCGGGTGGGTTGGCGGGTCTTGCCTGGGGCATTCCTGGGAAGGTCTAATACCGGCTAGAAGTTTGTTGGACAAAATCCATAAGGAAACACCAGTTTTGGCACTTTTTGTAAGTTAGGGTTCGTTAGGGTTAGCCCTAGCAGCAGGATTGCATGTGTTTAGGGGGGTTCTATTGCAACGCGGTTCTGTTGTTGTAGAGCACTGTTGGAGCGATGCTGGCTATGGATACTTTTGCTTGCAGGCAAGTGGTTTGAATACAATCCACGGTCTGTATTTGGGTCTACTGTTACTTTCAAAGTACGTTTTGTAACCATTTTTCTGCTAGGCATCGTTTTTGGAGATATGATTGGGTTCTTCTACATTTTTGCGACTGGCTTTAGTAAGGGTCTTGGTGGGAGCATTGCTGGGAAGGTCAAATTTTGTTCTAAAACACAGTAGTACACCCACCTTGAGGGGAAAGATCCGCTATAATATTTTGGCCATACTTATTGATCCTTAAAAAGGTGACTCAGACAGAGCACGCAATTTCAAAAATATTGTACTGTCTATTAGGGAAATCAAAGTGTCACTTTTTGAACCACACAGCGTACATACCTTTTATTTATTTATCAGTGGTATTGTAATAGCACTTCCTGTTTTCCGTTCAATAATTACAGGCCGGGTTTCAGTCAACATCCGCCAGGCAGGCAGTGGACAGGGTGTCTCTTCTGTCAGTGGTCACCACCACATTGATGGACGAAGCGTCAGCTGGAATGGAGGAGTGCCGCCAATAAGAGGAATTGTTTGCTGCATGCAACTTACTTACCAATTTCAACAGGACAACTCCAACAACATACGCAATACAGATACAGTATCCATTGTTGTCTTTTATTCTATGAGTGTGACTGCATGTGCTTACCTTTAGTTTGTAACCAAAGATTGTCTGTAAACTCTGTATCTTCAATTATTGTTTGTCCATGCTCTGCTTTTTTTTTCTTCTCTCAACAAAACCTACCCAAAAAGAAACCCCCATTCCCATCCATTTTACAAACCCTAACCCTCTTCCCCCGGGCTGTGTTGTTTTGCTTGATGTCTGACTAAAATGACATCAATAATTCCACACACTTGCTGGGGAGGATAAGGTGATAGCAGCAACAGGCTGGTGAAGGAATACGAGGATATCTTCTAGACTTACTCAGCTTCAGTACTATATCTTCTAGTAGTAGTAGCCAATGTCAAATAAATTCAACGCAAGTACTAGTTATACTTGCAATACTTTACCATTTGTTAGGCTACATTATGGCACTGTTCTAGTGTACTGTCACCTGCTATTTTCTCGATCGTACCGTAACCGTTGTAATGCTACAGTAAGGAGTACAAACAAGGTTTCGTTTTCTTTTTTTCCATAGGCATGCAACTGCCACTGTGTCACACCACTAGTACCACCGCAATGAGGAAATGTCACCCGCCCAGGAATGACAACGTTAATCCCCATTTCACCTGGAGCCAGCCCTGGGCCTAGCCCTAATTTCTAACACAAATTACAGGTAAGATAAGCGTTTGGTGGGAGGTAGTATAATGGAGTATTATTTCGGAGTAGACAAGAGATTGACGGTTGTACTACTAAAGTCCTACGACTGTTCAGGAAAACAAAGTTACTGTTACACCCCCGCCCCCCACCCACCAGACTGAAAAGCAGTAAAAAACAGGTATGGTCAGATAAAGTTGAAAAATATATTTATTTATCCCTAACAAAATAATCTCCCTCACCCACCCTAACCCCAACGATTGTCTCTGAAACGTCCCAAAACGATCCCAACTCCCAAATCCCACCCCCCAAAAGTCTATAAAAAAAGGGCAAGGGACACTCCACTACTGGAGGGTGCTGGTGCTGGTGCATGATGCGGCATGGGCATCATACTCCTTGCGGAGGGTGGCAAGCTCGGAGCGGAGGCCCTTAACCAAGGTCTTATACCTCAGGACCTCCTGCTCCAGGTTGGACATGCGGACTCGTAGGCGGCGTTGGCGTTCCTTGCAGCTCCTGTGGGGGGCAGCTGGTATTTCGGTTGCTTGGCGGTGGCGGTCGGCTTTCTTAGCCCGGCTCGGTCCCGCTGGCTTAGTCACGGAGGAGGATGCAGTGGTCACAGTCGAAGATGTTGCCCCGCTCGACTGCGTGTCCTCCTCCTCCTCCAGGGCCACCAGCCGCCGATACTCGGCGACTGTGGCCTCCAGCCTCCGTTCCCGGGCCAATCTAGCCTGCTCCCTCCTTGTTGTTGATTTGGAAGGAGCAACTATATGAAGAAAGAAAGACATAGTCTGTAACCAATGCTCCTTATTAATAACACAAAGTGATTGAGCCGAAAGTTGGGTCACAGAGTACAAGTAGCAAATTGAAAGCACAGTACATAACTATTGAGGACAGTATCTATGTAACCTCCCACTTCTGCATCCTTGCTCTAACAGTAGTGGTAGTTTAATGAACTAATTCTACGACCACTATGGACTTCCATTACAGTCGACTATGACAGTACACCAGTCTTATTCTTCTTCTTCTCTCTTGTTTAGGGAAATGGGTACGTTATCTTATGCAAGCCGGCAGAATGACATGGACACAGCACAGTGAAGTTGCACCCGAGAAAAAAAGTTGCACACCATGATGATGGAGACAGACTTGCGTTACTGTACCGGTCCAGTACATGCAGGTGGTGAAGCTATTACTTTTCTATTACGGGTGGCACTGAGAATACTCTGTTACAAGGGCTACTGCTTAATTAATTTACCTTTCACCCTACAGTGCAAATGAGTACTAGAAAAGGAAACTGAAGAAGCTAACTAATTTGATTATCTATCACTTCACATGGGACGTATTTAATGACAGATGAGATGACTTTAGGTGCTTTGCTTAATATTGAGTGAACAGTGATACACCCACACATGAATGACGTACTACAAGTAAACTAAAGTTATTAAGAGAGGTACGGAGTGTCCACCGTAATAACCAGATATATGCTGTGAATGCAAACGCAATACAAAGTACTGCTACTATTCATGGTAGTATTGGACACATTTACAATTTCTTTTCCTTGCCTTCCCTGCACTGGGACGGACGTGCGGGTGCGGTGGTACATGCTCTTCAAGGTAACACTTACTTCACCTGGCGACCATCTACTCTCTCTAGATACACATGTGCTATGTAAGAGTCAGAGAATACCATGCTCCAGGCATCCATTCAGTCAAAGTATACGCACACATACAGTTTCTGTTTCACCCACCCAGGCGGCTGTCCTTCCACCCATCCTTGCTTCATCATTGACCCAGCCATGCACCATACCATATTCTTTCCTTCCCAGCCACCTCTGGGTCCAAGCAAACACATATTGTTCTTCTTTGCCAGCCATCATACAAGTTCGCGTCCCACTTACTTACACCCTTCTTTCGCTTTTCGTTCATCCCATCCATCACGTTCGTCTAAGAACTTATTGGGATTCTTCTCACCAAAAACTTCACAGCTAAGTCGAAGTACATTTCGAGGAGGCTACTACCTGGTTGATTTGTAATTGTAATACACCCGTGCAGAAAGCACACTGTGCAGTCTTCAATCTCAATAAGTAAGGAATATATAGCTTACCTGTTTCCGCCACCACCGTTTGATCCCCCACAGGAACGGCCACCAGCTCTTCTAACGCCGCCTCCTCCCCAGAGGCCTCCGAGTCCAAGTCCAACACAGCCACCTCCGCGCTGGCCCCGTCACCAGATGTTACACCTACAAAGTACATTTAAGAATGTTAGAATACACCACTCACTACTATATAATATTTGGTCTAGGAGAAATGTTAAAAAAACAGAATACAATGTAATAATTTGTGACTGTCTACTCCATAGTAAAAATGTCCCATTTTCCAGGGAAGGCTGTTGTCTTGCTGCACTTTTATGCACAACTGATGAATGCTTGCTTTTGATTTTTAACACGCACCACTTTTTCTCCTAACAGACAGAAGCTTGACTCCTGAGTCCTAAGAACACGACCAGGATCAAGTTCAAACTAGGTGAGAGTTCGGCTCGACCACAAGAAATGTGTCCAATTAATCGTCAGCACTAACCACTTTTCCGTTTACAGTTAAATAGTTTTATGACAAAGTAGATTTTAATAAATGTGTTTACTTTTAATAAAGCTTTTACACTTAAATAGACTCTGTGGTTTTTGTTCCTCTAGACTAGAGTGGATGAGCTAAAGGTTTTGGAATTTTTGCAAGCATGAGTGCCTCTGACACTTCTTGACTGTGCTGTGACTCCGTACTACTCTCTTGTCCTGCGTACGATAATCTAGAGATCATTGGGGATCTATAATCGGTGACTTCGGGAGCTGAATGACTCTGCCACACTATCTAGTCAGTAAGGAGACAGTGCATAGAGGTATTGCTGAATATAATGGGAGTCCAATGGAATTGCCAAATGTCCAATCTTAGTTAGCTACACAGACAGACTAATAAGAATAGTCTAGTAATACCACAGGGAGTCATATTCGAGGCAGGATAAGAATTTATATCCAGTCTACAAGAAGATCAAAGACGATTTAGAAAAAATCGAATGAGGAACGCTAGGAAAAAATAGGTACTGTTTATTAAAATGTAAACTTACTGGGGCCAGCAAAGGAGCCCTCGCCTGCCCGATCCTGGCCTGCATCCTCAGCACCCTCCTCCTGTGTCCTCTTGCCCTTGGGGGGAGCTGATGTACAACATGAAAGAAAGAAAAACCAGAAAACATGGATGAGATTTTTCAACCAAATCAAACATTTGAAAAGAACAATAACAACATATTTTGGAAAAATAGCAAATAGATAGACAACTATTCCACGGGATCTATCTCATGTGGTATACTACGTTATTCGTATTGCCTGATTTGCGGAACGTTGACTTAGAAAGTTCCTATGTAACTCAAAAAACAGACTACTAAAGAGGTTTGCCTAGGCCTGGCACTGCAGGCAGCAGTGCGCAACACGTGACAGACAAAGTCCATCCTGCTTGCAGATCAGTGAATACTCAAACTATCAATCCACCCGCCACCACCGCCACTATTTCTTCTGATAGCCATGTGACTGTCTAAAGGAAGGACTGGACTTCAGTCTGTTGGGGCTGATTTATAAGTCCCTTGCGGAAGTTGCGGCTGATTTTCCTCCATTGTTGCGTGCCTTTTCTGACGCAGCGGCAGAACAAAAGACTCGCCATGGTGTTGGTGCGGCGTATATATTAAAAAAAAAAACACATATGGGCATATGGGCGATGCATCACGTTGTAAAGCCCTGCGCCATCAGGGGGCGTTCCGGCGCAAGGGAGGGCGTACCTGCGCAGGAACGAATCCTAAAAGTGGCTGAGGGAAATCTACAAGATGTCAATCAGTCACTTTTAGGACAATGATGCATGACTCAAACCCTGCGCGCTTGAAGCCGACGTACGGCTTGATGCAGCATTGGGGAGATAGGGTACCCCAGAGCATTGCTGGAGCTGCGCCATCGTTGGCACGCAACTCCAGCAATGCGCTGCCTTTACGGCACAGATGCGTAAGGCTTCTGTGACGTTTTGGGCCAATGGGTGGTGGTGGCATGGCACACAATTACTGCCGCATCCCTGCTACTTTGCAGGGATGCGCCGGTAATTGAAAATATGACCCTTACTGTCTAGCATTACGCAGTTCTTTTCTTTACAGTACACTCATACATAATTTCTCAGGCCAATGAAATGCTTCTGAACACAACATACAAAACAAAGAAGCATAGTAGCAAGCAAGGCTACTGAGAAGGAGAGCAGTGCACCTGAAAATGAAATGCATAGAAGATTTTGAAATATAATTTACCTCAATGTAATCGGCAGCATTATTGCTCTTGGTAAAGAACAAAGATTTGCAAATAACAGAGCAGGATAAAACAGAGTAGTAAATGTACTACTACTACTACTCACCAAGCCCGGGGACCTCTACGCCGAGCGCGTCCAGCAAGTCCCGCTCCCGGTCCATGACATCGGTCCAGCGGTGGGTGGCCTGGTTATATGTGCGCCGGACCCCAGAGATCTTGTACATGGCCCGGCACACCTTCTCCCACCGCTGGCGGCGCTCCCGGATGCCATAGCCGGTCGCGATCTTGCCGCCTCCCAGGATCGTCTTGGGGAGGCGGCGCTGGACGTGGAAGATCAGTGCCGCCACTTCCTCCGCGCTGAAGATCTCCCTCGGGACCACTTGCTCCCCCCTTAAACGCCCGCACGGGAGCCGGGCACGGGGTGCGGGACCCTTCCCCTTCTCAGGGTGCTTCCCGGCTCCCTTTACCATGGTCTGGGCAGAAATAAACTTAAATGATAAAGAAGAAATAGAATAGTGAAGAAGAAAAGAAAAGAGTTTAAAAAAGTAGTTTAAAAGTAACTAAAAGCTGCAGAAAACACAAAAATATAGAGCTAGAAAAATAGAGGGTTAGATAATAAGTAAAATTAGATCAAAAAAACTTCAAACAAGCAAAGGATGGCAGAGATTGAGAGAGGATAGAGAAAGCATGCCCAGAACCATAGCAATGAATGAGAAACAAGATGGCCGCGCCCGTTCACGACCGCGTGGGTAAGTTCGCGCGAGATTTTCCTTGCGAGTACGCGCGAAATTGTACTAGCGAGCAGCACACTTTGCGAGATTACACATAGCGGGCGGAAACGGAATTACGTCACGCCAACAAGATGGCCGCGCCCGTGTACGACCGATAGGGTAACTTGGCAAACGTATAGCTAGAAGCGCCTCGCGAACACGCGCAAGATCACGCGAACATACACGTCGCAACAAAAACAATTTTGTATTCGCACGTATTCGCGGCTTCCGAAATCGATCTCGCACGGATTCGCGCCCCAAAAAACGTGCGAAATTGCAGAAAAAACGATTTTAGCTAAACTGAAAGCAATGAGCAGGTGCAAAAGTTCAAACTTAACATTAGTAACATTCAAGGTAGTGCTTCCTGATGGGCCCCTCCAGAGTTTGCAACTATTCTATGACCCTGCTATGACCCAAACAGCAGGCTCATAGAATAGCACCATAAAGGTCCTGTGAAAAAAAAATTCACTGCAACAAAAAGCAAATTACAGATAAGGAAGGAAGCAGGTGCCAGCCAGACTGGAACTTTCAAAATTACTGACACATTAATGAAACACAAATTAATTGATGGCAGTTGAAGAAGGGCAGGTGTGCTTGCTTTTTTCAACCACCATAATCTACAGTGATAAATAAACCTAATAGGTGCCAGTGAGGATGTACTAGAGGGTGGCATGGGTGTCCCAGAGGGTGGCAGTGGTGAAACAGAGGGTGCTGTGAACCTGTGATGATAAACCAGACGTAGAAACAACATAGTCGCGGCCGTTGCAAGCCGAAAAGTAAGTTCGCAATTGCGAACTTGTCCCAAAATCGGCGCGAACACGCGCCAACACAAAAAACGGAAAAATCCGCAAATCCGCTAGAGTTCGCGGATCTTCGCGGATTGCGAATCCGTAAATACGCAAGTTCGCGGATTGCCAATCCGCAAAATCCGCCCATGCTTAGCCATTTGTCAATGTCACCCCCTCTACATAGTTAGTTAGTATCCCTTCGCCTATAAGAGCGGCCATCTTGTTTTTTCAATTGTCCCGCACGCTCGCGATGCCTTATTTCCTGTTCCGGGTCGTGTATATCGTGTTCACGATGTGCATGTCATGTTCGGGAATGCAAATTACTTGTTCGCGACGATTAGTGCGTGCTTGCCGGAAATATCGTGCAAACTTACCCACGCGGTCGCGATGGCCGCGGCCATCTTGTTTTTTTCACTCTATGCTATGGTTCTGGGCCTAGTTTTCTATCGTTACTTAATCTTTGCAATCCTTAGTTTTTTACACTGTTTTTCTGACTTTTTTTAATCATCATCTATCGCTCTCTGTCCCTAAGTTTGCATTTTATCGCTTCTTTTACTGTGTTTCTTTAATTTTCTACTGTTTTATTTTACTTCTTTCTTCAAGCTCCTACTTCTTACCCTTAACTTTATTTTTTCCTTCTTACTTTTCTTTTCCTCCTCCACCCCAGAAGCATGGCCAGGGGCAGCAGTACCGGCTCCAAGGGCACGCTGCCTGCGCTCAAGAGCCGGCTGCCTTGCGGCAGAATGTGCCCTTCAGGGGTGCGGGCCCGGCAGCTTTTCAGCGAGGCAGAGGTGGCCGCCCTTGTTTTTTTTTATCCAGCGCCACCTCCCCTTGATCTTGGCAGCAGGCAGCAGGCCAGGCTCCAGGTACCCTACCCAGGAACGTCACCGCCGGTGGGCAAAGGTGCACCAGGCAGTGTTTCGCTGCTCAGGGATCTGGCGCACCCGCAAGCAGCTGGCCCACCCGTGGTTAGACATCCTGGACCGGGAGCAGTACCTGTTGGACCTGTTAGGTGTCGAGGTTGTGGGGCTAGGTGAGTAGCTAATATATAGTAGTATAAGTATTGTGTATAATCTTTTGATGAATAACACGATTACTGGTGCTTACATTGCAGGTAAATTACGTTTCAAAATCTTCTGTGATTGTAGGACACAGGTGCTCGGCCCTACTCTTACTTGTTTGCAACTTTGCGCTAACTTGGGCTGATTAATGTAAGAGTTTACTTTAGAGTACTGAAGTTAGTTAATGCTATTGCTAGAGAGAGTCTAGTCCTTCCATTGTCCTTCTGTGAAATAGTGGTGGATGGATACTAGGTTTACTTAGTATTAGTTCATATTTTTTTTACTGTCTGCGTGACGCCTCCTCTGTCACTGAGTGCTGCTTACCCCAGTCCTCCGTAGAACCTTTTGTAGTTTGTTTAGTGAGTGGTAGGCTTAGCAGTATCAGTCAGTAGCAGAACTACATCAGACACAACCAACCAAAAATTTGGTGTATGCATGTGTCCCCCATCTCATCTATGCATTTTTGAAGGCAAAAATAAAATTGAAATGCAGACATACTGAACAATTGGCCCATCTGGATTAGGTGATCTAGGTCAGGTGGTACTTACACTTCGTTAGTATTCTGGAATAAGAATGATTATGGAACATTTGATTAGTGTTCATCATAAGTAGACGGTCCATGAATCCTGCAAGCCAGTAGTCGATCTGATTAGATAGGTCAATTTTATTGCAATTGTTGTTTCCTAAATTGTTTTTTGAGCGTTTTTTTAAATGATTTATTTGTTTCTCAGCACTCATTAATGTTTGTCTCTTTCTTTATTATATCTTACATGATCAGCACCACTCAGGGGCAAGAAGACGGGGTCCGAGTCGGTGGGACAGCCACCAGAGGACCACTCCTCTACCGAGGGCCCTGCTGCTGGCCCCAGTAAGTCCTCCAGTGGTTATATTAACAATTATATTTCCCTAACTTTTACTGCACCTTATTTTTTCCGAACTATTAATTACGGTTCCACTTCCTATTTTCAATTTTTTACAAAAGCTTCTTTGACCTTGACTATCTGTTTCCAAATTCTGGTTATCCCTGCCTTTAAGTTCCTTCTAACTGACTTTGCTATGACTCTCTGTACTACTACTATTAGTCTGTCTGTAGCTAAGCTTGCCCAGTTGGCCACCCTTTATTTAAGGTTTACTTTTGAATAAAACTTAGATTGACCAAAAGCTCTAGCCACTGGGTCCTGTCCTCTGGGTTGTCCTCTTTAATCTTGAGGCTTTGACATTTCCTACCAACAAAATGCCCAACCAGATAGTTGACTAGTATTTTTGATAGGATAGTAGTACATACTACTACTGTTGTGGGGATTCTGCACAGCCACATACAGAACTATGCACAAGAAAATAAGATGTTGGTGATAGGAGGTTGGACCTTACTCACACCTCAGTCAGAACTCAGAACCCACAATCCCCTGACCGACTAGCTATAGTGTCTCATTAGGTCCCAAACCCCCACACGAAGATACCCAATGATTATACAACCCAGAACATAACACCCTTTCGCTCACTCACTCATGTAAGTCCACAACACCACACGAAATACCACAGAGTCTATGTGTAAGTTCAAAAGGTTTATTTATTTTCAAATAACAAGCTTTGTACGTTGCTCTATGAAATTACTACAACCAGCTCCAACAGCAAAATTCATAAGATTAAAACAGTAAACATTTGTTACAAGTGTATGATAGAAGACAAAAGATCTGTGTGAATTCTGGGAGACCCCTCACTGTTGAACGTAGAAATACTGGTTACATGAATCGTAAGCTCTGCAAATCTCTGGTTTGTAGAAGGGAATCTTCTGCCTATTATGAGAAAAATGGTGCACGTTAGACAGTGTAATGCAATTAAGCAAGCATTTCGCAGTCATGCCAAAAAGTGTAACATTGTGTCTAAGCAATAGGGACTAACCAAACTGCATAAAAAAGTGGCTTGTTTTTTTACCTCTACACTTGTACGCAACACTCATGTGGCCTCAAAGGCTTCTTACTGCACAACAAGCTGCGAGGTAACATGCGCAAAAGAGTAGACATGAATCTAAAATGGTTACATGGCTCAGGCTAACTTTCCAAAGAGTAGAGTGGGAGTAGAGATGACCCTAGGGACCATAATACTACTAATGTCTCTCTACTGACACTACTCTAGTACGCAATTTGGACTAGTAGTGATGTATGTTGTACATTTTGTACTATTAACTCTTTTTTCAATCTTCCTAGTGAAAATGAATAAAATAGGGGGAGGTGTACAGGCATCTAAAAATGTGTAAAAAAAATTCTAGGCGTACTACCAGTGCCAACCACCAGTGCCGGCAGGACCAGCGGCGATGGTGATGCTGCCATTCCAGAGGGGGCAGGAGATGCGGCATCTGCAGGAACTCCAGGGCGGGAGCCAGCAGCAGTGGTGGGCGGTGGTAAGTTATATTCATTACTTATTGGCATTACTACTAGCTGAAAGGGGAACACTTCACTCACTGTACTGTGAGACTTATTAAGTATGAACTTGAAGTTGTGGTGAACATTATACAACGGTTGAAGAAGACACCATTTACTGAGCATTACCAATGCATTAGCAATAGCATTACCAGCGTGAGTTGAGTAACCAATGGCCTCTTCTATCTGACTCCAATTCAGCTGTGAAAGTTTTATGGAGAGGACTAAATGTATGATCAGATGATCTTGATGGATGTGTTGAACAGAAAGGGAAAGAAGGGTGGAAGGATGAAGGACGGGTGAGATGTAATACGACTAGCAGAGAAGGATACTTTGGATTCAGCATGCAGGTGGCTGATAGGAAACAGATGCATGGGTTGTTGAAGGATGGGCGGGAGGTGAAAGAAGATGCCTGCCTGGGTGGGTGACACAGTATGGGTGGATACTGGATAGCAAGAATCATCAGCGATGTTTGGGTCAAACACAAAGCCAAGGCATGGAAGGAAGGAGTGGAAGCATGGGTGGTTGTTGGTGAAACCACCTAAGGTTTGTTAAGCGATATATAAAAGCTACTGTACTGATATGTCGTTGTTCCATATATAAGCAATGATCATTGGATCAGATATATAATATTAATCTGCCTCTTTGTAGTAGCCAGGGCAGAGTGAAAATGAAATTGAGCAATTGCCCTTCATATAACAGAGAGAGTATGGCCGGTGACACCCGTAGTCGAAAAATACAAGCTTCCCCACCTGCAGACAGTAGTAAATAAAAGTAACGGGAGTCTGCGTATTGACTCGTATGTTGGTCTTGGGTGCAAACTTAGCTGACTGAGCTGGCATGCCGGCTACAACAAGGTTATGTAATTTAGCTAAACTAGAGATAAGAAAAAGATTGGTGTTCTGTGTACTGGAGTCCATAGTACTAGGGCAAGTATAATGCCTGAAAAAAACTCCAACCAATGTTAGAGGCCGAGGAAGTGGGAGGATAGATACTTACCACAAATGTTATGTACTGCGCTTGCTAGTGCTACTGTGCCACTATGTTTTGAATTACTTTTTTGTTACTGTTTTGCTAAGAGTATTGGTTACAATTCTGTTTCTTTCTTTATAGATCCTCCTTCCCATGAAAAACCAACGCGGGAAGAGTTGACAGCCAGGGCCCGGTACCGGAAACTAGAGGGCATCTGCCAAGAATACCGTCGGCTGGTGGCTCAGGCAGAGGAGGAGGAGGTGGCAGCAGCTGCAGCCTCTTCCAATGCCCAGGGCCCTAGCCAGGCCCCGCCTCCAGTGGTACAGTGCTGCGGTCAGGCAGCCACCCACCCACCGCCACATATTTTCGAGGAATGCTGCCCCCCCATCCTGGATGCAAATACAAGTGCAGGGCATTTCGCCACCACATTCTCCTCCTGGTGGCACAACTAGAGGAGCAATTAGAGGAGTGAGTAAAGATCACAGTGGACAAACACCTAAAAGCCCGCCGAATGTAGAAGGACCCAGTTAAATTGCCCCTTTTTTAATACTTTTGTTGGTGGGTGGGCATCGGGTGTTGTGTATTCTGGACATTGTTTGGACTTTTTTTTGTTTTGCACATTGATGGGGGTTAGGGAGAGGGGTGGGTCAGGTGTGGGATAGTTTATTTTTGTTAGGGAAATACATTTTATTTATTTATACTTACACATACGATGTTAATGTTTTGTGGGGGGTTACTGTTTTACGAATTTATTTACGTCACATTGTTTCCTTGCTGCTGCACGGCAGCAGCCTGTGTTGGATTTAAATAATCTACCAATTTTGTAAGACGCGGACAGATAGATGTGGTACCCCTCACTGAGTTATATTTGTCTTACTAGTACTGTCAGTCGCTCCCCCTAGTCCATTATACCTCCCAGCAAACTTATCTTACCTGTGATTGATGATGATTAAGTACGGTACAGCAATGGCTGCATGTTTTCCCAAGAGAATGGAGATGATGCAATGGTTGTGGTGGTAGTAGTAGACACTGGCACTAGCATTTGCAAACAAAAAAAAAGAGTCAGTAGTAGAATGAAGTAAAGTGCAGTACAGAAGAAGACTGCCAAACAAACAATATTGCAACTGCTAAAGTAAAATAAAACATAATGGTGGCAGGGACAGCCTAGTACAAGAAGTTAAGAAGTTATAATAAACTGTAGTAGTGTCGAGTGAGTGATCGTCATTCGTAAACTTTACTGCTGTGTGGTAGGATGCTGAATTTGATGATAAATCCAATCAATGCCGGCAATTAATTATGATGTATTAAGTGGGTCCCTTTGGAAAATAAATTGGCTTGTACATAGACTGAGCATGGGTGGGCAAGCAGAAGAAGATCCTTGCCCTGCCTTGAAATTGAATTAGTGTTGCTTTCACCACATCTGCCTAAGCAAGCGTGTGATCAATTGTTGGTGTACATTTAATGTAGTCACATCACACTTCAATATAAATCACACAGCCAGGGGGAAGAGGGTTAGGGTTTGATGAATGGATGGGAAGGCGGGTTTGGGGAAAGGTTTGACAAAGAAAAACAGTATGCATGGACACAAAAAAATTAAAACACAATCTTTGAAGACGACGATGATCCACTATCCAATAAATCTATGAAGGGAGAATAAGGAAATGCATGCATGATGAAGCTAACTTGATGGTTAATGAGTAGTACTTACTAACTACTCCTACACAATTAAACAGTACACGGCAGCAGTATTATATGATATCTGCCTTGCCTGTATGTCCTCAGAGAGACACAAATTTCCTGCTGTACCGGGCTTACTTTTAAGGCTAGCAAAGAAAATTAAAAAATAGTTGTAGGGATCGATCAGCAAACAAAGAACAACACAACAACACACAGGCGTAATGATTGAAGAGAACAAAGGAGTCAAATTATTTAAAAGATAAATGATAAATATGATACTAAAGTTACTGTATTATCCAGGTCCAATTGTGGAGTTGCATCTCGTCATTCATCTTGGTCCTCCCTTCCAATGACACTCTGCACATCATTCTTGGGTGCCACTGCCTGCCTGATGCGGATTGGTAAGGTAAGTGTGAGTTGTTGCTCCCAGTATAATAGCACTGGGTAAATGACGGCCTGTACGTGTAGATGGAAAAACAAAGGAGGTATTGAAAAATAAATGAATTTAAAAAAAGCATTAATTACGGTGTAGTGCAAGAAGCCAAGACTCTTGAGTGAGAACACTTTCAGACTGAGGCGGCTTGGATACATCGGGTCTACTCTATTTCCACAGCATTAAACTACAACAACAACAGGACAGTAGCCAGCACAGAACAAGCCCACAGCACCAGGCCGTGACCCAAACTCCATTTACCTTAAATGTTGACAGAGCCAGACAAAAGGCATATATAGCAACCTAGCTTTTTCCAAATCAAGTGACTAAATCAATGCGCCACTGTCAGTCATACCACTATTTGACTCCACCACTACACGGACATGTAGCCTAGGTCTGCTGTGGTTATTGTTAATTTGTTGTGTTTACCTTTTATGCCAGTTCATGAAACGCAGTTATTCCATCAATCATCTCCAATCCAACTGACTGACTGTGTGCCAATATAGTATGGTCATCATCATCATGGTGTGGTACGTGTACGTGTTGTCCAACACCAACTCAGTCTGCAGTGAGTGACTCTGATTAAGTCCAAACTGCACCTGCAGTAGTAGGAGTACAATGTGGTTATTAAACAACAAGGAAACATTGACTGTCACTTGAGTCACTTTTACTTTGTAGATTGACTAGTATAGTTCGACTTCATGCACATTTGCTCAGAGTCAGAAAGCATCCAATGCAATGCATGGCATTATTCATTAATCATACCTGTCTTGCTCTTCTCTTTGGCTGTCAGATCAGATGCCGAGCCTTCTGACAGTGATGAATTTACTTTTGGATGCCTGCTCCAAAAGTTCTGACAGTGAAGAGTTGTGGATGCCTGCAGACAGATACTGAGAGGAGAGGGTCCCAGCGTGTTGAGGAAATGATTACATATAATCGAGATGAGGGGTCGAGATGAGTTCGATCCGAATGACTTGCAACACGGAGCTTTGCAAGTCATTCGGATCGAACTCATCTCGACCCCTGAAGACGTCTGAAATCACTGATCTTTGGACTATTGGTCCTTTGCCCCAACCCTCCCCCTATAATACAGTTGATTGTTTTTTACATGATGTATATCAGATATACTTTATCCCACTGTGAATTAAACTGTGTGGATAAAAACATTTGTTGTTGAGTAATTCCATTGAAAATTATATGTAATCATTTCCTCAACACGCTGGGACCCTCTCCTCTCAGTATCTATTTAACCCAGGTCCCAGTGACATATATGGGTCAACCCCCCTTGTTCATAAACGCCTGCAGACAGAGGCGGTAGCCTTAGGACAGTGATGAGTTTCGGCTCGGAAACAAAGCAGAAGATAGCTATAGTCACATATGTTTCACTTCTTATGGAGGAACTGTTAGAGGCTACATTTATTGTATTATTCTACATCTCCATCCAATGTCTGGCTTGATGGAAATGTATTTAGGGCGAGTCAGGAAGATGGAGCTGGACTCTGAGGAGTGGAGTGTACAGTTAAATGCACAGACGTGCAACTCCAATAGGTAAATACAAATAGGAGATGGTGGTGATGGATTTTTTGTGATTTGATGTGAATCAGAAAGACAGATACACACACAAATAAAGGAAGGAAGAAAGTAACAATTTGAAAGCCTAGTTGTCAGGGAAGAGGAGCTCATCCTCAAACTCTGGTGGTTCGGACTGAAGTAGGTCATGTAACCCACTACTTATGTCTTCAAAGTCGCTCTCCTCTTCCTGCTGCGATTAACATATTTTGTACTCTGGTGGTATGAAGTGCTGATTTATTTTGATCATGGTTAACCTCTCCACGTTTCTGGGCGAGAGACTGGTCCTTTTCACAGTTACAATGGCACCTGCAGCACTGAAAACACGCTCGGAATAGACACTTGCGAAAGGGCAAGCCAGATACTTTATCACCAGCCTGCTGAGCACTGGTCATTGCCTTCTTTTCCCATACCAATACACCAATGGGCTTTGCTCCATGAAGACCTCTGATGTTGCATCCAGATAGGCCTGGACCATCTGCTCAATGTTCAGGGGTGCTCCGATTTGCTTGGCCTCTTTTGACTTTGCATCAGCAATGGACTTACCCATCCCTTTCTGTAGAAACCAATCAGTTACCATTTTTTTTATGTGGCTGATGATCCTGTTAGTGTTGTTGTTGATATTATTATTGGTAGTATTGGTGACTGCTGGAAGGCAAACGTACTGCTCTCAGGCTCTGAAGTAGAACTTGATTGTGGATGCCCTGTAGTAATTGCACTGTCCTGGGGTGGCAGGCCCCTAATTAAGAGCTGTTCGTTTCTAAATCAGTAGCTTCCTCAGCTATCAAAATTTTGTATTTGGCAACATGCACTTCTGAAAAAGGAATTACTGCATTACTGTTCAGAAATAATGTGTACATGGCAGTAATGTAATGTCGATGTGACACAACCTTATTTTTAATCCTTGTATTTTCAGATAAGCGAATGGCTAAGGCGTCCGCCAAATAACATTCGTCTACTTTGTCATCCACACCTTCGTGCGTTTCAGACACCTCCTTCAGCTGTTGCTCTAGCATGTACAACAATGGGATAGCTTGGCCCATAGTACAGTCCTCCCTGCTGACTTCATGTGTGAAGACCTCAATAGGAAGTAGCATCTCTGTCAGGCATTTAACAAGGTCCCATTGGCCCATCTCAATGGTCATGGCTTTCACAGTAGGCTCCCCTCATCTTCTTGTCATGTCATAAGCATTAAGTGGTATGTACTGCTCAAACAGACAATCAAGCATGTAATAAGTTGAGTTCCAACGTGTTGGCACCTCCTGGTTGAGTGCTTTGACTGGCATTTTATGCTCACGTTGAATGGCCCTCAGCTGCTTCTGGGCTTTAAAAGAATGGTTGAAATGTGTGCATCTTCTTCTGCAGGTGGTCAGTAAGTTGCTGACTTTGCTTTCATTTTTCAGAAAGTCTTGAACAACAATGTTAATGCAATGTGCCAAACACTGGACCCTGAAATAGCCACCATCTTTAATGGCCTTAACTACATTACTGCCATTGTCCGTGGCAACAAAACCAATGTTAAGCCCTCTTGGTCGCAGCCACTCAAAGACCTTGCTGTAAAACTCATCCAAAATGTTTGCAGCAATATGAGATTTCTCCATAGCAAACATGGCTACAGTTGCATGTTTGCGAGTGTCATTAAAAATGTTAGCAGTGTCAACACTAGCAGATATCTTTTCTCTAACACCCGAAAAAGAGATCCAGTGTGCAGTAATGCACATGTAATCAGTGGCTTGGCAACTGGTCCACATGTCTGTTGTCAGGTGGATACTCTAAACAGCACTCTGTGTTAAGGCTTTTCCAAGCAATTCCAGCACCTCGCGATGTAGTGCTCGAACAGCAACTATGGCGAAATAGTAGCAGCTGGGGACCTTCCATTTTGGGCAGATGGTTGTCACAAATTGCAGAAAACCCACCCCTTCAACAAAAGAATAAAGGGAGAATGTCCAGTGCTAATATTTTAGCCAGCTCCGCGTTGTACAAACGTGATATGGGGTGGTTGTGTTCGCACTGTCCCTCCTGCCTAGTAAACATGCTAAGAATGGTAGGCTGCGTGGTATTCCTTTCTGTTCGGCTCGACGCAGCACTTGTTTGCATTGCAGTACTCCTTGGTGTCTCAGACTGACTCTTACTCTTGTGCCACTGAGATGTTGCTGATGCTGAGGATGTGGGCGGCACCATTGCAATGCTGGGTACAGGGCTACTTTGTGTACTACTACCAGAGAGAATGTCTCCCTCTTCTTTTTCTTCCTGTTCCACCTTGAGTGGACCTTCTACTCGTTTATTCCTACCAACAGCAAAGGTTCCAGTTTTTATGCGACAAAGGTGGTCTTCCCGGTTGATTGGGTGGTCTTTTTTCAGATCGGTCATTTGGCCTCCGGTACCCTAGTTTTTACCAAGCTTACCACGACTAACAGAGGTATGACAAATGGACCATATAGCAATGTTTGCCTCCTTTTCCCTAACCGTAATGAAGTCCCATACTGGGGAGCTTAACTTTTGTCTCCTGCTGGAGGTGCCACTTTCAATGCCGGGTGAACTGGAGGGTGTTTGGTGAATTCGACTCTGTGTCTGTGCAGTACCGCTGCCTACTTCTGCTGAGGTGGTGCTTGTGCTGGATGTAGGACGCTGCCGGCCCTTTGCTAATGTAAATATGGAAGATGGAGGTCGTGTTGGTGTTACCTGTGTTGGAGGTATGCGTGCTACATCCCTACTAGCCGCAGCCATTCTGAATAGGGTAATAATGTTGTTCTTCATGTCATCGGGGCCGGGAGTGATGTTCGTAATGACTGGCTCATCGTCATTATCCTGCTGTTTTACATCGACCTCCATAAGTCTAAGGCTTTCTGGAACCTTCCTTTTCCCTATCCTGGTCTTGGGATGTGTCTCCCTCTCATGCTCAGATTGTTGTGTCTCCCAAGTGAGATCTAGATCATCAGAAGGGATGCTTGTCGGAGAACTCGATGGACTAACCCTCCTTTTCCTTGCTGGAGATTTGCAAGACAATAGATCTCCTGGATAAGTGGATTCCTCTTCTTCTTCCTCTGCATGAGGCTCAATTTCCTGAACTACCCCTACTTCTGGAGGAACAACAACTACTATTATGGATGGTGGCTGCGGCTGTTGTTGTTCACCACTTATCTGCTGCGTTCCCTCCTGCGTTGATTGTGTTCTACTTTGAGATAGGTCAGGCTCAGCATCACTGCTTTCCACCATTAGGTTGTCTACCTCTTTCACAGTGATCTGCTTGGGCCTGGGTTGGTGGGTTGGGCCTACTGATGCAGAGGTGCTACCCCCAGCTTGCCCCCCGGATACCGCTGCTGCAGGCGTAATATTTGGTTTTCCAAAAAAGGTTTTGGGGTCAACACCAGACTTGAGTGTTACTTTATTCTTCTGTTCTTCCTTCTTCTCAGCAACTTTCTTGGTCTTGCAGGACCTGGTAACTGCTTTCTTTTGGCCCATCTTCATCAGATGTCAGCAGCACTCAGTTGCAAAAGTTGCAGAGATGTCTGGTCAGGTCACACCACTTGTCACATCGTGTACAACAGCAGGACGTCTGTCTGGCAGTACATCGGGGAATGATGACAGACATCTCCTACTCAGTCTTTACTACTAGTGTACTGTGTACACTCAGGAAGAGTAAGAATATCAAAGAACAAAAATACAAATGTAGTGGAACCTGTTTGGCCTTATTTTGTGCATCATGTGGGATGGATGCAGCACCAGGGACCTGCAACTGGCAATGGGGATGGAAGCAGTAAGTCAAGAGGAATAATGGAAAGACACACAGGCCTATGTGTCAAAACCAGCACAGTACTACTACCAACCACAAAAGGGCCCCCAGCCACATTGTCACTCATCACAGGCACAAGGGCAAGGCCCGGAAAAACAATGAACTCAAGCAGGCCAATATCCCTATATGGTGAGACAAAGGATGCCTGTCATGCAACACAGCTTTAATGCACAAAAGAACATCTGCATGGCTAAAAAGGTTGGAAAGTTACACAACAACAACACATACACATGCAACAAAGGCATTCATCAAACACATCCAAAAAGGTAACTACACCCCAAAAAACACATTTTGGAATTCAATCCAATGCCATCCATGCCCTAAATGATGTTTAAATGCAACAGACAACATAGAAACAGTTTCTTCAAGCACCCCTGGGAGTCTGGGAGTCTGGGCCTACTGGCAGACTAGGCACAGTGGATGGTCCCACAAAATGGCCACCACCACATGGCCTGGCAACCCACAACAACATGAAACGAAAGAGAAGACAGACAATGCAGGCCTATGGCAAAAGCACAATGCTTGGCTTCACAAAATGTCCGCCACCCACATGGTCAGCCCACCCACAATAACAAGAAAGTACATACAAAGGACAGGAACAGGATGTTGGAGTCTCTGGGGAACTTCCTTCCTCTATAAAAAAAATTAAAAACAGAACAATGACTCAATGCTCCAAAAACTACAACCAAATGACAACCTGAGGAGTTTTTTTAGCAAAATGAACAACATGAAAAAAGCCCTATTTATTTAGCACACATCCAAAAACTGAAATTCCACCCCAAAAAAACACATTTTGCAATTCAATCCAAAGCCATCCATGCCAAACATGATGTTAAAAATTCAACAGACAACACAAAAACAGTTGTTTAACTTTCATGCACCCATGATGACTGATGATGACTCTGAGTAGTATCTCTGGGACTACTGGCAGAGTAGGCCACAAGCTTGGAGGCCTATGGCAAAAGCACAGTGGCTGGTCCCACAAAATGGCCGCCACTACATGGCCAGGCACTCACAAAAAGACAGAAAAGGAATAAAAGACAGACTTTGCAGGCCTATGGGAAAAGAACAATGCATGGCTTCACAAACTTGACGCCACCCACATGGTCAGCCCACAAACAATAACAAGAAAGTACATACAATGAACTCAAGCAGGCCTATATCACTATATGGCCAGACAAAGGATGCCTGTTACACAACACAGCTTTAATGCAAGAAAGAAAATCTGCATGGCTAAAAAGGTTGGAAAGTTACACAACAACAACATATACAAAAGCAACAAATGCATTTATTAACACACATCCAAAAAGTTAACTACACCCCAAAAACCACATTTTGGAATTCAATCCAATGCCATCCATGCCCTAAATAATGTTTAAATTCAACAGACAACAAAGAAACAGATACATCAAGCACCCCTGATGAGTACCTAAGGGAGTCGAAGCCTACTGGCAGAATAGGCCACAAGTTTGGAGGCCTATGGCAAAAGCGCAGTGAATGGTCCCACAAAATGACCGCCACCACATGGCCTTGCCACCCACAACAACATGAAAAGAGAGAGAAGACATACAATGAAGGCCCATGGCAAAAGCACAATGCTTGGCTTCACAAAATGGCCGCCACCCACATGGTCAGCCCACCCAAAATAACAAGAAAGTACATACAAGGGACAGGAACAGAAAGTTGGAGTCTCTGGGGATCTTCCTTCCTCTTTTAAAAAAAATTTAAAACAGAAAAATAACTCCATGCTCCAAAAACTACAACCAAAAGACAACCTGAGGATTTTTTTTAGCATAATGAACAAAATCATCAATTTCGAGATGGTTTTATGCAGCTAGAGAGATAATGTTCACCAGATTGCAAATTCGGCATGTTCGGCATCGCCAACTGTACAAAAAGTTGTTATCGCGTGCGCAAACACGCAGATTGAAAGCGCAAAGAAGATAAAAATTGTAAGTCTGCATTGGCGCGCTGTGCAGAGTTACCAAAACTACGCAAGCTGAACTCCTAGGGTTACCTACTGGCAGAAAAATGCTATTTATTTAACACACATCCAAAAACTGAAATTCCACCCCAAAACCACATTTTGCAATTCAATCCAATGCCATCCATGATGTTAAAAACTTTAAATTCAACAGACACCACGGAAACATGGTTGGACTCATGGGTACTTCTAGGCCTACTGGCTGAAATCTCAAAGAAATACAACTTGGCCCCTTCTGAAAGTACAGGCCACCCACAACAATAATTTTTAAAAACGATGAAAAGCCCTGAAAACTGTAGGTATACAAAATCCCCTATCAAACAAACATGTACACCAATTCTCCAACTTACTAGTAAAATAAAATCTCAAATCCAAAAGTCCTCAATAAATCCAATCCAATGATATGATGCAGTAGACATACACAAAAAGTGATCCTTCCAGCTCCAAATCCAAATGAAAGTGAACAACACATGGACAAAGCACTGGGAGGAGCCTGCTGGACAGGAACAGGAAGTTGGAGACTCAGGGGCACTTCCTTCCTCTTGAAAAAAAGAGTAGAAAAAAGGACTCCTTGCACAAGAGACTGCAGCCAAATCACAATCTGAGGAGTTTATCTGAGCAAAATGATCATTTTCGAGAAGGTTTTATTGTGCTCGAGAGATATTCTTTGCCAGATTGTAGTTTCTGCGTGTTCGGGAATGCGATCTTACCAACACTGCCGCCGAAAGGAAGATAGCGCGCCCGAATGCCATCTTCGCGTTTGCACAGTCTCGTGGGATCATGCGGCCGGATTCCAAACCTCGTGGCGCACGCGAACGGAATAGAAAATCGAGTCGGTGAAAGGAGAATCACGGTAAATCGTTTCTGCGCCCGTGAGAACGCATATTGAGCGCGCGAGGAAGATACACAACTACGCTACTTTGTAGATTGCGTAGTATTCGGCAACTTCGCACTATACGTGAACCGCAAAGTTACTGAAACTTCGCAAGCTCCGCAAGCAGAGTGTAGTTCACCGCCAAGGGTTACTATCACCAAAACAACCTGTGAGATGGCTATGCTTCTTTTCCAAGGTCCCCAAGAATGCATTCAGTTTGATTTAATTCAGGCAACTCAATTTAAGGCCATATTAGGCATCCTGTGGTTGCAAAAACATAATCCCACCATAGACTGGAAAACTCTGGAAATGACCTTACAGTTTCACTTCTGTGTGCACAATTTTTGGGATCACATCTTACCCAGTGGGAGCACTGTGTCTTTAAGTGGCTCTGTGGAGTTTCCTCCATTCTATCAGGATTTTGCTGATGTCTTTGACAAAGGGAAAGCTTCTACTCTTCCTCTGCATCATCCTTTTGATTGTAGGATGGACTTTCAGTCCAGTTTGCAAATTCCATGCAGTCCGATTTACGCCTTAACTGAGAAGGAGACCAAACACTTCTTTCAGTATCTTGATGAAATGCTAGTGATAGGGTTCCTCTGACCATTCAGGTCTGCAGCTTCGCCGCCATTGTTCCCAAAGATTGAAGGGGATCTGAGGGTCTCTATAGACTACAGACCCTTGAATAAAATAACTATTAGGAACAGGTACCCTCTGTCCCTGATCTTTACCCTCATTGACCAAGTAAAGAACACATGCATATATACAAAACTGGATTTGTGGGGTAAGAGTCTGAGATGGTGACGAGTGGAAACCAGCCTTCAGAACCAAATTTGGTTTTTATGAATACCTTGTCATGTCTTTCAGACTCTGCAATACCCCTACAGCCTTCCAGTATTTTATCAATGAGAATCATGCGAGAATTCATCGATCAGTGTGCAGTTGTCTAAATTGACAATATCCTTATCTACTCTAACACCTACGAAGTCCATCCTACAAACATTACAACAACACAGACTGTTTGCAAACTTGAGAGCTTCCACACCCAAGTGGAGTTCCTTGACCATGGTCTTACTCCTGATGGGGTCCAAACCTATCCATGAAAAGTGGGAGCAATACCCCAGTGGAAACTGCCCCAAACGGCTAAAGAGGTGCAAAGTTTCTTAGGCTTTCACAACTTTTATAGACAGTTTGTTGACTAGTTCTCTATGATTGTCTCTACCATAACCAGATTATTGCATAAAGGAGCACATTTTCATTGGGGAGAAGAAGCTGATCAAACTTTGTATCAAGGCCCTGATCTTACAACACCCAGATACTACCCAACCCTTCCTGGTACAGGCCGATGCTTCCCAGGTGGCAGTGGGAGTGGCATTGTCACAGTGTGATACCCGCACAGGAGTATTGGACCCAGTGGCTTACTTCTCATACAAACTGACTCCAGACAAAGTTAATTACTCAGTGGCAGATCATTAATTATTGGCCATCAAGAAAGCCATCAAGGATTGGAGACACTACCTATTAGGAAGCTTGCACACTGTGACAAATCTGACAGACCATAGAAACTTACAGTTTCCTATATCCGCAAGAGCCTGGTCTGCACGACAGCTTAGATGGTCTTAGTTCTTCAACGTTACTGACTTTGTTATTCAATCTTCACCATCCACAAACTAGTGGGCAGATTGAATGGGTGAAATAGTGAATGAAGCAGTATCTGAATTTTTATCTGCTAAGTTCCGATGTGGATTGTGATGCTTGTGTATGGCTGCAGAAGTCACTTATAACAATGTTGTTCATGCGTCACCATTTTTCCGTACTTATGACTACCATCCTCGTATGTTACAACTTGCGATGGTACCCAATGTATCCATACCAGCTGGGCAGGACTTTCTGAAACAATTATCCGACATTAAAAATAAAGGCACAAGAGAACTTAAAATTGGCTAAACAATCATACAAGGTATACAGAGAAAAGAAAAGATGTCTAGGACCAGACTACTGAGAAGGTCAAAAGATGTGGTTGTCTACTATGCATCTGAATCAAAAAGGGACACAGAAATGTCAAAAAAGATTAATTGGACCATTTACCTTTAGAAAAAAGGTGAATGATATGGCTATGAGACTAAAGTAACCTTCTTCTTTACCCATTCATCCCATATTACACATCTCATTACTGAAATCAGTGTTGGACACCATGCTCTGTCCAATAAGTCCTCCAATAAGTCCTTCTCTAGTATTGGTAAACAAGACTGGAAGAGAAAATGTCCAGAGGAGTGTTCATGGAAGCCAGCTGGACATGAGCAAGCTCCCCGTTTGGTCCACCAATTTAATCAAAGGCACCCACAGAAACCTAAACCTGTGGGGGTCACTTTGGGAGGCGTATATTGTCTGGCCTGTGGTCCTAGGAATGATGTTACATTTGCACAATCACGGTAATGTCTGTGATATGCCCCCATCGCTGCCAGGTGCATTTGCCAATGCTTGTTTGCCCCATCCCTGCCAGGTTCATTTGCCAATGCTTGTTTTCCAGGGGGGGTACCCGTCCTTATTTTTTGTGTGCCAATGTTTGTTGTTGCTCCATTAGGAGTGGCTCCACGGGTGTGCTCATTGAGGTGGTCTTGAGCCAGAGTATTTAAACCAAACACGTTCCAGAAAACACTGCCTACTGTTAGTCTTCCTTTAGAAACACTTGTGTGCTTGCAGCTCTCCTGATCCTGAGGTTCCAGTCCTTGCACCTGAGTCCAGACCGTGCATCATTCTTCCATATGCAGGATTCGTCCTACCACATCGCATTTGTGGGTGAGAATATGCCACAGCACAAAACAAAAACTACTGAAAGATGAAAACGAGCTGCATGTGTGCTAAGACACGCATTTGGCATGTTTATTTCAGTACATGTACCTTATACAGGGATACCAATCTTTTGCTTAAGCAATCATTTTCTCTAGCCGTGTGAGACTATTTAAGGACTTGTGCAACAGTCTTGGTATTCTATGTTGGTGTTGTATTATCATGCCATTTCTTGAGGCAGTCAGCCTTGCCCAGTGCAGTACGATTGTTGTGTGCTTTATCTCTATGTGTAAAGATGCTAAGAAAGACGCCTCTACAGAGGTTCTCTGATGCTAATGTATGTTACAAGGCGTTAGGTAAAACGCCTCTACAGAGCTTCTCAGATGCTAATAAGGGAATATGTTGTACATTGTGCTAGTGAATAACCTCTAAGTATACTTAGCAGTGTGGAGCATATATCAGCTTGTGATTATATTAATATATGTACGCAGCTGGTGATTATATTACTGTCTGTACGCACTGTGATTGAACAGTGAAGTGGATACATAAAGAACTCACTGTGATGTAACAGTGCGTAAAACCTTGCTGATGTATGTGAGTGCAACAGAAGGCTCTCGCGATCCTGTTAATGTATGTGAAGCACTAATGTATGTAAATACTCCTATGAGATCAGTCATCACAGTTGAACATTACTAGCATCATCTATATAGAGGAAGACACCACCCACGTTCATAGTCGTATAGGTAGGTGGCAGATGAAGAAACATTGAGAGGCAATATAGGTCACTTTATTAGTTTCTTACAAACGCTCAATTTATTTGCAGAAAATCCATTTAAGAAATGTCCGAGTCTCAGTCTAGGCAGTCTAGGGAGTGTGAAAGCAACGACAACGGGAAAGGGGATTACTACAGGTATACCTAATAATATTTACATATACATACAAGTTTTGTTTCTAACCTGTTTCTTGACCCATTGGTATAGATGTTAATTAGTCCTTCCATTTAAAGAAGGTGTCCATTTCCGTAGAGGTGTCCAAGGCCTTGAAAACAAGAGTCTGGAGAGTACTTTTTGACGATCTGCGTGAATCCAACATCCCTCTCTCTCTCATCCAATCCCCCTCCACTGGAACGTCCCAGTGCTCGCCATGTACACTTCGTGGAAAGTGCTTTGACGGTCAGGAGAGTTGGGAAGTAGAAACCTGGGTCGCCAGTGTGTCTCTGTGGAAAAAACAGGTTAGTGCTTGACACTGTAGGACGATAGTGGCCCCTGGGGAACTACACATGTATAAAAATAATATGTCCCAACGGGGGATCGTCCCATGATCAGGAGGGCGACCCCCTGTCAGATTCTCCATTTTTTGGGTTTTGTGTTTTTACATTATTTCCCCCCCTTGGTGTGATTGAGCCACCTCAGGGCAAAACCGTTTAAAAAAAATATATGGGCATGCAAAGGGGACTGTCCTATTTACAATATGGCAGCCCACCCAGGTAAAATACCCAGTGTTTAGGCCTGGTAATGGCCATGTGATCCAACGCCAGAAAACAGTGCCAGGAAGCCATTGTTGGAAAGGAGAGGCTCTCCCCTTTACAACGATGTCTCCCTGATATCTGGAAAGGCCGTTTCAGCCTTTTTTTCCCCCACTGGACTTGGAGAGGATGCTTACCTTCTCCTCCTGGTGGGTAAAATGTGATATCAGCGAGCCTCGCAGCATGCTGATGTCACAAATGGGTGGAAGGGATTGCAGGAAGGGATGCAGAAGTTATTCTGCACCTCCCCGAGTGGGAACAAAATAATCCTCTGAGCTTTTGCACCAGAGAATTCTTTAAATGGCTGCTTGACGCACCATGGAGGGTGTGATTGTTGGTCATTGGCCGATACACGTACCAAAGGGGTTAAGTTAAGCCTGACTGCTCTGTGTCAGTTTCCTAGATGGTGAGCACAGGTTAATTTGATGTGTGTTGCCGACTTACCCCAACAAGGATTGTGGTTTCTGCTAGACAGGGAGCATACCTCTGCCAACTAGAAACCCAATTTCTAACAGCACTTTACTCAGCTAAAGATAAGAATGGATAAAAACAATACCCTCTCTCTTGTAGTAGAGCAACAAATGGGTAACAGATAGCAGAAATAAGCAAAGTTAAAACATTTTTAACTTTTTAAGATGCAAACATGCAAGAAAGCCATATTACTGAGCAAACCCACAGCAAACACCCTGACATAGGTGCTCTCTTGCTTGCACATCAAACCCGTATCAACTAGAACGTTGACTAAGATGGCCATCAGTCACATCTGATTGAAAGTTAAAGATGACAGTAAGTGTAGCATTTTAGGCCAGTAGCCCTTTTCAGGTGACACTTTTGCAACTCTACCTCTTCCAAAAAAAAAATCTCATGTAGAAATTATGAAAAGAGTTCACAATTTCAGGATAGATCTTCAGACCATAGTCTTGGTTTTCAGATATGTGAGTCCACAAAAAACTGTAGTACAGACCTATGGCTTAATTAACAGGTTAAGTGGTCCTTAGTATTTCTCTACATCAACATTGTTTTTAATCTCAGAATCATTTTTGTACTTCTTAGCCATAGAAAATACATTATTCAGGTCCAAGAAGGATACATGTCTTGTTGCATGCAGGGGTGAGCTTCCTCTCCATCAAATCATTCTGCACCCTCCATCTGCAGGAGTGCAATTCCAAAAATAGTCAAGCAGGCTTCACTAGTATAATCTGGCCTACTTGCACACCTATTTTCAAGAGGAAATGTGCACTATTAGTAGTATAGAAATTGTATGATTCATTGATTAAAGGCTTCGCTCTTTACAGTCCTCAGCTAGCAGACAGGAATTTGCCAGTGCCTAAACAGGGAGGTCTTTTTCATCATTACCTGTTCCAGACAGTTCTATCCCCTTGTCGTGTAGTGTGTATAAATCTATATAGGACAACCTAAACTAAGGGATTGGTTACCAGATTGCAGTAGCGGCTCGTGGAGGGAGTGCCGTGGGGTGGTGGGTCAGGGCAGGGGAGGGGCAGGTTGGAGGGTAGTAAACTCCGGCTCACGGCCGACCTGAGTAATGTAAATTAATAAATAAATAAAATGAATTTCATTGCTCACGTTTCAGTGCGTTGAATGAAATGTGTTTAATTATTTATTTAACTATTATAAAACTATTATAAAGAAATTAAAATAGCTAAGAATACTTTTTTTTTAAGCCAGAATCTTGAAGGAAGGCAATCAATCGCGAGCGATTTTTAAAATCGTGAGGTCCTTTTCCACAACAGAATTAGGCTCCAATACGGAGCCTCCCTCTAAGGAATGGTGTGAGATGCTGGCCTCTTTTTTTCAAGAAAAATTTGTGTCCATCCATGCCAGCCTCACCCCACCTGTGATGGATTTTGGCATATCAGGTCTAACCTTAGAAGGGGCAAGTGCTCAGGAAATTCTTAAAGACATTGGACCCGCTACTAGGGAAGTATCTCCCCTGAATTCTTTCATCCCCATCTCTTTGGAAGATTCTTTAAGGGCGCTAAAATGCCTTAAATCTGGCTCTCCATTGGATCAGGCCCCTGCCTCCATTCTGGCATTAAGAGCGGAGGCAATTAACTCTCACCTGAATCAGCTATGAAACGCTTACCTCCTAGATGCTACAAGCTCCACTAAATGGAAACTGGCTAAAGTTATCCCATTTCTAAAAAAAGGCCCAGGTTAATCCCTCTGATCCTTCTAGCTTCAGGCTAATTTCCCTGCTTCCGGCCTTTTCAAAGCTGCTGGAAAAACATGTGAACCAGCAGCTATCGTCCTTTCCAGAAAAGAACGGCCTACTCCACCCAAGCCAGTTTGGCTTTCACCATAACCACAGCATGGAAGCAGCTCTCTTAGAAGTGTTGGACTCTATCCGGCTGAGCCAGGAAGCAGGCAAGAAAGCGTTGCTGATTTTGTTAGATCTGTCAGCTGCCTTTGATACGGTGTCACAACAGAGGCTCCTGACCCGGCTTCACAGGAATGGCATATTTTCTAGAGAGGAGGTGGCAGGAGGTCTGGTGCGACCCTTTCTCAGCTTCCTCACGCTCACTGAAGGTGGGGGTCCCAGAAGGTTTGGCTTTGAGCCCAACCCGGTTCAACATCTACCTCCCTCCTTTAGCGGAGGTGGCCGAATCACATGGCGCCAAAATCGTTTCCTATGCAGACGACACACAGTTGTTGTTTACATGGAAGTCTAACGAGCCTTGACCGGGTATACTAATCAGTTCCTGCCTTGCAGCTGTCTTCGATTGTCTGGCTTCTAACCAGCTGAAATGAAATGCTGGTAAAACAAAGCTACTCTTCTTTAGTAAAGCGGCAGAGATCCATTTACATGTCTTCTGGCCAGCGGACACTCCTGCCCCCTCAGCTAACAGGCTGGTGGTGAAAAATCTGGGGTTTAAATTGGACAACCTACTGCTATTTCCTGCTCAGGTAGTTGGTGCCTGTTTTGCTCTGTTGCGTCTTCTATGAACATTTTTGTTCTTTCTGTCCAAAGCTGCCAGACAACAGGTGATTCAAGTTCTGATTATATCCAGGCTGGATTATGGGAATGGACTCTATCTTGGCATGCCTGGCTTTTTGCTACACAGGCTTCAACTTGTCCAGAATGCAGACGCCTGTACCATCTTTGAACTCCCTTGAAATTCACGTATGTCACACCTTCTGAAGAGCCTGCACTTGCTCCCTGTAAGGAAAAGAATAATTTTTACAACTTTGCTTGTCACACAGAAAGCCCTTTATGGATAAGGAACAGGTTACCTTAAACATAGGATTTCCTTCTACTCCCCTCATAGAAATCTTCGCTTCACCGATCTGTTGTTGGCCAATGTACCCATTTTAAAAAGTCCATGCTAGGAGGTCAGTCAGTCAGTCAGTCAGTCAAAACACTTTATTTTGATTAATTAAAATCATAAAAGACAGAATAAAAACAAACTATATACAATTTTAAAAATGTGTTAAGATGCATATTAAATTGTTACAATCGATATTTATAAAATATTTTCAGTAAAATACAGAATTTCATCATTAACATGAACGAGTAAATTTGGTGAGATAATAAAACCCAGTACAGTTCCAGCTAAAAAACACAGACGATCTTCTTATTGTTAATTCGGGCCCCAGCCACCAGAAAACTTGCCACGCTAAAAATATCACGAATATTGGTTATCATTTGCAAGTAGAGCAATGCGGGCCTCACTTGTACAGAACCCATCTCTTCTAAAACCGGGGTTAGAAATTGTTTCTGAATCTCTGAATAACGTTCACAAAACATAACCAAGTTTAGTGTGTCTTGTGTGGAAAAATTATCACAAGAACAAGGTGCAGAATTCTCTGGCTTTACCCACTTTCGAAAACTACCTAGGGTGAGATGGATTAAGTTGAACCGAAATCTGACCAGCAAATATCGATGGAATGGCTTTGTTACAATTTTCAAATATGGTTCGATAGAGGGCGAAGTCAATAAAACATAGTTGATTTTAACACACGGTTTCCTCAACTCCTGCTCCTCCCTTTCCATTTCAAGCAAGTTCAGATAGTTATACTTAATCCAACCTATATCATCTTTTTTATACATTCAGGTGATGTGTACAATCCTGGTCGTCCCAGCTTGATGAACGCCTCTCTAACGTACATCAGCCAGGGGATCCTATATGCCTTATCAAGAGCTACACAATCACTTAGGATCTGGTGGTTTAAACAGATTTCCTCATTTAACCATGTTTTCGCCCAACAGATCAAAGGTGCCATTTTTAATTGATCTGAAATATAACCCAGACCTAGTTCTGTGTGTAAAGAATAGGTTGGGGTCGACTGGGGAAGTGACAAAATGGATCTTAGGAACCTATTTTCTACAACTTACATCTTGTTCTGAGTTGTATTTCCCCACAGAGATGCACCATAGGAGGCAATTGCCAAACATTTTGATTTATAAATCTTCAGCAATGCCTCTGTTGGTTTTGCTCCCAGCCTCTGAGAGAAACCCAGGAGGGCTGATGTTGATCTTGCCACAACATTGCACCTTAGCTTCTGTTGTGGACCCCAATTTCCCCTCTCATCAAAGAGGACCCCAAGATAAGTAAATACTGGGACCTTCGATAGTTCTGAACCGTTACAAATAAAAGTTTTAATCTTGGTCTTCCTGCTTCTCGCCCCAGCTACCATAACATGCGATTTCTTAATGTTGACTTTTAAGTCTAGGGAATACATGAAACTGCCGAATGATTCAGCAACCCCTGGAGACCCAGGGTCGTCCGTGCCAATAAAACTGCATCAGCCGCGTACAGGAGAACCGGAATACCCGATTCCCCTATACGCGGAATATCCAGGCTAGCCACTCCCAGGGTCTTCTCAAGGGCATTAATATAGATGGTAAAAAGAAGGGGAGCCAGAATGCAACCTTGTCTGACACCCCTCTTAGAAATAAAGTGGCTAGTACACCGTCCTTCCCGGGTGACCCTTACTGATGCCGAAAGGTCTTGATGCAGGTTACTTAAGAGTTCACCAAGAATGGTCAATGCCAATTCCCCTAGTATCGACCATAAATTGGAGCGATTGACTAAATCGAATGCTGAGGAGAGGTCCATAAACCCCATATACAGTAGCCCTTCCTTAGCTACTGTATACTTACTTATAAGAAGATGTAGGTTTAAACATTGCTCCAGAGTGCTCCTGTGTTCTCTAAAGCCATATTGGAGATTTGAGAGGACCCCCTGCCCTCTAACCAATCCTCAAGTTTATATAGAATGACTCTACCCAGAATTTTCACTGCAGAGTCTAACAAGGAGATTGGCCTATAGCAGGCGGGGTCCCCTCTATCCCCCTTTTTAAATATAGGGACTATGACTGATTTAGCCCATGAAGATGGGAAGCCCACAATAGCAGAGGCATTAAAAACATTAGTCAAGATCTTGGCCCAAAAATTAGGATAAAGGCTATACAGATCCGCGGGCACCCCATCAGGGCCTGGAGCTTTATTTTTTGACATATCTCTAATCGCTTTTTCCACCTCACTCGCCTCAAAATTTACAGGATGCACACATTGAGAGGTGGTTTTAGCTACTTCCGACCGCTCTGGGCCCTCCTTGTCATAGATATCCTGAAAATGTCAGAGCCAACATTCATCCGGAATGACACAGTCCTTGTCTGAATTCTCCTGCTCAGAGAAAATGGGATGGTTTATAGTTGCCCAGAATTTCCTGCTATCCCGCAAAACTTCCACTGAGAGGAGAGTGTCCCACGCCTCCTCTTTAATTTGTTTTTTGCGTATAGCAATAGCTGTTTTATATTTCCTCCGCAGGGTTGCAACTAATACCCTATCCCTTGGCCTTGTTTTCAGTGCCTGGAGGAGGGCTCTATGAGCCTTGGAGCAACTGCTATCAAACCATCTTTGTGCCTTCCTTGGTTTATCACTATATTCTACCTCTAAGCTTTTAGAGATCTCGCCACATACTGCTACATAAGCTCCTATAATCTCCCCACCCGGGGCCGAGCCATCAAGGCAGATTGCAAGATTTGCATCGGCCTTGATAGCAAGGTCCCCAAAAAAGGTTTCCAGTACCACCCTGTTCCATTTAATCCTTCTCCCTTGGTCTATTGTAGAAAGACTTCTGAACTCCCCCCTCTCATTCCCCTTTAGACCTCTTAAATCCCCTAAATCTACCTCTAAGAGGATCGGGTTGTGGTCACTAAATGTAGAGACCACCACTCTATAAGCTAAAATGTTGACCAATACTGAAGGGAAAAGAAAGATGTAGTCAATAACTGAATTAGACCCTCTTCCTATGAAGGTGGGTGCCCTCTCCCCCCATCTGCAAAACCAGGTTCAAATAAATTCATATTAGCTAAAAAATCCTCTAGTGCCTCACCCTGCCTACTATGCTCAAAGTGAGGAACCGCTGCTCCGGGGGGCCCACACAGGTTGCCTGAGTAACAATCCCATTTACATGGGTGAACATTAAAATCTCCCAAAATAATGACTTCGAAAGCAGTGTTCTGATTTAATATGTATTCTGACATGAATTCTTCAAGAGCACCTAAATGTTCATTATTATATGAACCCTCTTTTGAAATATAAAAATTGATCAATAGATACTTCTGCAAGTTCATGCCGCTCCATTCTACTATCATAATATTCTTAGATTCTAGGTCACATTTTTTAAAGACCCCTGACAAGTTGAGCGAAATAAGAAAAATTAAACCACCCTTAGGCCTCCCAGCAATACCTGGGACAGCTGGGACGGCAAAACTTAGGTATCCATTCATGATAAAACTACCTACTACATCCCATGTTTCCTGCAGGGCAATAATATCATACTGTGTTACAAACTCAACCCAGAGTTCATCAGTCCTTTTAGGCCTAATGCCTGCCACGTTCCAGCTCAAGATCTTACATGAGGCTATCTGTTTTACTCCACTATCTGGTCCGCCCTGACCTTGAGTACTAGCGGATTGTCAATCAATTGATTCCAATTGTGTCAGGGGAGAAAAACGGTTAGAGAGGCCTATCCCCAAATTTGATTCGTGTAGAGGGGTACAAACTGGTAATAACATTGGTAAATCCCTCCCTGCCCTCTGCAGTAGCCCCCCTACTGGCATCTCCTGTGTAGAACCGTTATTTTGGTATTTGGGTCGGCAACAGACTACCCCCGGTAGACAATGCCTGATATTTGGTCCGGTTTATTGCGTATGGCCTAGCTGGGGGATAGAAGGAACCCAAAGGAACGGGTCTAATACCCGTATTATCCAGCTCCGAAGCATCCCAAAATAATCTCTCCGGACTTAACCGTGAGTTAAAAGTTTACAATCACACAATCCCCACTAATACATTTTGGGAGACGACCCACCCAGGCCACTCTCCTTGCCATAATAATGGATCTTGTGATATCAAAACCTCCACTACAATGATGTGCACACCAATGGCTGGCTAACTTCAGGAGATCATAAGTTGATTCTTTAGATCCATCCCTTAATGGGGGCACCCCTGTAAAAACAGCCTCCAAAGGAGCAGCCTCTGGTGGTAAATCCAGGATCGCACCCTGCCTGTTTTCCTGACTGTTTCTAACTGGGTCAAAATTACTTGAGTCCCACACTCCATTATTATTTGTATTCCCTTCTCCCACCTCATTGGTGGTGTAAGAAGTTTTTTCTGTTGTCTTTATAGGACTCTTCCCCCCTCTAGCCCGGTTTTCCCTAGGCAAAATAACCTCCCTGGGCTTATCAGTGTGGGTTTCTTGAGCCTGAGCGGGGCGCCCCTGTTGGTCTATGTACAGTATAATAAACGAATTAATTTTTTCGCATTTCCTTAACAATCCCGCTACGTTGGTTTCACACATGTTAGGTTAGATTCTGTTGTTTTTGTGTCATGCACATTTTAGCCTTTTGAATTTCGTGTCAAGCTCATTATCCTCTTCCTCTTTCAGTACCTGTACCATTATAGTGGTGCATCCTGCTTTCCTCATCCATACTGCACTGACAGAGGAAAGATATCGATTACATTCTTGTGAGAACCATATGCATTTCACTTGGTTATTATTATTTGGCTTTTCCTATTGACTGCGAGATTAGTTAGCTCCCTGTTTTTCCCTTTCTTTCCTTCTCCTCTCTTTTCTTTTCTTTTTCTTTTTCTTCTTTTTCTTCCTCCGTAAAAGCAGTTTTTCCTCTCCACCAATCAATAAAATTCTTTTTTAATGTGTTATTTAACTATTCAAGTAACGTTTCTGCCTTGTGGAAGTTTGATCTATAACCAATGAAGTGGTAACTTAACTGCCATCCTGGAGTTATAAGTTTTCTTCACTTATGTTTACATGAAGTTTTTATGTCAGCATATATGTAAATTTGATTTTACTGCTTCAAGTGCCATCTCTTGTGTTCCTAGATTTTGTATAAATTTGTATTAATTTATGTATATATTGTGTATGTATATTGTGTATGTATTTCCTTTTTGTATATGTAAGTATGTGTCATTAATATATATGTATATTTCACGTTGCTTTCAGCCCTGACGAATCTCCCATGGTTGGGGAGCGAAACGCGTTGGCTGTCCTGTGCACTTTGAAAAAACGAAAATAAAAATAAAAATCTATTTTTGCAAAATTCTGGTTTCTTGCAATTTACTTTGTGATTGGTGCTGCCTCCATTTTTTCTTTAAATTATGTATTCCTACTGCTTTAGAGGCATTATTTCATTCAGGAGAGGATATTCTTCTTCATACTGCAGGACTACTTGTGTTTTTAGTATAGAATCAAATGTGTAGTCTACATCTATTGTAGAGAGGGAATTAGCCCATGTAATCCATTGTGGATGAAGTGCTTTGTGTTTGGAACGCTTGCCTTTGTAAAAGCCCCTAAGGTTGGTACTAGAGTCACAGCAGTTATTTGCTTTCCCAGAGCTGGATCTGTTTCTTTCACTACAGCAGTCCGTACTGCTGTCAGTATCTTTTCAGTGGATGCAAAACACATTTGAACATTGGTTTACAAATGAGATTTGTATGCAATGGGTACAGTTTCGCCTTCATTGAAGATATGGTAAGTGTATCCTGATTGACCCGCCGTTACAGGTATCACAAAGTTTGTAGTGTTTACACATGTGTGTAAGTGTTTAGAAGCTATCATGTCAGCCTGTAAGGAACAGAGAATTTCTGTGTGTTCCTGTGTCCAATGTTAAACTAAAAAATTCAGGTCTCATTAAGTCGTAGAAGGGTTTTACTTTTTCTGCATAATCCAAAATGTATATTCTGTCAAAATTCAGGAATCCTAAAATGAATTGTAAGGTTTACAGTCCTTGGAGGTATGAACAGCGCATATTTTTCTAAAAAAATATGTCAGGCTTTTTCCTTCACTTAGAGCTCATATCCTAAAAATAGGACATTGAGGTGGGTGATTTTTGATTTTTGAAGTTACATTTGTATCCCTCAGAGGCAAACCACAGAATTAAGTTGTTTTCATGATGCACGTGATCTAATAGCTCATCGTCCATCAGATAGATATAATCTATGTAGGACAATGCCTCCTCATCATAATTTTGAAGTAGCTCTGTTACTCTTGCTGTGAACAACTCAGGACTATTCTTGTACCCTTGGGGCAGTCTACAGAATTGGAACTGAGAGCCGAGCACAGAAAATGTTGTCAAATATCTGCTTTCAGGACCTATATTTTAGCAAAAGAATCTATTTGAGATTTCGAGTGTCATTTTGTATTTCTTCCACACAACGTTATTCATTAATGCGGCACTGTGTACATTTTGTTTTACAAATGTTTTGTGCATGTGTTCATATGCCTGTAGTCTAAAACTAGACTGTATGAATTGTTAGTTTTCATTATGGGAAACAAAGGATTATTCATAGGGGAGGTGCAATGTTCAATAACACCTTGGTATTCAAGTTGATCTAAGATCTCGCTGACTTGTTTCTTTGCATCATGTTTTATTGGGTACTGCCTCTGTGGTGTAGGAGTAGTTTTAACTGGAATTTCATGGTAAGGTGACTCACCATCCAACCCTACATGATTGCAGTAGAATGCAGGAGCTAATGCTACTGCACACTCCTGCATGTATGTGTGCTTTAGTGATTCTGGAATGAGGTCAGAAAAAGCCAGTAAAATTACCTCTTCCCTCTTTCGCAATCCATGATGAACTCAGGCAGCTAATTTCTTTCAGCCAAAAGGATATTGTATCCAAAAATCAGTTTCTCCCAAAAGAGAACATTCACTTTTCTGGGTATGTCCCCCTCCCTTTACAGTGCTATTTTGTATAACTTATGTGGGACACTTACCCTTGTATTAGGTGGTTCCACCGTGATATGCTCATTTAAGACTGCTGTCACCAGAAATTCCATCAGGTTCTGGTGAGCTATTGTTACTTCTGCTGCACAGTCTAGCATCGTCAGAGCCAATTTCCCATTCAGTAGTTGAGTCCTCAGTAGCCTTGGCATCTCTTATTTTAAGGCCAGCTACTTTCTTCTTTTTAAATTGAGGTTTGCTTCTAGGTTTATCTTCTTTTCTAATAATGTAGTCTGAAGTGCGATGTGTGTCTCTTAGCTTGACTCGCTCTTCTGATCTCTGTTCTGGCTGTCCTTCCCTCTCTGAGTTTTTGGACAAACCTTAAAAGGAATGAAAGGAATGTGTTAGTATCCTGATACCTGTCAGTTTTTTTTAAATATTATTACAGTTCCTAAGATTATATTTTCTATTAGAGGGCTTGTGTTGAGGAGACCCTCCCAGTGATGGTAATGCTTCTGTTTGTTTTTTGATTGTTTATTATTTCTTTTTATAAGAATTGAGTGCTTGCTTTGAGTTATCCTTTTCAGGAGTACTCATTAATTGTGGTTTCACTGGTCTAGCTCCCAAATTATGTATACCCGGTAAAGCATAGGTCTCTTTGATAATTTCAGGTATGTCACGTTCCTGTTGTGCAGGAGTGCATTCCCTCTGAGCATATAGCCACCGTCACCACCACCCCTTTTATGTTGGTCAACATAATTGTGGATACCTGGGCAAAATTGCATATTAATGTCATCCCCAAGTCCAGGGCAGGTTCTGACCTGCACTCTTTCTGTATTTGTTTCAATACTTCTGGGATGACTGCTATTGAGGAGGTACCATGCGTTCTGGTATAAACAGCAGCAAAAACTGTACCCCAAGTGGTACAATCCTCTAATCGGGGAGCTACTCCATTGGCAAGCAAATTGTCAGTATTCTGTGCTTTTATTGTGGACCTGTGTGTGGAAAAACTGCATCAAGCTGTGCTATTTTCTGTGCTATGCAGAATTGCATTTGCCCAAGTTTAATTGGAATTCTTTCCAAAATCGTTTTTTAGCGTTTGGGGAGGGATTTCTGTTGCAATCCCCTGTAGATGACGCGCAGGAGTTACCCTTGTAGTTTGAATTGTAGTAGTACGCATCCGACTGTGTAAGATTTCTGTATAATTTAATCATCGCTTTGTGAAGCGGACGTAAGTCTGCTGCTGGGAATGTATCAATCTCTGGATGCAGTGTGTAAGCAGCTAGGACCCGCCAAGTTGCTCTGTCACTGCTGTGCGGACCAAGTCTCACTTTTTCTGTGTTATAGGGAGGGTGCCTTTAAATAAATGTACAAGTCATAAGGACTTCTATGTCCTCGTATGGAGAACATTCTTCTGGTATTTCATCTGGAGTATGAGGATGAAATGTATGTGTATGCATCTGCAGGTGGGAATTTAACCAAATAATAGAACACCTCTGTTCTCTATGCCTTGTGTGCCTGAATCAAGAAGGTTATGGTCCCACCTAACACGAGACCCCATAATCTGATAATTTCATGGTGAGTGAATTTCTGTAATTCTCTGTAATGTTAGGAGTACCTTCTAGCTCTGCTCCTCCGCACCAGCACCACTCTTACCAGCCTCTCCAGTCTGAGACATTATGAGAGGAAGTATTTACAATGACTAAAAAGATAAGGTTTAGACACAATGATGGGAACTATGATCCTTCAAGCTGGAACAAACCTACAACCAATACATGGAATGTACCTATTCAGCTGCAGCATATTTTCCCTTTGAACCCCAGACATCTCTGGGTATATGTGAGTAGGGGTCTCTGAGAGAGCACGACTGAACTACCCCGAAATGGCCATTGAAATAAGAATCAAACCAATGTTGGCGGTGCCATGTCTTGTAGTTCTTATAAATCTATATAGGATCTGCACGTTTAGACAACATAAACTAAGGGATTTGTGTCCAGACTGATTACAGACACCCCCAAAGGATATGTTAGCCTTTAGACCAGCTAACTCACAGTGCCACCATAAGCCCCTTAACTTTTCCAAGACGCGAATAGTCTCTGGCAACTATCGAAAATGACAACCCTTGATCCTTTAGGGATCGTGGAAACAGTTTACTACTTTTCGCTTATTCACTCGTGCTTGCTTGGTCTCAGATAAATACACAGAATAAATGATGGGGATGTTTCAATAAGCCTTTATTGAACCAGCGTCCATCTGGTATAAAATACCTGTGCTGCAACAACCATTAGACAGAAGCAGATATATATGATTGCAAGTACCGACAGAGTAAATAAAAGGTAGAATTCTACCATGGTGCTAAAACGTTAATATGTATTCAGGCATATAGATGCATAGCAATAATCAATTGTACTCCTAAGATGCAAACTCTAGCTAAGTGTAACTAGGTGTACCTTGTATGTATGTAGGTGTAAAGCCAACAATCCCCCTAGGAAAGAGCAGAGGGTGCTGGAGTTTCAGTGTGTAAGGACTCCAGCGTCTTGTGTCTGCATAGAATCTTCTCCTCTGGTTTGTCCAGTGAAGATGTGGTGCTTATATACCCAAAAGGTACACTCAGGGGTTCTACCTAGATGTGTAATGATACTGTGGGCCAGTCTTTCAAGGATGACGATAATGGTGACTTTTGTACAGAGTTATTACACAGAAGATGGTAATCCTGTTGTGTGATACTAGGAATCCACATGCATAATAAATTAGGCTAGTTTTTGAAGAAAACCACACAATTATTCAGGACATAACTAGGCAAAAGGTCAGTACCATAGCCGTTATGTAGAGCAAAGTAGACCAAATGTAGGCAAAAGTTTGTTCAGATACCTAGGCCTATATTGGGGTACACTGGGGCTCATAAAACTCTAGTGGTGCAAGCAAAGTATTTTAACGAGTAAATCAAGCAATTTTTGATAACCTTTAATTTGAAATAATGCAGTTCTTACACCTTGCATCCCAAATTTCCCCTCACAAAAGCAATGCATAACTTATATATTTACAAGACAGCCTTATACTCCACTGCTCCATTACTCCAACTAAGCTCTATAAGAAATATCCAGCACCAAGCCTCATCTGCTACATTGTTTTTCCTTCAGCCTCACTCGAAAGTTCTGCTACTGCCGTACAAAGCTGAAAGGAAAAGGGTGCTTTTGGATTTATCAAGATGTGACATAGAAGACCTTGTGATAATCGTTCATCACCATGGTGGTCTTTGTGTAACTTCTCTCTGGTCGGACAGCTGCTTTATTAAATTGACCAGTGGTGCAAAATAGTTGTAAAGTGAGATTTGCACTTGAGAAGGAATCTATTTGTGTATATTAGTTAAACTTATATACACATAGCTTCAAGAACGGGCACGTCAAGTGTTTGGTTTGTATATATTTTTAATTGCAAATATTGATTGGACATAGCAGCATATTTTGTTTCACGATATGTATCAGTAACAAAATTATAAATGACAAGATTTGTCCATTGTTTATTCACTGTGTTTCATTAGCTTATTTGGTAAGTGGAGTTTAGACGTCTTTAAAACATCTTGTTATACATTTTTATTTAATTAATTTAAAGTTACACATTTTTATTTAATTTAATTTATTTTTATTTAATTATTTCATTTTTATTTAATACGTACTATATTATTGTTTTCCAAGTTTTTTAAATAAACAACTACAGGCATGTAGAAGCCATAAAAGATAAAGAAAATATATGGTGATTTCAATCCCAGTAAAAATGCAGAAAACCTTAAGTCTTGCTCTTTTGTAAATTATTAAGAGATAGCATTTTTGTAGATGCAAGACTTGTATGAATATCATTTATCAAAAGTACACAGGCTCTCAACATTTGATTGATATATTTCAAAACAACAATGCAGTGTTGTCAGTTTTGCCTTTGCAAATTGAATTGCAAATCCTATGAACCCTTTCAATCACTGCCCAGTGAGAAAATATGATGCAAATGTTCTTTTGCATTTTCTTACTAAAGACATTATGAATATTTGAACGAAAATATTCCCAGAGTTCAAATAGGTTCTCAGGAGGCGGACATCGATTTGCAGTCACGTGGTTAACATGTGGTAGACAGCACCATTTACTCTGTTCCTTTGTGGATCTTTACCTAGCGTTTCCGTTGTGCAGGAGAGCCTCATATATCATAGTGCAATTGGTGCGGGAATAGTCCCTTTACAGAGAGGCTGGTAGGAATAATCATCAGAAAATAGTTTTTCAAAATATGCACAATAGCCATTTTTTATTCCATTTCCCAAACTGTCTCTTCCAAGTAGACTGTTAGTGTTACTTGGAATAAGCAGGCTGAATTAATCACAAGTTATTCAGATCTCACACTCACAGCATATTAACAACAAAGCTAGGCACAACCTGCATACATATACAACTGTGCTTCTGCTAAATGACATACAGCCTGATTCATCAAAGACCCGTTTTGCGAGTCTATAATAGCGATTCATAAGGAATCGCTATTACAGACTCGCAAAACGGGATTCATGTAGGAATCACAAAAAGAATTGCGATTCCTACACATTCCTTATTTGCGATTAGCAAATTGCTAATCGCAAATAAGGAATAACTCCCCATTCATTCCTATGGGCCGAAAGGCCCATAGGAATGAATGGGGAGTATTCCTTATTTGCGATTAGCAATTTGCTAATCGCAAATAAGATAGCGATTTAAAGGGTGCCAGGGGTGTCCAAAGGACACCCTGTAGCACCCCTTAAATGCAAATTGAAACAGGTGTTGCGCACACACATGTCCAAAGGACATGTGTGTGTGTAACATGCAACTTAGAAAAATGCTTTTAAAAGCTTTTTTCTAAGTTTTCGCTATTTACCACGAGGTTTGACCTTGCGGTAAAAAGCGGGCCGAAATTGCGAATTCGCAATTTTTAAATGGATGATGAATTGCATTTAAGGAATCTCAAATAGAGATTCCTTAAATGTAATTCCTCGCAAAATAGCGACATCGCTATTACCGATTTTTGCATTTGGGATGATGAATCCCAAATGCAAAAATAGCGCTCGCAAAGGGCCAGATTCTCAGAATCTGGCCCTTTCCGAGCGGATTTCGGCTTGATGAATCAGGCTGATATTGCTTACAAGGTCATTCTCAGAGAGCTTAGAACAATCCTTCGTGCTCATGTCTCAGACAGAATGAGTTACATTGTTATTACTATGCTTCCTCAATCTAGATAATGGAATGCTTTCAAACAAGTAATTAAATACCAGTCTCAAAAGTAAGTCCTCTCTGATACTTATGAACCTGAAACAATATTAAGATTTCCAAATTCAAACATGCATTAACTCTACTTATATTTAGGCAATTAGATCGATTTATCTCAAACAACATCTTGCTAGTTTCTGAAAAAAGTCATTTCACCACGAAGGATATCCTTTCCAGTTTGCATGAATACGTTGATTTCTCTTAAGTAGAAGCCTAACATTTTCATGACAATAACAGTGCTTTGCTCTGAAATGCTGCGTGGTGTTGGTCTCAAGACCATCAGGCATTCATATGTACAACTTTCTTACAAAGGCTGAGTTTTGCCTTTCATGCTTATTTAACATCATCCATTATCAGGGTTCTTCATCCTATGACAGGAATTTTCAACATCATTGTCTCACGCATAATCAGAATTATGTCAACCAAGGCCACAATACGCCAAGAACAGTCATCATTGTGCCAAGGCCAACATTATTACATGGCTAGTCACAATAATGTCAACAATTCCTTGAATGCCGAATGAGAAATTGGTTTGTTGGTTAACTGGGGTGTGAGCCTTGGTCAAGCAACAGCCACATTCCGGGGCAGGGCAAACCAAAAAAAGTCACTAAATTAACCTGTGATTAACTCTCTGGTAGCTTGGTACAAAAGCAGTCAAGATTAACTTAGCGGTAATGTGGAAAGTATGTATGCAGCAGGTAAATAGCAATAAAGTTGAAAGCACAACACAAGAAAAACCCACACTATTTTATCAAAATAGAGTACATTTGAATAAAAATGGCAAAAGTCCAGTCAGTTGAACCAGAGTTATGAACTTTTAAAGAACAACGTGGAAATATAGAAGTCACAAGTTTAGGCCAACTGAAAATGTAGCACTGGCAAGATAAAGAAACTAAATTAGTTGACGCTGAAAGAGTTGCCTTCACAGTCCAGTTCAAAGAGTTCCATTTGAGGTCAATGGGGCTGCGAGGAGAAGGGAGAGCATTGCGGATGGCTTTTAAAGTAGCGTGAAGATCAGCGCTGGTATCATGGATGGTCATTGCTGTAGCACGATGACCCTGTTGGGCATCATGGATGGTCGTTGCCCGAGCTGCGCTTTGGCAGCCACCAATAGCCGCTGATGCTGTAGCGTGAAGAGCTAGTTGCCAGAACTGTAAGTTAACAGGTGGAGCGAGTTAGCACAAATGGACCCGTTCGCAAAGAGCCCAAAATCTCAGAGGAGCTCAAATGAGGCCCACCAAGGGTGCAAGACCTGAGGGCCATCACTTGGGGATGAGGAACTCACTTCAGCTGGGTCCAACTGCTAATTTAAGATGATGGTAGCCTGTTATTTCCCTGTGGCCCTGAATAAGAGGCCAGCAAACTAGCTTTTGCAATCATTCTGGTGGTCCTGGGTTCAGGTGAAGCTGTTGGGCACTACAGGAGGGCTGGCCTCTGAATGTTCATTGCAGACCCCAGGCAGCAAAGCTGTCCTTCCAGGTGCAGCTAGGAAGTATTATGGAGTACAGAGCAGCAGGCAGGCCTCCGAGAGCCCTTCCACTGGACCAGAAAGGGATCTGAAGACTGGTTCTGAGGGCCCTATTTTTATACATGGTGCCACCTGTGAAGTTGGGAGACATTTCCAGAGGCTTCTCTTTCAAATGCATGGAAATTCTTGACTCAGCTGCCCTGGCTCCAAGCTGGCTGCAGAGACAATGTGCGGATGACAAGCCCCCTGTGTGAAGGCAGAGCACAGCCTATTCAGTTGCAAGTATGGCTGTGTCCATCTTAGCCCCATCCTGCCAGCAGAACGCCCATTCACGCACACCTGATCCCTCTAATTTGTGACTGTCTATGAAGAATTCACAAATTGTAACTATCAATTACATTCATTCATGTGAAATTATTAATTACCAAAATTGCTGGGATGTTCCTTAAGCTAGAGGAATGTACGTGTCCCTGTGGTGTGAAGGATGTTGTAGGGTCCCAAGGGATCCTACAGTTGGGCATCCATTATGTTGGATGTAATGCCCTCATACACCCTTTCAGGTGTCATGCTTCATCATCTGGGCTTGCTCCTCGTTGGGTCGGCGGTGCAATACCCAACGGGCGACACCTCAAAGAGGGGCTCTTTGGCGGAGAACTTTTATCCAACTGCCGTTTAGATGAAGTGCGGGTGTGGGGCCAGAAGTGCGTAGACGTGTGAGTGTGAGTTAAAATAAAGCTCGGGGTACCAGAATGACTTTATTCTGGGGGTCCCCTGATCTAACTAAAATGAAAACTGTCCGGTACTTGCTGGAATATTATGCTTCCTGTTTACGAGTCACGGTTTAGTATGTGCTGTGGTCGGTCGACATGTTTCTCGCTCTAAAGCAAATGGCTAGCGATTCTTCAGGACCCATCAGTACAAAGTATATCTATGGTGTTACCTGTCTACGTCAGTGTGGTTAATGTCTAATATTCAGACAAACATTCAAGTGTGTGTAGCTCACAGAAAAATAGGTGTTTCCTACGTGTTATCTCTGTCGGACTGCATCTACCTGGATTGGGAAAAAAGGAGCAAATCACAACAGGTACAAATATAAACCAGAGGGTGAAAAATGTACATTCCTAGTGCCATGCTAGATCAAGTGCTGCTAGCACGTGAGTTCAACTGAGATGAACTTGTGTTCGTGCAACTCCTTAGTAAGCACTGTGGTGGGCATGCTCATGTGGACAATTGTACACAAACTGTAAAAACGTATTGGTTAAAATTCATAAAACAATTCAAGACACACATCTGTAGCGCCACAAATTTGGGGTGGTATGGCTACTAACTCACCTAATTGGTTAAGTATACAGACCCCAACAGTATCCGGCGGGTTAAATAGCGCATTGAACCTTCAAGTATCTGGCGGGTCATAGGAGGAAACCGCAATTTAAGGCCTGTAACTGGTAGTGTGTGTCACATGCTAATGGTTCAACAACAGTCAAGACATGGTTATGGGTTAGCGGATCAAATGGAGCCTGAGTTGTTGGCCTGTATTAGGAACTAAGGGTGCAGGTATGCTGGCCCAAGGTGGTCCCTTACAACCTGGCTTCAGCCTCAACCCTATAACTCTACAGGGTGCGGCGTGTAGTTACACGAAGTACGGTGTTTACACCAGGATCATGCAGAATCCGAGTATTTATTGAGTCTGGTAATGACCCAAGGTTCACGGGGAACTGAGTCGTTGGCCCGTATTCAAGAACTAAGGGTGCTGGTACATAGATCCCCGGTGGTGCCTGCTGCGTGCCCCAGGTATCATTTAATTATGCTGTTTGTGAATGTCAGAGTACCACCATAAGTACCCACATATGCCCCTTGCAAGCGACAAAGGTGTCCACTTGAATGCGCCCTGGAAGTCAAGAATGAATTAATTTGATGCTGTAATGGTCAGTATTTTAAAAAGCATTCCCACAATATGTCAAATTTGGATGTCTGTGATAGCCATAGTGCCACTTTGAATGCCACCAGCATGTCATGTTCAGTCGTTTATTTAAAATGCCTATGACAGTCAGAATGTCACATGAATGTACCCTGTTTGTTGCGGTAGGTCCTCTAGCATGCCATATAGCACCATTTAGGGCTCATAAATTGCCCTCACATGCTCACAATGGCCAGTCATTTTTTGTATGGTAGGAATTTGAGGACTCTTAGTAATGGATTGTGATATGAAAGTGAGGGAGAGGTATAAAAGGGAAAGGTAGTGGGTTAGGTAGAGATAGAAGTAAAGGTTGAGAGTGAGGTAGAGGCGGAGTAAGGTAGAAATAAAATTACATAAAGATAGAGAGTGAGTTATATGAAGGTTCACAGAGCGCGAGTAGAGAAACAGAGTGCACAACAGGTAAAGAGTGAGTTAGAGGTAGCAAGTGTGACATACAAAGGGAGTAAAAGAATAAGATACATTTTAACTGAGTAAGTTAAAAGCAAAATATGAAGTGAAATGTGAGACTGAGATGAGGCATGTGAGTGAGAATAAGAGTGAGGGTATTGTAAGTTGAAAGTGAAGTAGAAGGAGAAGTAGGGCAAAGTATGGCGTGGAAGAGTTAGCTAGGTTGTAGTAGAGGCAGAGAGTTAGAGGTTACCACAGTGAGGTACAAATTGAGTCAGAGGTAGAAAGATATGTAAAAGAAGTAAATGTAAATGTGTGTATACTTGTAAAGCGCATTGCCGCCCCACCTCGGGGCATCCTGGCGCTGTATACTGCTGTGGAACGCATCCTGGCTTTCCCTGTGAGATGCCCCCTCCAGGGCACCCCCAAGGTGAAGCCAGGCATCCCAGCGCTGTTGGGGCCGTGAGTGAGAGTTATAAGCAGAGAGTTACATAGATGGTGAGCAGAGGTACCGAGAGAGTTAGAGAAAGTGGTAGTGCTTGAGACTGTGGCAAAAGTTGTGAGGTAGAGGATGAGAGTGATGTGAAGACTGACAAAGGGATAGTGAGAATGAGGTAGTGATAGGTGTAATAGGCCGCTACAACCGGCAACATGATGGGACAGTTGATTTGCTTTTTTGCTTGATCATCAGATCACAGATAATGTTCTTCTGGTACTAAGCTGTTGCATAAAGCACCCATGGAACTTCTGTGTAACGTAGCTCATTCGTCTCCTCCTTGTCCCACAAAGCTTTACAGTCATGTCACTGTATACCAGGGACAGTGCTGAGTTGCCCTGGGATGTGTAGACAGGAAGACCAAAATTGGTTGTTGGCTGTAGCACCTTTAAGCAAAAATGACACTATGCCATTTACTTAAGTAACAAACAATTTCTCATACTTCTTTTGAATTAAAAGGGCTGCTACTGATATTTTATAGATGGTAGGGTGGAGACCCAACACCCTTCATGAACATGACATCACTGCTGCATAAAATGTTAGCTATCACCATATTTCAGGAGAACTCACATACCATTGATTGGAGAAGTTTATTATTGCTCTTGAAATGTTGATGAAGTACAGAATTAAATTGGTGAGAAAAAGCATTATTTATTTATTCATTTATTCTTGGTATTTAATTGGTTGGCATTCATTTGGACATCAACAACTAAATAAATTAGATGCCTTTCGTTTTTAAAGGAATTGGACAGTAAACTAATTTAGAGTCTGACATAAAAAAGATATGTTTTAACTTAGATAGACAGGTGTCTTTTCCACTGTGGTTTAATAAAACTCTTAATGAAACATCATATCATTTGAATATCATTTCTATTTAACATTAAAGTGAAAGGACTGATACTAGACGCAATATCCAACTTACTCCTCAATTTCTGCAATTCCCTTCTGTTGCAAAGTCATCCTGTGCCCTGGGCACCCCCCCATATTTTGCTGAGTGATACTGATGGCAACTGATTTTGACTGACCCTGGGCTCTGCCTAACCAGGCCCAGGGCCAGTGCTAAGCTGAAAGAGACACATTAGAATGCAGTTAAAATACATAACATACACTAGAGTACACTATGGTATGGTAGGGTACCCACTATAATTGACATGACCTACCCCATAAGCCCCTGGCATATAATTGGGCAGGGGATTGAAACTACCTAGAAGTCCCCAGTACCCTGGGTCATGGCAGTTTAGAGGCCAGTAGCTTTTTCTGCACTTGCATGTGTACACTGCTGAAGCCTGAGCTCAGTTTTAAAACAGCCCTGGGTGCCAGGACTGCTTTTAAAAAGTACATTGTGCCCAAACTCGACTTTCGTGGTAGGGGCACTTAAAATGGATAACCTACAATGTGTTGGCCCATTAGGGACCCCCAGGGACTCCCCTAGGTATCCAAGGGTTGAGGGGTCAGATATGTATAAAGTACACCCTTATAAAATAAGTTTTGATATGCCTGGGAAAAGTGAAATTTCACATTTCACTACCCACATTGTGGTAACGTGCTGCTCAAATTCAACTTTGATGCTAGGAGCACTGTGGAAAGAAGATCTGCAATATTTCATCAGATTCAGAACCCCCTAAAGTCTTCCCTAGTTGCCCGGGGGGAGGGTTGCTGTAGGAATTAGGGAAAGACATAAAATATGTTTTTATAAACCCTGGTGCTAGAAAACTGGCCCAAGTCATTTTCCCCATTGCAAGTCCCAGGCCCTATAGGTTAACATTGCATGAAGTTATTAAATAATAACTACTGAAAGGAAGGAGATAGAGCTACCATTCAAAGACTTCTCAGAATAGTATTGCTAAATCCAACAGTATCATATTGTTGAATTTCTCCTAGAGTGTACATACAAGAAGTTATACGACTTTCTTGTTTGTAAGTCCAGATTCCGCCTTCCAGTGGTCTGCTCTGATTGGCCAGAGTTAAGTGGATTAGCCAGGTAGCTTTGAAGAGGTGATTAAAAGCCCCTGGGATTACTAGTTCAGCTGGGAGGGCAGTGTGCTGTTCCATAGGAAAGCCAGGACAGGAGTGGAGTCATAAACCATGCTCTTCAAAGGCAGAGGGGAGGCCTGGGTATCATTACACTTTTGAACCAAAGTCAGGGCTAGGCTTAAGGAAGGTATGTGCAGATGGTAGTGGGAGAGTCTAGGGAAATAAGCCATCCCTGGGGGTGTGTTTAGCCAGGTCTTGACTCTGTTGGAAAATCAGCCATTATGGATTTGGAAGATTTGATGCACTCTGGGACAAAATAATGCCATACTCTACAGGATGTGGTCATCGCCTTGAGGAGTTACCCTGCCCTCATTGGTCAGGGGTGACCTGCTGCTTGACCCAGAAATTGTTTAATATGTATCTGAGAGGGGCAGAGCCCTCTAGATCTGCTGCTTGTAAATGAATGAAGCAAGAAGTGCCCTGCTGAGAAGATTTTGCTGTGCATAGAATTATAAGGCCTGACCTCTGAAGACTGCTCCTTCTGAAACTACAGCCCTGTGGATTATCTTCCTAGAAAATAACTAAAGAGTGGACTCCCTGAAAGCTACAGGTTAAAAGAGCTCAACTGGAACATCACCAACTAAATCCACACCTTGGAGACCCATCAGTGGATTTGTAAGGGTTTTGTACCAGTGGATTGTGGGAACTGAAGTCCTCAACTTTCAAGGATTATCTTGGAGCTTCCAGACCCTTGGAGTATGTTCGAGACACTTTGGTACCCCTTAGGGAACTTCAGGAAGAAGTTCAAGAAGTTTGTAGAACTTTGGACCAACTTTGAAAAAACTCCATAGAGGGACTGACTCAGCCGGGCAGCCGGCCAAGCTACCCAGGTTCGTCCTGCTAAAAGCTCCATTGCTCTAACTTTCAGAGATTGTCCGGGACTAGAGAAAATCCAAAGCCGGCAAACCCTCACCGGATCCGGCTACATGAGCATCGAGAGACCCCGGGAGAAAAAGCTCCAGAAAGGTTTCTAAGTCTGCTCGTAGAAAAGTCGACTGGGAGCAACCGCGAGAGCCAAGCCGCCTCCCTTCCATTGCATGTGGGCCTGGATTCCTGGGTTGTCTCGCTGAAGCAAACTTGAAATATTTCCTAAGTCCGCTCCAGAGTAGGTCACCGGGACCTCGTCACAAGTCAAGTCGGCGAACCCTTACTGAATCTGGACTGGCTGGGAGCTTCAAGGGGCCTTGAGAGAAAAAGCTCCATAAAAGTTTCTAAGTGTGACGGTAAAAACTGAGACCGGGGCTTGCTGGGGGCTGTAGCTGCTCAGTGCTCCATCACGCCCGGCCTGAAACTTTGACTTTGCCCTGGTCTATTGCGAGCAGGTATCACAATATGGTGCTATAATCTTCTAAGTGCTATATTTTAATACATCTTGGAAAATTCATTTCTCCTGTTACCTACATTGGATTTTGGGAACTGAAGTCCTCAACTTTCAAGGACCATCTTGGAGCTTCCAGACCCTTGGAGTAAGTTTGAGATACTTTGGAATCCCTTAAGAAATTTCAGGAAGAAGTTCAAGAAGTTTGGAGAACTTTGGACCAACTTTAAAAAAACTCCATAGAGGGACCGACTCAACCGGGCCAGCCAGGCTGTCTGCCTTCAACCGCGAGCCGGGCAGGCAACCCAGGTTCGTACTGCTAAAAGCTCCATAGCTCTAACTTCCAGAGATTGACCTGGACTAGAGAAAATCCAAAGCTGGCGAACCCTCACCGGATCCGGCTACATGGGGAGCATCGAGAGACCCTGCAAGAAAAAGCTCCAGAAAGGTTCCTAAGTCCGCTCGTAGAAAAGTCGACCGGGAGCAACCGTGAGAGCCAAGCCGCCCGCCTTCCATTATGTGTGGGCCTGGATTCATGGGTTGTTCCGCTGAAGCACACTTGAAATATTTTCTAAGTCCGCTCCAGGTAAGTTCACCGGTACCTCGTCGCAAGTCAAGCCGGTGAACACTCATCGAATCCAGACTCGCTGTGAGCTTCAAGGGGCTTCGAGAGAAAATGTGTGAAGGTAGAAACTGAGACCGGGACCTGCCGGGCTCTGTAGCCCCTCAGGGCTTCATCGCGCCCTGCCTGAAACTTTGACTTTGCCCCGGTCTACTGCAAGCAGGTATCACAATATGGTGTTATAATCTTCTAAGTGCTATATTTTATTAAATCTTTGAAAATTAATATCTCCAGTTCCCTACATTGGATTGTTGTAGTTTTGGTGTCATTTTAAAGATAAAACTGTTCCCTATTATTATAAATTGGTGTTGAACTTTTATTATGTGTTGTGTCTTAACTATTTACCGAAATTGTGTTTTTAAACGCTTTACATACCTGTCTTTGAAGTTAAACCTGTCCGCTTGCACCCACGTTACCAAGGGTTGAGCATAGGAATCATTTTCCAAGACCTATGCTGGTTCCTACCATGTGTTAGTGGCCTTATTGCCAGTGGCAGATCTACATTTGCCCCTACCAATAACCCACTTTCCAACACCTTCACACTAGGATTTCTGGCAAAAGAATCCACAATCTTCTTTCCTTTTAATGGCACCATACTCCTTATGATGACGCTAGGAAGGGGGTATGGCCAGAGAACCTGTGCAGTGCAGAGGCCTCCCTGGATCGAGAGGGGTTGAGCTCCCTTTCCTGAGGTGCCTGCAGATGGCATCGGTCTCAGCTTGGCCTCTGTAGTGTGTGGCGGGAGAAGCATCGCAGCAGCACACATGATGCTCTGACCATAAGTACCTGTGGCCTGCAGTGCCCCTTAGAGGCATGAGTGGCACGTGAAGCCTGGCCCAGCAGGGGGCTCACCCTTCGTGGAGAAGGGGGTATGGAGCATCCTCCTTCCCTCAAGGAGTGAGAAGAGCTTCTTATACAGCACTACGGAGGAATTTCCTGCAAGCTATCGGACATGCTTGGGAAGCGCCGAGGAGGCCTCTGTGGGGCTGCAGCTATTTGGACTGGTGGCCTGCAGCACTCCTGTGTGGTATGGTAGTGACCTCAGGGGGAACCATTGAGGGTGACACTGCATGGTGGTCCCCCCTGAATGAGAGCAGGTGCCCATGAGTAGTGTGAGTGAAAAGGGCTTACTGCCCCACTAATGATGACCCTGAGGGTCGAGGCCTACTGCCAATGGCACTCTCAATGAGGGAAGAGGCAAATTACTTCAGCACAAGGTAATAGAGACCCCAACCCAGAATGACCATGGGCGCACATAGAGAACTCATAGAGTAGTTGCTTGAGAGGGCACCATACTCGGGAGTGCGCCTCTGTGCCGCGGAGGGAAAGGACACAAGGCACTACCTGTCAAGGCTATCAACTTGGATCCAGAGGCAATCCCAGTGCCTGGATTGCATCACACAGTATAGATAGAGCTGGAGCACCATAACATAGGTCTGTCTCCTTTGATTTTGGCTCCTTGGTGATGGGGTGATTCAGGGCCCTGCAGGAATACCGCCCTGCCCCATGAAGGCACTAGGAGGGGCCGCCCATTGTTTTCTCTGCCCCTGATGACTGCCAGACTATGGGAAACACTGCAACCTAAAAAGGGGCCCAAACAGGAAGCTGACCCAACAGCTTCGACAACTCATCCTCCGAAAGATCTTATGGTAACTGTTGTTAATCTTAATGCAATGGTACCTCTAGATATGATTATTGAACCACTGAGCACCAACAAGGATGTAAAGACGTCACTGGGGTCCAAAATGGATGTAATGACAATTGATAAGGGACTCCTGAGGGCGGACCAAGTACATCTGACAGAGAGAGAGTGGGGACCACTGAATTGACACTGGCTGCCATACACCCTACAATGAAGGAACTGCAGGAGCATGTCTGAACACCATAATAGGAGATTACTGGACTCATGACAATGGCTGAAGATGCAGAAGGTGGATCTCGGTGCAACAATGTGCAAGTTGTGAGCCTACCCAAGGGAATGGAGGAACCTAATATGGAACACTTCATTGAAGATTGGCTACTGAACACTATGCTGGATGGGAGGCACTCAATCTTCTTTGTGGAAAGGGCACACAGTGTCACAGAGCAAATCCCGGCTGGGGCCCCACCCAAACTGGTTTTAGCCCACCTGTTTATCTATTGGTACAGAAGCCATGTGATACAGTTTGCGAGCAGCATGGGCCCATGAAATGTAGACAATGGAAAGTTGAATACAAACCCAGACTACACTACAGGAGTACAGATATGCCATAGCTTATTCCTAGCAGTAAAAAGAAAATTCCTCCAAGTAACGTAACTTTATTGACTGTGCAATTACTTAAAATCTTTACAGTATAAAACACATAATCATCCCCCCCCCCACCGGAGTGCCCTTCTCCCAGTAAAACCCTATGTACTACATTAAGATAACATAATGACTGTTTTTGCTACATTATGTTCGTTAAAACTTCTGCTAAAATGTATTTTATTTTTTTTAATTTATTTTTGTTTGTTCCTTGTCTTTACGCCTTCAAGAATCTAGGAAGTGGAGGAGGAGCTACACCAGCAACCTAGATGGCCGCATAAGCTCCCGGCTCCGTCGACCTCCGCCAGCAGCTCGTATATCCTGTTCTCAATCCTGAATTCGCACCAGTCTCCCGGGTTCGTGAAGTGTTCCTGCTTCTAAAGGTGTAATCCCGAGCTTTTTATCTTGTTGGGTGCCAAAGATACGCCGTGTTCCCATTCTCGGCCTAACATCGTGTGGAAGCCGGGGCCTCGATTTTTAGCCTATCCGGGTTGGAGTTGATCAACAACAGCCGCTGGACCTGGACTGAGCCCGGTCCCCCGGAGTGCATCGTAAACTGCTTGTTTGATGCTGACTTTGTGAGCGGTCCACACCGTGGAGACAACAGCGTACCGCACCGGTTGCCGTGTTCGGGGGTCCGACGCCCGGAGACCCTGCCCCTTCCCAGGGTTGACGGGCCGGGGCCCTCGCTGCCGGCGAAGGTGTCGATCTGGCACGACGGAGAGCGCCCATTATTGTCATCGGATTTGCGTGGCCTGTTACCCCGGAGTAGCCGGCCTCCGGGGTTTGAATCCTGCTCTGCCTCTTCGTGAGAGGAGATGGGGCAGACGGAAAGTACGCCATCGCTACAGGCCGTCATGGCCGCCATTGAGGCGCTCCATTCACAATCCACCGCTGTATTCCGGACACTGATCGTGCAAGTGGACAGTATCTTGGGACCGGCACACGACTCTCCGTTTAGTCCTAATACATCTGTGGTACCAGCGGTGCAATGTACGCCAGAGATCGAGGTCCCCGGGCAGAACCTGGATTCAATGTGCTTTGTCGGCCCCCAATTCACACTCAGTGAGCCCGTGATTGTCGCTATCATTCCCTGCTCGATCCTGCTGCCGCCTCGTACAGATATGGACAGTCTTCTGTGCTGTGACAAATTCCGAAGTGACTGTTGGGGAGATTTGCTATTTCTGGACACATTCCCTCACTCGTTTTGTGGCTATCGTGACTTTCTTTCCTTTTGTCGATCCTGCAACACTGATGTGGACTTTAACGAACGTTCCGCCTTTTCCTTTGTGATGGTGGTTCGAGTGAAAGAGACTCTCCCGAAATACCTTACTGGTCAGGGTTGAACTTGAGGGCTTGGACTTGATAATATGGCTTGACTCAATGCCGGGATTGTCACATGTAATGTGCTGGGAGTTGGGTGGTGCTTTGTTATACTCCCCTGATTGGTTTGTATATTTTGCTAAATGTTGGTTCGATTATGTCTCGGGGTGGTCACTGCTGGCGGGGGGTACGGGAGACCGGGGGTGTGTTTGCTTTTACGACATTCCCTCCTCCATCTTTTCCCTTCCTTGGGGTTAGTTTAGTAGGCGACAGGCACGCTGCTAGTGGGTTAGGTCATAGCCATCTGCAGGGGTGCAGGGTGGGGGGTTGAGGGGGGTTTTGTTATTTTTCCTTTCTTTTTTTCTATGACCTTTCTTTTTCCCTTTTCCCTTCTTCACAAGAGATGTGGCGTATTCTCCTGATTTTTATTCATCATATTTGGGTATCGAGTGTCTGGTCTTCATATCCTGTATTCTGAGTGGGCGGGACTCGCTGATGTTTGCTTAGGTTAACTGTAACGTATTGTTTCACCTCTGCCCTACGCTGCTATTGATGTCTTTCAGATGCCTATAATTGTTGTGTATTTTCCTAATTGATTTGCCCGTCCACCATTGCGATATGTTCCTCCGAATGATGCCCGATATGTATATTTTTACTCTTGTGTTATAATTAATAAAAATATATATAAAAAAAAAAAGAATCTAGGAAGTTTTGACGAAGTTCTGCAAGGTTATTCTCATCACAAAGCCAATTGTCAGTGGGAAAGTTCTACACAAGCCCCTTGGCCGACCCTGATATAATTTCTGACTTTGCAAAAGCTCCCTAGGGTAACTGACATCTTACGTTGTTAGAGGACCAGATGGGGCTCATGCCACAATAACAGGACCCTTGGGATCAGTGGCCTTTTGATGGGAATCAAGTGCTGTTCTGACTTGATGAATAAACTTGCCGGCCTTAGCTAGTAGACAGGTCGTAGTTTCCGAAAAGCACCAGTCTGAGGCCTCTCTGCAGGTTCTAAATCCTAGGTTCCGTTGGGCCGGGCGCAGCAGATGATAGCGCTCATTGGCCAACTTTGTACAGCAACACAAGAGGTGTAACCAGGATTCTCTGCGGTAGTTGCATAGCCGGCAGGCGATGGCACAATCAGTTTGTGCCCATTTTGGGTTCAAATCCACGATCCTAAGGGCCAAGAGGTGCAGATAAAGAATTTTCTTTCTCGCCTGAGTTGATAGTGCACATCTTGCAGGTATGGTTGGGGTTTGCCAGATATATACGACTTGTCCAGGGCCAGAGTTAGTGGATTGTGCCGGAGTGATGAGCAATCAGTCTTGAACGAGATGGTCTGGACTTGGCGTCTAACAGTTTGGGCCCAGGCGGAGTAGGGAATTTCATGAAGGGGGAGGCTGTTTCCCTCAATTTTCAGTAAGTCGATGCCTTGTTCCACCTTGGTGTGCCATGGGGTGCCCACTTCTCCAAATATAATTTTTAGAAAGTGTTTGAGGCTATTTTCGGGTGCTTTCAGTACTCTGATGTAATATTTTAACAGGTCCCCCTGTAGTACCAGCTCTGGGCGTTTCAAGCCTATTTCTAGCCTTAGCCTGTTGTTCCTTGCCTGTCTTGGGGCCTGTAGCACAAGTTTATACGCTTTCACCTGGGCCGCGTTGATCACTTTCTCAAATGCTCCTGGGTAGGCTATGTGACCATACGTAATAGAGGGAATCAGTTTTGCCCTAAGTACAGTCAGCATCCGTTCTACTGAAAGACAAGCTAGGCGCTGACTAAGACATCTAAGAGACAAAATTATTTTGTCAATTTTTGGTTTTAGCTCCTTTAAGTGTTTGACTGCGGTGGCCCGCTCTGACACCCAGACACCCAGGTAATCATATGATGAGGCTGTGCTGATTCGGTGTTCCCCCAAGGACCATGTTGTTGATTTTTTATGGTGGTATTTACCGAAGATTACAATCTTTGTCTTGCTCTCGTTGATCTGTAGGCTGTTTTCCTTGTTATATATTGCAAGACTTTTTAAAGCTCTTTGGAGCCCCACCCTAGTGTGGTCCATTACCACCGTATCGTCTGCTTACTGGAGGGTTCCCAGGACCAGCTTCCCCAATCTTGGAGGTACTAAGTTGGTTTCTTTCAGGGCTTGCCCCATGTCTGCTGTATACAAGTTGAAAAGTAGGGGGGCCAATACACTCCCCTGCTTTAATCCAGAGTTGGTATCGATTCTTGCTGTTGTAATTGTTGGACTTAGTTTCACCTGGACCCATGTCCCCTCGTAGAGCGCTTTTATGGCTTTAAGCAAAACTTGAGGGAGCCCCCAGGTTTCAAGTTTTGCCCATAACCAACTCCAATTTACTCGATCGAAGGCCGTGGAATAGTCTATAAAACAACAAAACAAGGGCAACTTATTCCTCATGGTGGCTTGCCTCGAGAGGTAGGAGAGCGCTGTAATGTTATCCAAGGTGGAACTGTTGGCCCTAAAGCCAGTCTGTGAGGGCGGGAGAATGCCGTTCTTGTCCACCCAGTCCTCCAAATCCCTTAAAAGTAGGCGGGCGTAAACCTTGGCTTCTATGTCAAGAAGGGCTATGAGCCTATAGTTAGACAGATTTGAGTGGTCACCCTTTTTGTGTATAGGAAATAGGACTGAGCCTTTCCAAGATGTGGGCAAGATTGCAGTGGCGAATGAATGATTGAATAGCGGGGTGAGTATGGTTGCAAAAAAGGAAGAAGCAGTTTTAAAGACCTGGGCAGGTACACCATTTGGGCCAGGAGCCCCGTCTGTTCTTATGGCCCTAATGTACTTTGAAATCTCCTCCTCTGTGAACTTAACGGGTTGACTGGGCCCTGAGGCGACTTTCGGCGCGCTTTAAGTTTCAATAGTTTCCGCTGCCACTTTGGACCACGCTAAGCTGTCAGGGTTAGTCTGGTTTACCCCACAGGTGTACAGCCCTTTTGCATCTTGTTCCCACACATTCCCTGCGACACTGTTTTCCTTGCGCTCGGCTCTAGGAGTCAGGCTATTAATGTGTCGCCATAGCTTACTGCTGTCATTGTCCTTAATTAGGGAGAACACTTTGAGGCAGTTCTTTTCTGTCCACTGCCTTTTCAGCTCCCAGACTTTCTTTTTGTAAGTGGCTCGAAGGGTAGGGATGGAGGGCTTCTGTGGCAAATGAATGCCTTTCTTTTTTGCCTTAATAGCCTTGTTAAGCGCTTGTTTACTTTGTGTCAGACTCCGCGATTTTTTGCGTCTAGGCCTGTTGTGGTTTTGACTGCTTCTTGGTTGGTTGGTGCTGCCCAAGCTCTTTAGTAAATCCATGGTCAGAGATTCCCAGAAGTGTGTGATATTCTTTATATCTTGTAACTTTAGTGCAGCCTCCCTGCTGGCTACAAACTCTGACAGGCTGTGGCTGAGGTTCCTCCAAGTGGGACTCAAGCACTCTCTCATGTTTCTGACCAAATTGTGAGACTCTGAGAAAACTCACTTCTTCCCATCTCTAGTAGCCTCTTGGGAGAGGCTGGAATGCAAAAAACTCTCTCACTCGAGACTGCATCACCATCCAGTGGATAGACGATACAGTGACCCAAGAGAAAATGGTGCTGGGATGCCAGAGGTAAACCATCCCAAGACAAGCAGTGAGGGAATACACAAAAACAGCAGTTAAACTGCAACTCTGTGCTAGAACTGACCATGGATCTGGAAGATCCACAATAGACTCCCCAGGAGAGAACATGGCATCCACATTGGATGAAGTCATACAGGAACTGCACTTATGGCCGGAACTGACACCGATGAAATCAGACTTCATCATATGATACAGTAGAGTTGTATGCTAGAGAGTGTTGAGTGACCTTCCAAATTTTTTTGACATGAGGGGCAATAGGACATGGGTGAGGGTGTGTGCCTCCCTCTTCCTGGCCCAGAGGGAGGACACACCGATATTAGAAAGGCATGCTTCTCTTAAAGACCCTAGAGCTGGCAGGGTTGTGGTCTGATGGGCCCCCCACTTTCTAGAAGGAGTGTTCCTTGAGTCTTTCCATGGCCGTTCCATGGCCGTTCTTACACTGTCAGAAGCTGTTTTTTGCATCAACCTAGGTGTAGGAGTTAGGGAATTGTTCTGTTTATTGTTCATTCATGTGCAGTGTAAGTCTATGACAGACAACATGCTTAGAGACGGTTGGGCATGTAAACTCACCAGGGAGGTTCTTGGGAGAGAGATGCAGCATCAATATACCGCACATGATGCCAGTTAACCATGCAGGACTGTTATCTAGGTACAATGTGATTACCTGGAATGTGCACAAGATGGCAATTCCAACTCTGACACCAGATTCGCCTTTACCGGAAGCATAGACAGGTATATATGTATGCCTGCAGCAAACACAACTTAATTGAAGCTCGCTAAACTAGCCAAATTGTGGAGGGTACAATTGGTTGGTACCTCTTAATCAGTCGATGTGAGGAGGGGCCTGATCTGGATCTCGCATACGGTGCCTATGGTGATCCACCGGAATCATGTTGACATGTATGGCCGATATGTACTTGTAGAGAGTGCACTGGATAGCTCCCCATTGGTGCTGGTGACGCTTTACACCCCCAGCAGTAACTAGGCTCAGTTTCTTGATGACCTACCCCCATTCTAGTGCAGAATTTATTAACACCCAGATTTTGGAGTCAGGACTTAAACTGTGTGCCAGATGCAGAACGTGACATGTCGATCCTCCACTATGGGGGATGGTGAGCATTAGAGTGGTGCACTATCACATCACGCGGATGGGAGACAGACAGCTGCCTGATTTGTGGCATACTATCTATCAATGAATCAATCAATCAACAGCATTTGTAATGCACACCACTGTCAACCTTAGGGGTATCTGGGCGCTGTGTCTCTATGAAGAGCCAGGTCTTGAGTCTCTTTCTGCAGTCTGCCAGGAAGGAGAATGTATGGAGTTGGAGGGGAAGGCCATTCCAAGTCTTGGTAGCGATGTAGGAGAAGGATGGGTCACTGCTGTGGCAGCAAAAGATGCAGGGTGTGTGTGTGTAAGGGTAAGTGAAGAAGAGTGAAGGTTTGTAGCAGGTTGGTGAAATTTCAGTTGAAGATTGATGTAGGCAGGCCCTAGATCATGGAGGGCTTTGTAGGCATGTCTGAGGATCTTGAACTGTCATCTCTTCTGTATGGGGATTCAGTGGAGAGCTCTCAGGAGTGGAGAGTTGTGAGTTCATTTGGGAAAGTCCAGGATAAGTCTGGCTGCAGTGTTCTGTATGGTCTAGAGTCGTCTGAGGAGATGGGTGGAGATTCCGACATAGAGGGAGGTTGTTGAGGAGGCTAGTGACATGGGCCTGAGTGACAGTCATTCTGTTGTCCTTTGGGATCCATCTGAAGATACTGTGGAGCTTGCAAATTGTGTGGAAGCAGAAGGAGGCAACTGCATTAACTTGTTATTTCATGGTCAGTTGACTGTTATAGATGATGCTGAGGTTGTGTGAATTGTCAGTCTGTGTGGGTGTCAGTCCGAGTTCTGCAGGCTACCAGCTATTGGCCCATGTGGAGGTGTTCTTCCTGAAGATCAATACTTCAGTTTTGTCAGAGTTTAATAGTAGGCAGTTATCTCTCATCTATTTGGCTATGTTAGTCATGGCATTGCAGAAGTTGGGTTTGACATTGGAGGGGTCCTCGGTGAGTGAGAGGATCATTTTGGTGTAATCTGCAAAGAAGAATATGTTGAGCGTGTGGGATCTGACAACATCCGTGAGGAGGTCATGTAGATGTGGAACAGAGTGGGAATGAGGGATGATCCTTGTGGTACATATCATATGGTGTCTTTGTGTGTGGAGGTCAACGGAGTCTTGCTATGTACCTATGTTGTAGAGTCTGTTGGTGAGGATGTTGATGACGGTGTTGAACGCTGTGAAGAGGTCAAGGAGGATCAGGCCCACAGATTCTCTGTGGTCAACGAGTGTTCTTATGTCATCTGTGGTGGCAATTAGCATGGTCTCAGTGCTGTAGTTGGAATCCTGGTTGTGAGGCATCCAGTAGGTGGTTTTGTTCCAGGAACTTGGTGAGCTGCTGGTTGATGGCTTTTTCAAGTTCCTTTTCCGGGTAGGGGAGCAGGGATGTTGGATGATACTTTTTTAGGTCACCAGGGTCGGTACAGGCTTTCTTTAGGAGGGGTCTGAAGTCTGCATGTTTCCATCTGTCTGGGAAGGTTGTTGTGGAGATGGAGGTCTTTAGGGTGTTTTTAAGTTACATGCTGATTGGGTTCATTGTGAGATTGTAGAGATGGTGGGGGCAGGGGTCATTGGGTGTCCCAGAGGGGATACAAGCCATGATCACTGAGGTGGTCAGGATGGTGACCGGAGTCCAGGATGTAATGGTTTGGCTGATGTCTCCTGGTTGGTTGAGGTCATTGGTGTTGAGGGGGGGCGGTTGAAGGTTCAAATTTTTGTAGATGTTGTTAGCATGCTGTGGAAGTAGTCTGAGAGGGTGACACATAGTTCTTGGGAGGGGTGGACGGTGTTCTTTATGGCTGTTGTTTTGGATAATTCTTTGACTATATTGAAGAGTTCCATTGTTGGTCTGGCCACAGAGTCGATGCTGGCGGTGATGGCTGCTTTCTTGGTTTTCTTCATGTGCTGGTGATAGTTGCTGAGGGCTGTTTTATGAGCTGCTTTGCCAGCAGGGTTCTTAGTCGAGCGCCATTGTTTATCCAGTTGATAGCAGTTGTGCTTGGTGGTCCTGAGTTCTTGTGTGTACCAGCTGGCATGTTTGATGTTTTGTATGTTTCAGTGGGGTGACCAGTGCTATCAGTGATCCAGGGGACAACATTCTAGACAGCCTGGTTGAGGTCTGTTGAGGCCTCGGCTTGTGAGGTGATAAGGGCTTGTGACAACTGAGCTTCGATGACCTTGCTCCATCCGTGGTGAGAAGAGAGCTGACACCTGGTGATGTCATGCTGGGTATTGGTGATGGTGAAATGTGTGATAGTGTGGTCAGTCCAGTTGAGGTACGTGGTATGGATGAATTTGATATTGTTGCTGGAGGTGAAAATGGGGTTGAGTGTCTGGCTTTGTGCGTGGATTCGGTGACCAGTTGGGTGAGGCCAATTTTGTTCAGATTCTCCAGGAGGGTGATGGAGTGTGCATCATTGAGGTGGTCAATGTGGAAATTGAGTTCGCCGAGTAGTACATAGTGATGAGAATCAATTGCTAGGGCGGCAATGAGGATGTGGATGGCATTGCAGAATGTTGCTGAGAGTCCCCGGGTTCTGTAGGCAAAGGTGCCTTTTATTGTGTTCTTCACGTTAGTTTCTAGTAGCAAGTTAAGGTGTTCCATGAGAGGCGTGGGGTCATCGTTGGTGATGGTGCATCCGATTGTTTCCTTGAAGATGATAGTAATGCCTCCACCATGCTTGTTGGCACAGTCTCAGTGTATCAGCTTGTAATAGTCAAGAGTGGTTTCAGTGATTTCAGGATTCAAAGGGGGGTTGAGCAACATTTCAGTGATGAAGGCAACACCTGTAGAGAGGGTGGTCCTCAGACGGCCGAATACTCTCACTTCTCACGGGTACACTAATTACACAAATTATTAGACTTCTCTGCAACATGAGGGATTGCACCCCTTTTCTTAGACAAGCGATACTTAGGCCTCGCTATATCTGACAACCATCTGCTCAAGATGGTGGTGGCGTGAGGCAGGCAGCACAGACAGATGCCAGCCTGGAAAGTACACGTCAGGCACTGCAAGACCTGGTGTTCAGGAACACTAAAGGCACACACATTGATCAGTACTTTAAGAATAACAACAACACCGCAACCAGCAGAGGGGTGTAATGGGAAGCATTCAAAGTGGTGATCGAGAGCATGTGTATTAAAACCACACACAAAGTGAAATCTACAATATGCACCGGGCTGTTATAGCTGGAGTGCACAACCCATGCCAGAGAAATATGAGCTTGAGGCAACGCAAGTGGGGAACACAATATAGAGGACACCAGGAATAAAAACAAAGAGCTGAAAGACAAATTGATGGGGGGGTGGACTAAGGAGAATATATAGCCAGACAGCTCTCAGAGGAGGGCAAAGCAGGGCATGTGCTAGCTTGGTTTTTACGGACCAACATCATTAACTCACAAGCAGAATCAACAGGATACTCCCAGAGTATTACAGGATATTGTATGGGACCCCATGCTGCAAGAGTACATTATCGGGAGGAGGATATGCTCCCTGCATCCACGAACAGAGTGCTGATTATAGCACTCCTTAAACCTGACAAAAACCTCCTCAAAGTATGAACTTACAAACCAATATCTCTCCTTAACTTGCATAATAATATTCTTGGGGAAATTATCGTAAACAGATTGGTGTCGTGTCTCACCACCATGGTCCACTCAGATCAGAAATGCCTTAATTCTTAACAGGAACACATTCATAAATCTACGGCGCCTGTTCCGCCTGATGGCCCAGACCCCATAAGCGGGCATCCCATACACAGTACTGTCTCTTAACATTGAAAAAGCTTTCAATACCTTAGGGGGGCCTTAATTGATGAAGGTGCTGTAAATGATGTGATTGGGCCCAGAAACAATTGCAGATACTTTCCCCATAAACAGAGACACCAGGCAACAGTTCCCTTGTCACCAATTTTCTTCACCTTAACTGTGGAGCCACTAGTGGGTTATATTTAGGCACAGAGGTCTGAAATGGGGTCTACCCAGTGGAACTCATGGGAGATAATATCCTAATATGCAGACAATGCACTAGAGTAACAGCGTGAGGCACAGAATAACCTCCTGAAGGTGATGGAGACACTCAGTAGTTCTGGTGAGGTGTCCGGACTGAAACTTCACTGGGGAAATTCATGGCTGTTCCCACTCTGGCAACTTACAGAGGCTAAGAGGGAGGCTGTCCCTGAAGTGAGGCTCGAGTGGAGGTTCAAGACCTTCCACTAATTGGGAGTAAGCATGTTCCACACATAATAAGCCCTCCGCCAAGTGAACTTGGACTCTATACTATCAAATATGAACTAATCTCTGACCTTCTTGAGGGCTTTACCCCTCTCTGCAGTGGATAGAGTGTCCATTACCAAAATGCTGGTGCTCCCCAGACTATTATAACACTTAGCTGCACTCCTGGTGATCCTCCCTAAGGCATTTATATTATATCAGGTTTCAACAGTATACCAACAGACATGATTTGGGGCCCTTCCCAAACTCCTTACCACCCAGAAAGGTGAGGACTGGGTACTCCACATTACGAGTTGTAATATGCAAAGGCCCAATTTTAATGTCCAGCAATGTAAATCGCACCTGTCCCCAACCCAGAGAAGGCAAATGTGCTGAGCGAACTTCAGGGGTGAGCAATAGTATAGTGGCTTCTTGACCCTTCTAGACAGATCAACCCAGTAGGCAATAAAGCCACATTAGCCAAACACAGCCGGCACAAATATGTGCAACCCAGTAAGGGTATACCACCCTATTCACATAGCCTCCCACCATAGGTCCTCCCCAACACAAGTAGGGTAGTCAAAAACCACACTACCCCCCCCCCCAGTCAGAAGAGGGACTGAAAGTGATGGGCAATACATACATGCACAATCCATAAATGGTGTTCAATGAAAAAGAGGAGAAATATGGTATAGATGGGGACTAGTTCCTAAAGTATAATGCCCGAGCAGGGTTATCAGGATGAAGTGAGGTCGAGACCATAAAGAACCAATGATATCTTGTACACTACATTTAATAATTACCCTCAGCAATGACAGACGAGCTGTCACCTGATATATGATGCCCTACTAGAAATCCACACCTCTGAGTAGCCCCACTTGGTGACCAATGGACACTCAGCGTAGAACAGCAACTAACAGAGAAGCAATGGAAGCTTGCCTCGTCACACATCAAGCTAGAGTCAATAAACCCATGATTCAAGTATACAAAATTCAACTCTGTACATTGCACATATCTGATACCAAAGCAACTCAATGGCATGTTCCCTGAGACGTTGATCAATTGCCACTGATGCCAGAACCTGGAGGCCGACTTCTACCATATGATATGGACTTGCGCAGCGATGACAAGGTACTGGACAGACATAATGGGCAACAATGCTTAAAACACTTGCAAAGTTCTGGCAGTGGACCCATTCCTGTTCCTATTTGGCATAACAACACGCAAGAAGAATAAGCATGCAGGGCACTTTATAGACCGAGTGCATATTCTGGCCATGACAAGTACAGCAATGGTCTGGAACCCCCCCCCCCCCCCCCCCCCTTCACACCACAAGTGATTCAGTGTTGATTGCTGCCGGACTGCAGGGACGGTATTCGTGACGGAGCTCGACTAACATTGAGGAGGTGGGGCTTAATATGGTGCCACACGAATAGCGGTATTGAGAAGATGGAATGATATTTTACCTTTCTGACACAAACTAAAGGATCCTGCAGTATTACAATGACTAAAGAGTCAAAGATCAACCAAACAAGGATAGAAAAGTACATGTCACAGACATGTACTAAATAAAGAAATTGGGACTTATGATTGCACTACAAATAGCCTTGAGAAAGCCCGAAGAGGGCGAAACGCGCGTCGGCTGTGGATCATAACGTTTGCAAAATAAAAGCTTGAACTTTCAACATCGTTTGATTTTGTGGAAATTGGCTTCTGACTATGGATATGGACTGTGTATAAAACGCTAGAATAGCGAAAGGATCAAAGTGACTATTGTGGAGGTGCACGGGTGTTTTTTCAACTTTGTGATAACCTACAGCCCGAATTGACGTTGGGGCAGTGGGTGACTGTTTGATGTATTTTGTGGATGTACATCCAATGCCAAAGTAGCACTCCGTATTGTTTATGCTGTGTATAATTTGATTGACTTGGACTAGTGAGAACTTATGTTGATGTGCGAGTCAAAATAGCAAATCCACTGTTCTCTTGTGTTGTGCTAATTTCCTTTAAATTGGTAAGTTAGTTTGTATGATGCAGCAAGACATTACAGTACATTAATACATTGCAAATAACATCCATAGTTGAGATTCTACTTAGTTTGAAAACATTTTGCCTTTCACGTTTGAAATGGTATTTCTGAAAGTTAGGGAGTTACACCTAGTTCAAATATATTTACGCCTATTTGAGAAGTATAAAGTGTCACGAGGAGCAGTGCTAAACATCCACTGCACTATATTATTGCTCTACTTGTGAATACATTCCTCTCCATCACACGTTCACCTGAAAACATTTCATGGTGCAAAAACCCTTTCTCTTCCACCCAACATAAACCATGGAGATGTTTGTGGAATTTCTCATCAAATTTGTGGATTCAGTAGAATTGTTCTTGTTGTAAATCTGAATGACAAGTAGGGTGAAACATAATTTGTAAGGCATGTGAATACTCATAGCGTTGTCCCTTATGGATATTTTATACATTACTCTAGTCTATGCCTCTTCCCCCTTTCCAGACCCTTGTCTAACACATAAGGCCATATGTACAAAAGGTTTTAGCAGTTGCAAATGGAGAATTGGCCCATTTGTGATGCTAAATAACCTTTTCACATGTACTAAACCTATTATCTGAGTTGTTATTCAATTACAAAATTGTAAACTAGAGTTGGCAAGACGGTATTAGGATGGGAGGTGTAATGGCGTCCCTTCCTATTAGCGAGATACGGGGAGATGTATGAATGTTCTGTGAACGCAATGCGATCGCAACACATTTGCAGTTTACCACCAACTTTATGTTGGTGGTGACCCATTAGCAAAAGATAAGTGGCTCCCAAAGGACCCCTTCTCATTTGCAAATGTGGGTGCAAACATATTTTAAGAGCTGGCTACTCTTAAAAAATGAACGGAAAACTTTTCATTTTGGTTTATGAAATGCGTCCCATTTTCCTTTAAGAAAATGGACTAAATTTCCCCCCCACCCAAAAAAAAATGCTTTATTGAAAAAGCAATCAAACCCATGCAGGCCACCATTCCTGTGATTTTGGGCATTCACAATAGGTCGCAAATTGTGACCTGCCTCATGAATATTGATGAGGCAGGAAAACTGCTGCTGATGTTAGTTTCCTATGCACGAGTTGTCTGGGGCCTCCACCCACCACCAACGTTGTAGGACTACAGCTGAAGACTGAGCCTGTGTTCGGACCCGTGACCGGAGGAGGAGGAGTGAAGAGCGAGGAGCGAGGGCTAGAGCCGCTGTGTGGAAGAGTAGCTTTTAACCTGGGTTTCGTAAATCCAAGACTGAAAAGCCGAAAAGAATCCAGAAGAGGCCGCCTGAAAAGGTGGCTGCCAGGGGGGTTTTGTGGCAGTGCAGCCTTTATCGCACTCTCGGTGCGAGGATTTCTCGGAGACCTTACCGGCACCTGTACCTGCACCGTCAACGAGGTGAGATCACTGGGGGGCCGAATCAGAACGAAAAACGCAAGCACGGCTGCCGATAGAGGCGGCCGCGAAGTAAGAGCGGGGGCGGCGGTCCTTGGCTGGTCCGACTAGGTCTGACAGCGCCTGTGGCCCCCCGTGTGCTCCGCTTCGGTTTACCAGTTTCTGTGAGCTCTTCTGAAACCCTTCCTTTCCGCTCCCTCTCTCCTGGCGCTGGGAGGATACCAGATCAGACTTAGAACCGCTAATAATTATTTACAAGTTGACAAATAGAAAGGTGGTGTGCAACTTGCTAATAGGATAGGGGGGAACACCCTTTTCCCTGCTGCGCACTTTCATTCTCCAACTACAGAACGTGACTCATCAGCAACAACTTAAAAAACCCTCCCCTAACCCAAGCCTAAATAAAACTAAATAAAGTGAAGAAGTGTCCTCCAACTGATTAAAAAAAATAAAAAACAACAAAGCGGCATAGAAGCCCTACAAGGCGGCAGAGGATAGAGGATAGTAAATCTCTACAAAATCAGGGGAGGAAAGTAGAAAACAGAAAACAACAGAAAATAACATAAGCAAGAGAGCAAAGGAAACATCTGCTTTCACCACGATGCGCACAAGGAGTAGCACCCAATTACAATCCTCTCATCGTCCTCACAAGACCGCTAAACGGCAGAAATCAAAACTGCTGTACCCGCAAGAGGCTGGTCACGGTAATCAGCCCCCTCCTCACCCCCTGCGACTCGAAGGAGCAGCTGGAGTAACCGGAGTGCATTCCAGGGAGCAGATTGAAGCGCTAAAGGGGGAAAAAATGCCAACAATCACCCGCTTACATCCTTCACACCTCTCACATCCAACTAAAGGGAAAAACAATTACACTGGCGACATTAGAGACCATTTCTTTCGTATTGATCAGCTAAATAAAAGTGCCCTTTATCTTCCATGTGGTAAGAATACAAGCTCCTCCAACCAATTAGTAACATTTTCAGCCTCTCTTGACTTGGTCTCTCTCTATCCTGAAATAATCGTTTGTGGCAAGGCTACAGTAACCGCTTTTCCCAGCCCAAAACTACCTTTATATCCCTCAGACAATCAATTTTCACAATTTAGTCCAAATGAATCGTCAAAAATCATGCTTCCTCTGGTTATGTCACCCCCCCTGGCTCCGCCGAACATCCATAGAGCTGCCTATGAACCAGACCCTGAGAAAGAATACACGATTTCTCAAAGGGAAAAAGACAAAATTCCAGCGCAAAGCTTTCGACATCGCAAAGGTCGCTACTCAATGAAGTCGAGCCAAACCCACTCAACGGCCCTCCGGACGATCGCACTGAAAAACACAGCTTTGATCTTCCCTCGCTAACATCTACTCCGTTCCCTTCTGTGGAAAAACACCTCTGTCATTCTAAAAATAATGATCCAAGCAAACACGAGACCAAAGCAAGCACCCTCAACGCCCCCCAGCACCCACCAACAGCTGTAACGTCGGAACCAAAGCCTGTAGCTCCTACCAAGACGCAAATAAAAATATCCAAAAGAATCAAACATTAAGTTACTCAGACATCAATGTACCTTCTGCCCACCTTTTCTTCTCTGAAAAAAATCACTCCCCAATAGGTCTCAGCCAAGGGGACTCGCACGATACTCCAGCAATGCTCAAAGTCGAGGCTCTTCTCTTAGCTATCAACCAAGCTTTGAACTCAATGGCTAACGCAGCACATATGCATGCTGATAAATTGGACGCCCAGATAAACATTCTACAATTAGTAGCAAACTCAATAATGGGAATAGACTTAAACTGGAGCAATTAAACTCTCTGATACGAAGAGTCCAAAAAAACGTGGCTCAAAATCAAATCCTAAATTTGAACTCAAGCCAAGAACCAAACGAAAATACAAACTTAAAATTATACCAAATGCAAAATGGCTGTAATTGTGAGCCTCTATTAAAAAAATTAGAATCATTGGCGGCAATAATGTCCACTCTAATTGAAGATCTGGGGAATGAGACCCAGACTAGGCCTCTGAAAACGTGTATTTCCCCAAGTCCTCAAACTCATGATAAACCTATTATAGCAAAATCAGGTCTAAATAGTCCAGAGCTCCCAAGCTGCAACAAGAGTGACATGAAAACGGAACAACAATCACACCATGTTAAATCAAACATTCAACACGAAAAGCCCCTCATTGCAGTTCAAGAAAGCGCTTTAGACACTCAAAGAAAAGTGTCTGGCAATTTACTCTGGCAATGAATCTACTCCAAATCCACAACCACCGAATGTCCAAGAAAAAAAAATCACGTCACTCAACACTGAAGTAGTGTCACCCACCCCACGAGTCTCACTAGGCCTTCAAATATGACCACACAAACCTTGATGGATGGGAATCCCTTGTCTAGAAAGAATAAGAAGAAGTTAAAGAAACTAAACAAAGAAAAAAAAAGGCATTGCACTACTACAGTGGCTGGGAACAAATAAGAGTGACTTAATCATCAACTCAATCGTGCAGTCTGTAAAACTAACCCATCATACTGAAGAAAAAACAGAAAAACCGAATGTGATTTTAACAAAGATCAATGATGACCACAATACCCAGCCTGACCGAGTACAGAATTCATCAAACCTAAGGTATAAAAAAGAAACTACAAGCAGTAGTAAAAACAAAAAATCTTATAATAACTTCCCTAAGCAAAATGAAAATTCTATCAAACTGCTCAAAAAAAGTTCTCTGTTCTCCCCAGGTGCTAAAAAACCTACTAATCAGGAGCCAACCCAAAAAATAACAAATCATATTGACGAAATTCTAGTGAGAGGAAGCGACCTGCCTACAGGCGTCTCCCCCTCGATTTTCAAATCGACTAACCAAGACAACCCAGAGTATTCACTCAATGAAAATTCACTTACGGACCCTATAGAGTCACACAAAAAATATGAAACTTCGCAAAAATCAAAGCCTAACCAGCGAAAGTCCCCTTCCCTGTCTCAACGATACAATAAAATATCACTGTACCCAGAATAAGTATCCCAAGGTAAATGGGATATTTCAAATGGAGGAAATATTTTAAAGCTATGCTTGCAGCTCCCGGGCCTAGAAAGCATAAAATCAATGGACATCGAAAGTGTGGCCTTCATGGACCGTGAACAGGGACAGATAAATGAATCAACTGTGGTAACTTTTTATAAACCTGAGCAGGCGGCAATCCTAATGAACAACAAAAAACAACTGACTGAATGGGGCGTTCAGGCTAGCCTCTATACCAACGCCAAATACCCAGATTTTCTAAAAAACATATGCAAAGCTCCAATGGTCGGCAGTAACAAACTAGAACAAAAACAGGATAAGAATATTCAGCAGATATCTTCAACACTAAGTGGCCCCCGACAAGGAATAAAAACCGCACCCTGGATAGAGAATCCACTTAAATAACAGCTACAAAAGTAGGGGGACCGCACAAATGCGTACTTAAGCCTCATAAATCCCAATATTGGTCCTGGCTCTCTCAGACCTTAGGGTAATACACAGAAAACATTGAACGAAGAAAAAATCAACTATGATGTAGCCCACTATCTTAATATATGCTCTTGGAATATCCGGGATTTAACGAAGGAGAAAATTGAACGATTAACCACAGGCCTCCAGAAGACCCAGGACAAATTTGCTCTCTAAGAAACTTGGGCCCTCGAAAATACCTTTTGGGAAGACTTCACTGTTATCGAATCACACGCTATTCCATCTGCTGTAGGTGGTCATGCCTCTGGAGGTGTGCTGATCGCCGTGAAGAACACTCTGGTTGTAAACCTATTACCACTCTATAAAGGCTAAGGCGACTACATCTTTATCAGCATCGAGACCCAGTGCCAAGAAAAGGAAAAATTAAAACAAAAAATCATCCTCGGTTGTGTTTATTTGCACCCCTCCCAAATAAGACGAGAGGTTACATTGAGAAAAATGCTTCCTGATATAGCCAACCTCGAAGTTTACTTTCCAAGTGACATATGGCTGGTAATGGGTGACTTCAACACCAACCTAATGGAGGCTGATTGCACCCCACTTTCTCAACCATCTTCAATTAACGATATGTGGGCAATCCCGGAGATGAAATCTCAGTTCCAACGGAAGGAAGCCAAAGGGATAAAATTGGCAACACAATTGGGGGGTGCTAGAGGGCGCACTGCGGGATGGCTGCCTTGTGAAGCAGCTCCGCCGGACGGACTAAACAACGTACAATTACGGCGGTAATTCAATGGTGCCGATAATGCTGAGCCTATAGACTGATGCGGGAACATCCAGCGCCTCCTTGGATGGTAGCGAGATGCATTAATACGGGCGGTACAAGAGGTAAATGCCGATCAAATGCCGACGGACCCCCGCTGACTGATTGGCAATGTGAGAGGGTAAGATGGCGGCTGCACAGCATTACATCGGAACTCCCGACCGCGCCGCGAATGTCCCTCTGAACAACCTGGGCGCCTGAGAATTACATCGGGTGGTATTCAACTCAATATCTCTTTGTCACGGCTGCCACTATAACCTGCAGGATTATGTCTAATGCGAATGCCTAAATACGATCTCGGGAGCAGTTACACTAAGATGGCGGCGGACAGACGCTGATTCGAGGCGTCAGTTGATACAACCCCGGGCATTGCAGAAAATGCTACCTCCATCTGCAGCGTGAATCGCGCTGTACTTGAATTCGGACACCCGAGCTACTGAGAGTGGCGGTTGAATCCCACTGCAATACCTGCATAGCGTGAACTGCCAAACACGGGTTACTACACCAAGATGGCGGCACCCGCAAATTTGACACACTCGGCAAGCTGCCGCGCCTGATCACTGTGTCTGCACCTGCTTGCAGATTTAATTGGAACCGCCTTGTGTAGTCCATACCCAGGTCGCATGCTGCTGAAGGTGGCCTCATATGCTGCCAGTATCATATGGCATACGCGCTAACAATCCATACTAAGGTACCCTTCATGCTTGCGCCTACTGAGAGGTACTTCCCCACATTGCAACCTCCATTTTAAGGAACAACACTCGGATGAAAGATAAGCACACAGGTTGCCTTTACCAGAGGTGACTCTGACTGTCACATATGATTAGCAGAGAAGCACCAACAAGCGAAGATACCTACATTCACGCGGCAGTAGTATAAGAGCATATCTGTGGGGAACCAACTACGACACACAAGTTAGCAGGCAGCGTGTAATCGGAGGAAGTCTTGGCGGAATATAGGAAGAGGGCCACTTCACCTCTCGAAGGAAAAAGTAAGTGCCTGGGAGGATGATTGCAAGCATATGCGCTAACTTCAACATGGGTGTGTAAGCCGCTAATTCATTGAACAACGGAAGGAAGGCACAGATTGGATAGATTGTGAATAGCGATCCAAAGCTGACTCAGGAACAAAAGGAGGAGGACTGCGACCCCAACTACCACGCACTTCCTCAAGATAAGGGAAAATGGGGAAGCCTGAAAAACAGCAACCAAAACTCACGTTTGAGCCGCGAAGATTGGTGAGAGGCCCGACCACTTCTGGGGACAGTGACGCTGGCGCGGAAGGTGGCGCCGATAATAACATGGAAGCCATCTTAACGGCAATACAAACTAGCCTCCAAGACATAAATGGCAAACTAGATCATCTCACTTGTCGTGTGGACTCAATGGCGATAAAGCTAGACAAACAGGGCGAAAGACTGGATGAAGCTGAGAAACGGTTATTGGCGGTTTAGGATGAAACACGAGTAAGCGCCGCAAAAAGTAGTGAGAAGGACAAGTTACTAGACCTACTTAGAAACAAAACTGAAGATTTGGAAACACGGTCAAGACGCAACAACGTCCGCATAGCGGGCATACCGGAATCTACCAACACCGGGAAGATGGAAAAATATATAGAAGATATGTGCAAATCAATCTTCGGAACTGAGCAGCTGTCACCCATATTCATAGTGGAACGAGCCCACCGATACCTGGCGCCTAAACCTCCAGTGGGAGCTACTACGCGACCTGTGGTGGCCAGGATTCTGAATTATCGAGATCGGGATGACATATTACGGATGGCCCGGGAAAAGAAAGACATTGAATATCAAGGCAACGGGATCACACATACGCGGTCCAGCAGGCAAGGAAGGAGTTCAATACTGCAAAATCAAAATTGCGCTCTTTGCAAATCGACTACGAGATGCTATATCCAGCGCGGCTCAAAGTTAACTGGAAAGGGACAACTACCATACTTCCTACGCCGAAAGCCGCCCATGAGTTTATCAAGAAAATTCATGAGCAGAGAAAACAGCACAATCACGAAGAGCAAGACCAAAACGCTGAATGAAGCCAGTAAAACAACGTTCTGTACCAGATGAGACACCGTGAGTATATATGATGTATCTTGAAATGCCAATACAAGGTAAGAATGGACAGAGGTGCGGAGGGCATAGAGGTTGCGTTGGCACAAGACCGTATCATACACGATTCCTTCCGTTATGGTGGCAGGTCTGTACGACACACTAGACGGTGCTGAAAGATGACGAGACATTGGGACATTTAGGTGTACAACGGTACAGACTCCACCTGGTCACATAGCAGGGTTTTGTTCCTGAGGAACCATACTGCAGTCTCACAGTTGGATCCACAGACTGATATACCCCATTTGCAAACACCTGTTAATCGACTTCACCTGCATATATACAGTAAAGTAACAGAGGAGTAGACACAACACTGGTTTACTGACGATCCAGGGCTGGGGTGACCAGAGGTGGAAGTCTAGACAGTAAGCCTTTCAGACTGTGGGCTCTAGAGGATTGATATTTGGGACATACTGCGAACACCAGTTCACATGATTGCCACGGACAAGACAGCACGCTGAGAACTATATAAGGGGATGAGACACAACCACGGCGGTGGCGGACTGCGGGGGGAGATGTACGGTGTATTGTGAGGCAGGACGGAATGCAAAAATATGAGACAAGATGTTTGACCTGTTTAATTCGCTGTTGTTTATCTACGAACATGCTAGTCCTGAATATATGGGAGACAATATTTCTGATGTTACTACATAGTTTGACAGTCTACTACCGTTCAGCTTACAAGATTAGACCAGTAGACACTATCTAGCAATATGTGATAGTCCGTCCACATCCATTAAGTTGGATGGAGATGTGTGTACTCGGCGAGCCTCCACAAGGGAGCTCCCCGACCTGAATTCTAGTTATGAAAAGTTCTATGTTTGGGTATGGCGGCGGCAGGATTGGGCTGCTGTTGTGGGAGGGGGGAGGGGGGGAAGGGCACTGTTAAATTGATGAAACCAAAACACTTGAGAAGCATTGCTACATTTTGGAGGAAGCACATTGTAAGAACTACACAGTTAAGGTACATAGGACAGCGACAGAATGGCATGCAGATGACCGCTGAGGTTACATCTCAGAACTCTCAACTGGGTGAATCATATAACGGTAACACGCGACATGGCAGATAAAACGAAAATAACTATGATAACATGGAATATACGGGGCCTCACTAATCCTAAAAAAATAAGGCAGATTTTTGCTAGCATTGATAGATGGCATGGCGATATCATTATGTTACAGGAAACTCACATGGCACCATATGCCTCTAAAACTATAGGCACACGCTGGGCAGAAAAGGTATACCATGCTGCCTACTCTTCTTACTCCAGGGGAGTGTCAATCATGATAAAAAAGGGGACGAATTTTCGAGTGGAACATGAGGTAACAGACAGAGAGGGCAGGTATATATTGCTAAAAGGGATACTAAGGGGACAAAATGTGGCTCTATTAAACACATATGGACCTAACACTGATGATCCAGACTTTTTTCACGCATTATGGAGACATTTACAGGAGGATCTAGATAGAACATTATTCTGGGGAGGAGACTTTAATTTGGCATTCAATGACCGACTGGACATATCTGGCTCGACCATAGAGCACCACACTAAAGCACGGGCCAAACTGCTAGACGTAATATCCGACAAACAATTGTATGGTATTTGGAGAGTGAAGCACCCAACAACACACATATTCACACACGTGTCTGCAGCTAATAACAGGTGGTCAAGAATAGACTACTGGCTAGGGTCTGAGCATGCACTGTTATGGACCAAAACACTTCAACACCCCCCGAAGACATTATCGGATCATAACCCAGTGATATTAACATTGCAAATCCTGCAATATACACCACCCTCATATAGTTGGAGGTTCAATGCAACTGCGCGATCTATGCCAACACAATAGCCAGAGAAATCACAGAGTATTTCAAGCATAATGAAGGCACGACATAAGATACAGGATTACTGTGGGAAGGTTTTAAAGCGACCATAAGGGGGGTCTGCATCAGCACGACCACAGGCATACTGTGTGACATACGATCACAGTTAACACGATGCGAAAAACGACTGCAGGAACTAGAAACTACATACAACAGTACATGAGACGTGACTATATTGACCGATATTAGGCAGACTCTCACAGAACACCAAACATTTGCACGAGACGAGATCAAATATACACATAAGCGCCCAGCGGCTCGACGATTTGGCGAAGGAGGTAGGGCGGGTAGAGTGCTAGCTGCAAAAATACATGAAGCCAGAGGCACGCAAACGGTGTTACAGATTACGGGTCCCGATGGAGGTACGTGCACAGACACTTGGTCCATCTTGACTAGTTTTGTCCAATCATATGAGGCCCTATACACAGCACAACCTACCAAATCAACAGCTGAAATATTCGCATATTTGGAGAATGTGGCTATCGCATGGCTATCAGACGTACAACGACAGTACTTATCCCTCCCAGTAACTGTAGAGGAAGTAGTGGACACGATCAAATCTTTGCCTAATGGCAAAGCGCCGGGGACGGATGGGACCACCGGAGAATTTTACAAGCAGTACGCAGATATATTGGCTCCGCATCTGGTAAGAATGTACGGAACAGCTTTCGAAACTGGCATTTTACCCCCCAGTTTACGGGAAGCAGTGATAATAGCATTACTGAAGCCCTATAAAAATCCAGAAAAATGTGACTCATATAGACCATTGTCACTAATCAATGTAGACTCCAAGATTTTGGCAAAACTTTTGGCTAATAGGCTACAACCCCTTATGACCAAGCTGGTATAGCCTGATCAAGCAGGCTTCATCTCATCTCGATCCACCTCACACAACACGCGAACACTATTTGCTTTGTCGCATTACCTGACTCCTAACACTAAGGCAGTAGCGGTTATGTTGGATGCTGCCAAAGCGTTTGATTCTATCGAATGGCCTTACCTAATAGCAGTTTTACAGAGGATGGGATTCCCCCCGATCTATACCCAATGGATACAACTTCTGTATACCAGGCCAGTCGCTAGAGTCCGAATAAATGGCTATATATCAGAGGCATTTGAGATTGAACGTGGAATACGACAAGGATGTTCCCTTTCCCCCTTATTATTTGCCCTTGCATTAGAGCCGCTTGCTTGTAAGGTCAGACAATTACACCATCACTCTGCATTGCAATTCCCAAGTCGCCCACTGCACATCTCACTCTACGCAGATGACATGGTGCTTTATGTAAGGGACCCAGAACAGCATTTGACGACCTTAATACGGGAATATATTCAGTTTGGTGGACACTCGGGCTTACAAATAAATTGGGACAAATCCTCCATTATACCTCTCACTGACTCTACTACTCCACATGAAGTAGAATTTCCGCTAGAATGGCAGACTGACCCTATCAGATATTTAGGGGTGTGGTATCAAAGGGACCCAGAACTGGTTATACGCACTAATTATGGCAGAGTCATATCCGATAGAGAAGATAAAATAGACAGATGGGTACAACTTCCATTCTCGCTAGCTGACCGTATAGCACTAGTAAAGATGGTGATATTACCTAAACTGCTCTACTTATTTAACAACACTCCTATCCGCTCGCCGATGTTAGTCTTTAAAAGAATCACGACTATGGTTTTGAAGTTAATATGGGCGGGGAAACAGGCGAGGATCAAATTGCGCATGCTCACACTACCATATGCAAGAGGAGGCCTAAACATACCAGATTTTTATTTGTATTACTTATGTGCACAAGCACAATACGCTACCCACTGGTATCATGAAGTTCCATACCTGACTCACACAGCGGTGGAAGAGGGAGATGCGTCTCCGGTCCCGTTGGATGCAATTGTCACACATAAGAGACCACCATTACATGAGCGTGATATAAACACCCTTGACACGACTGCTGCAGCGTGGCACACACTAGGAAGACTAGCGAACAAACTACTTTTATATGCTCCAGCTCTCCCGCTTCACCATCACCCTGCAATATCAGTGACAAACGAAAAGCTGGGTATGGACTTACTAAAACAAGTGGGAATAGTCACTGTGGGTGATTTGTACACAGATGGGGTCTTTAACACCAACCCGGACCTGTCCTACATTCAAAACCAATCAATGCTATTTCAATTCAATTACTATAGATTAAAGAGAGCTGTACGGGATTTATACCCAGATTTTCCCAAAGAGCCCACACAGTTACATACACTACATCATATCATCACGTCCCCTAATACCACACACTTGGTATCCCGACTCTATAAACTTGCGCAAGATGAAATCGGCCATACATCTCAAAAGGCTATGGATAGATGGAATATGTCCCTGGAAGATCCACTAACAGAAGACGAATGGCTAATGACCTGTACTCTAACACAATTGTTGACGCCGAACGGGAACCTACGACTGCTTCATGTAAAATACATACACCAAACATATTACACACCAGCCAAACTTCACAAATATGGGTTAAGAATTTTACATCTGGCATGGAACTTTGTAAAAATAACTGACTATTGGCAAAGGGTTACAGGAACATTGACAGACATGCTTGAAGTTCCGGTGACCTGTACTGTTCAGAGTTGCTTGTTGGGGCTAGTGCCGAATGTGAAAGCTTTGAAACGTAAATTCTGCATTATAGCACTACTGCTCGCAAAACGTAGAATATCCTTATGCTGGGACAGTAGACAGACACCATCCATTAAACAATGGATTGCGGACATGGCGTATTGCCAAGACACAATACGCACGTATGAAGAAGAGCTGCCAGCCCGATCAAGATCACGTGATTACGGGGTATACCTCACAGACTATTTAAGAACTCAGGTGACGAACATTGTTGATGAATAGAAAAATGCTGTGAGATGTACAAATCTGCATGTATCTACCACTGTTCTTTTGGTCGCATATGTACATTCCATCACGATGTATCCGAAATAGAATGCTGTAGTGTACTGGTTTGATTTCATTGAGTGTTCTAATGATTTTATGCAAAACTCAATAAACAGATTTTCAAAAAAATAATTGGCAACACATTTAAACCAACTAGGCTTGCGCATCTTAAACGGAAGAATTGCTTCCGATCAACCGGCTGCATATACTCATATATCCCCCTCACGAATGGCCACCCTGGACTACATATAGATATCAGTAATCCACCTCCAGTTGGTACGGCAGTTTTTGGTAACTCCGTCTTCAGACAGCGACCACGCAATCTTAACGTGCAAAATTGACCTTTGGCAGTTTCACCGCCCGAATATTCCCCTGATTGTCAACGAATCAAACTTACAGAACGTAAGAAAATTGAGATGGTCTGAGGATAATCGAGATGTAATAGAAGCAGAAGTGGACTATATGCTGACCAAATGGGCCCGAATGGCACAAGTCACTTGACGGCATTCTTATGGGAAAGTATAGTGACCGATTTCAGCGAAAAAGTAGCCCCAAAGCTAACAAAAAGTATAGTTAAAGACCTTCCGGTTCCAATTACCCTTCTAGAGAAAAAACAACTCACAATTATTGCAAAAAACAAATTAAATAAACTGCAGCGAATTACTGCCAACAACGAAAGTGAATATAAATCTCTGCAGAGCCAAATATCATCTATCAGAAAAGAATATAGGAAGGCCAGGTTTATTCTAAGGAAATTGGAGGAAGAACACCATTGGGCAGTGGCCCTCGAGATCATAAAATCTAAGGACCAAAGAAAATTCTAGAATTGGGTAAACAAGGCTGCTAAAATCACCAAACCTCCCAGTGCCACTAACATCTTACCTGCTGACTGGGAGATTTACGTCAAAACACTCTATACAGCACCGTACGCTACCAACTGCAACAGCCCTCCCATCTTCAAACCACCGAATTCCCAGGATGATACGACCCCAACTGCCAAGATAACCCCAAACCAAATAGCGCTAATTATAAAGAAAAAGCGTTCAGGTGGTGCCCCAGGACCCAATGGTATTCCCACCCAAGTATATAAATCTTCCACCCAGAAATGGGCATTGATGCTGGCACCTCTTTTTGAGGCAGCAATACTGGGAGGTCCTATCCCAGTTTCTTGGCGAGGATCACTACTCGTTCCCATCCACAAAAAAGGCTCGCGCTCTAGTCCCGACAATTATCGGATGATAGCCCTCCTTGATGTGGACGGGAAGGCATACGCAAGTGTCCTTTTATCCGAACTAACAACTTGGGTGGAACACTGGTCTCTAATTCCCTGCACACAAACTGGCTTCCAAAGGGGTTGCCATACTGAAGATAATCTGATCTGCATAGCCCATATGATGGAAACCACCCTAGCCACAAAAGGCAAATCACTATACCTGGGCTTCATTGATTTTCGGAAAGCTTTCGACAGCGTGATTCGGCCCAAACTCTGGGAAAAATTGGCTAAATGGGGCACTCCCCAGACATTACTGAATGCGCTAATAGCTTTACATACAGATACCTGGGTTAAAATAAGAGTCACCTCGCGATGGTCACCCACTAATAAAATCTATACCAACAGAGGCCTAAAGCAAGGATGCATGCTTGCACCTTTACTATTCAATTTGTACCTTGCAGACCTCCCTGAATGGCTGTCCCGCTGTTGAGCCTTTCCACCAAGAATTGGCCTTATAAAAATCCAAACCCTGCAATATGCTGATGACACCATTCTTCTCGATCAAACCCAGGTGGGTCTTCAAAGACTCTTAGACTCCCTCGCCTCGTATTGTAACACCAATATACTAGAGATCAATTCCACTAAGACCAAAGTAATGGTAATATCCTCTTCGAAAACAAAAAAGAGCACTTGGTTTATTGAGGGGACGGCATTGGAATCAGTCACTGCATATAAATATCTGGGTGTTTGGATAGATGTTAAAGGGAGACCGACCGCGCATATAACCGCAATACAGGGAGTTGCTTGAAGCCTGGAGGGGGCTTTTATAAGAACAAAGAGAGCCCTCCACTCCCCGTACTTTGGCCCACTAATAAAACTGATAGGTGCTAAAATTCTCCCACCAATATCTTTTGTCACTATAATCTATACAGATAAAATGATCAACTGGTTAGATAGAGCTCAATCATCATGCTTCCGCAGAGTATTCCAACTGCCAAACTCGACCTCTCATGCCCAAATCCGAAAGGAATTTTCTCTATCTTCCCAGCACTGGATCATGACTGCAAGATTCATCGTTTACAGCCTAAAAACGAAACTAGCCAGCTCCAACACTTTAAAGAGTTTTCTGTCTAGCTCTTCACTTGCTGAAAACCGTGACTCCAAGAACTGGCTTCCCTCTCTTTACTTTCCTTTCCTTCATTCGTTCCTTTCAAATGGATCTAAAAAGGAAGTAAGGTTTGGGGGAACCATTTGCACGTGTACACCGAAAGCACGCACCATTGTGAATCCGAATGGAATGTGCTTTCAGATTGCATAAACAACATCCCCTGTGTCTGGTGGGGGGGGCGCAGTGCTTAATTTGTGCCAACCAGCATGTATTTTTCAGCACCAGCATTCTGCTCCTGCTACGGGCCGTATTACCAGTAGAAAAAAAAACTTTCTATGTAGTTGCCCAGTATTCACACCATTGACTTTGGGGAATGGCCGGTGACGATATAAACAACAGTCCTATGAACCCTTAGCCATATTGTGCCACACTCCAATTGATCCCAGTGCGAACATGTGTGGTGCCAGCTGTGCTTACTGGCAGATTGTGTGTTTGGGTGAATGTGTAACAGGCATTTCTATACAGCTATAAAAGTAGCAAACAATGTGTTTTATGTTTCGGTATGACTGCATTGTATGTGTGTGCAACATTCTGCATGTATGATTGTCTAATGGAGCACTGTGTTTGAGTACGAATGACAGTGAGAGTGAGTGTGCATGGCCGATTGAATGATCCATCAGTGTTCCATAGTGTATCAGATAACAGACGTGTATGTGATAAGAGAACCTGCCCTTGCAGCTTGCTGTGTGTGACACTTCTGTACCTATGCCCAAGTGTCTTGAATGAAACTGTATATTGGATTGTATGAAATAGTGATGCATGTAGCTCAGTATGAGTTGCAGCTTTTACCATGGCAGGAACACTTTCGAGCAGTCTGAATCTTTAGCCTTTTTTTCCACGATTGGGACAAACCAAGGACCTGTGTAGCAGGGTTTGCTGCAAAATAGAAATGAAGTGCTTTGGCAGAGCTGTGCAGGGTCCTAGTGCTGGAATAACGGGTTGCTGTGGTTCATGGTTGAGGTGCATCCCTGGAGCAGTTTGAGTGACTGGTCCTGTAAGAGAGATGTGCTGCTTTAAGAGTTGATGTGTATTGTCACAAATATTTTTAGGCCTTCATATGGGAACAACAGGACAGCAACAGTTCAGGTTTCTAGTTTATTGGTACAGCTATTCAGTGTATCAATGATAATATGAGAGTTTTGGTCTGCATGTCAGCAGTGAGGTGAATCCCACCCAAACTCGTTCTGTGCCAATTTGCTATCCCTTTCACTGTGGAACTTTTGTCTCTTTGAGGGGAACTCACTCAGTTCTGTGCAACATGTAGCCAATGCACATAATGCTTGGTTCTATCTTATCTTATTTAACCTGATTAACCTGTTTAGATTTATTTTTCCTACAATGAAAGTATTGAAAAATGTGATGTGTGCTATTTCAGAGTCTGTCTTTTCAGCAAATGTGAGTGAAATGTATGCTATAATAGGAACTATTTAATAAACTTTTCAAAATTTCCTGAGGCATCAAACCCACTTCTGCACTTTTCAAACCAGATCAGGTGTAGATCCTGAATTATATGCAGGCAATGGTGCCACCATTGCTTGAGGTGGACCCTGGTGTGGCCTAACAGCTAGGAAGGCCAACTTTGGATCTGGGAAACCAGGTTTGATTTTTGGGCAAATCACTTAAATCTCCCAGTGCCCAGAAATTAATGTATCTGTCTGTAAAGCAACTGGTGCTCATGTAAAGCACCCTGATAATTTCGGGTAGAGTTCGCGATTTATAAAACTGCAAAAGTTAAGAAAAGTGATAGTGGTGGAAAGAGTGGGAGTCTCCTGAGAAGATTTTTGAGCACGTCCACTTATTTTTTTTAATTCAACCCACGGGTTGGGGCGACAACAGAAACTCTCACACTGGGCGTCACCAACACTAGAGCCGGCCCTGGCTGGAAATGTATTTTTCTGACATTTTTCTATTCCAAAGTGCAGCCTCGGGATGGAGAGAAAAAAAAATGTTAAAATGCAAAAAATAAATAACTAAATAAAGCAAGAGAGAGTGGTTACAAAATGGCCAGCTTGGTTTTATTCACACCCAAACACATTAGCGCCACTTTACAGACTTTGCCAGTGAAGCACTACTTTCATTTTTCTCGTCTTTCAATAGCATTGTTTTCCTCAGGTGAGGACGTTCACCATCCCTGGAGGAAATGCGATATCTGGTTGATGCGTGGTGTAGAAAATGTTTCATGTGATCCTTATCAACTGTTCTCCTTATATTAGTTTATAAAATGTGTACTGCAGCTTTATGTTCACGGATGTGGTCTTTTAAAACCGTACTCCTTTTGTTTTGTAAGGATTTAAGCAATGGACATTAAAAGGGTCCCTTCAGGGCCCTGTAGTCACGTCCTTTGCTTTTCAGGCAAGAACCCTTGTTGATTTCTTAATAGTGAGTGCACAAGGGCTATCATTGAAACTATATTGACATTCTTGCTTTTGGAGTTGGTTTACACCTTTTCTATACAAAATGTTGCTTAAATTATCAGCCAGATTATGGCATGTTTTGCTTATTTTTGATGTCCTCAAAGTGTCAAACGGTATGATAAATTGTTTATTTACTTGCGGAAGATGTTGATTTTTGTTAAAATACATCGCGGGCTGTGTGAAATATTGGTACATAGAGGAATGCGGGGAGTTGCAGGCTTGCAGCTAAAGCCACTTGTGTGGGCTATGTCACTGGGAGTACTGTGCTGGTATTAATTACCCCGTGCTGTGGCATTGCTATTTTACCTTTTTGGCAGGGTCAATATTAATGTTGTTTGGAAGAAATAAGTATTGGTATGAGGCTCACCTTTTATGTGGATCTTTGTTTGGGTGTACTGCAGAGATTTGGTGACATGGTGGTGGTTGGGCACTGTCTGCGTATATACATTTTTCGGGGCAGTATCCGTCATATGTATAGAGTGACCAGATGACCCTCCCCAGGGCACAACTTTTACAGTTTTGATTTAACATACCAGTGCATTCTGGGAGCTTTAGTCTAGGTTAATTTTATTTCAACCAATTGATCGAACACACTAGCTAATAATGTAAAAGCAAAACCCAGGCCTGGAAAAGTAATTCTCCCCGTAACTTACAGGCATCTTGTTGCCTTAATTATGCAGCACCAACGGGCAGTGTCTCAAAAAGGAAGAACTCTTCCTGGGTGTATTTGAGAGATGCAGTTCTTTTGAAGAAGTGTCTGTAAAGCGCTATGCTTCTGTTGGGATCTGTGTGAGGTGTCACTATTTTGAACAAAATTTAACCTCAAGCTCCATAGGGGCATTGTCGGTTGAAGGGCAGCTCTTTAGGCAGGCATGGGTGTGGAGACTATGCATGTGTGTGTATGCAATGGTGTCAACATGGGGTGTGCTTATTTGAAGCCACTTCTCTTGGGCTAGCAACTGGAGAAGTATCTCTTTGGATCAAACTAATTGGCTTGTCATTGAAGGGCGAGAAGGAGCAATGAAATCAGCACAGACAAACTTTAAAGTTGAATAAAGTTCATGTTAATATTGAGACAAGACAAGTTATTGGTCTCCTCTTAGGCCTACCAGACACCCACTTCACACTGATCTTTTAGTCCTTTCTCAAACTTACCGGTATCAGGCCAGCACTGCCATATCTCAGTGATTCCAGGTTATATTATGTCTGACCCGGGTCTTCTAGACAAATTAAGAGGTAGCATGTCATTTGACTTGACTGGTTACCCCACCCCCTTTTTCTCATAACTAGAAGCACCTTTTAGTCATCTCTCATCAATCCCCAGCAAGTCTTACTTGATATGATTTAATGCTTCCGGACCTGCCTCTTTTGCAGATTACTTTTCTCCTAAATATATCTGTTAGCCCTGGGCATCTGTGTCCTATCTTCAGCAACACCAGAAACACCAGAAAGTGCTGAAGCTACCTCATAACCCCCTCCCCCCATCTACAATACTTTTTTACTCCCACCACATCACATTTTAATTGAGTGACCTCAAAACACAGTTTCTTCTCTAAAATGGGCAAGGCCCTTGAATAACGTAAAATATGGCATCAAGCTTGTCCTCCATTTTCTTGCCCCCCTACTCCTAGCTGAATGTAACTCCCAAGTCTGTCAGAACTCCATCTCACCAAACCCATGAACTCCATTCTTTCCATCCTTAATGTTTGCCTTTTGGTCTCTGCCTCTGTTCTAAACAGGTATGCATTAGAGGACATGTGCCCTGCCAGTTCCGTGTTCAATGACTTGCAGAGTACACCTAAAACCTACCCATTTATCAGTCTCCTGCTTTCCTTGTTTCAGTTTTCCTGCACCTGGCCTTTACTTCTGCACTAAGATCTCCCTCTCTTGCTTTTCCACAGACTCTAAAGGGGACATTCCTCTGTGAGTTTCTGTCCAAGCAGATAGATGGAATCAGTGATGGCTTTGGTACTTAATGAGTTGCTTCATCAATATTGTTCTAGACAATGTGGCTTAGCGAGGCTGATCCTACCTGCTCTTGAATTTGACACAATTGTCCACTGTATCATCAATGAAAGGTTTGCTGATGTGGATATCTCTAGAACCACATCAATCTGATTCAGATTTTGTTTTCCGGCCATTTTTAGTTTTTTCCTCTGTTTCATTGTAGTTGCCAGCTCTCACATGATTTTTCTCCCCCCATGGGTTTCTTTGTTTATTTAAGTTCTTTGTCTTATTAGATTTTTTATTTATCTATTTAATACTTGTGCTCAATCATGTCGGAGAATGGTGATGAAGTAAACATTTCCCCCCCCCTGGAAAAATTTCTGCGGACGCCCATGAGTAGCAGCCGTCCATAGGACTTTAGCCTTCCTGATTGAGATATTTGTCAGCTTTATCGTTACAATACAGTTCTAAATATATCTTCTTTTTTAGCATGCCAGTGGGATTCCTGAGCATTTGAAATGCTAACTGTTCTGAAAATTTCCAATTTGATTAGTTGAGCTCACATTTTGTCGCACGTATGGCTTTTGTCAAGCATGACATTCACAAGCTAACAAGGCATATTGAAAATACAGTTCCTGCGTTTCAGTATCAATATTTTCGGTCGGAATTAACTCAAGGGGTGATTTATAATAAAAGGCAATCTAAATTAAACAAACATACAGATTGTCTTAACATTGATTGGCAGGAGGTTGATTTTTGATTCTGCTACATCAGTAAATTCCAGACCCCCAACTCTGCTAGAATTATTTTGGAGCAGAGTTTTCCTTTCAAACCTTAAGAGACTTTTTTTCTCTTGTTTGGAAATTCTAAAAACTAATTCCAAAATAGCCCTTCCAGCAATTAATGACAGATATATACTGAAAGCCAAGCAAATCCATGATCTGCCATTTTCTGGCTACGTCCAACTCTTCCTAATCCTCATAAATAACCTCTGAAAGTCATCCTTCTATGGTCCACTTGGGGAACTTTGCAAACCATCAATAATTTCCCTCCCTGTTCATATATTTATATGTCAACATGCCGGTGAACACACAGAGCTGTTACTTCTGAATGCCCCCGAGCTTTGTAGCTTGTTGGTGCTAATCTGAGTCTACTGAAGACAGGTCAATATAGATAGAGATACTAGGAAAGATTAGGCTAAAACCAGGCGCCAACTAACTGGACACAACAGGTCTTTTAACCCCTTTGCTGCGGGGGTAATTCCCCCGCTGTGCTGGGGGGCGCGCACAGCGCCTGCATGCTCATGGCGAGCTCAGCTCGTCATTAGGCACGGCGCTCCTGTGCTCATGACGAGCTGAGCTCGTCACAGGTGCACCGGCTCCCGTGGAACGCTCAGCACAGCAGGGGAATTATCCCCGCATGCGAGCGTTCCACGGCTCGTCATGAGCACCGGAGTGTTAATGGCAATCCGTCTGCATTGATCGTGATCTAAGCGTAGAGATGTGGTGTAACAAAGACATTGCATTCTCAGATGTATTGTGTAAGAATCTACACTGCTGATTATTCAAGTTCTACTGCTGATTATTCAAATAAATTCTCCTGCTTCAAGTACAGAGGGAACCCCACTACCTACCACACATCACACAGGAACACCAGACTACTCTTAAATTGCACCTGTGTTATTGGGCAATGTAGATAAGTCCATATTTGCTCTATTCCACCCCATTATTTTTTGCAGTGAGTATCTGGCATTTCGAATTCTTAAGTGATTGTGTCTACTAAATAGGTTTTCAAATACTATTAAATGGACAAACATTTTTCCAACCATCCATACCAGACAGAAAACTGTCTTTGCTAAAGGGTCACAGAGCTGTTTCGAAGGATACGAATGTGGTTTGTAGAAGAGAAGGGGAATATTTTTTTCAGCACCTAAGTGTTTGACTTGTAATCTGATAAAACATATTTTGTTTCTAGCGGTCTTCTTCTGGAGATATACCCAAAAGTGAAAAAATTCATGCAAATATGAAATCAGTAGTTTGTGCCAACCTCTCCTTACCATTAGGACTAAAGGGGAAATGTCTGCCTATTTCCCCCTCTGGAACCTCCTTCTTGTGGTTCAAAAGGGCCGAAAGTCATGAGGCTGAGGAAGCAGCCCCCTGCCTCGTTAGACAACTTGGTATTTTCTCCTGCTTGTTCCTGGAAGCCTCCTTCATGTAGCTGGAGGATCCAAAAGGTCTAATGACTGAGAAAGATATTGTCTGCTGTGGGAGATTACAGTGGACAAATTTGAACTGCATATTTTCATGTGGACCTGAAAATGAAATTGTTTAAAACCTTCCTCGAATGTAAGTCAGAGACTGGTGTCTGAGGTGCTAATCTTGAAGTTAGTAAACCTTTTCCTCAAGTTAGTAAAGCTACCATGACTGTTACAAAGAAATGTTGACTTTCTTTTTTTACACATACAGAAATAGGAGAAGTTGCCAATCCTACCCCACAAAATACAGCCTTCTTGGGGTTATTTCAACAGCGATTTCTCCCCTAAGCTTTTTAGGGTGCAGGTTTGTGCGACAGAATGATCGCCCTATCACCATATCTGATTTTGTCCATCCTTTTACCTCGACAGTTGTTGTGCTTAGCTCTTTAAAGATTGCTGACCTCAATAAAAGTTTCTCATTGCAAAATTTTTAAAAATACTGCAGGACCAACCACCTGTTTTTGCCCAGCTGTGATTACAAATAGGTCCGTCACAAAATGTTCCTAGGTCCAGTCGACAAGGAAGTCATTTTAGCCTTTTTTATGCCAAAAGTCTTCATTTCCCATCGGAAAATATTTTCTCATGGTTTTCTATACGACAATTTGAAAGCATTTAACTTTTGATCCATGCATTTGATTTTTATTAAGGTTCGCAATTTTTTTCACTGAAAAGTATATTTTTGAAAGGAACTTGGTCTAAACATTTTATGCAATTTAACATATTTTGTACAACTCTGCCATTTAGTTGCCTGAACTTAGCTCATCTTCTCAGTGCTAACTGCGCAATAAGCTTTTACAACTTTAATTGTGACTGAGGGCCACACCAATCAGTACAGTGACACCAAATTCGTGCCAAATGTGGCTTCAATGTTCATGGGGTAAATCAAGGAGGATGCACTAGCTGATCCAACCTATGTCCAACTGGTTAACATGAGCTGTGGACCAGAACTAGGTCCGCTTACAAATGTAGAAATATCCATCACAAACAAGTGCTTACAGAATAGGACCTGAAAGCTATACAATCTTTCTTCAAGGAGGAAATGTCTAAGGGCACCCAAAATGTTCAATTTTTTTCAGAACCACAGTCCATCAGTCCTATTCCATCACAACCAGTCGACGTGGCACAGACGACATGGACATTGTATCAGGCTTTCAAGATGGTTCACTAAATAATCCACGATCTCACCGTGTACCATGTCTAGCCCGGCCCTTGGGCACACAAACTTAGGGGCCGATTAGGATGGCGGACGGAAATGGGTACTGTCCGCCATGGTGGGGGAAATTTTACTCCCGGCAGCGCCGCGGAGAAACCGCGGTTGGGATTAGGATATTCATGTCACGAAACTCCGACCGCGGCGGACGGAACACAACCAACACCGTCCGCGGTGGACGGAACACAACCAAGTCCGTCCGCGGCGGACGGAGTCCAATGAACAACCACTGCCGCGGACGGAAATGACCGCGGAAAATAAAACATGTACCGCCATCCCTGAGAATACTCCGTGGCCGCAATTAGGATAAATCCGCCCGTACAACGGAACTCACAGCCATCCACGTCCGCGGCGGAAACAATGCAACGAGAACCACAGCATCAGGGCGGAAGGCCAACACGCACAACATCCCTAGCGCCTAACAAATGTATGAAAGTGCACCGCAAGTCCTAAGCAAACATACGAACATTGACAAGGCCCCCCCCCCCAGCACAAGCCACCATGACACGTCCCAATTATCCAATAATGCACACAAGTCAACACGCCCACCTACCACCTGACTGCCAACAACCATCGAGACACGACTATAAAAAGACACCCCCACACAACCACAATCCCTTGCACCACAGCATTGCTGCCAGCAAGAGGGCCATTCGAGACACTGCTAACTCACATAAAATCACATAGAAGACACCCACCCACCACCCTACCACACAAACACCCACCACACAAATCCTACACATCACACACCACACACCTGCACCTCCCAACTCACTCAACTCACACACTGAGCACCACACACCATGGCACCCAAAAAAAACCCCAAATTCACGGAGACAGAGTTGCGGGTAATGGTAGATGAAATTATCCGTGTGGAGCCCAACATCTTCGGGGCCCAAGTCCAGCAGACGACCGTGGCGCAAAAGAACCACATGTGGGACAGGATCGTCACTCGTGTGAATGCGTCGGGGACTGTGCCGAGGACCAAGCACGACATTCAGAGGCGGTGGCATGACCTTAAGACCAGGGTCAAGGGCATCCGAGCGAAAAACCACGCCAGAGCCAATCTTACTGGCGGTGGCACACCCCCGGAGCCCATACCCTACACCGATTGGGAGGAGAAGGTGCTGGTGATACTACACCCAGAGAGCCTAGACGGCCTTGACGAAGGAGAAGAGACTGGTGAGTACAAACCAAGCACCACGATCAGCACGACATGGTCAGGCTCACACAACTGAAAAGAAACATCCCCCACGCCCCAACCCATGCACGTCGGACACCAACACACTAACATGTCCATGGCTCCCAACAGGCCCCCATGTTCACGGGGAGGGTGGTGGTGGTGGTGGCGGTGGTGGAGGGTGGGGTGTGTGAGAGGCCCAAACTACAACTCCCAACAGGCCCCCATGTGCACGGGGAGGGTGGCGGTGGTGGAGGGTGGGGTGTGTGAGAGGCCCAAACTACAACTCCCAACAGGCCCCCATGTGCACGGGGAGGGTGGCGGTGGTGGAGGGTGGGGTGTGTGAGAGGCCCAAACTACAACTCCCAACAGGCCCCCATGTGCACGGGGAGGGTGGCGGTGGTGGAGGGTGGGGTGTGTGAGAGGCCCAAACTACAACTCCCAACAGGCCCCCATGTGCACGGGGAGGGTGGCGGTGGTGGAGGGTGGGGTGTGTGAGAGGCCCAAACTACAACTCCCAACAGGCCCCCATGTGCACGGGGAGGGTGGCGGTGGTGGAGGGTGGGGTGTGTGAGAGGCCCAAACTACAACTCCCAACAGGCCCCCATGTGCACGGGGAGGGTGGCGGTGGTGGAGGGTGGGGTGTGTGAGAGGCCCAAACTACAACTCCCAACAGGCCCCCATGTGCACGGGGAGGGTGGCGGTGGTGGAGGGTGGGGTGTGTGAGAGGCCCAAACTACAACTCCCAACAGGCCCCCATGTGCACGGGGAGGGTGGCGGTGGTGGTGGAGGGTGGGGTGTGTGCGACAGGAAACAGAAATGTCTACAAATCAATGTAACCATGTACTGTCCACATTACTGACCTGCTCGATCTTGTCCCTCAGGTGATCGTCAACTGACTGGGGAAAGCAGTACCCGGCCGCCAGCCTCGCCTCCCACACCTACAGGACTCTCTGCCGACGACGACACAGGCAGCTCCGGGGCGGAGGATGGAGCGGGACCAAGCACGCAGCCAGGGCCATCTGGCTCACAGGGACTCCCGGGACCGACCAACGTCGCATGTGTGACTCACGCGGCACCCGTCTCTGTGATCTGCACAGTCCCCACCACCACCAGTACCACCAGTACCACCAGTACCACCACTACCACCACTACCACGAGCACCACGACTCCTGCCGGTGCCACCCAGCATGACCCAGCGCGCAACGCTGGTCCAACGGCCCCACACACAAGCAGGGTGAGTGGGCCACAAACACAGGCAACGGGACAACTGCCAATCAGGCGACCCACACACCGCCGGTCAGAGGAGGGACAGCTACCCGAGCCAGTGGCACAGTCCCTACAAGCTCTTGCCAGGTGCCAGGCCTCATACGACCGGTCCCAGGCAAACGCTGATCGTGTTCACGAGGACTCAGTGGACAACACCAACAGCCTGCGCGAGATCTCTGGCATCCTTGGCCAGATGTTGGTGATCATGGGCCAGCAGGCAACGATGTGGAGGGAATGGGTTGCCCGGAACAACCCCCCCCCTCCTCCACCATGTGTGTCAGCGCCACCGCCACCGTCACCTCCGCCTCCCCCGTCGCCTCCGCCTCCGCCTCCACCGCCGCCACCACCACCTGAGCCCCTGGCGACGGATGTGGCCCATCACCAACCTGCCCTCCCAGCTGCCTCTGTACCACCTCCGAGACGGAGGGGGCGGCCGAGGCAGGAAGTTGCTGAGAGCAGTGTTGGAGCGCCAGGCACACGCTCCAAGAGGGGACGACCTTGACAATGCCACTGCCTGTGCCAGACATTCACCCTGCAAACCATCCTGTCCCACATAGACAATCATTGCCACTGGTCTGCTGGACTAGCCTGACACCCCCCAATGTGGTGTCAGCACGGACATTTCATCTGCCATTACCTACAACTCCAACTCCCTCCCTCCCACTTACTTGTATATATTCACCAGCACAAAAGCACAACCTGTCAATAAATTGCATTTACTCACACAATGATGTTTTGCCTCCATGTTTATTCACATGATTGCCATCAGATACAGACGTAAACAGGTACAGGGATCATAGTCGCACATGATCATGGCGCTGCGGGAGTGACCTAGAGAAAACCAGAGACAGCAAACACACGTCAGTAAAGAGATTCACACACATCACAACACAATGCACAGCAACATTACACAAACGACAACCATCACACAAGCATGGGATGGGAGCACACACATCATGGACACTCCTATGTCCAAAGACATGAAGACACACATGTGCAACCATCACAAACCACACCCAGCTGAATAACCCCATATCCACACAACACCAGAAAACATACATGAGGCATTGTCAACCGCCACTAGAGGTAGATACTCACATTCAAGGGAAGTAGCGATCAATGAGCTGGCGCCTCTGGTCCACACCTTCCTCCTCACCACTATCCTCATCAGTCGACATGGGTGGGATGGGAGGCCGAGGAACTCCTTCGTCTTCAGGGTCCAACAGCAGTTCAATGTCATTGCGTACTGCCAGGTTGTGGAGCATGCAGCAGGCAATCACGATCTTGCATACTTTTCCTGGTGAGTAAGGCAGTGCCCCTCCGGTCTTATCGAGGCACCGAAACCTAGACTTCAGCAGTCCAAAGGTACGTTCGATGACTCTCCGTGTCCTTCCATGTGCCTCATTGTACCGCATTTCACCCGCCGTCCTCGGATTACGTAGGGGACTGAGGAGCCAGGGCCGGTTTGGGTAAGCCGAGTCGCCTATGTAGGGGGATGACAGAGACAAACATCAGAACAAGATATGGTGGGTACCCCATGCAACACAGAGATCACAAGAGTCCCCACTGCACACTCACCAACAAGCCACGCTTGACCGGGTGGCAGATTTGCCATGAGTCGTGGGACATTGCTGGTTCGCATGATGTGGGCGTCATGTGCGGATCCAGGAAATCTTGCACACACATGGGAGATGATGTTGCTCGCCAGGCACACCACCTGCACGTTCAGCGAATGAAAGTGTTTCCGATTCCTGAACACTTGTTCGCGTGCCCGTGGTGGAATGAGCGCGATGTGCGTGCCATCAATTGAGCCCACAACGTGAGGTATGTGGCCCAGTGCATAGAAACCAGCTTTGACAGCTGGCAACTCTTCCGGACGTGGGAAATGTATGTACTCATCCTTGTACAGCATCATAGCTGTTAACACATCCCGAAGAACCGTGCTGAACATTGCCTGTGACATACCCCCGGCACCTCCAACTGTATACTGAAATGTGCCAGTAGCGAAGAAATGTAGTACCGCCATGACCTTTGCAGTGGGTGTAAACGAGCCAGGATACGTTCTACGTGGCTGCAGATGAGGAGCCAATTGAGCCACAAGCTCCAGCAACCGACGTCGATCCAGCCTGAATTTCCGAATCACCTCCTCGTCTACCATATCCTCCAGCTGAGTGTATGGGCGATGCACATTTGGAGCCCTCCTGTGTGGGAGAGAGATGTAACTTAGGTCAACGTACAAACGACGCATACGTGTACAACTCCATCACATGTGTACCTTACTGACATAACTCCAGTCGTCACCCTAATGTATCGTAGACACATCACAGACACTCATGCAACTGCATGCACACAAACGATAAGTTTACACACGCCATGTCATCAAGCACAAATGCCACCACCAATGATGATGTGCATACGGTAATGACATGCATGGTGACAGAACGTATAAATCACATACACGGAATGCATATGTACCACCACCACTGTAGTCACCTCGACACAACAATAAACCGACAACAGATGCATGAATTGGCCACACAGCCGTGATGTACTGTGTAGTTGTGAAGATGTAACAACGTCTGTAGGGTCAAACCCGACGTCAACACGTACGAATGCACATCTGTTGGCCATTGTGTGCCGACCGATGTCCATTGTATGGACACACATGCTATATTGTATGACATATGACCTTTCACAATCACGCTCACATCCCTCATGACGCAACTGCACACAACACATCACGGTGCAGCGTCTGACAAGATCACATATTTGGCGCCGCCATGGCGGTGCTCAACTTCCGCTACTTCCCAAAGGCAGAATGCGGCCTGCGTCCCTCTTCCCATTGGCTGCATGTGCAGGGACCGTGACGGGCACACATCGGCAACCGCACGTGCAAGCTTCAGGCACGGATGCTTCAGTTGCAACAATGTACTATCACTGGCGCCTCCATGGCGGGGCACGTACACAGCGGGGGAGGTGCAGGCCTATACACCCTGCAGATGTACTCAATGGACATGCCAGTTCATGACCCCCCTTACAGTCACCTTGCATCATCCACCGTACACCGGCCGGAGCGGCCGGCCCATGAACAACCGCCGTGCCCGGCCATGAACACAACCGCCATGGCCGTGCCCGGCCATGAACAACCGCCGTGCCCGGCCATGAACACAACCGCCATGGCCGTGCCCGGCCATGAACAACCGCCGTGCCCGGCCATGAACACAACCGCCATGGCCGTGCCCGGCCATGAACAACCGCCGTGCCCGGCCATGAACACAACCGCCATGGCCGTGCCCGGCCATGAACAACCGCCGGTCCCGGCCATGGCGGTTGTGTTCATGGCCGGGCACGGCGGATGTTCATGGGCCGGCCGCTCCGGCCGGTGTACGGTGGATGATGCAAGGTGACTGTAAGGGGGGTCATGAACTGGCATGTCCATTGAGTACATCTGCAGGGTGTATAGGCCTGCACCTCCCCCGCTGTGTACGTGCCCCGCCATGGAGGCGCCAGTGATAGTACATTGTTGCAACTGAAGCATCCGTGCCTGAAGCTTGCACGTGCGGTTGCCGATGTGTGCCCGTCACGGTCCCTGCACATGCAGCCAATGGGAAGAGGGACGCTGGCCGCATACGGCCAATCGCAAGTAGCGGAAGCTGTGCACCGCAACAACAGGGCCAGTCATTGGCCCATTTCACGATCACGCTCCCAGGGCTGACCAATTGCTGGCGACGTATGCCACTGACACGTGCTGAGGGCCCTATATATGTGTCTTGGCCAACATGAAACTTCCTACCCTGGGGACCAGTGCTGCCTGTGACCATCACCTCGACCTGCTGCTGCTGCTGAGCTGACCACCGACTGCTGCCTGTGACCATCACCTCGACCTGCTGCTGCTGCTGAGCTGACCACCGACTGCTGCCTGTGACCATCACCTCGACCTGCTGCTGCTGCTGAGCTGACCACCGACTGCTGCTCTAGTGCCATACTCCGTGATCTTGCCATGTCGAGAGGCAAAGAGATCCGGTCTCGACCCTTCACCGCCGCGGAGCTTGATGTCCTCGTGGACGGTGTACTCCGCAACTATGGACGCCTCTACGGCGCACCGGGACGGGTGGTAAGTGCAGTGTGGGACATGTTGGTGTGCATGAGGGGGCCAAATGATCAGGCCTATTTATATCTTAGCTGTGTAGTGTGGGCTAGACATATGTTCCTGATTGTGCATGGCTGCTGACAGTAACGTCTTGCCCCTATGTGTGTGACAGGCCACCTGTCCACTGACTTAAACCCTTTTGTCTCCCATCATGGTAGGTCAAGCTGCACCTTCGCAAGGACCTGTGGAGGACCATAGCACGGGAAGTACGGGCATTGGGGGTGTGCAACAGACGACATACACACTGCCACAAACGCTGGGACGACATTTCCAGGCTGAGCAAGAATGTAGCGGAAGTAACACTGGGCCTGATTCCAAGGACGCCCCGTCTGGCCCGACGCTCCATGACCCCTCTCATGCACCGTATCATTGCAGTGACGCATCCTGAACTGGCCGAACGTCTGAGTGCCGATCAACAGCAAACTAGCGGTGAGCATACTGTCTGTGTAGGAAACTTGTGAGTGCTATGCATGTATTGGTGCACAGACACACCATTGAGTTCCGTGTTGCGTATGTATGCCTGTGATGGCATTTTGGTCCCATTGGGTGGTACTCATTTGACATCCAGGTCCGCCATGTTGACACGCCACTTGCTTAGTAGTTGAGTGTTAAAGCACATCCCCTAGTGGTCCATGTCCCCATGGCAGAAAATGTGAGGATGACTGGTAGGGGTGGGCCATGTGCAGGCTGAGGGCTCATGAACCTTTGTCTGCTATGTGATTTGGCTATCCTGTTCCTTCTGTACGTGAGTGTGCCCATGACTCACACATCTTTTCTGTGCATTTCAGCTTTGACAGAGGACACTCAGCCACAGACGGTGGAGAGTAGCCGAGGAAATGAGTCCGGCTCAGACTTCGCACACACGCAGACTGACACGGAGGAGGCCAGCGCCGGAGAGGGGGACAGGACCGTCCCTGAGGACTCGCATGTGGAGACACCATCGTCCTCCTCGTCGGACACTCTTGGTGAGCCTGCACTGTTGTCACAGACTGGGAGTGGGCACTCATCACCTTCTGTCGGAAGACAGCACACAGGGCCCACACTTCCGCCAACTGCACCATGTATTGTTCGTGGCCGAAGGAGTAGGGGGAGCAGAGTGGCGTTCGGTGCAGGCACCGCTGCCCCTGCCACGGTGAGCCAAAATGCACTGTGTGCTGAGGCCGTTGATCTGCTGCGACAGCTGTGTGTGGGTCAGACCAATATGACAAATGCTTTCCAGGATCATGATAGGAAGTTGGGGCAGGTGGTGGCATTCATGGAAGGGATGCATGGCGATCTTGCAGGTCTACACAGGACAGTGCAGTCATTGGCAAGCAGTGTGTCGTCTGCAATAGTACAGTCGAATGAACAGGGTGCTACTTCTGTTTCCCCATCTACACCGCTGGATGTCTCAGGGGGTAGTGATTATTCAGAGCAGGACTCAAATACAGGTTATTGCACTAGAAGCAGCGTCAGACAGCACGTCAGGGCACGCAGGGCACAGACCCCATCCCCTAGATCAGCTAAATCTGTTCACGTAGACGACGTCAGATGCACTGGAGTACACACACAGGATCCACAAGTGTTGTTGGGGGACATGCCTTCCGGAGCTACACAGGCATTCAACACGAAAGGTACTCCGAAGGCAAGGGATACTCACATGTCCATGGACTGTTCCTTGGACAAGGCCAGTCAGAAGACAAAGGCACCTACTGAGAGCAGGGAGACTCCCAAGAGCAGGCCCACAGCAGAGGTAAGGGACACTCCCAAGGACAGTGAGAAGACTAAGGCACCTACTAAGAGCAGGGAGACTCCCAAGAGCAGGCCCACATCAGTGGATAGGAACACTCCCAAGGACAGTGAGAAGACTAAGGCACCTACTAAGAGCAGGGAGACTCCCAAGAGCAGGCCCACAGCAGTGGATAGGAACACTCCCAAGGACAGTGAGAAGACTAAGGCACCTACTGAGAGCAGGGAGACCCCCAAGAGCAGGCCCACAGCAGTGGATAGGAACACTCCCAAGGACAGTGAGAAGACTAAGGCACCTACTGAGAGCAGGGAGACCCCCAAGAGCAGGCCCACAGCAGTGGATAGGAACACTCCCAAGGACAGTGAGAAGACTAAGGCACCTACTGAGAGCAGGGAGACCCCCAAGAGCAGGCCCACAGCAGTGGATAGGAACACTCCCAAGGACAGTGAGAAGACTAAGGCACCTACTAAGAGCAGGGAGACTCCCAAGAGCAGGCCCACAGCAGTGGATAGGAACACTCCCAAGGGCAGCGACACACACAGGGAGCAGGTGTCTGCTGGAGGCAGGTGCACCACAGACGACAAGTCTGCTGGCAGGAACAGGGCGGCGAGCAGGGCACAGGCTACATCCAGAGACAACACTCCACCTAAGGATAAGGCACATCCTACGGACAAGGCATCTAGCATGGACAATGGCGCAATCAAGGACAGGCATACTTCACCCCTGGCTGCACTGAGGCTGATGTTTTCTACTAAACGCCAAACTGATGTCTCCGCGGCGGAGTCCCCCCATACCTCCACTCCCATCCAGGCCAGTCAGAAGCAGAGGAGGGTGTCCCCTGTTGTTGCATCCCCCATTACACATCATTCCGAGTCCAGGCGGCAGGCACAGAGCAAACGACAAGCAGGCTCCAGCACGTCCCCCGAAACCAGATCCCCGGCAGCAGTTGCTCCACCTATACTGGGTGGTGATTCTTTGGAGTCCCCACCACTTGGCAGTCCTGTCCTGTCCAGGGTGCACTCACACCTCCCTAAGAAACGCAGACACACACCATTGACACCTGCAAACCCCGATTTGGCTCTAGGTGAGCTATCCCCAGCTCCCAGGCCCACCCTGCCTCCTGGCCCATACAGCCCTGTGGCTCATCATTTCAGTTGTCCCAGTGGCGCCGGTGCAGTTGACTCTCATGTATCAGATGGTGGCACAGTGTCAGTTGTGCCCTCTCCTGTTGCAGGTCCTGGCAGTGTATCTGGGTCTATGGCTCACGTGTCAGTTAGAAGATCTGTGGCTGTGTTGCACACTCCTGTTTCTGGTGCTGGCAGTCTGTCTGGGTCAGTGGCTCACGTGTCAGTGACTACATCTGTGGCTGTGTCTCACACTCCTGTTGCTGGTGCTGCCAGTGTGTCTGGGTCCGTGGCCCATGTGTGTGTCACTCGGGCTGTGGCTGTGTCTCACACTCCTGTTGCTGGTGCTGCCAGTGTGTCTGGGTCCGTGGCCCATGTGTGTGTCACTCGGGCTGTGGCTGTGTCTCACACTCCTGTTGCTGGTGCTGCCAGTGTGTCTGGGTCCGTGGCCCATGTGTGTGTCACTCGGGCTGTGGCTGTGTCTCACACTCCTGTTGCTGGTGCTGCCAGTGTGTCTGGGTCCGTGGCCCATGTGTGTGTCACTCGGGCTGTGGCTGTGTCTCACACTCCTGTTGCTGGTGCTGCCAGTGTGTCCGAGGCAGGTAGTTCACGCAGTCCCCCCTGATTCTGTGATGTGACGTGCTGTACACTTCACTCAAATGTTAATTCACATGGTGTGTCCATTGAGAACTGCGTGGCACTCTTGTGGTCCCTGTGACGGGTTGGTAGGGACACGTAGTTGTGCTGCCTCTGATGTACCTGCTCTGTAATGCACAATGCCCTGTTGATGCTCTGATACTGCATACTGGCCTCTCGTTACCTGCCTCTGATGTACCTGCTCTGTTGGCCACACTGCCCTGTTGCTGTTCTGATACTGCATTCTGCCCTCTCATGTGCTGCCAGTGATGTGACTGTTCTGTGCAATGGACTGTTGATGCACTTGGCCCCTCTCACGTGCTGCCTCTGATGGAGCTGTTCTGTGCAATGGACTGTTGATGCACTTGGCCCCTCTCACGTGCTGCCTCTGATGGAGCTGTTCTGTGCAATGGACTGTTGATGCACTTGGCCCCTCTCACGTGCTGCCTCTGATGGAGCTGTTCTGTGCAATGGACTGTTGATGCACTTGGCCCCTCTCACGTGCTGCCTCTGATGGAGCTGTTCTGTGCAATGGACTGTTGATGCACTTGGCCCCTCTCACGTGCTGCCTCTGATGGAGCTGTTCTGTGCAATGGACTGTTGATGCACTTGGCCCCTCTCACGTGCTGCCTCTGATGGAGCTGTTCTGTGCAATGGACTGTTGATGCACTTGGCCCCTCTCACGTGCTGCCTCTGATGGAGCTGTTCTGTGCAATGGACTGTTGATGCACTTAGCCCCTCTCACGTGCTGCCTCTGATGTACCTGCTCTGTACTCTACAATGCCCTGTTGATGCTCTGATACTGCATACTGCCCTCTCGTTACCTGCCTATGATGTACCTGCTCTGTAATGCACAATGCCCTGTTGATGCTCTGATACTGCATGCTGCCCTCTCGTTACCTGCCTCTGATGTACCTGCTCTGTAATGCACAATGCCCTGTTGATGCTCTGATACTGCATACTGCCCTCTCGTTACCTGCCTATGATGTACCTGCTCTGTACTCTACAATGCCCTGTTGATGCTCTGATACTGCATACTGGCCTCTCGTTACCTGCCTATGATGTACCTGCTCTGTAATGCACAATGCCCTGTTGATGCTCTGATACTGCATGCTGCCCTCTCGTTACCTGCCTCTGATGTACCTGCTCTGTAATGCACAATGCCCTGTTGATGCTCTGATACTGCATGCTGCCCTCTCGTTACCTGCCTCTGATGTACCTGCTCTGTAATGCACAATGCCCTGTTGATGCTCTGATACTGCATGCTGCCCTCTCGTTACCTGCTATGTTGTACCTGCTCTGGTGCCCACTTTGCCCATGTTCACGCATACACTGTGATTTGACCCCTATTATTTGACAATAAAGGTAGTCTATCAAGTCTCGTGGTCTGTCGTTGTCATTCCTGCTTGCGTCCTGCTAATGTGTATTCGTATATGCTTCTCATCAGTGGTTTCGGTAACATGACACTCCCCCTCCCTACGTCACGTCCCTTGCTGGTATTCCCCTCCAGACAGCCAATGGTTTGTACCTTACCTGCGTCGTCGTCCATAGTAGGCCATGACTAGGACGTGGTGGATCGCGAAGAGCATCGGGAAAGCGTGTAGCGCCGGGTCCATGGTGGTGGTCAGCTTGCGGTGGGTATCTCGGCTGTGTCACCTATGTTCGCTGTGGGGATTCCGCCGTGTTAAGACAGGTTGTTTTTCCGCAGCGGTTTTATGTGTGTTTTCCGCCATCTTGATTTGGGGGACGGTCTTCGACGTCAGTGCGTACGGCGGAGCGTTTGGATGTGTTCCGTCCGCCGCGTGGTCGTGTGTAGTTGGCCGGCGGAGCGTGTTTTTCCGTCGCGGACGGAAATTTGACACGTTTTCCTATCCTGATATGGCGGACGGAGTATCCGCGGCAGGCGGACACGGAAAAGGCTTTTTCCGCCTACTCCAGGGCCGCGGTGGCTCTTCCGTCCGCCATCCTGATCGACCCCTTAGTGTGTTGTCCAAACCAATGAGCATCTAAGAAGTTCACCCCAATGTACAATGTTACATTTACACCCATAAGCTCAATTATACCACATTTGTGAGAAAACACCAACCTGGGATCAAGTTCTGAGCCAGCCCCATCTTTCTTACCAACCTAAAGGAATCAGATTTCAAACTGGGCCTGTGGTTTCTAATTAGGCTGCAACATCTAAACACTAGTAAAACAAACCGAGTGCATGATCAGCAACTTTTAAAAAAGGACACTTCCAGTATAAGTAATTCAATTGGGCTCTCATTCTGTTTGGCACACTCTGTCAGCACACCGGACTACTCTTTTAGAAACCCTAAACGCCATTTGCAAAATAGGAAAATGCAAGTAGGGATTTGCCATTTGTGATTTCCTAAACACATGTACATAGTATTTCCTAATTATGAAATGGGCATTTAAGAAATGCTATTACCATTGACTTGGCCCTGATGGTAACCAGGTGCAAACTTAAAAAAGGACCCAAAATGCATCAGGATCATTCCCAATGGCTCAACAATGCATGCCATTACCATAAAATATGTAGGTATTTCAGAAGAAAGTGCATTATTACCTTCTGGCAGTCGCCAGTAGGTAATAATAATTAGGACCTATTATCCATAGGAAAATTGTAACATTCTTTTCCCAATAACTTTGGAAATTATCAAAACTTGTGGGGCGCTCCGGTCAGCTCCTTTTTTGAAAGTTTTGGGGTGATTAGGCAAGCAGGGGCTTGTAAGAGTGATCAGTGATGTCATTTGAGATGCCATCAGTGATGTCATCAGTGATGTCACTGTCCATGTCATAAGTGATGTAATATGTGACGTCATCAGCAGTACATTGTGGGTGCGTGAGTTATAGTTAGCAGAACTAACTATAACAGAGGAATTTCTATGGTTTTGTACGATTGAAATGCCCAACTAACTATAACACCCCTGAAACTTATGGTTTTTCAGTGGATTTCTAAGGTTTTTTAAATACTAATTCCTAACTATAACGTGCCTGAAACCTATGGTTTTTTTCAGTGAATATATATATAATTACCAACTGGTGGTTGCCAGTAGGCAGTTATACTTAGGGCCAAAGTTTCCATAGGAAAAGCGTTTAGTGTTTTGCAAGTATCTTTGTAACCTCTTGAGGAATCTTCACAACATTTAAAAAAAAACTTCCCCTTTTTAATTCAGCTGCTATGTTGAAAGTTCCAGGGTGATCTGTCAAGTGGGGGCCGAAAAAACAAAGGGGCCCAAAACGTGTTTTCCCCATGTTATATCTATGGGGATTTTTCATTTTTTTCACCCAACTACAGTCCGAACTGCTGAACAGAATGACACTAAATTTGACAGAAAACTAGATGTTGGTTCAGAAAGTGTGCTTTTTGCGATTTTGTGTAAATCTGTTCAGTAGTTTTTGAGATATCTCAGTTCAAAATTTATAGATATCTGGGGATGTGAGTCCTTGCAGTTGACTCACGGATCCTACTGAAATTCGATTAGCTGCCAGCATTTCAACCAGGAAGCGTTGACAGTAATCTTGGGACTCAGTTGAAGCCGAGACCCACAGAAAATGAAATAAAAAAAGAAAAGGGGGCAGGGTAAGAATACCCTAATGCCCCAGATATGGTAGGCAGGGTCCCATTGGCACCCCTCTGGGGGGTAAGAACATTTTATAATTGAATTTACTGCAAATTTGCTGGTGGACCAGCGGATCTGTAGCAAGATTTAAATATCAGACGTGCGGATTCCTGTGTGTCTTTCTCATGAAGACCCCGGGCTAGGCCAAATCTCAGGCCATGTTTTTAAACATATGTGGGAGGGGCCCATGCGGCACCCCTGCGCCCCAAGAACTGGCACCTCCCTAGGCAACCAATAATAAGCATGCAGTGGGGTTGCAGATACCCCACCCCGCACAGCTCCAGCGACCACCACGTGCCAGGGGCTTTTAATTTTTAGTAGGGGGGCCATACAGATCCTCCTGGGAACTGGGGGCCACCACTTCTCTAGGGCCAAAGTGCTTTTTCAGAAGTCGGAGAGGGCTGTGTGGCCCCCCTCTCAGGCTGTTCTCTGCCCCGGGAAACACCACCTTCTCCGGGCGGGCCCTTAATCAAGGAAGGAGAGGGGCCACACAGTCCCACCTCCTGGAGTAATACAAGGCCCTGAGACCCACCACCCCCCAGGGCAGGCTCCTGCTATTTCCCACCCACAGGACAAAGATGTTTGCTATGGCTTGATGGGAGCTTTACAACTCCTGCTAAGCCAAAGTAAACTGCTCCGGATTAAACAAGCAAGATCCTTTTGCTCTTGCTTGCTCAAAGCAGAGCACAACTGTTTTCACGCACAGGGAGCTATGTGTAAAAGCAATGCTGGATCCTGCAGAGGGCAGGGAGCCAGCATGGACTGTGGGGGCCTAATTATTTTTATTTAAAAAAAAAAAAAATAGAAAGGCCGGGTGCCGGGGGAAGGGGACCCTGGGGCCAAAATTGGCCCCCTACTTTTTTTTTTTTAAAGTCTATTTCCCAATTTTTTATGACAGTTTAGACAAGAACATTGAGTACAGCTATCACAGCATGTAATCAGCAACTAAATCCCTGAGTAATAAACATACCACTCCACCCCTCTATTCCCAAGCGTCTGAAGGTCAGTTTATGGTCAGTAGGTGTCATAAAGACACTGCACACAAAAGAAGAAAAACTAAATCCTAGTAAAAAAAAGCAGTGCTGTGGCAATACAAATCTAGAATACTGCTGGCATTTTCTGGAGTTGATTGCCCAACTCTCCGTGGAAGAATAAATCCTAAAAGTTCACACTAAAAGGTAGGCCACCTCTTAAAGTACCAAAACACTTAATGGCACAATTATATAGTCTGTGTCGCACAAAAGGTCCAGACACTGGGTTATTTAAATCGACCTTACTTCTGATTTAGGGTTAAGCTCTAGGACTATGACACCCCAGTTTACCCCACCCTTGTGTGCTGCACACCTCTCTGTGTGATAGGTGTCTTCAATCAGTGCCCACTTGCAGAGTTTTGCTTTCCAACCACTCCCCGCCATGTTCATTTACCTGTGTTGACTTCCAATTCTGAGATGTTGCTCACTTGGCTACCAACAATGCTAAATCCACAACCCTACAGTTGAATATTTCTGTTTCGGGCCTAACCATCAAACCTAAAAACACACCTTCGAGTTTCAGAGGTTCTCTCTATGTGTTCATTTGTCCGTCTGAACCATCATCTGTGCCCAGGATGATTGCAGTGCCAGACCATGTGAAAGAAGGAAGCGCCTATCTCTCAGAGATCTGGGACACGTGTGTGGGGTCTGAGGGTACATCTTAGTGGGACGAGTTGAGTGAGATATGTGCGATGCATGTAGCTAATTTTTAACAGTGTAAATCTTACATTCCTAGAAACCTTGGATGTATGCTACAGTGCCATGTACCACTCAGCTCACCTCCAAGATCATGTTTCCACTTCTGCCACAAACTACCAAGCTTTTACATACGCAATACCTGTAATGCCCCATAAAAGAAAGTTACTAAATGCCCTGTCCCCTCGAGTCAACATCATGTGTAATATATAGTCTGTTGGTGGCTCAAATATTTTCATCCCCCATACGTTCTTAACCACCCAGCCCAGCATAAGTCAAGAACTGCCCAACTGGAAGCCCATATTTGTCCCTTGGGCCTTCACATGTGTCAAAGGTGCCTGCGCCATGAATCTGATCGACTCGAGGGAATCCAGCTGGGTCCCAGGGCCTTTTTTCAAAGATGTGCCAGTTCTTCAAAAGTCCCAGGGCATTCCAAATTGCAAGCTCTGGGGAATATGGCATTCCATCCCCTTGTCTCTGCCTGTATCTATTCTGACAATGCTGGGCCATTTTCAATAGTCTTCTTCGATGTTTTGTCCTATCACGCCGAACGAGCACTAAATCCACAATGCATTTGTCTGTGCGCTCTCTTTGCATATATCGCCAGTTCGAGGCAGGCCTCCTATTCCATCTAAGCCACAACTCACTGAAGTTGTGCTGCCAAACTGTAAGACTCGAAGTCAGACACTCTGATGCCTCCCTCAACCAATAGTTGATAAGCAGTTTCAAGGGATGTACATTTTTACCTGCGCTCCATGTCAAGTCTTTCAAAACAGAGTTCCGTTTGGCAAACACCCTCCTTCCTAATATCACTGGGATGTTAACAAACAGGTACAGAAGGCACGGCAAAAGAACCATTGTGGCTAAGTCCACTCTCCTCATCACTAAACAGAGGAAGCCTCATTATCTGCATACACTGAGATTATATACACATGGCCCTTTAACGTTCCTCCAAAACGGTTCACCTAGGTTCTCGTGTGCATGGCGCAGGCTCCATTGTCAAAGAAAAAGGAGCAGTGACAGAGGGCAGCTCTGCCCGGTACGTCAGCCAGTCTGCCACCTTTCTGATATATAACTTCTGTTTTAACGATGGTAGTGGGTTGTGCGTTCGGGACTTGTGTCAAAGCCCTTATATTAAGTCCACATCCCATTGCTTTCAGAATCTCGTGCAGGTAATTCGAATGGACTGGGTGAGACAAATGCGTTCTCCATAATAATTGAGATGGCCGCCGATTTCTCTGTTACTCTTTCTAATATAGGGAGGAGTCTGTTCTCCTAGTGGGTATGAGCCTGCTTTGATCCAGGTATGTTAAACAGGTAAGGACTTTCTGGATTCCTTTTGCAAGTTACTTGCCCCAAAATCGTTCAATCAGTATTTAATATTGATACGGGTCTGTACAATTAGGAAACTATTGGATCGTGACCCGCTTTGGGAAAAACAACAATTATTGCTTCATGCGTCACTGTAGGCAACAAGGCACCCCGCTTTCTCGCCTCATTGTACACTTCCAGCAGGTGCCCTGCCAACTGACAGTGATTCGCCCTATACAACCCATCAGGGAGCCCTTCACTAGCAGGTGTTTTCCTGGCTGTGAGCTGCGCATGGGCACTTTTTATCTCATCCACTGTCAGGGTGACCTCCATGGCCTCCACCGGTTCCATAGTCAAGCATCTAAGATGTGCAGATCTAATGTAGCTGATCTGTGCTCTCGCCTCTACCTCGGGTCTACCTTCAAATAGTTTCTGAAAATAGCTGTGGAAGAGCTAATTAATATCTCGTTGGGAAGGTGCCTGATGCTCGTTCTCCTTTATCATTAAAGCGGTAATGGTCTCTGGCCTTCAAAATGCACCGGATGAGATAAGGACAGGTCATCCTTGTGTTACTCCTTCTGTTGCTGTGTCTATTATTCCCCACAGTCATGCTGGATATTTCGTACATCGCATGTTTGAATCTAAGTGGCAGCAAGTCCTGCTTCTTTTCCTTGATTTTAACTGACTGACACTCTATTGTATGCATCTTGTCCTCTTAGCTAGAGAACTGGCTTTGTGGTGTTGCTGGATCCCCCACTCTGCTTTTAATACACATCCCAGAAATATAGATTACGAAGGACTCCCATTTCATTATTATGAATGAAAGGTCTAGTTCATCTGCAATGGAAGCTCTAAGTTCTGGTCCTCCAATATCCCAGACTGCAGCTTTCTGGTTTGAAATCTAGTGGGCACCCTTCCCCAACACAACACGTGCAAAAAAGGGTTATGGTCGGACAGTGCGCACGCTAAGAGTTCAGCACTGTGTATGCTATTGTGAAGGCTGTTAAACAGTAGTATCTTGTCAATGCATGTGTGTAAGTCATAAACGGCGAGTATTCCTGATCTGAGGGCTGCAGTGCCCCTCAAACGTCCACTAATCATCAGTATGTTACTATTGAGAAAGGGTCTCTGCTGTTTTTATCTGTAGTTGCTCTCTGAAGTGGGTGAGGTGACCAATTATTATGTCTTACCATAAGGGTTGTAGAGTCACCCCCAACACAATAGGTACTTGTGGATTCCTGAAAGCGAGTTAATTGCGCTCCTGTAGCATTAAGGTTTGTTTCTTATTAGGGAAATCAATGCCACACGTTGCAATAATTTGTCCTCCAAATATCCAGTCACACACACATAGCGCTAAATACCATTTATCTCATGGTGTGATACACTAAAGTGGACCCTGGAGTAGAGTAACACTAAGACACTCCTTGCAAAATCAGAGTAACTTGTGGCAAAGAGCGTCCCTGCTATAAATGATGTAATTGTTTTGATCTGGTCTGTTGTGAGATGCATTTAGTACAGAGGGAAAAAGCCTAAACCACGCAGTCAAAACAACGCGTGGCTTAACAATGCAGGTGGAGCCACGTATGTCTAAACCATACTTATGACACCCAGTTCATCCTCTCCCTCACCAAGGACCCACACACCGCCAAAACAAACATCCACGAGGGAATGAAGGCCGTCGCCGACTGGATGAGGAGCAGCCGTCTGAAACTGAACTTGGACAAGACGGAGTTCCTCATCTTCGGACCCACCCCCTCAGCCTGGGAAGACTCCTGGTGGCCGACCACACTTGGAACAGCACCGACACCCACTGACCAGGCAGGCAACCTAGGATTCATCCTCGACTCTTCCCTCTCCATGTCAAAACAGATCAACGCCGTCTCCTCCTCCGGCTACAACACCCTCCGCACGCTCTGCAGGATCTACAAGTGGATCCCGACCGAAATATAAGAACGGTGACACAGGCCCTCGTCAGTAGCAGACTGGACTACAGCAACGCACTCTACGCAGGAATCCCAGCCAAACACCTACGATAACTACAACGCACCCAAAACACCTTTGCCTGACTGATCGTCCACGTCCCCTGCTGCAGCCACATCACCCCCCCCTGAGAGACGTACATTGGCACCCCGTCGACAAGAGGATCACCTTCAAGCTCCTCACCCACGCACAAAAAGCACTCCACAACGCCGGACCAGCCTACCTGAACAGCAGACTCAGCTTCTACACCCCTACCAGCCAGCTCTGCTCCACCAGCCTTGCCCTCGCCGCTGTCCCCCGCATCCAACAAACGACCTCCGGTGGCAGATCCTTCTCCTACCTCACCGCCAAGACCTGCAACACCCTCCCTACCCACCTACGGCAGACCCAAGACCTACTCGCCTTCAGAAGACTCCTCAAGACCTGGCTCTTCAAGCAGTAGCGGCACCCCTCTCCCCTCAGCGCCTTGAGACCCTCACGGGTAAGTAGCACGCTTTACAAGTACTCTGATTGTTTGATTGATATGCCTTTACCACGCATATGCGTGGCTTAAACGTACGTTGTAGTTAGCGCTTTAGACTCGGGGGAGGGTCGGAGGGAACTTCCTGCCTAGACGAGGAATGGTCGGACAAAATGGCTTAGTGAGTATGATTTTTTTATTACATTCTTTAAATGGTGGGGAGGCCAGTTTTAGGGCACATAAACATACAAAATATATGACTAAACACTCCAAACATTTATGTGAGTGAATAGGTGTGGCCCTTATGACCCTGTCCAACACAGGTGAGAATCAACTTTAATACTCAGAAGTAACATTAACTGCACCCCAAGTGAATGAACATTTTCAGCTCTTTCTGTCACTTCATGCCCATGGGGCGTTCATGTTCAAGCATCCATTTTGCATTATAATCTTACCCTCGAGTTATAGGAACATTGCCTAATGCGGAGAACCCAAGAGAGTGTTGCCCTATAGTCACATTCTGAGGGGACATAGAAAACAAATCATTGCACATTTCTAGTATTGAAGAACGATTAATTCACACAGAATATCCCTTCATAGACATATTATCCTCATAACAATTAAACATTGCTTGTCAAGTATATCTAGCAACATCTGCTCAGCGTCATTTTGCCAGGTGTTGGCTACTAAATGATTGACTGCCTTAACTAAAGGTATTAGAAGAGCCAGTCACCTTTATTTAATCAATAGTGCCCATAGAAAATGCTGTTCAGATGCTCCGTCCATCACCACCCCCTTTTGTACCGCTTTGTTCGCCAATAAGTTGGCAGGGTATGCTCAGACGTGAGTCCCTTGCTCACTTTGCCACTGGATTCAAGCACGCCTGGCTGAAGACGGCTGAAGTGCCAGAAACCGTTCCTAGGAAGCTTGTTTCCGGTCCAGGGAAGGCATGGCTTGGCAGTTTGGGCTGGACTGTTGCCATGAGCCACAGGGTTAGACTGATTTGCATATGGCCATGTCTGAACTGGGGTGGCAGAGTGGGCTAAAGAACGGTGATGGATTAAACCCAGATCTGTTGACTGGGTGTGAGTGTTTGATTGGTTCAGATGCTTCGTCCATCACCACTCCCTTTTGTACCGCATTGTTCTCCATAAGTTGGCAGGGTATGCTCAGACGTGAGTTCCTTGCCCACTATGCCACTGGATTCAAGCAAGCCTGGCTGAAGACGGCTGAAGTGCCAGATACCGGTCCTAGGAAGCTTGTTTCTGGTCCAGGAAAGGCATGGCTTAGCAGTTCGGGCTGGACTGTTCCCATGAGGCACAGGGTCAGACTGATTTGCATATGGCCATGTCTGAACTGGGGTGGCAGAGTGTGCTAAAGAACGGTGATGTATTAAACCCAGATCTGTTGACTGGGTGTGAGTGTTTGATTGGTTCGGATGCTCCGTCCATCACCACCCCCTTTTGTACCGCTTTGTTCGCCATAAGTTGGCAGGGTACTCTCAGACGTGAGTCCTTTGCCCACTTTGCCACTGGATTCGAGCAAGCCTGGTTGAAGACGGCTGAAGTGCCAGAAACCGGTCCTAGGAAGCTTGTTTCCGGTCCAGGGAAGGCATGGCTTGGCAGATTGGGCTGGACTGTTCCCATGAGGCACAGGGTCAGACTGATTTGCATATGGCCATGTCTGAACTGGGGTGGCAGAGTGGGTTGAAGAACGGTGATGGATTAAACCCAGACCTTTTGACTGGGTGTGAGTGTTTGATTGGTTCGGATGCTCCATCCATCACCACCCCCTTTTGTACCACTTTGTTCGCCATAAGTTGGCAGGGTATGCTCAGATTTGAGTCCCTTGCCCACTTTGCCACTGGATTCAAGCAAGCCTGGCTGAAGACGGCTGAAGTGCCAGAAACCGTTCCTAGGAAGCTTGTTTCCGGTCCAGGGAAGGCATGGCTTGGCAGTTTGGGCTGGACTGTTCCCATGAGGCACAGGGTTAGACTGATTTGCATATGGCCATGTCTGAACTGGGGTGGCAGAGTGTGCTAAAGAACGGTGATGGATTAAACCCAGATCTGTTGACTGGGTGTGAGTGTTTGATTGGTTCAGATGCTTCGTCCATCACCACTCCCTTTTGTACCGCTTTGTTCTCCATAAGTTGGCAGGGTATGCTCAGACGTGAGTCCTTTGCCCACTTTGCCACTGGATTCAAGCAAGCCCGGCTGAAGACGGCTGAAGTGCCAGATACCGGTCCTAGGAAGCTTGTTTCCGGTCCAGGAAAGGCATGGCTTAGCAGTTCGGGCTGGACTGTTCCCATGAGGCACAGGGTCAGTCTGATTTGCATATGGCCATGTCTGAACTGGGGTGGCAGAGTGTGCTAAAGAACGGTGATGTATTAAACCCAGATCTTTTGACTGGGTGTGAGTGTTTGATTGGTTCGGATGCTCCGTCCATCACCACCCCCTTTTGTACCGCTTTTTTCACCATAAGTTGGCAGGGTATGCTCAGACGTGAGTCCTTTGCCCACTTTGCCACTGGATTCGTGCAAGCCTGGTTGAAGACGGCTGTAGTGCCAGAAACCGGTCCTAGGAAGCTTGTTTCCGGTCCAGGGAAGGCATGGCTTGGCATATCGGGCTGGACTGTTCCCATGAGGCACAGGGTCAGACTTATTTGCATATGGCCATGTCTGAACTGGGGTGGCAGAGAGGGTTAAAGAACGGTGATGGATTAAACCCAGATCTTTTGACTGGGTGTGAGTGTTTGATTGGTTTGGATGCTCCGTCCATCGCCACCCCCTTTTGTACCACTTTGTTCGCCATAAGTTGGCAGGGTATGCTCAGACGTGAGCCCCTTGCCCACTGTGCCACTGGATTCAAGTAAGCCTGGCTGAAGACGGCTGACGTGCCTGAAACCGGTTCTAGGAAGCTTGTTTCCGGTCCAGGGAAGGCATGGCTTGGCAGTTCGGGCTGGACTGTTCCCATGAGGCACAGGGTCAGACTGATTTGCATATGGCCATGTCTGAACTGGGGTGGCAGAGTGGGCTAAAGAACAGTGATGGATTAAACCCAGATCTTTTGACTGGGTGTGAGTGTTTGATTGGTTTGGATGCTCCGTCCATCACCACCCCCTTTTGTACTGCTCTATCCAGTTAAAAGCACAGTCTGCTTCTGTCTCACTCATCGCTGCTCCCATAGAAACACGGACAGCTTAGGGTGGTGTGAACGGTGCAGTTTCATTTGACACTGACCTTGGGCGGAGTGGGGGGGACGACGAGGGGAGCTGTGTTTAAAAATACCTTATGGGTGAAAAACATGGGTTGTCTAGTTCCTAGTTTGTCCTTTAGATTTCAGAAAAAAATTAAAATGTCAGGATAACTCTGTGCATGATGTTGCTGCTGGGGGGAATCGGAGCTTTATCTGGGGCAGTTTTGACTCATCATAAAGTAGCACAGGGTGTTCATGTGCCTGCTGCATAGAACGTTATCCATGCAGATGAAAGAAATGAATATGAATGAACTATGAGTAGCGCTATAAAAAATTAAATATATGCCAGAGAGGGGCTATGGAGAGATGAGGGGCACTGTTGGAGGATATCAATGAGGGAATTTGTGGCGAAAGGAGGTAAAGGGGGGCGCAAAAAAAGACTGTCACAACGGCGCTAAACCTGACCCTGCATAAAATGTTTTATTGCCTGGCATTGTCAGACCTAGTCAGGAATGATCAACATGTATAATAACTTGAACTGCATGTGTTCCATCTCGGATATTCGTTCTCCAAAGGCATGCCCTAGTTGCTAATGCACAAAACCAAGACGCTTATCATGGAGGCAACCTAGCAATTTGCGACACTGTTTGAACCATGCATTCCTACATAGAGTAGTCTGATAATGAACCTCGGCCACTACACAAATGGAATTGAAGCAAAAGGAAGTACATTGTCATCTACATACCACAATAAAGATTATACACAACAAAATAACATGTATTGGAAAAGAGTCTCCAAATTAAAATGTAGAGTCTAAAAGTAACAGAACAAAAGTATTCATGGTAAAAAAATCCAGAATGATTGCTATAAAGGAATGAAATCATCCAGCATCATAAAAAAATTTGAAAATCTATAGATTAATTAACATTTAAGAAAAATCATTAACAAGTAGAAATATATTACAATGACAAGTGCACCTTAAGAATCACACATTATAAACTAATTATATCTAACCAAAATTAATTTATTCAGTTGTCCAGCTACACCCATACATAGCAACACTTTTTAGGACTGTCAGGAGCTTTAAAACATGCAGGGCCTCATTTATGAGACTCCTTCCACCTCCGGAACGTCCCTTTTGGTGACGTTCCGTGGCGCAGAAGCCTGCGTGATATTTATCAGGCAGCACTAAGCGACTTTTTTTGGCTTAATGCTGCCTGATAAGTATCAGTCCCTTTAACACAGTGCTCTGCGTTAAAAGGGCATTAAATGGGTGTTGCTGTGGGCATTCCCAGCAACATCCATGGCCTTTTAACACTGCCCAAGATTTAGGAAAAATCGTAAGTGTGCAAAAGCTTACTCCTCCCCAGGGGAGGCGTATGGGAGGCACGACAAGGAGAAATATCTTTATTTCTCCTCGTTCTTCATTTTTGTATGTGTTCTGCATCACACATAGAAAGAGGAAAAGCCTCCTGTGGTTATTTTTGTACAAAAATAATCATCCCCACAACACAGGCACCTTTGCACTGTGGTGCAAAGGTGTCTGCGTTGGCGCACGGCAGCCCATTGTGCGCTGGCACAGGGGAAAAGGACAGGAATGTGCCGTATCTTGTAGAGACTTTTTTAGCACATGGGGTTGTGTCCTGCACTGTGGCCGGGTTGGACAACATATACAATTTTTTAAGAAAAGAGGAGACCCGGTCACTGTTTTTCAATTCTGCAACTTTATTTTTTAGAGCAGAATTGAACCCTAAGTGATTCAATCCTTGGGCGCTTCACTTTTTTTTGAATATGAAAAATTAGATAGAAGTTTTTTTTAATTTAGCAAAAAGTCCGAGGTTTACTCGTTGTCCTGCACCGAGGCATATATTTACAAGTACTCAAAACGATATATTTACAGATGTCAAACACAATTATTACAAAACAAAAAGGGTGCAATTCTGCTCTAAAAAATAAAGTTGCAGAATTGAAAAACAGTGACCGGGTCTCCTCTTTTCTTAAAAAATTGTATCTTGTAGAGACGGCGCATTCCTGCCCTTTTTTGCCGCAGGGAAGTGCAGGAGGAAGGCCTCTCTATTGCATAACATTTCAGTGATTGTGCACAGCATAAGCAACAATCTGTCATCAATGCTTGAATTGATGATCTCGTGACACATTGCCTACCAATGACAATTCCGGATAACCAACTCAGCAGGTATAGAAAAACAATGCAATTTGTATGATAGTATAGATGTAAGATTTAAAAAGGCATACATTGAGAATTGAATCACTCAGCAAATGGGTAGGATTAGATGTAAAGAAACCAGCCGGTGTAATTCTATTTAAGGGCAAGTGCTCTATCCATTTCCCTGGAGGTAAACCTTCAAAGCGTTCCATTAATTCCGAGTGTGCAGAATTAGCAAGGGTTATGGTTTGAGCCCTGCAAAATGAAGAGTTACAGGCGAAATCAATATTTCCGACTATGATTCCCATGGAAATCGATTCTCATCTATAGTTTCCACAAACATTTTGGATGCGTGTAGAAGCAAGAATCTCCAGGAAAACACTACAGGCCAGTGGTGATTCCATATATCTTGTAATTCCCAGTGAGGTTGACACTGTGTCACAAACCCAATAGGAATTTCCAGATGACTCACAATGAGGCTGTAAGTATGTTTTTAGAATGGTTCTGAGAGGCACCATCCTTGTTCTCCAGCTTTCCTCTCCAAGGTAGAAACTTCTGGCCTGGAGATGAATAGCAACAAAAAAATGCCAGACATGTATCAGTAGGATTGCCCTTCTGTGAAACACGGTGCACAATAGGGGTTTATAAAGCATAGCTCTTTATTGCAAGGTGGGATCCCTAGGCTTCAGTGCGGTTTACATCAGAATAGCAATAAGAAGAAACATGTCTGAAATAAATACCACAGCCTATATTCAATTTACAAAAACATCTTTCGATGGGGTGTAGATTTTCTGTTATTGACCTAAATGGCTTGATATTTTTATAAATTATATTAGGGGCAAAATATTTGTGGCAGGCGATATTTAGGCCGTAATATTATGGTACATGCACTGTTTTGGTAACCGAATATGATAACTTTTTTCTTCGGAAAGTAGCAAAGGCACACACACACATACCTTCCATAATTACAGTATGTGAAGTTGATCAAACATTGCAACCATTATAAAAAATAGAAAAAAATAAGATGTAAAATGAAAAAGAATACCCTAAAGGATGCGTCATCTTTATGTAGCTACCCTAAAGTACCATCTCAAAGCAACCAATCTGTAAAAAACCGCCATAGAGAGTACCTTATATGCCTACCACCATAAACCTTAAAACTATAAGTTTTAACTTAAAATTCATACACTCGGCATAGCAATGTCTATCAGTCTTCAGAACTAGGATATTCTGGATAGATTTAGGCAGTGGTGGCTCCTTCGCTAAGGCGGGGGAGCTTCGCCCCATTGCTTTTTAGCAGTGTAAGGTAAAATACAATGACAATAAATTAACTGTATTATCATTTTATTTTTTCCTGTATCAGCAGCTTTGTGGGCAGGGCGGGGCTCCTCTTCTCTCAGAGCAGGGGGAGGAGTGGTTTGTACTGCCTAAGTGGGCATGAATGTTTGGCCGGCCATCTCGGGCTGGCCAAACAGTCATGCGCACTTAGCATGTTCTCCACCCATGCTGCGTTACAGCCTGGAGAACATGTCCAGGCTTCCACTTCCTACCTGAGAGCCGAACCAGGGCAGCATTGTGATTAGCTCATGGTAGTCTGAGCACCGAACCAGTGCAGCATTGTGATCGGCACAGGGTAGCCGGGTGCTGCCTGCTCTGGCTGGAGGGAGCGACGAGGAGGAGAGACACAACGAGGAGTATGTGGCGTGGAGGTAAGTGAAAATGTATTTTTATTTACCCCCTCTATGTCACCGCTGATCCATACCAGCTGCCACTGGTTCTTGGTTTGGTGACACCTTAAAGGGCTACAACAATGTTAATAAAGCAGCAACAGGCATTGCACTTTTCAAGCGCCTCCCCCGTACCAAAGATGATTGCACAGGTGATTTGAACCAAAGCAGTCTTAGTTAATCTTGTTTACCTTGTTAGTGAGTGCCTCCCACAACTGGCCCAGTTTAAGACTGTTGACAAACAGGTGCATATCATTTCCACCTCCTAACCCAAGTCTGGGATGATTTCCATCAGAATGACACCTCAATGAAATAGCTTTACAGAAGTATAATACAACATACATAACAAAAAAATGTTACATCTGCAGGTTCGCTCCCCATAGTACATCTTACCTCTATTACTACTCTTCAAAGCATGAGTTAACCCTGATATTTATCCCAGTAAAAACCATGCTCTCACTATCATCAAAAAATGCGTCTAAAACCTTTTGGAGCTTTGACAGGGATGCCGCATGGGCCCAAATTTAACAGCTCCTTTACGAAGATAGTTTACACATTGTTGTTAACCCCACAAATCTTCTTAATGAAGTCCTGGACCTACAAATATTTGGAAAAGCTTGCTGTGGGTAAATAAAAAATCAGCTTGTAAATCAGAAGATAGATGCAGTGTTCCATTGTGGAACCTTTGGCTCATCTGGGCAAGGACTACTAACTCCAATGTATGCATTACATGAGCCCCAAAAATATCACAAGGAGGAATGTAGTTGTGTAACTACATGTTGTAATGTTGAATACCTTGAACCATGCCTGCCATGTCTGGAGTCCTCTTGTAGTTATTGGATAACTAACGGGCTGATTTAGAGTTTGGTAGAAGTGATTTATCCCCACCCGGGTAACAGAATAAATAACTCCATCACCCGGATGGAGTTACCACCTGCCAAATTCTGAGATGTCCTCCAGCCCAACTGATATCTCTATCACTGGCAAAAACCACTGTCACTGTAGTTCATGTCAGTGCATTGTAAGCTTGAAGTACAGATTTGTCAACATGACAGAGTTCCACAGCAAACATACACTCCTAATTTTGTTTTCCAAAACAGAAACCCAAAGTGGGATTTTGTATTGCAAAGTAAAAAAAACAATGCCTCACGAGTCATGGGGGACATTTTCAATGACTAGGGGGCCATTTTGTAGTTTTCACTGCCCCTTGTTGTCAGGTTTTGCCTGGCAGTGATGGACAGTGAAAACTGGCTTTATGTTCACCCACTAAATCAGGTTGGCATACACAAGAGCAAACCTCTGACATCCCTCGCTATGTCTATTCATCAGAGGTTTATGTCGGCAGTGGAGGCACATTAGTCTCCACTGCCGACATAATGGCAGTCTGCACATTTCTAAATCAGACCAGCGTACCTTCAGTTTGGCAAGAGGGTACTTCATCATGGATGTAATGGTGTGCCCTCTCCGCCAAACTCTAAATCGCCCATTGAGTCTTAAAAAGCAGCCAGTTAGAGTAATGCCAAGGCATAGCTGATAAGTGGGTAGGACATACTAATCAGAGATATGGGTTGCAAATGTTACCATTATTTTCCCTATAGCGGCCTAGAATCAAAAAAATAAAAAACTAACAAGGACTGGACACTTCATGCAAGTGGATTATTTCAAGAAGTTTATAGGACAACGGACATTCCAATAACCCCCAATTAAATTACAGATTGGCAAAAAAGAAATTCCCACCTATTAATGGAATAGAGCCAAAAAAGTACAGATATTGAGGAAAACCATCTTCACAATACAACACCATCTGATCAGTGAGTTTTGAAGTCTGTTCCAGTTCCCTACCAGTACAATTCAGAATTTTACCAATGTCTTATTATTTAGTTTTATATCCTCACTTGCTTTACTAGTCTGCGTGATACCTAGGTAAATGGCCTTCATATCAATACGAGGATCATTCATGGCAGCAGATTTTCATGCAGAAATCTGAGCATTAGAGGTGTTTGAATAATAACCTGAGATAGTCAACACTGACAGCTTTGATAAAAGATACTAACTGGTCTATGCTTGGCTCCCGGTGGCTGTCTGGAAGGATTGGCTTGAGTTTCATCAAGAGCCTGACTCACATTAAAAAAAATCAGGTGTTACCTGATATGCATAGGAGTGATAAATTGATCACACGATTATTTACTGACACCATGGAGCAATGGAAAAATATTTTATTAAAATCCCATTGGGTAAGGGACACAGAGAACGGACTAGAAGACCGTGGGAGGGGAGATATTCTAAGCAATTGCTGGAAATTCACTCGATAATACTAGATTGAAACGTATTCACTATAAACGCATACATGGGTGTGTTTGACACCACAATTGCTGCACAGAATGAACCAGATTAGCACTGTCAATTGCCCCAAATGTATGAATGTTGTGTGCTCATGCATACATATGTAGTGAAACTGCCCCATTATGCGGGCTTTTTGAGAGATATAAGTGTACTGATAGGGATTGCGCTGCAGTTGTCAATACAGTTATGTTTAGGGTCGTGTGCCCCGCACTAAGCAAAATGGAGTTATGTCCAAAGTAGTCGAGCTGGGATTAGTAGTGCCCGAAAAGTGCATCCCACTGAAATGGATTAGGAGCCAGCTCCTGACCAAAGCACAGTGGTCCAAAGACATGACCCGATGTTTGGAGGTAGAATGTGGGGTGAGAAAGAAATTGATATACACCGGTAAAAGACATGGAATGGAACATGGTATAAATAGAATAACAACATGGGGACAGCGATATAGTCCAGGGGGAGGACATACAAGATGAAATAGAGTAGAAAAGTGAGACTGGATGGGGACAGAGATGGGAGGTACAATAATTTGATACTATTTATCGTAATGCACTGATATAAAATGTAACACCTGTGATCTGATAACATGCATATGTATTGTGCATGGGTTCTTCCGAAGCCGTAGGGCAGGAGGGGAGAGTTATGGAAATTTTGTTTTTGATGGCAAACCAATAAAGATTGTTGAAAAGAGGTGAGGCTTCGCATTCCTAACATTATTTTATTAATATCATTGTTTATTAGTTAATTAAAACCATAAACTTAGCACATCACACAGTACCAAACAATAACAGAAAAACATACAAAATCATCATAGGACTACTTCAGCCATAAAACCTCATGTTTTTGGGCCGTTATATTTTCCTTTAGCCCTTCCTTTCAATTGTAATAAAAGTGCCCAATACAGAAAATAAAAAGGCTTGCAATGACTTGATCAGGCAGTAGTACTGCAGAGTAAATTTCTTCTAAAATCCACACTATGGGTGTAAAAGTGCTTAAGTGCAGATTTGAGCAGCAGTAGTTGGTGCTATACTAAGTAAAGAATGGTTTTCAGTCAAATATAGTACCCATTACGAGACTGTGCCTTAATAGAGACAGATGTGTAAGATGAATGTGCCAAGTTAGGTAAAAATATTGCCTTAACAAAACGAGGTAGGGAACACCCACTATAGAGGACCCTAGTGGCAACGAATTTATAGCTCTGCTGTTTATTGTTCTCATACAAACATTACTATAGGTGTTAAAGTGCTTGAGTGCAAATTCAAACAGTGAAAATAGGTACTAAGCTAAGTGGAACATGGTTTTCAGTCAAATATGGCAGCTATATGCAAAACTGTGCTTCAATACCGGCCCATATGCAAGACAAAGGTGCCGAGTGGAGTAAAGTGCATTAATATGATGAGATAGGGACTAAAGGGAACCCTAGTATCCCTACCTTACTATTGACCAGCTCGTATAGCTTTGCCTAAAGGAAAAATACCAGAATTAACACAGCCTGAAATCAAGTGACGGGACCCTCTCACCCCAAGATCACTCATTACATTATATTAATCTATGACAAGATTTTTAAAAATAGCAAGAAAATGCACTAGCCTAATGTTCAGCTTTGTGTTAGTTGGATCCATTGATTTCACAAATGCAGTCCTACAGGACCTGATTCCCCAGTCTAGAAATTCACGCCTTAGTAGACTTCTACGATGATCAATCAACAATTGGATTGATGCATATAATGTGGAGCAGAGTCTTTACTTCCTGATGGCACAAATGACAGGTCGGGGCTTCAGAAGAACCACCCATTCCCCATTTTGGGATTAGGTCTAACTTGGGAATCTCTCCAAATCTGCGGGACAGAAATGACTGTTTGACCATCCAATCATAATATGCTGCCAACAGCAGTGTTTCTCTTGGAGATTAATAGGATTTCAACACCAGCCACCCATGCCAACGTTTTGACAGTATTTCCTCTGTAGATTGCTACATAGTTGCTGTATGCTGCCACCGTGCCTTGTGCCAACATTTGAAAATATCTACCTATGCTGGTGTTCCAAACACAGTACAAATGTTCAAACCATTAGAAAAACAAACATTTTGTAAAAATCAACTGGAATTCAATCCACAATTGTAGTCCTGATTTGCTCTAAAAGCATTACGTTGGAACAATTGTATCCAGTGAGAGGTGTCCAATAACTGTTGTCCATTATAATCTTTAATTGTACTGATACTGTTGAATAATCTTCTTTCTATGACTTTGTAGTGAAAAATCCAACCTACAGAATAACTCTCTTTATAAACAAGAACAAGATATGTCAAGAGTGGGACAGCTGCTTTTTCACAAAGCCATCATAATGCCTCTGCATGATATGTTAATAATCGCAAGTGATTATCCTACCCACTTGGAGATCATCCTCTAAATGTGCTAACTCCCGTTCTTGACCTTGCTGTCTCAAATTAAAACATTGATTATGATGAATTCTGAGCCTTGTTGGCGCAAAGTTATGAGTGGTAGATTCCTACTGCCACTTTTAAAATATTTCAGGTTACGCCAACTGTTGCAGTAATTGTATTACATTTCAAAATTGTCTTAACATATTTACCGATATATTCCAAAAAATCCACAGCATCCAGAAGTGTCCTCTCAAATGTTCAATTTAGAGACATATCCACACATTTTAATAACTGAACATGAATGCTCAAAGGATAATGATCTGAACATATTTTGCATTAGATAACCATAGTTGTAATTGTTAAAATTTCAAAGAGATGACTGCAGGATTGCTATATGTGGGGGAGAGTATAAGAAAACGGTGTTGTTGAAAACAACAGCCTGCATGCACCTTCACCTGCTTATGCTTTTATGAAACATTATTGACAGTTTACCTTTCACATATAAGCAATTGCTGGGAAGAATGTTAAACATATAAAATACTATAGACCGTTTGAACTGCATTGATTACCAATTGCTAAACTACCAAATCTTACTGAAACAAATATTAACCAATACATGCATGCTAAGAACACTAAATGCAATATGTGCAGACACTGAGAATGTGCACTCAAATAAATTAATATGGAGTACATAAGATGAAAACATGTAAAGATGAATAACACCCAGGTTCCCCAAGATGATCTGCTCTTCAACAGCTTCCCATAGATAGCCTTATGCTCAAACCTTATATGCTCAGACCTCAAAGAGTTAAGCTAAGTGGATGATTGAGTACACAATTCTTCCTGCACCCAGATTTACTGGGTGTGATTACAATTGTCCCAATGTTACTGGTTGGAAAATCCTACCAGTTAAATCGCTTTGGTTATGAGCTGCATTGTACCCCAAACCAATTTTCATGCCCATCCTGACCCTCAGACAAGACTCCACAGGAACTTGTATCATGTGATATCTAACCTACCATTCCCTTCAGATACGAGTGCGCTCCCAATGAACTCCACACATTTCTTCCATTGGTAAATGCTCCCTGTGCCTCTACTTAGGATTAAACGTACTTCCATTGCCCAAATTCCAACATTCCCACTACTGAATGCTCATTTTTCCGTTTTTGATTTTTTTCAAACAGAATTTTAAATTCACCTTGGCACAGCACTTTAAACTTAGACTGTTGACTGATTTGGGCTTGTACTCCTGAGGCCTTAAATTCAGAAACCATATCTTTTTATAGCTTTATTTCACTGTCCTGTTCCAAAAGATGTTTCCAAAGATCCAGCAGATGAGCCCTGATGATAACTTGAACACTCTGTCCTTTCGGATTTCACGTCATTTCTCCTAATTTATCCTGTAGTGTGAAAAACACAGGAGAATCGTGCATGGGAGGTATCCTAACCTGGGCTTGTGGGAGTAATTGATGGACTCTTATGAGTTGACCAAACTCCTTACTTGAATGATCCCTTAGAACATAATCTTTTCTAAGCTCAGTAAGAAATTACTACAGGTGTACTTGACTCTAATTTCTCTGGGATTCAGTGGAAATGTACATCTTGTCCCTCAGGCTGGTTCCCTTAAGTTAAAAGTTTAGCTTTAAGTTTTATTGTTAGTGTTATCTCAGTCTCCTCATATCAAGACTTAAAATTAAAATTTGCAGGAACCACTTTCTCTTCTACCTCCAAATTGTCATTTAGAAATGGCAGCATTTTTCTGGTCCATGTCTTCCAATTTGATTTGGATATATGATCATTCTTTTCACATGTAGACACTTTGATTTATATACAGTCTAAGATCTAATGAAATAAAATGAAATGAAATTGATATGAGCACAGAACTCTTTTGAGTTTCGTTGCTGGCTAACGTAAAGCATTTTTGTCCAGAACTGCTTGTTGTGTGAGCGCTTTAATGCGCAAATCTCTTTTTTTGGTCTCTGTTCATTTGTTCAATTACAGTCAGGGCCTGCAGGAAGGTTGTAGGCCATGAGTTAGCATTTGTCTGAGGGATTTATTTAGTTATCTTTTTTTGTCCTTAGCGAATGAGTGTACCAGACTACCCCGCTGATCCTAGCAGGTTCTTGGCTTTTTTAGCTAATTAAAAACTTTCTGTTTAGGATGTTGACGAAAGACTCCCAGGCCTCTATCCCTAATTGTTTTGCATCAGTAGGGGCCAATAGAGCAAAGCAGAACTCCATGATTGCGTCTACATTGTTATTGTTCCATACTAATCATTTTAGATTGTAAATTTGGGTGGGATGTGTGAGGGCGCTGGTTGGACGGGACCTTTTTTGGAAGATGGTTAGTTTAAAGTATTGAGGATAATGATCACTGTCTACTCTTTCGATTATTTGAAAGTTCGTTATGATGGGAAATAGCTCTGGATGTGCTGAGGTGAAGTCGATGGTTGCTCCTGATTTTGCCGTCACTCTTGTAAAAGCTGCCGGGCTGTCTTGTGGACCTCAACCATTTACGGTGTACAGTTTACAGTGAAAGGTTGTCCAGTAATGTGGCGCATTTCTTTCTCCAAGTGTCACATCTGGTTGTATTGCTGTTCCCGACCTTCATGTGTATTGGTAGATTTTTTTCCTGGGATTGCATCAGGTTCATACTAAAATCCCCAGACAGTATTTTGTTGGCTTGTGGGTAAATGAGTTTTAAGGCTTTGAGTGCAGCAACCAATTGTTGGATGTTTCTCCCATTATGCTTATCAGCAGGGTGCATGTAGATGTTCAAGATTAACAAAGTGCAGGAATGGGCAGCTCTAAGTTTGATACATTGCATCCAGGGGTAGTCAAAGTCAATATTTTCTTCTTTCCATGGGATGTCTGTCAAAATATACGTTGTTAGGCCGCCAGTCTAAGATCTAATGGAGAAGAACTAAAAAAGTATTCTATTTGTTCAGATTTTTCATGCCAGGCTTTCAAGGTATATTTGATGTATTTGGATTGGGCAATGGTTAATGGAGTCAAGGGGATGGTCTTGTCTTCATATGTAGGTGTCCCATCCCTCCTCCAGTGAATACCTTGGCCTTGTATGTTAGACCTTGTATGTTAGACCTGGGTATTCTCCCAAAACAAATTGCCTTCACCCTTCCTGTGTCCTGAAGACATTTTTGTTTTAGGTCTGTTCACTTTCCCACTACAAACCAGTAATATAGTGTTTGTGTTTGCTCTTTCAAACATGGCCAAATTGGCCTACATCTAATTGACCCATTTAAGTTAGTTTTAAATCTGTAGTAAACGGGATCAATAAATTAAATGCTACTAGTGGGACTGCAGTACTGATTATGCCACCCACTAAAGTATCCTTTTAAAACATGTATCAGGTCTGCCATTGCATCCTATATTGCAGTTTTAAACTGCAATTTCGATTTGGCAAAATACACCTTTTACCAGACCTCAAACTTGCATTAATATACATATGAGTCAGAAATAGGTTCTAAAAGCTTATAGGCCAGGTTATATTGCATTTAAAAAATAGGACATGTGTGCTTAAGTTTTAGGTGTCATGGGAGTGAAAAACTCCTAAAGTTGTCTCCCATTGACTTAACCTGGGTTACCTTGTTACATTTTATAATTGATAATTTTATAATGGATACAGATAAAGATCTGCTGTTTACACTCCAATTAATTGTAATTTAATACCCTATTAAATGGTGCAGTAGCATTTAAAGTCACATTTTTTAAAACAGTAGGTTAAATCTAGCCACACAAGACCGGTGCAAAGTTAAAAGTTATGGCCTACTGTGAGGGAGTGCGGTTCGGATACACCAAGTGTTTTGGGCTCAGTCTCTACTTACCTTCAGACTTGGAATACATTTTGAAGAAAAATGTCAGAGAAGGTAAAGTTCAATTAGGCAAAACCGCCAGTGGTGTCCGAGGAGGCAACTTTGTTTGGGATCCACTTACTTAGCCGCAGTAAAAATTTCTACATTCAGACTTAGTCACTTTTTTGGAAGTCAAACATCTCCAGCGGGATGAAGCTTCAGGTTGTAGCCAATGAGGGCTCCATGAAGCCGCATACCCATTGTGGGAGGATCCATTGAAATTTATTTTCTGCTGCAAAGAAGAATACAACAGGAACTACATTGTAATCAGGTTGACCAGCAATGCAACTTGGGCAGATTGCCTAGCAGGTAGGTACCGGTCTCCGATTGGGTTTCAGAGCACTTTTTGGTTGAAAACTTTCCAACTCCCAAGTTTTGGATTTGGTCTATCGAGGAACCTTTAGCAACACTTCTAAGGGTCCAGGCATGGAGGGGCAGATCTTAGAGGGACAGGACTCACCCAGGCTGGGTCAAGGTGTGGGTTCATGATGTTGGGGGCTTTTCTGTCCCTAAAGTTCTGATCAGGAGAACATCCAACCAGCCCCAGGAATCAATCTAGTAGTCCTGGATTCAAGCAGAAAAGCATGTCTCAAGCATCAGGGCAGTCCTCTGAGGCTACAAGCCAGGCCTCAGTCAGCAGGACAGTCCTCTTGGCTCAGAAGCATGATCCTTTGAAGTACACAGCAGGCCACGGGGAGGCAGCAAGGCAGTCCTCTGAGAGAACTCCGCAGGTTCAGAAGTAAACTGAAGAGTGGATCTGAGGGTACTAATATTATACTAGATGCCAGCTTTGAAGTGGATGACATTTCTGGAGTTTACTCCCACAGAAGTGTTTAGAATTTCCTGTGCATCCCTGCCTTAGTTCCGGGTTGTCTGGGGGAGAGGCAGTTGCTTTGAAGTGCTGTGAGGATGTGCACAGCGCTGCCCCTTCATCCTACAACGATAGCCCATCCTGCCAACACCCAGACACCCTATAGTGAGACTGTCTGGGAGAAATATACAAATGCCAACTACACATAGTCATGTGACCCAGAAAACAGGCTGCAGGCAACAAATGGCTAGAACAATGCAGTTTCAACTTTCAAAATTAAAACTTTACCATTAAAGAGGTTTTTATTTTACAATTCCTTAGACACAAATCATTACTTTTTTACCTCCTCCCAAACAAAGGTTATGCCTCATTAAATGTAATAAGGCAACCTAATGTTATCTTTTGAGATAGGTAGGCCTTACAGCAATGAAAAACGAATCTAAGTTTGTTACTGCCAGGACATGTAAAAGGTAAAAGTATATTACTAACTTTTCCAAAACAATGCATCCTGCCCTGTGGGCTGTTTAGGGACTTACATGTAAACGTTTATTTTGCCAATTCGAATTGGCAGTTTAAAATTGCACATAGGATGCGACGGCAGGCCTAAGACATGTTTTAAGAGGCATCTTAAATGGGTGGCACAATAAGTGGTGCAGGCTTACAAGTAGCATTTAATTCATTGGCCCTGGGTATATAGTGTACACTTTACTAAGGTCCTGTAAGTAAATTAAATATACCAATCAGGTGTCAGACACTTTTACCATGTTATAGGGAGTGAGCATAAGCACTTTAGCAATGGTTAGCAAACAGAATCAAATTCAGAAAAACAGGAGTGGAGAAGCCAAAATTTCTGGAGGAAACCACCCTAAGGCTGGCAGGTCTAACAGTGAATTTTTGTTTTTTGCTTTGAAAAGGCTTCTGATTGTTACATGAGCTGGACTTCCACCCCCTCAACCAATATCCCAAGCGCTAAGACAGGTGTACAGCGGTGAGACCCAATACTTTTGTTTGTGCTGTGCCAGTGATTTTGTACAAAACTAAAATTCCCCTATAAAGTAACCTGATATCAGATTCGCCTCCTTTTTAAATCCTCCTTAGTTTTTTATTTGGCCATTTATTCCTGTTTTTCTTGCCTCACGCCATTCTTAGTACAAGGAAGTTGGAGCCAAGCAACATTGACAACTTTAAGAATACAGAGTTGCAGAAGCTCTGCAAAGACAAAGGACTGAATGTGGGAAAAAGGGTCAGCAAAACAGACTTCCAAATAGCCTTCAGAACTTTTGAGGAGGTCAGGAGAATACAGACTAGTATGGAGGAAAAGGAAGATGAGGAGAAAATGGTATGTTCACAGACTATGAGCTACAGCACCCTGAGGAGGAGGAGGACAACTTGGCCACACTAATAAAGTCTGCTGCGAGGGCAGGGAGCAGTTTGTCTCCCACAATCTGTCGCTTAAGGCACTGGAAGACAGGAGGGCTGAGTAAGAACTTTAGCTGCAGCTTGCCATATTGAAACTAGAGGAAGGGAGATTAGCCCTAGATTAAAAAATGCTGAGGCTGAGAGGGGCTCAGCAGAGAACTAGGCTGACTGGTCAATAGAAGAAAAGAAACTTCTGCTGCCTCATGGAATGAGTATAAAAGAGCTGGACCTCAAAGCCAAGCAATACACAGGGTCATGCAACAAAGATGGCAGCAGCAACACAGTGTTCACATCCCTAAAATGATCTTTCACTTCTGGTGATCATTTGAGTACTGAAAGAATAATCTCCTGAATACTGAGCCTAAGGTTCCTGAGCCTGGCACAGCCCATGCGTAGATGCTCCCTAAGTGCTACAGGGCCTTCCTACTGAGTTTGTCTCTCGATTTACCTCTGGCAGGACATCTGGAGAAAGACAAGACATTTACCTGAATTGTCAGCCACTTCTACTGGCTCCAGGATGAGAATTACCTCAGATTCATTCTGTGGGTCTTGTCCTACTTTCCAGGCCAGTGGGAAGTTAGGAGAAAAGTGGAAGGCTCCTCTGGTTTCCCTTCCTGCTGCTTACACCTCGTTTGAGAGGGTGGACATTGACATACTTGTTTCCCTGGACCCCATGACTGTATAAGTTCATCTTGGTCTTGGTGGACCATTTCACTCGGTACCCAGAGTCATTACCTTGGATGATGGTGACTGCCCGTAGTGTTCAGAGCATTGCTGGGGATCTTTCCCCGGGTAAGTTTTCCCTAAGAAGTAGTATCTGACTGGGCCACCAACTTCATGTCAGTGCACATGAAGTCAATGTGGGATGAATGTGGAGTAACTTACAAGTTCTCTATACCCTATTATCCCCAGACCATGGGCTTCTTTACAGACTCCATAAGACCCTCAAAGGCATGCTTATGGGCCTGTCAGCTCTCTAAAGAGGAAAATGGGACATCCTCTTACCATATCTGCTGTTTGTTTACAGGGAGGTGCTACAGAAGGGAGTCAGGTTCAGTCTTTTTGAGCTTCTGTATGGCATCCCTGTCAGAAGGCTGCTCAGCCTTGTGAACAAGAGATGGGAGTAAGCTCCCAGGAAACTCCCCAGTTAGCTACATGTTGGATCTCTGGACTCAGATGAAGTGCTTTGGAAGAAAGCCACTGAGAATCTGGAAGCAAATCACAAAGTAATGAACTCTGGCATGACCAGATGGTCACACTGGTTGAGTTTCACCCTGTTTAAAAAGTGTTGGTGAAGGAGCAAATGGAACCCGTCCCTTGGAGGACCAGTTGTCCAGGCCTTATAAGGTGAAGGAGTGCAAGAGGGATGTCACCTACATGGTGGATCTCAAGACCACCAAGAATTCTTTAAGAGACCTGCATGTGAATCGCATAAAGACCCACTTAGAAAGAGTTGAGTTATCCATGCTCCTCATGCCAGATGATGGGGGTGGAGGAAAGTGAACATCTTCTTGGCCTCCAATCTTTCAAGGAGCAGGATTGATTAGTGTAAGATGTCATCCTCTCTCTTACGCTGCCCCCGAACAACAGAGGGAAAGTTAGCATTTGCAGTTTGGCTCTCTTTTCTCACTGACCCCAGGACTCACCACTTGATGCATCCATAATATAGAGACTGGAAACAGAATGCCTATTAACAATAGGATCTACATGCTCTGTGACAAAGTGGGGGCCATCATGAAGGAAGACGTGTCCAAGTTGTTAGAACTAGGAATGATTGAGCACTCCAACAGCCCTATGTCCGGACCAGTGTTTCCAGTACCTTCAGTTCTGTGTGAATTACAGAGGGCTTATCTCTGTCACCAAGACAAATGCTCACCTCATCCCCAAGCTCATAAACTCATTGATCAGTTGGGAACTGTCAGGTTCTTGAGTATGTTTGACTTAACGTCCAAGTACTGGCAGACCTCACCTTAACAGAGGGGATTAAGGAGAGGTCTGCATTCCCCACCTAGAGGGAGAGTTCCAGTTTAAGGTGATTCACTATCGGTCAATGATTGCTGCCACTACCTTCCAGAGGCAGCTCAACTGGGTCCTGGATAGGGTGGATGTTTTCAGTTCAGCTATCTCGATGACATTGCGGTCTTCAGCTGCAGCAGGGAGGATCACCTGTTCTACCTCTAGGAAGTGCTTCAGCCTTGCAAAAGGCAGAGCTGACTATCAAAGTCAGTAAGTGCCAGATAGGGCAGGGATCTGTGGTCTGCTTGGGAGACCAAGGTGGGGGTACTCTGCTGTGACTTCAGGTCAGAATTCAGACTATATTGGATTAGAAACACCCTCAAGACCAGACTGAGATGAGAGCCTTATTGGGTATCACTGAATACCACATGAGATTTGTCAAGGGGTATGGCACCTTTGTTGCTCCCTTGACAGACAAGACTTCTACAAAGTAGCCCAGATAGGTGACCTGGACCGGGTCATAGCAGAACTCTTATCGCACCTTGAAGGAGGCGATGTGCTCAGCACCCGTGCTCAATGCTCCTGATTTCTGTAAGGAATTCATTGTCCAGATAGATGCCTCAGGGCATGGAATAGGGCCCACGCTTCATCATGGTCAACCTGATATTTGGACTTTGTTCTGGTCCGCAGTTGGCACTTTTTGCTTTTAGGCACTATCTTCACTAAAATATTTAAATGTCATATCTCTGGTTCTACGATTGGAATTACGTTGCTCTAATATCAACATATTCATTAACCTGTACTCTATAATTATTAATTGGTTTTAGATTTTTGTCTCGTGCTGTGTTTTCACTTTATTACAGTTTGTGAGCTGCATAAATGATTTATGCATTGCTATGAGTTAAGCCTGGCTGCCTTGTGCCAAGCTACCAGAGGGTTAAGCCCAGGTTAATTTAGTGAATGTTATGGTTCAATCTGACTAGGATTATGGCTGTTTCACCCACACAATCTCCCAAACTACAAACCAATTGCTCACAGTCACTAAATTAATGTAGTGATCTTTTGTGGCTCAGCCTGACAAGGATTGTGTCTGTTGTCTGAGTGGGGCTTCCACAGATTAACCCCATTAAAAAATTACCCAAGCTTTTACATTTTACCATCATTATCTGTTCAAATGACTCACCCACTAACCTTTTATAGAGCACCCAACAGAAGTTTTACAACACTGAGTACCAGAAAGGGGGTTAGGGAAGAATGGCTCTTTGCTCAGTGTGAATCTGTGAAGCCGATACTTGGGACCCAATTTACAAAGGTAAATTTAGGCCCGAAGTCTAGGTTTAGCCCTGAAGTGAAAGGGCCCAATTTACAAAGGTAAACCTAGACCTGAAGTCTAAGTTGCCCTTTGTAAATTGTCACTTCGACATCAGGTCTAAACTTTGAATTCAAGTCTAAGTTTACCTGTGTGACTTAGGCCATTGATGTACTTTTAATAGTTTATGTTTAGTAATAATAAGCTAGTATTAAAGGGAGAAAACACCTATTTCAAATAACTTCTGTAAACAAGGCTATGTGTTCCATGCATATTATAATATAATACACACTGCAGCAAATTGTCACCAACTCCTCCTATGGCTTGGTCCCAGCTTCTTTGCTGAACCGATAAACATATTTATCATGTTTAACACTAATATTATGGTTTACAACTCCATGTTTCTTAAGACATTCTGTATAATTACCTTCTCTTCTCTTTTGACTCATAGAGATCCCGAATAGTTGCTATACTAATCGGAAGTATTCATTGTATAAGATTTGAAAGCTCAAAACAGCCTACAAATGTAATTCCTACCCGTGAACAATTATTTTGTGTTCTATCTTCATGTCATTACTGCATGTTAATCAGATTAGGGTATACTGAAAGAAACAGTTTCTGAGGAGTTCATCAACAGTCTTGAGTTTTGTCCCTAGAATTTGTCCTTGAAGATTTATCATAAACAAAATGTGCTTCACTAAAGAGTTTGCTCTCTTTACTGTTTTATTACAGAATCCAGAATATTAGCAGCAGGTAAGCAATTTTCTTGGGCCTGTGGCTGCACCTTATTTAATGCTTTACCTTAATGTTGGCTTCTATTTTCTCTCTTACAGGCATGTAATGCTAACTGGAGGCACCAAAGAAAATCTACCACTCATTGGTGCTCCTTTGTGGTCTTTTCCAAGTCCAGTTAAAGCCAAGCAGGATGTTTCCACTTTTGCCAGAGAATCTGTAGAACAGGAAACGTCTTCCGGAATGGCATGGCTTTTACAGTGAGCTGGACCCAGGAATGTTTACTAACCTTGCAAAAATTGAGAAAATGTATAGTGTGTCCCTAATTCTTGATGCTTAGTTTCTATTCTTTTTGTTCTGTTTCACCCTTCTGTAACACAGGATAAACACCAACTTGCTCAATACAAGTAGGAGTTGTCCATCGTGGTTACCTATTGCTCTTTGCCTTCTTTTAAATTGCCATGGCCATGTAAAATACAGCAAACTTTGGAAGCACCTTTGAGAATGGGACATGATCAGGAGGTGTAAAGACCAGTGAAACTGAGTCTGGACATCAGATTGGATTCAACAACGCATGAAGTATTGGAAAAGATGTATGGTCATACCTGCAGGGAATGAAAGATTACACATGAAGATTATCAATATTATCCTCCAACCCCTCCGTTGTTTTTGACTGACATATTAAATAAGTGTTCAATTTGTTATTAAATGTATATGAAATTTCAGACAGCTGGCTATTTCCTTTTCAGACTTGTCACCAATTAATGAACCAGATTCAATGAGTCAATAGTTGGGGACATCAAGAATGTAAATAAAGACAGCAGTCATACGAGTTAGCAATAAGCTGCCTGAATGCCATACCTTTCAGTCTACTAGAACTTTCAGGTGACATAAGAAAGCACGGTTGTAGTGGTCAAACTGGGGATTCCTAGCCTTCATTTCTCATGAAATCTTAACGATTGTGAAAACACCTGTTTGTGGTTCAATTTTACCTGTTGGCTTAGGATGCCCAAAGAGCACAGTCATGGAGACCAACTCAAAGTGGACTCCCAGACATTTCTTTAATCATTCCCTCACTGCACCGACAAGACTAGATGCAGGAGCAGGAGTGGTGTGGACATGGCTTTGGAGTGGGACAAGAGTAAGCATGGGCGTAAAATTCGTTCTCCTCGCGTATTTTGCGGATTTTCCACAATTTCGCGATCCGCGGCAAAATCCACGAATCCGGGAGCGGGACGAATTTTGCTCAGGAAGCACTTACAGGGTAAAAGCAGGTGCCCAAGTTGAAGCTTATTTCTTTGTAACCATTTACAAAATGGTTACAAAGAAATTAACTGCTGTAACCCTGTAAGTGCTTCCTGAGCGGCGCCTTGTTGCCTACTTGCAACTATTCTCTGACCCTGCTCTGACCCTCGAAGCAGGGTCAGAGAATAGTTACAATTAGGCAATGAGGCTCCTGTCACTAAAATTAAACCTCAGCAGGAAGCACTTACAGATAACAGGTGCCCAAGTTGAAGCTCAAATTCAGTAACGCATTATAATCAGCCCAAGAATCTAGTGAGCACGGTCGATGCTAGGCAGGTTTGCTTTCTCCCCAGATCTACCGTCCACAATTAGCTTTAATCCATGATGGGGGTCTAGGCATACACGAGTTTCTCAAGCGCAATCCCCCTGTACTTCCAGTGACTAGGAGGCTGCTTTCTCCTCATCTGCTGCGCTGATCAGCCTCTGACCTTTATAAACAAGAGGCATGTGAACTCGCACAGAAGCCCGGCCCCAGCCCACACACACTAGCCTATGCAACCTCTTCCCGCCTTTTCCCCCACTGTGATGGACAGCTCACTCGAGGGACCTCGGCGCCTATGGACGCGGTGGCAAAGTTACAGACACACAGGGTCACTGGAGACAACTCTTCTGGGCCTTTACACTGCTGTAGTGCAGGAAAAGCACGATACATTTACCCAACGAGGTAGCACTTACTGCTTTCTCCTCATCTGCTGCGCTGATCGGCCTCTGACCTTTATAAACAAGAGGCATGTGCACTCGCACAGAAGCCTTCCGAGATGGCAGCTGTTACCGGCAGCTCCGCCGAGACGTGAGGATTGACGGCATCTCCAGGATTCAACTCTGCATATCGGAACCGTTTTTTCTCATTTTTCTGCATCGGAATGTAATATGCCTCCAGTGTGATAACGAGACATTTGTTAGGTGAGCCCAGCGCAGAGTATTTGCCTCTTTTCCTCTCGCGCTTCAGGAAAATGATGCGGCCTGCCATTGTGTTTTATTGTTGGTATCGCTAAACTACGTTTTAGATCTCTGAAGAAATACTTAGAATTGCTTTCCGCTTTTATTTTTCTTCATCACTAATAACTCTGAGTTACGATATAAGGTCTCCCCTTTTATTTTCGCATGTACTATCAGGAAACTAGCTGCTTCTTTTTTCTGCATTTATTATTTATGATGCAAATTCAGTAATTTTCTTCTGCAGATGCTCCATAATATTTTTCTGTAAATGGACTTCATGGCTGTGCCTCGGAATAATCGCAGTGGGACCCCTCAGTCCTCTGAGGCAGGGATGGCGGATTTTAACCCTTTCAATGTTCTACAAGACCCTGTAGAGGACCAAGGTAAAGAACCTAATGTTTCAAAAGGGGCTGTTTCCCGCCCAGGGGCGAAACAAAATGCTACAATTCTTCCTGCGACAACGTCTACTTCTGGCAAGCGAGTTAAAGTAAACTCACCATCTCCCACTAATTCCTCCTCATCAATCTCTATGGAACTTCTCCTTGAGGAAATTCGTGCTCTTAAGCCATATATGGTAGAGACTAATGCGAGTTTGCAAAATTTGGAATCTTCTTGGTCGAGCACAGAGCAGAGAGTTGGGGAACTGGAGACTCGTGTTGATATGGTGCAAGAGCTCACTAACCAAATCCCTAATATATCCAGCGAGATTATTCACCTTAAACAGCAAATCGAGCAGTAAGAAAATCGCAACAGACGCAATAATCTGCGTATTTATGGCTTCGCAGAAGGCCTTGAAGGTCCAACTCCAATATCATTTTTTCAGACCTTTTTACCAACACTTCTGGTGCTCCCTGACAATCCAGTATTGAATATCCAGCGCGCGCATCGCCTTGGTCCTCCTCCTCAGATTGCATCATCTTCTTCTAAGCCCAGAAGTGGTATTTTGTATTATTTAGAATACACCGATTTGCTTAAAGTTCTCCAGGCTGCCAAACAGCGTGGGAAGATCATTTGGCATGGTGAGGCTCGATTTTTTACTCAAGACTATGCTAAAGTAACAGCTGACCGTCGAAAGAGATTTTTGGATTTCAGACCAGCGCTACGTAACTTGAATGCTAGGTATGGTTTGTTTCATCCATGCCTCTTCAAAGTCACCTACAATAACAAAACAACGACCTTCGAAGATCCTGAGTTACTTCAACAGTTTTTGAACAACTGCAAAGTGGAGGCCATGGATATTCCTCGTCCATGATAAACTGCTGCTATACTGTTTGACTATGCTGGTTTTTGTATTGTCTCATTACCCTATTGTCCTCCTTCTGTTTTGCATCATTAATTAGTGTTCTTTTTTCATCTGTGCCGTGTGTTTTCTTAATGGTAGCATTATGTTTTTTGTGTTATGTGCCTTTTGCTCTTTTACTGTACGTTAGTGCGTTTTGTTCCACAATTTGTATTTTGTTCCATAATTTTTGAATTTTTGTTCTATAACTTTTCTTTCTTCCTTATTTCTTAGGTATCTGATTCGTGGTCCCTCATCGCTTTTCCATTCTTTTGTCTATCCTGGGATTGTTTTCCGTCCTCGCGGCCTCGTTTTGGAGTTCTCTGTTCAGCGTCCCATTTCCCTTATGTGGCTCCACCACCCCTGTTCTTATCGTCTTCCTGTGGTATGTCTTTTGTTGCAACATCTTATCATTACTTATTTTTTCTATTTAGTATCTTCATGTTTTGTCCTATCCCTATCTTCCTTTTATTGTCTCTGTCTCTCTCTCTTTCCTTTTCCTTTCTTCTTTTCTCCTATCTCTATTCTGGTTTACACTATGTTCTCATCTTCGCCTTTTTTCTCTGTTGCATTTTGGTCACGCCGTCTTCGCTGTTTTATATCTCAATTTTTCCTATTTCTTTCCTCATTACATTTTTTCTTCCTCATGATTTGCTTTCTTCGTCATTGCATTCTCTTCTACAGTTACACTTCATTTACCTCTTTCCTATTCTCCTATTCTTCTCCTCTTATTGTTATTTTACCTGCAAATTTGAAGTTTAAATGTCTCTACAGTTAATTTCTTGGAATGTTAAAGGTTTGGGTTTACCTATTAGGCGACAACGTGTTCTGTCTCATTTAGCTAATTTAAAAAGTGATATTGCGTTATTACAAGAAATACATATTAAGGATGTTGAAGTTGCTAAACTCCGTCGTAATTTTGTTGGTCATGTTTTTGCTTCCCCTGGTACAGGGAAACGGAATGGGGTTGCTATCCTTTGTCATAAATGTTTAAATGTTCAACTCCTAAGTCAGGATAATGACTCTGACGGTAGATGGGTTGTAGTTTCCTTGTTGATTAATACAATTCCTCTAACTATTTTTAATCTGTATGCTCCCACTGTGCAGGATCAATTGTTTTGGCCCCAGATTCTCTCTGCATTAATGCAATACACTGATGATTACTTTATTTTAGGTGGCGATTGCAATATGGTTATGGACCCTTTCCTAGATAGGAAATCCAAATCACGTTTCTCTCCCTCATCCGTTCATACTCAGTTTACCTCTGCCATATCCCAAAGGTCGATTCATGGAGACTTTGCCATCCCTCCTTGCAAGAATACACTTTCTTCTCTCCTGCCCATTCTTCCCAATCCCGTATAGATTATATTTTTTTTTCCAAGGCCTTGACTCAGCACATTGTACATTCCGACATTGGTTCGATCTTAATTTCTGACCATGCCACTGTCTCGTTTGCATTAGAATTACTCCCTCCCACAAAAGGTACTAAGAGATGGAGGATTAATAATCCTCTTCTTCTAGACACTAAATTTACATCAGATTTCTTTACATTTGCTTCCATGTTCTTTGCTAATAACGAATCACCCCAATTATTGTGGGACACTTTTAAGGCTGCCGCTAGAGATTTCATTATTTCATTTGTTGCTAATAAAAGACGTTTAGCTATTAAATCTATTCAATCCCTTTCTACCCAAATTAAACATCTAGAACATTCTTACTATTCATCTAATAATCAAACTGATCTAAACAAACTTGTTCAAGCTAAGCTCTCCTTTAATAAAACTTCCACGGAGTCTGCTAATTTATGTCTTCTCAAATCTAGCGCTAAATACTATAGTGCACAAAATAAAGCTGGAAATTTATTAGCCAAATATCTCAAAGTTAAAAAGGAAAGGACAAAAATAGAATCTATTGTGAGCTCCTCCAATGCCATCTTGCATAAAGATGAAGACATTTTAAATGAATTTACTAATTTTTATCAGCAACTTTACACTCCGGAATCCCCCCTTTGCCTGCAGATATCGATCAGTATTTGTCTACGATACCTTCTCCTTTATGAACAGAGGTAGACTTTGCTTCCTTGGAGGCTGATATCCTCCCTAAAGATATTTTAGAATCCATTAACGTAATCAAGAAGGGTAAAGCCCCAGGCCCTGATGGTTTTACCATTGAATTTTATTTACATTTTTCTGCTCTTCTAATACCTAGACTTCATCAATTGTTCTCCTTTTGTATTGATTCTAAAAGATCTGAAGGCTCCTTTCAAGAGGCTCTGATTTGTCTCATTCCCAAGGACATTAAGGATCATACTTTATGCAAAAACTATAGACATATCTCATTAATTAATCTAGATTATAAAATATTTGCAAAACTTCTTGCTCTTCGACTTGATAAAATGTTGCCACTACTCATTGGTAAAGAACAATCCGGGTTTATTAAGGGACATCATCTTTCGGACTACACGCGCCTCTTCTTCAATTTTCTCAGCAAATCTCGGTCCTATAAACATTCGCTGACGGCTATAGCCCTTGATGCTGAGAAAGAGTTTGATAGAATCGATTGGAAATTTATGTTCTCAACTCTTACTTGGTTTGATTTTGGCCCGAAATTACTTTCTTATGTCTCTTTACTATATTCTTTTCCTAGATCCTTTAAATATAGCCAATGCTCTTGTTTCTTCTTCTTTTCCTCTACTTCGAGGAGTCCGCCAAGGTTGCCCACTTTCTCCCCTTCTTTTTATTTTAGCATTAGAACCTTTTCTGACGAAAATTAGACTGAAAAATTAGATTTCAGGATTTCCCTATGGGGATACTCAGCTGAAACTTTCTGCCTATGCGGATGACATTCTCCTTTTCATTTCTAATCCTCAAACATCTGTTCCAGCTTTTTTATCTGAAGTCTCTCATTTTGCGTTGGTTTCTAGCTACAAACTTATTGTGGATAAATGTGAGATTCTACCCCTAAACGCTTTCTGTTTTCACTCTGATTTCTTGTCTTTCTCTTTTCAGTGGAGTCCTGTTAACTCCTTTGCTGCGGCGGCAATTCTGCTGCAGCGCTAGGGGGGGGGAACGGCGCTCGCATGCTCGTGACCGAGCCGCTCCGTCACGAGCCGCGGTTGCGCTGTGCTCATGACGGAGCGGTTCCGTCAAGGCCCCGCCGGCTCAATGGAACGTCCAGCGCAGGCACGGAATTTGCGCAGCGCAGGCGCGCCGAGCGGGCCATGACGGAACCGCTCCGTCATGAGCACAGCTCAACCGAGGCTCATGACGGAGCGGCTCCGTCATGAGCATGGAAGGAGATAAAATTTAATATCTTGGTTTATTGTTTACTCCAGTGATTAAGGATACTGTAGCGTTGAATATTAAAACTCTTCATACTACTTTGAAAGATTCCACATCGAGATGGAACCCTCTGTTTTTATCTTGGTGGGGTAGATTAGATTCTATAAAAATGATGTTAGTCCTAATCATTTTATTTTTCCTTTCCAATCTTCCAGTTAATATTCCCAAATCCTCTTATAAAATGATCTATTCCATTCTCTCCCGATTTTTGTGGCAAGGCAAGAAAGCTAGGATGTCATTCATTAAACTCAAATGTCCTAAACATATGGGTGGTAACATCTTCCCGGACTTCTCCTCATATCATACTTCATTTTTTCTTGTGCATTCTGCTTCTCTTCTCTCTGAGAGTTCGCTTGACAAGATTTCGCAACCGTTATGGGTCGAGGTTGAATCTTCCTTTTTACATCCGTTTTCTTTTGAGCAATTTATCTCCTTACCACATATCCCAAACAGAATGTCTCTTCCTATCCTTAAAAACTCTAGGAAAACTTTCTCTCCTCTTTTTCTAGATGGCTTGGATGATCGCTCCCGCTTCTTACAATCCCCTATCTGGTATAACCCTCTTATTAAAATCAAAAATAAGACTCTTTTTTGGAAAGATTGGCATACTCTTGGATTTTCTTGGACCCATCAATTTTTTCGGGATGGCGTTTGTCTTCCCTTCTCTTTACTCATTTCTCAATTTTCCTTCCCATCCTCTTTCCTCCATAAGTAAACCTTATTATGTTCAGCTGCACAAAATAGTTATGATGCTCTCTCATCCTCTACCTCTTGCACCGAGCCCTCCCCTATTACTGTCTCATTTCTACACTCCTCTTCTTCTGCACCTCAAATTTACAAAGCCTTACGTGAGGTTTCTATCACTCGTAATAAATCTACCAGAAAATTAGCTTGGGAGTCAGACCTGAATGAATCTTTTTCGGTTTTAACTAGGCATAAAATTTGGTCTAAAATAAGGAAATCCTCTAGAACAGCAAACACAACTCAGACTTTATTTTTTATTTATAATAGACTTTTGATTACACCTATAAAATTACATAAAATTGATTCCTCCATTTCCTCTACTTGTTGGTCATGCTCTGCTGTTGTCGCAGACCTCAAACATATGTTATTCACGTGTCCTTTAGTCCATTCTTTTTGGTCCAAAGTTTGGCATCAAATTAACAATATCTTTTCCACTCATTTCCCCTTCACTTTGTCACAAATTTTTCTGGGAAGCCTCGCTGACATATGGTCTCAATCCACTACTAATACCAACATTGTTGATTTACTCATAGCTGTTGCATTTCAACAAATTACCAAATCCAGGAAGGACACCTACTCAATTTTTGGACTTATCCGCCCAATCCCTCCCTTTGCATTCGCTACGCACTGAAGAAGTTCCCAACCCGCCGTGAATATGCATTTTTCACTATTTTGATGTAGTATATATATTTAATGTTATGTACACTTTTACAAATGTTTTAATAGAGATTGCACATGTAACTGTTTATTACATTTGATTGCTTGATTCATAATGTTTTCTTCCTCGTCCTTCCTGCTTCTTTTCCTTTCTTCCTTCTTTCTTTTCCTTCTTCTCCTCTCCATATCAATAGTATATATTAACAGACAGAATTTTACATTGTTACTATATTTGTTTTTTTCTGTTTTGCTCCTTTATTGCTTAATAAAACCTTCTTTAAACTTGAGAAGCCCTGCCCCATCCCACACACACTAGGCTATGCAAACTCTTCCTGCCCTTTTCCCCACTGTGATGGACAGCTCACTCAAGGGACCTCGGCGCCTATGGGCGCGATGGCAAAGTTACAGACACACTGCGTCACTGGAGACAACTCTTCTGGGCCTTTACACAGCTGTAGTGCAGGAAAAGCACAATACATTTACCAAACAAGGTAGCACTTACTGCTTTCTCCTCATTTGCTGCTCTGATCAGTCTCTGACCCTTTATAAACGAGAGGCGTGTGAACTCGCACAGAAGCCCGGCCCCAGCCCACACACACTAGGCTATGCAAACTCTTCCTGCCCTTTCCCCCACTGTGATGGACAGCTCACTCGAGGGACCTCGGCGCCTATGGGCGCAGTGACAAAGTTACAGACACACGGGGTCACTGGAGACTACTCTTCTGGGCTTTTACACAGCTGTAGTGCAGGAAAAGCACAATACATTTTCCCAACGAGGTAGCAATTACTGCTTTCTCCTCATTTGCTGCCCTGATTGGTATCTGACCCTTTATAAACGAGAGTCATGTGAACTCGCACAGAAGCCCGGCCTCAGCCCACACACACTAGGCTATGCAACCTCTTCCAGCCCTTTCCCCCACTGTGATGGACAGTTCACTCGAGGGACCTCGGCGCCTTTGGGCGCGGTGGCAAAGTTACAGACACACGGGGTCACTGGAGACAACTCTTCTAGGCCTTTACACAGCTGTAGTGCAGGAAAAGCACAATACATTTACCCAACGAAGTAGCACTTACTGCTTTCTCCTCATTTGCTGCTCTGATCGGTCTCTGACCCTTTATAAACGAGAGACATGTGAACTCGCACAGAAGCCAAGCCCCAGCCCACACACACTAGGCTATGCAACCTCTTCCAGCCCTTTCCCCCACTGTGATGGACAGCTTACTCGAGGGACCTCGGCGACTATGGGCGCAGTGACAAAGTTACAGACACACGGGGTCACTGGAGACAACTCTTCTGGGCCTTTACACAGCTGTAGTGCAGGAAAAACACAATACATTTACCCAACGAGGAAGCACTTACTGCTTTCTGCTCATTTGCTGCTCTGATCAGTCTCTGACCCTTTATAAACGAGAGGCATGTGAACTCGCACAGAAGCCCAGCCCCAGCCCACACACACTAGGCTATGCAACCTCTTCCCGCCCTTCTCCCCACTGCGATAGACAGCTCACTCGAGGGACCTCGGCGCCTATGGGTGCAGTGGCAAAGTTACAGACACACGGGGTCACTGGAGACAACTCTTCTGGGCCTTTACACAGCTGTAGTGCAGTAAAAACACAATACATTTACCCAATGAGGTAGCACTTACTGCTTTCTCCTCATTTGCTGCACTGATCGGTCTCTGACCCTTTATAAACGAGAGGCATGTGAACTCGCACAGAAGCCCGGCCCCAGCTCAGACACACTAGGCTATACAACCTCTTCCCTCCCTTTCCCCCACTGTGATGGACAGCTCACTCGAGGGACCTCGGCGCCTATGGGCGCAGTGACAAAGTTACAGACACACGGGGTCACTGGAGACAACTCTTCTGGGCCTTTACACAGCTGTAGCGCAGGAAAAACACAATACATTTACCCAACGAGTTAGCACTTACTGCTTTCTCCTCATTTGCTGCACTGATCTGTCTCTGACCCTTTATAAACGAGAGGCATGTGAACTCGCACAGAAGCCCAGCCCCAGCCCACACACACTAGGCTATGCAACCTCTTCCCGCCCTTCCCCCCACTGTGATAGACAGCTCACTCGTGGGACCTCGGCGCCTATGGGCGCGGTGGCAAAGTTACAGACACACTGGGTCACTGGAGACAACTCTTCTGGGCCTTTACACTGAGGTAGTACAGGAAAAGCACAATACATTTACCCAACGAAGTAGCACTTACTGCTTTCTCCTCATTTGCTGCTCTGATCGGTCTCTGACCCTTTATAAACAAGAGACATGTGAACTCGCACAGAAGCCAAGCCCCAGCCCACACACACTAGGCTATGTAAACTCTTCCAGCCCTTTCCCCCACTGTGATGGACAGTTCACTCGAGGGACCTCGGCGCCTTTGGGCGCGGTGGCAAAGTTACAGACACACGGGGTCACTGGAGACAACTCTTCTGGGCCTTTATACAGCTGTAGTGCAGGAAAAGCACAATACATTTACCCAACGAAGTAGCACTTACTGCTTTCTCCTCATTTGCTGCTCTGATCGGTCTCTGACCCTTTATAAACGAGAGACATGTGAACTCGCACAGAAGCCAAGCCCCAGCCCACACACACTAGGCTATGCAAACTCTTCCAGCCCTTTCCACCACTGTGATGGACAGCTCACTCGAGGGACCTCGGCGCCTGTGGGCGCAGTGACAAAGTTACAGACACACGGGGTCACTGGAGACAACTCTTCTGGGCCTTTACGCAGCTGTAGCGCAGGAAAAACACAATACATTTACCCAACGAGGTAGCACTTACTGCTTTCTCCTCATTTGCTGCTCTGATCGGTCTCTGACCCTTTATAAACGAGAGGCATGTGAACTCGCACAGAAGCCCAGCCCCAGCCCACACACACTAGGCTATGCAACCTCTTCCCGCCCTTCCCCCCACTGTGATGGACAGCTCACTCAAGGGACCTCGGCGCCTATGGGCGCAGTGGCAAAGTTACAGACACACGGGGTCACTGGAGACAACTCTTCTGGGCCTTTACACAGCTGTAGTACAGGAAAAACACATTACATTTACCCAATGAGGTAGCACTTACTGCTTTCTCCTCATTTGCTGCACTGATCGGTCTCTGACCCTTTATAAACGAGAGACATGTGAACTCGCACAGAAGCCCGGCCCCAGCCCACACACACTAGGCTATGCAAACTCTTCCAGCCCTTTCCCCCACTGTGATGGACAGCTCACTCGAGGGACCTCGGCGCCTATGGGCGCAGTGACAAAGTTACAGACACACGGGGTCACTGGAGACAACTCTTCTGGGCCTTTACACAGCTGTAGCGCAGGAAAAACACAATACATTTACCTAACGAGTTAGCACTTACTGCTTTCTCCTCATTTGCTGCACTGATCTGTCTCTGACCCTTTATAAACGAGAGGCATGTGAACTCGCACAGAAGCCCGGCCCCAGCCCACCCACACTAGGCTATGCAACCTCTTCCCGCCCTTCCCCCCACTGTGATGGACAGCTCACTCGAGGGACCTCGGCGCCTATGGGAGCGGTGGCAAAGTTACAGACACACGGGGTCACTGGACACAACTCTTCTGGGCCTTTACACTGCTGTAGTACTGGAAAAGCACAATACATTTACCCAATGAGGTAGCACTTACTGCTTTCTCCTCATTCGCTGCACTGATCGGTCTCTGACCCTTTATAAACGAGAGGCATGTGAACTCGCACAGAAGCCCAGCCCCAGCCCACACACACTAGGCTATGCAACCTCTTCCCGCCCTTTCCCCCACTGTGATGGACAGCTCACTCGAGGGACCTCGGCGCCTATGGGCGTGGAGGCAAAGTTACAGACACACTGAGTCACTGGAGACAACTCTTCTGGGCCTTTACACAGCTGTAGTGCAGGAAAAGCACAATTCATTTACCCAAAACGAGGTAGCACTTACTGCTTTCTCCTCATTTGCTGCTCTGATCGGTCTCTGACCCTTTATAAACGAGAGGCATGTGAACTCGCACAGAAGCCCAGCCCCAGCCCACACACACTAGGCTATGCAACCTCTTCCCGCCCTTCCCCCCACTGTGATGGACAGCTCACTCAAGGGACCTCGGCGCCTATGGGCGCAGTGGCAAAGTTACAGACACACGGGGTCACTGGAGACAACTCTTCTGGGCCTTTACACAGCTGTAGTACAGGAAAAACACAATACATTTACCCAATGAGGTAGCACTTACTGCTTTCTCCTCATTTGCTGCACTGATCGGTCTCTGACCCTTTAAAACGAGAGGCATGTGAACTCGCACAGAAGCCCGGCCCCAGCGCAGACACACTAGGCTATGCAAACTCTTCCAGCCCTTTCCCCCACTGTGATGGACAGCTCACTCGAGGGACCTCGGCGCCTATGGGTGCGGTGGCAAAGTTACAGACACACTGGGTCATTGGAGACAACTCTTCTGGGCCTTTACACTGAGGTAGTACAGGAAAAGCACAATACATTTACCCAACGAAGTAGCACTTACTGCTTTCTCCTCATTTGCTGCTCTGATCGGTCTCTGACCCTTTATAAACGAGAGACATGTGAACTCGCACAGAAGCCCGGCCCCAGCCCACACACACTAGGCTATGCAAACTCTTCCAGCCCTTTCCCCCACTGTGATGGACAGCTCACTCGAGGGACCTCGGCGCCTATGGGCGCAGTGACAAAGTTACAGACACACGGGGTCACTGGAGACAACTCTTCTGGGCCTTTACACAGCTGTAGCGCAGGAAAAACACAATACATTTACCCAACGAGTTAGCACTTACTGCTTTCTCCTCATTTGCTGCACTGATCTGTCTCTGACCCTTTATAAACGAGAGGCATGTGAACTCGCACAGAAGCCCGGCCCCAGCCCACCCACACTAGGCTATGCAACCTCTTCCCGCCCTTCCCCCCACTGTGATGGACAGCTCACTCGAGGGACCTCGGCGCCTATGGGCGCGGTGGCAAAGTTACAGACACACGGGGTCACTGGACACAACTCTTCTGGGCCTTTACACTGCTGTAGTACTGGAAAAGCACAATACATTTACCCAACGAGTTAGCACTTACTGCTTTCTCCTCATTTGCTGCACTTTTCGGTCTCTGACCCTTTATAAACGAGAGGCATGTGAACTCGCACAGAAGCCCGGCCCCAGCCCACCCACACTAGGCTATGCAACCTCTCCCCGCCCTTTCCCCCACTGTGATGGACAGCTCCCTCGAGGGACCTCGGCGCCTATGGGCGCGGTGGCAAAGTTACAGACACACGGGGTAACTGGACACAACTCTTCTGGGCCTTTACACTGCTGTAGTACAGGAAAAGCACAATACATTTACCCAATGAGGTAGCACTTACTGCTTTCTCCTCATTTGCTGCTCTGATCGGTCTCTGACCCTTTATAAACGAGAGGCATGTGAACTCGCTCAGAAACCCGGCCCCAGCCCACACACACTAGGCTATGCAACCTCTTCCCGCCCTTTCCCCCACTGTGATGGACTGCTCACTCGAGGGACCTCGGCGCCTATGGGCGTGGTGGCAAAGTTACAGACACACTGAGTCACTGGAGACAACTCTTCTGGGCCTTTACACAGCTGTAGTGCAGGAAAAGCACAATTCATTTACCCAAAACGAGGTAGCACTTACTGCTTTCTCCTCATTTGCTGCTCTGATTGGTCTCTGACCCTTTATAAACGGGAGGCATGTGAACTCACAAAGAAGTCCAGCCCAAGCCCACACACACTAAGCTATGCAACCTCTTCCCGCCCTTTCCCCCACTGTGATGGACAGCTCACTCGAGGGACCTCGGCGCCTATGGGCGCAGTGGCAAAGTTACAGACACACGGGGTCACTGGAGACAACTCTTCTGGGCCTTTACACAGCTGTAGTGCAGGAAAAGCACAATACATTTACCCAATGAGGTAGCACTTACTAATTAGCCAGTAGAAAGTACTCCAGTTAAGTATGGTGCAAATCGCAAAAAAATCCACAATTTTGCGGGAAAATACACAAATTCGGCGATTTTTTTGCAATTTCGCGTGAATTTGCGGACCTCTGATTCGCAAAATTCACCCATACTTGGACAGGATGAACAGGGTGCAGAAGCTGTGTCAGACAAGGCAATTCAGGAGGAGGTGTGTACATTTAATCTGGGAAAAAGTCCCAATGACACCATTCAGGGAGATCGCAAAAACAAAATGTTTGAGGAACAATTTCAGCTTGTGGTAGTGGAGCACAAGAGAAGCTACAGGAGGTATATGAAATCATTCGAATAAATTATCCAAAAGGCTTAACAGCCACCGAGCAATATTGAAAAAGTAAGATCAAAGCATGCTACCCTGCTTATGTAGTTTTAGATGGGGAATTTCAACGGAAAGGAGAATGAAAGGGAAATCAAACAAACAGGCAGATCCTGAAAATAGTAGGAGACTAAGGGAAGTAGGCAAAAGACTTAGAGCAACATAAACGCATCACCACATGCTGGTGGACCAGTAAAAAGATGGTATAAGAGTGAGATGAGTAGACTGGGGCAGCGAAACCAAACGTGCATAGTATAAAAAAAACGTGCAACTATGGTTTTACGTAGTCAGTGTATTCATGATTTCCTAGCTAAATGAATGAAGTAGAGGGTTAATTCCGGTGGCAGCAACATTACCAGACAAGAAGTAAGAGAGGTGACGTTTGACTGCATGAGGTGGAAACTATGTGCTATAGGTAACTCATTTTCAGAAAGAGAGGCTAGAAATATTTAGTGCTCAACTGGGGCTCCCCGGCTCAAATCTAGGCCTTGCCTGCCAGTTGCAGATCACAAAAGTAACCACTAAACCTCAAACCTCAAAAACAGAATTAAGTCAGGACTTAAACTGTTTCATATCAGCATTGAAACCTTTCCCACTGTACACTATGTCAGGATTCACCCCAGCAAAGTAGAAAAGAGGAATTAAGTTGTGCATCTAGAGTCATCTAGAGTCATAACTTAAAATACGATTTAGAAAGCAAAAGTGCTGCTCGATGCCAACTGAAATGTAATATGATATCGAATTATTCTTTGTGGAGTATATCATTATTGCTTATAAATTTCATAATTGGCATACTCTATCATCATAACATGCCTTAAGACTTCTACAACCTTAGATTGATTCCACAAAGCACTACACTTTCATATCCACCATCAGCCAGTTCTACTGACTGAAACTAGGCCACTGCCTAGTCCTTCATGTCTTTTATTGTAAAGAAGAAATGTATTATTTCTTTCAAAATGTACAGTTTCCTCTTTTCATGCCAGTCCCTTTGTGATTTAAAGTACAGATATGTCCCTTGATGGAGGGATTCATGATAGGACCTCAAATTCAGCACTTCAGCTCTTTTTATAGTCAGTGTCCAAATTGTAGTTGATGATGAACCTGGCACAGTCGGACTCTAAGACCTTACAATTTCCACTGCTAAGAGGCAAACTATCAGCACATCCAGTACACAAGGAACTTTCACACATTTCAATCAGAATTTCTGGGTACCATGTGCACGATCCTATTAGACCAGCCTTTCCTTAGATCACCTCTAGGTTACGGGTCACCTCCAAAAGCCAAATCATTAACTCATGAAAGAATCTCTGCCTGACAGAGGCAAGTAGACAGCCTAGGCTCAACTAAGTCACATAGCAGTGAACCTCCAGTTACAGTTCCTAGAATTTTCACAAAGTTACAAAGATAACATATCTAACTACCAATAAAGAGTGAAATTCTAACCTTTGTAAAATCACAAGTGCTGAATCATCAGCCAGAGAACTAATTGAGAGAGCTGGAGAAGGGGAGGATGCATTACTGGGATTTATATTTATGTTCAAATGGTCATTCAGAGAAAGGTCCGAAGATTCTGCCAGCCAAGTTCTAGCAGTCTGAAAACTTTCCCCAATTGTCCACTGTGCATTTCTGTTTTTACATTTTACTAACTCTGCAGGAATTTAGATTTCAGCTTATTCTATTTATAAATTTGTAGTTCTTGTGTATGCTCAGTCCAGAGTCAGATGGTCACTGATTTGTCTTGTACTCCGATTACTTTTACATTCTTGTTTAACTTTTCTATGCGTTTTCCCTCACATGAGGCATGTATGGAATGCAGTGATTCCCAGTTCTGTATTGTATTGGTTTTATGTATGAGGTGCTTGTCAGAATATCATTATCAAAAGTATTGTCTGTGTAAAACTTTAAGTGCTAAATATTGTTTCCAAAAATATCACTGCTCCGTGAGTTGATTTCCTATTCTTAATGCCAATTAATTCATATTTCTGGAAATTATATTTAGAACACAACATTTCTGTTATATTATATTTTGACTATGATACTCTGGTACCATTTCATGAAGGTACGGTCTAATTATAGCTCTAAGTCCGCCATATTTACCTTGACCTCACTGTTCTCACCTTACCATTATCAAAGAATCGCTGTTATGAAAACCTCAAAAAGATGGCCCTTTTGACTCCGGACCCTTCTCCTTTTAGAGTACTAAAGGGTTTCTCTTGTGTAGAAATCTGACAATCAGTTATGACTGACAGAGGTTTCTAGAAAGTGAGATGCTACGAAACACAACCTACAGAGAGTGCCTCAGTTAAGCACAAACTCTGTTTGCAGAGAGGGGAAGTGGCTATAACATGCCAGGACATTATTACAGAATTGTGTGGTAGGCCATTTCATGATGTGACTACACTCTACCACGTGTCCACTAGTTTCGCTCTTGAAGTGCCATCACTGGATACTCACAGAAAGAAATATTGACGGTAGGACCGATATATAGTTTCACAAGACTAGGACAAAGTGATACCTTCCATCAAACTAAAGGTGACAGTCATCCTGCCTCAGAAGTGACATTACTTCCATGGCTGGAACTTCCAGGGCACTGGGAGCCTGCCCTGGATAGGACATCACATCTGGGTCACATGAATGTGTGGGTCATGTTACCTGTGGTGTGTGAACGTGGAGTATTACATCACCTTAGTCATGTGGCCTGTAGGGTGTGACATCCCCTTAATCAGGTGATTGGTCACATGGCTGCTTGGGTGTGATATCCTCTTAGTCAGAAGACCATTCACATTACAGCGGTCATGTCAGGAGTGAACCTTGATCCGGTAGAGTATGTGACCCTGGTTGTGATGTCCCCTACAACCCTAAAGACCATGCAACTAGAATGTGACATAGAGGTATATGCCCCCTTTTGGTGTCTAAACATGCCAACGCTTGTTGTGACCCCAACCACACTGAAGAGCATATGACTAGGAAGTGATGTAGAGTACAGCGCCCCCTTTTGGTGCAGAGAATACATATAAGGAATTCCCTGTGCAGCAGGCATGAAACCCCTGCTCTCCTCCTGGAAAGAGACCCTTTTGCCAATATGAAGAGGGACAACTACATCACGTTATACAAATTGAGTGAACATAGTCAATACATTTTTACTGCAGCGTGTCATCTACATCGATGGCCCAAGCTTTGCACAGAGCACTTCTAAAGAGACCGGTCATGATATCACAGGTGTTAATGAGGAGTTGTGCTGGAGGTCTTTTTGGTGATGTAGTTGTTCCTCTTCATAATGGTGACAGGGTCCCTTTCCAGGAAGGGAGCAGGGGTCTGGCGGATGCTGCGCAGGGAGATTCTTATATGTATTTATTATACCAAAATGGGGCATACGTCTCTACATCACATCCTAGCCACATGGTATTTAGGGTTCATAGGTGACATCACAACCAGGGTCACCTGCTCTTCTGGACCAGGGTTCACTTGAGACATCCCTGTCATTACGTGATTGGTCACCTGACTAAGGGGATGTCACACCCCAGCAGCCATGTGACCAGTCACATGACCAAAGTGATTTCACACCAAACGTGACCACACCACACGTCACATGACTAAAGCGATATCACACTCCACATGAGCACCCCACAGGTCGCATGACCAGTGGTGGCTGGTGACATTTGAAAGTGTTGGGGGTAAAACTTGTGGTGCAGTGCACCGTGGTGAGCGAGCATTGCGAGCGAGCCCGAATGACCTAAGCGAGGGTTCAGGGGGAGGTTCTGCCGTTGTACATTTTTTAACAAAAGGGTGGGCAAATGGTGCACTTTCAAGCGAATTTGAGAAGCAAGAAGGTTAATAAAGCAATTGTAAAAGTGCAGTACTTACATTAATGAAGTGATGTCATATAATAACATAGGTAGCCTCTTATTCAGCATAACCATAGACCTTCACAACAGACTTCAAAATAACAATGCTGAGTACCTCACAGACTTCATTATTCATCAAACAACTAAGCACATCACAAACTAGCAGCTTTCAAGAAATGTTACGATTAATTTATTTTTCACTTTTTGTAGAAAAAATTAACACCTCTGTCTTTAATTGCTGCAAACTTCTCAATGACTTGAACATTAAAGTCTAGCATTCTTTTGACAAGGTCTCTCTCTAGAGAGGATTGCTTGTCATAGCATCCAGTATTTCCTCAATCATGTTGTTCCATAGGAATGTCTTGATTCTGTTTAGAGTGGAAAAACTTTGTTCCAACTCTGCTGTTGTCTTAGGAGTGGTATAACTATTTTTAGTAAAACCACTGTCTCTGTATGTTACTTTTCCAGATTAAGTTTCTGAATCAAAGCCAGCAAAGAAATTGCACCCGTGGGCTGCCAGTATACATGCATTCCATACAGTCAAGTTAACTCAGCCTCAGATCCTCTTTGTTGAGCTTAGGATAAGCTTCCAAAGCCTCATTCAAAGCTTGCTCAGGGAAGGAATTATCATATTTTGCAAACAGATCACTTTGCAGTAATGCAGCACTCACCAAATGTTTTGTAAAAGAAAAACGTTCTTGTGCATGCATAATTATAATGTCACATACCTCCTTTGCAATTCGGACCAGACTGCTGATGTCTTTCCTACAGTTTGAGAAAGTAGAATCATTTGACAGTCTGCTGCCTACATTGTCAACCCCATCTCTCACTTTGCTCACACTAGTGACAGACTGTTAGCTCTTTGCACAAAGACAGTATGTATTTCTCATTTTCGTAACTGGCTGTATAATACGTTGATATGAGGCATTATTTCATGAAATAAAAACAGAAAGAACTGAAACTCTCTGTCTTGTAGTGTTCTAGCAAAGCCATGGACTTCATTCCGACTTTCAAAATCAAAATCAGCATTGGCTTCTATGGCATCAAAACATTTCTCAAGATCAACTCTATATTGGAATATTTGGTTGATTGTACAGATGTGAAAGTTCCAATTAGTTTGGGATCCCTTTAGATGTCTTTTTGCCATAATTTCCTGAAGTACTTTGGTTCTTTTGGGGGAACGTGAAAAGAATGCTGCCATGCCACCTACATTAAACAAGAAAATGTGTGCCTTGGCGATCTTTGATACTTCCTCTTGTATTATAAGATTAAGTTGGTGGACATAACAGTGCACTAAGGGGCATTAGAGTACACAACTTTAATTCTTTTTTCTAAACCATCAAGTCTTCCACTCATCACGAATACGCCATCATAGCTTTGCACAATAAGTTTTTGTTTTTCAGGTATCTCTGGAGAAATCAAGTTCAGTTCATGTAGTATAGCTGAGGTAATGGTTTCTGCACTAGAGATCATAGAATCATTGATGTGTGAAACCATAGAACCTCTCCACAAGATACCATTGTCAAGATACCAAAAGACTAATACAAACTGTGTTTTAGTGGCCACATCAGTGGTGCCATCAGCCTGAATAGCCACAAAGTCTGTGGTTTTCACCTGTTGGACAATATAACTTCTCATAATTTCTAGTATTTACTCAAGGAGTTCATTTTCATATAGTTTTAGAGGTGCCCTTCCTTACAGACTGTAGCACTTGCTAAATGTGCTTCCATTTCACTGTCTATGCTTTCTATTAGATCCACAAGGCCGCTGAATATACCAGGAATTGAGGAACTTTCAGATTCGGCATGCCCTCATATGTCCTGTTCAAAAGCATCACAGAAATTAATGCAATCAATTATTTTTGATGGTATGTGTTTATTTCTATCAACTGCTTCATTGTGTTTCTGTATTGATTTGCTTTATTAATTACTTATATGGGCTTCAATCAGTGTGTCCCCCAACATTCCCAGCTTGGTCAGGTATCCATTTGGATTATTATGTGTGCATTCCTATTTATATTTGTCTGACAAATGCTTCAAGTCTGTTACTCCATTTTTTGTCCATGGAATGTCCCCACCAAACAGCAATCAGAGGAAGCAGAACAGAGAAATTAATGAAGTACACCCTGTAAGCCAATCAACGTTTGTGTACCTTGTGTTTGAGAATGTACGTCAGTAAGTCTTCACTCTGTCTTGGGCACTTTGCTGTATTTTTAGGTTGGGCCGGTCAGTAATAATCTATTTACAGTTAGTTTGTCTTCAAGTCTCAGTCTAATGAATGGCCTTGCAAGTAGCTTTTCTACAGTATTCATGGTGTCTTACCAATATTAAAGTTACTTGTCAATAATCAAAGTACAATGTATAAGGTTTGGTGCAAAAACATCACATTTCTGTATAAACACATATCTTGTGCATTATCACAGTATATCTCAAAGAGTTTCCCTTTTGCATTACATGACTTAAAAATACAGCCTTATAGCCTGCTGCCTCTGAGTGCCAAACTAGTTGTGAAGGCCCTAACGTAGCCATATCTCATGTGACAGGTGAGGGCCTGTAAAAAGGTACAGGAGAGAGCCTTTAACAATGGGTATAACCAGAGGCAGCTGGGCTATAAAGCTATTATTACATTCCATCCACTGAGAGTTCTACATTAAAAAAGGAGAACCAGAAAGGCAAATATTGGGATGTTGGAGCTGAAGGCTTACACCTGCCATTATAATCCCTGAACCACTTCATTGTTTTCAATAGAATTCTCTATATTTCAATCCATCTTTTAATACTGATTACACAGTTCCATTCCTCAAGTTGATACTGACGTGCACCAACCTCACCCAGCAAGTTGACCACATATATAGTAACTACATGTAAACAAATATATAGCATCAGTTCCCTTACCTTAAACACTGTGGCTGTGTTGTGGGGGTGCAAAAGCAGCAAATTTGGTTGGGTTCTGTACAGGGCCCTCTTGCTGCTTGCCCAAAAATTTTATTGAGCGCATCAACCTTTACCAGGATGCTGAAAATAAAAGTATAACATACTTAGTAGTAACAACCAAACACATAAATTATAAACACTAATTCATTGTCATTTTCACGATGCCTATGATTTCAGTTAGTCATGCAACATCGACGCCAGCACCCCTACTCCTAAAATTGTTCCAGCAGCACTGCAGCCTTCAATCATGGAAGACCACACCAAAGACCTTCATTCAATGGCTGTGCACTCACTTTCACATTCTGGAAGTGGGGCTGAGGTGCTGATGGATGGTTAGTGCCAGTTTAACCAACCTCAAATGCTCAGGCACAGAATAGAAGCTGATCATAGAATGTCTATTGTTGTAATCAGCACAGGAATAAACAGCAGTTGGCAGTGGCCCCACGTGTTACTGCAAAATTTAAAGCTTAAAGCTTCAGATAGAGCCTCAACTAATATTTAAGTGGAGCACATAAAACTAAATCACTGTTGTTTATTCCTGTGCTACAAAAATAAAGTTCTATTTGTGTTCTATAATTGCTTGCAAGTAACAATGCATTTTTTGAGTCTGCAACATTTAATTGACACTGGTGAGGCACAGGAAGGAAAGCAAAAGAAGAAAGGTCAATGGGTTGCCTAAGATCCTTGTTTACATAGGCATGCAATGATTAGAACTCGGGCCTCTGTGGTCCACAATCAACAATCTATCTACCTACGATATATATTATTAGTAATTATTATTAATATTAGCCTTTATTTACCAACATGCAGTCTGTCAAGGCAGTTCCGCTGCAGTTACACAGACAAGCCTAAGCAATGAAATTGTGCACCATGAAAAGCACAGAATTAACTCTTTCAAGAGCAGATACATCTTATACAAAGGTTTCTGAAGCTAGCCCCTACTGGTAAACACCTCCGAGAACCATTGGCAGCAGCGTGTATGCTTCTCAGAGGTGTGTGCCATGCCTAGCTGCAGAAACATCAATCTAAAAGACAGAAATGTTTCTGAAGCTAGGCTCTGCTGGCATGCACCTCTGAGAAGCATACACGCTGCTGCCAATGCTCTTAGATTCAGAAACATTTCTACCTAAAGATAGAAATATTATTGATCTGAAGTTGGGCCCTCCTGGCACGCACCTCCAGGGACATCTTAAGGATTTTGGGGGCCCTGGGCCAAACTTATTTTTGGGTCCCCTGTTATTAACAGCTTTGAATATATCATTCAGTTTCAGCTGTTTCATGGCCTATTTGACCAGGTCACCGACAGTGCACATGAACATTTGTCCAAATTCTAAATGTTTACATACATCCAATAATTGTGAATGGTGACATGTATTTTCAATATTGCAACACAGCAGCAGCTCACTAATAATGCAAACAGTCTCTGTGATGCCCCACCATTTCTGATATGTGAGGTCCTGTTTTGATCTAAAAGTAATTTTGCATGTAACGTATGCGGCATTTCTCTGCAACATGTCTTTAATAGCAGGACTGTGTAGAGCACAGGCACCATCACCCACATTACAAGTATATGAGTGAAAAATGATAATCAATAAAATATGTTTAAGAATTATTGAAGGTCATCAAGACAAGTCTTTGCGGAACAGAGCTGACTATCAGGGGCGACTGATAGGCTGGGCCCTGGGCCAGGGCCCACTTTGCCCATGCCTTACAAACGTTTCTGATTGCTCATCTCCCTGGAGGAAGGGTAAGGAACATTGTTTCATTCAGTTTGCTTAGGTATGGATTGAGCAAACCTATGATGCCCCTACATAAAATGGTCTTGGTCCTGATTCACAAAAAACAATGTAATTCTACAACCATAGGTTTCCGCTCATGTATGGGTAGATTTATTGATTTTTGGGAAAAAAATTACAGTAGTCCTCCTGGGAAGCTGCAACAGTCATAGCCTCATGAGACTTCGCGCAACTTATAAGCAGTACCAGATGCATAAATATACATAGAAGCTGTACATTTACACATGTGAAAATACTTTTCAGAAGTGCATTTGCAAATGCGAACTGTACTGTGTGGAGAAATTCCACATCTCCACCAATTATAGGGTACTCCCTTCCAGGCCATTCCGTTGCTAGTTGGGGACTTGCCAATGCATTTCATAAGAGTAAAAAAACGGCTCTGCGCACCTCTGGAAGCATGCACGCTGTGTGCAAATGCGCTTAGCTTCAGAAACATTTCTATGTTGCAGAAAAGTTTCTGAAGCTAAGAGCATTGGCATGAAGCACGCAGCATGTATGCTCAGTCTCGAAGGTGGGTGCCACAGGGATATCTTAAGGATTTTGGGGGCCTGGGTCAAACCTATTTTTGGGGCCCCTGTTCAGAACAGATTTGGCCAGTGCGCAGGCACATGACCAAATTCTAAATGTGTACACAACTAAATATTCAGGTGTTGTAACGTGTGTTTCGAATATTGTAACACAGTAGCAGCTCACTATTCCAATAATCTCTGTGACTGCCTCGAATTTCTTCCTTTGTGAGGTCCTGTTCTGATCTATAAGACACTTTTTTATGGATGTTGCATGAAAAAGAAACACAACAATTATCTGCCAAATGTCTGCTCTCACACATCACCCATATTAAAAATGAATGTATGGAAAAGAGTATTTCAAACAATCTGTTAACCAAATATTGGAGGTCATCAGGGCAAGGCTGTCTGCATAACTGAGTTGGCTTTCTAAGAAGGGGCTGGAAAGGCTGGAGGCCCTGGTTCAGAGGCCCGGGTTCAGAGCCCACTTTGCCCATGACTTAAAAACGTCTCTGTTGTGCCAGCAGGGCCTTATTGGCCTAGCTTCAGAAACGGTCAAATTAATAAGGTTTCTCAGTGCACTCCGTAATCAAAATGTTCAAAACCTTCAGCAAAATTGAATTGTGTGCTACTCCATCTGTTACACTGTGTCTTGCAGTGCCTTATAAGAACAGTTGAATGTCAGGTCAGGTGAACCAATCCCCGATGGATGTGTGTACTTTTACACTGAAACTTCAACAGTTCCTCATCCAAAGTACAAAAACAATCATACTTGTTTGATAAAATAATTTGTTTATTTCTTCTTTGATTAAATCATCAATTGATTGTAGAATCTTGTTTATTTTATTTTATGTTTAATACATTCAATAATTCATTCCCAATCAATAAATGCCAGTTTTTTACAAAGCCCAATGCATTTCGGGTCTGCGTTGACCCTTCATCTGGGGTTCGTTAAATCAAAATGATGGAACCTGCATCGGTGTAATCCAAGTGCCGCGTGAGCTCACGCTTTCTGGTATGTGTGGAAGTGTGAGCACGCGTGGCGCCTGGAATACACGGATACAGGTCCCATCACAAATTTTGATTTACTGAACCCCAGATGAAGGGTTAACCCAGACCCGAAATGCCTAGCTTCAGAAACACACCCTTCCTTGTAGATAGAAATGTTTCTGAAGCATGCACCTCCGAGAAGCATACACGCTGCTGCAATGCTTCTTGGAGGTGTGAGCCAGCAGGGCCTAGCTTCAGAAACAACATTTCCTGTATAAAGAAAGGTTTCTGAAGCTAGGCCCTACTGGCACGCACCTCCGAGAAGCATTGCAGCAGTGTGTCCTTTCCTCGGAATTGCGTGCCAGCAGGGCCTAGCTTCAATCAAGATTCCTGTCTGCACTCTGCTTCAGTTTTTCAAAGGCATCGGGCACAGGGAGTTTAAGTGCTTCCCCAGTTTTATAGGATGTTGAATTGACGATGCAGGGACTTGAACCTGGTTCCCCTGAGGTGAACCAGATTCAAGTCTTGGCATTATTGGCTCAACAACACCTGTCCTGATCTGAAGTCGGGAGCTCTGCTGGCCATTGCAGCAGTAACAGGTAGCATCCTCTATTACCAGGACGCCTGTCACACTCACGGTTCACGATTTTCACTATCACTAGCAGTGATAGTGAAAATAATCATGAACCATGAGTGAGTGACCGTCGGGACTGTGAGATTCAAATCAGATCTAGGTATGGTCAGAGATGAGTCCGGCCGACATTGACAACTTAACTTATGTTGTGCACGAGCCGCGAGGCCTCGCATGAAGATCAGTCTCAGGCCTCGCATAAAGATCAGTCTCAGGGGGCCACGAGGTCAAGGAGCTCTCCTCTCAGCTCTTTCTCTCCACTCCCTTGTGTGTGTAATGGCATTCATGCAGGAAGAGGAGATGGGGAGAGATGAGAGAGAGGCTGAGCTAGGGCAGACCAATCAATGGACGGCTTCACAATAAAGCTGTGCAGTGATTGGTGAATTATGCTCCACAAGCTTGCCCAGTCCCAGGCTGCGGGTGCTCTGCTTAGAGATGCTAAAGCAGCAATCCAGGTGCTGCTAGAGCAGTGCCTCGAGGCAGCACAACTCGCCGCTCATTAGGAGACTAAGGGGATGCAGATTCGACCCCCCTCCCCTCTATAATTATACAGGCAGCACTGCTGAGGATTGCGCACATCGGGCTGGCCAGGGAAAGACACCCGGCCAACAGGACATGCGCATTAAGCAGTTAGTGCTTGCACTAACATTTGTGCTATGTTCTGCTTGTAACCTCACCCCACGGCCCTAAGCCTGCCTGGTGGTCACGTGATGTCGGCCCACGACTGAGACAGCTGACTGAAGCGGGCTGAGATCGACACAGACTAGGATGACCAACTGGCATTGGTGCAAATTCAGGACGGTGAGTGTAAAAATTCAGGACAAAGGGTCTAAATTCAGGACAAAACTTCAGGACAATTGGATACGTTTTACATACACATCAGAGGTCGTGCAATAATATATAAGTAAACCCAGCCATATCCAAACATATTCAACCATTTGCAAACCTATCCATCATGTATCCTTCCATCTATCATTTCACTCATCCATCCCTTCATTCATCCTTTCTCTCATCCATCCATTATCCATCTATCCACCCTTTCACCCTATCCATCTGTACACTCATCCATCCACTCTTCTACCCATCCACCCATTCTCTCATCTATCCAGCCATTTACCCTTTCACCCATCCAGCCATCCTTTCACTTACTCATCTATCCACCCAGTCACTTAGCCTTCCACCCATCCACCCTTTCAGGCATCCATCCATCCTCCCTTTCTCTCTCCATCGACCCTTTCACTTAGCAATCCTTCCTTCCATACATCCACCCACCCATCCATCTACTCATCCACTCATGAATCCATCCATTGACCCTATCACTCATCTATCCTTTCTTTCATTCATTTATCCTTTCACGCCTTCACTCATCTATTAATCCTTTTGTCCATCTACTCTCTGTTTCACTCCATCCATCCTTACATCCACCCTTTCACTCATCCATACATCCATTCACCCTTGCACTTATCAATTCATCAATCCATCCATCATTTCACTCATCCATCCACCCACTCACTCATCATCCCCCTTTTCACTCATCCATCCTTTCACTCATCCATCCAGCTACAGTTCCACCCATACATCCAGCTATTTCCCTTTTCTCTCTTCCATCCTTCCACTCACTCACTCATCAATTCATCCATCCTCTCTCATTATCCATCTATTCAATCTTTCATTCATCCATTCACCCTTTCACTAATTCATCCAGCCATCCACCCACCCCTTCACTTACTCACTCGCCCACCTATTAATATTAATTTTGAGCTGAGCCTTTTTGAGAAGAGGCCCATCAAGAACTTCACCCTCACTGCAGGAGCGATTCCAGGACTGGGACAGAAGCCACACAGGGCAGAGACAGGATCCACCACAGGGGGGGACAGAAGCCATCACCGGCGGGGGAGAAAACAGGAGCCATCCCTGGGAGGGGGGCAGGAGTCCTCACAGGAGGGGGAACAGGATCCCCCAGGGTATGCACAGGGGTGGGCTTGCAGTATTCTAGTATCAGCTTGGTCTCTTCCAGGGTGGGGTAGGGCACCTCACCCCCTCCTGGACAAGACAACGAGAAGACAGGCTCTCTTTCCAAAATGTTAGTTTTGCCATCCCCCACTGTGATGTACAGTACTTAAAGGAGATACTTCAAGAGAACTGATTTAACTGATTGTCCTCCATACTTTGTTAATAAGTGTGGGTGCGATTGTGCCATTTCTTTATTTTATTACATTATAGACTGCATGTTTGAAGAACCAAGGTTTGTTTACAATTTAGTGACAGTAATTAAGCTCTGTGAAGAGAACCACGTGCTACCTCGGTGTAATCAGGGCCAGTTCTAGGATGTTTGGGGCCGTGGGCAGAAAGGGAATGTGTGAGGCCCCTCTAAATTGCAGAGACATGACGCATTCAGGGCTGTTGCATCTGAATAGATGCCCCTGCTCCTGAAGCTACCGCCCCTCCCTCTCAGTCATCTTCAAGCACCTCTCAATAGGTCATCAAGGGCTGAAGGTGTGAGGGTTGCCATCCCACTGTGCCTCTCCAATGCTGCTGGGTATCCGAGCTTTGGTCCTGCATCGGAGTCTGTCAACAGCATCGGAGTCAAGAAGGGAGGTGGGGGCCAGCTGTGCCAGCTTTAAGGTGGTGCGACCGGTACCCGGTTAAAATTACAGACAAATGGCATCCGTTAAAGAATCCTTCACGGACAACGGACAGACGGTCGAAATTACGGACTCTCCATGAAATTTACGGACGGTTGGTCACTCTAACACAGACAGGACAGGAACACATTCAAAGCTGCCAGCCTGGGGCAAAATAATCAGGGAAGCGACGCTTACTAAATTTAAAAAAAAATTGTCTCTGTGTAGAGGTTTTATGAACTCTAGCAAAAGGTAAGCAGTAAGGAAAGGAATTGTCAAATCAATTATTTTCTATTCATAACATCATGTTCGTTTGAATGCTCTTTTTTTCGGTATATCATTAAGAAGATGCACAATAAAAATGCAGCAAAAACTAAGCATTAAAAGCAACATCAGCATGTTAACAGGTAATAAAACATAGCACCACAACATTAGAATTCAAGTATGAGAACACACATGGCCCTTACAAATGCAGATAAAAGCTGATAGGTACTCAGGTTATAAAAGGTGCTAAAACGTGGAACAAGAATAAAAAGGCCAATTTCGTTAAAAATGACTGGTTTCCATTTTCTTATTTCATATTTACCAGACATGGAACAAATATCTGGAGACTGCAAAGACCAAATAAAAAATTGTTTCTGCTTGAAGAATCACGAAAGCTTCCTTGTACCTACTAACATCCAGTTTTCAACGGATTGGAATCAGCCATTTAGCACGTGGTTCTTTGTACGATGGGCAAAAAAAACAGTTGTGGTATATCCTCCTTCTTATAGCCACACGTACTGCATCCCTGGCCTATATTATCCAGAGGTATTGACCATTTTGACCTAAAATAATTAAGAGGCAGGTTTCTGTGACAAAACAATGTATAGCTTTTTTGCTAGATTTGGTTCAATATAATCAAAACGTTTTCATAATAAGAGTTGTCTTTTATGAATAGAAATGAGGCAGTTAAAGACCCTGGTGCCTAAGAGTAGATTATATTTATCATTGGAGAATTGTTTTTTTTAACTCCTTCACAGTATTGTGAGTGCAACATCCTACTGAATCACTCCAGAGATTATCCAAACCCAACCCCAATAATAAGTCTTTCACAAATTTGATCCAAGCTAGGTTAGTAGCATTTGGGTATATACAAATTTCCACCACTCGATTTTGATAAGGCAAAGGTTTGGGTGTAACCCAGATATGTCTCCCGAAAATTAAGGGACGAAGTTCTATCTTGTCTGTAATTGGCTTGAAGCTCAAATCGAGCCTCAATGGAACTAAACGAGTAATAACCCGTAGGCACAAAGGTTGCCTACTAAATCTATTTTTTCGCATTTTCAAGGGTTTGATGTTTTTATGCCCCCATTGCGCTGCACCATGAATGAAATTAAATGAAATGTATATTTGTAACGCGCACTAATATCCAGAGGTGTAATCATCATTGCCTGATATGAATATAGTTTGATTACATGTGCTACACATTCATTCACAAAATGATCCTTTATACAACTTCAGCAAAGCCCCACATTGCTACTCCAGGTTTAGTCTGTTTTAGCAACATGTGATGACCAATCTAATTTTTCATCTATGCGATCACTAGATACTCAAAGCGACAAACCCGTTCTAGGGGGACACCGTCTAAAGAAGGATTGAGCAATGGTGTGGAACAGTGGTTAAAGGCCATACATTTTGTTTTACTAATGTTAGTTTTCAACCGTCTCATCCTGCAGAATTTGCTAAAAATCCCAAGTATATCCTGCGCCCCCTGAGAGTCTTTGACAGCAAAAGAGTTTGATTTGCAAACTTGAGTTCCGGAACACTCACGTCTGCTTGAGGCGGGCCATCATTTTCGCAGCTATTTAAAAAATCTACCAAATAATTTAAAAACAGAGTAAAAAGGGTGGTGGACAATACACAACCCTGTCTCATGCCACACTTCACTGGGATAGGACTGGTAACTTCACCCAGCTTGCCACATCTCATTTGCGCTGATGCAGTCTCTCAATTATACTGTACAAGTAAGTTGGGATGTACAGTCTGGCGAGCCATTTCCACAAAAGGGCTTTAAGAACAAGATCAAATGCAGCTCTCAGGTCTACAAAGAATGCATACAGCCCTCCCTTTTCAAAATTAATAGTCTTCCAATAAAACATCTGCAGCCTAAGGACCTGATCTACAGCTTAAGTGATGGATCGGAATTCGGCTTGTAGAGGGCAATGAATATCATTCTCCTCAAGCCAGGACTGCAGCCTGCTCATCATAACCCTGCTAAAAAAAACTTGTGCCGTATCAATTGAGCTAATTGGTCTATATTTAGCTGTGCCCAAAGGGCAACCCTTCTTTTAAATGGGGAGAATCTTCCTGCTTACAACTCTTGATGGAACTAATCAAAGCGCCTTTGGCTTTACTACATTTTTGTATTGAACTAGGATGGTACACCACTTGTTGGCCCTTGGCTAGTTTTTTCTCCGAAAAATTCCATCTTTATGCTAGAAAAGAAGGAAATATGTGCTTCTTCTACCTTTTTTTAAAGCTAATTCATCATTGGGTCCTAACTTGAGAGTATTAAACGCCTTCAAAGCTTTACCCACCTTGTCATATACAGAACTGAAGGTCCTCTAGGACTTGGCCATTGCCTGACAGTGGATTCTGTTTTTTATTATTTGTAAACCTACACCTCCCATCCAGGGACTGGGAGATGGCTTGCTAGTTTAGGGTGTTTAGAAGTTCAATCACATTATGGTCACTATCATGCCTAATTGCCAGAACCATATCTATTAGGAGCAACCACATTATAACATCTAGAAATATAGAGTCAATAAGACTAGTCATTCCTGTTCTATTAAAAGTATGGTTATCCATTCTATCAGATTTGGTTCTTCCATTACAAGCGCAAATCATGCAATTCAAGTATAGCACACTTAATCGTAGTGTACCACCTCCTGATAGGGGGAATAGTGAGAACTGGAATTGACCATATCCTATCCTCCTTCACCAGAGGAGAATGGTAGTTTGCCAAATCGGGTTGTTCACACTGGTAATTTAAATGGGGATCTGCTATGTACGTGATTAACATGACGATTGTGGTAGATTCCTGCTGCTTAACAGAGGGTTTTAGATATATATTATATATATGTACTCTGCAATTAAGTAAGTAAATTAACAGCTACACTGAGAATGTCTTCCTCTATTATTTCGGCCCCCTGGACCACGAAATTCGCGTGTACCCCAATCCAGGTCATTAAGCCTACAGACGGCCTTCCCTTCCCACACAACCTGACATTAGGATAATAGTTAGCAAAGTTGGGATAGCTAATTTCATGACTATGCACTTTTCTTGAAAGAGCAGATGTCGAAAGTGTTGATATATTTCCCCAATCAGGATCCCCCAGTTTGGGGCCAAGGCCGGTGACATTCCAGGAGAGAATACAAAGTGTTCTTGGATTCCGCCTCTTGGGTTCCACCTCTGCTTGTCTTGGATCCCCAGGGGGTCACCTTACTAGTCCCACCCATTTGTTCAAATGACTTAGTGGCTATTGGGGTATTTATCATGTTAAGGCATTAGACAATGTTATGATTCTTGTATAAAAATCAGAATCGCAACTGGCCCGTGCCTGAGAATCTGGATCTGACGATTTTATTTACTCCTGAAGTTACATTGGACTGGATGGGCATTAATGGGCCCAAGATAATATTACTCTTAGGGCCTTGCTGCCTTGCTCTCCTGTATGTTACCTTACTAGTGGAATATGCTTGTATACCACAAGTGTGACTACTATCTTTTTCAAGTCAATCAACAAGGTCTAAAGGACCAAGGGGGGCATGTAAAAGTATCCTAGGGGAAGTAAGTTTACCCCGTGCACCTCAAGTGACCATAGGCACTGCATCATAGCAAGTCTTAAACAACTGCAAGGTTTCTAAAATGAATACCCACACAGTCTACCGGGCGGTCTTTAGCACCCTTCCCAAGCCATCCCACATGCCATGTAAACTGTATATTACTAACCACTGAGGTTGGAAAATTCCTGCGTTTACACAGCCAATTGAGACACTTATTACTCAGTTCTGTGTGGGCTTCTCTCAGCCCATCTCTTAAACCAGAAACCCCAACATCACAACCACATAGGGACAAGCCTCTGAGGTCAAGTCAATAGTCACAAGGACCGTGGTTTCAGTAGGATTACAGTTAGCCACTCTACTTCCACTGGTACTTCTTGCAGGTATATCTCCAGGATCTCTGTTGAGGGCATCAATCAAATGAGGGTTACGCTTCGCTCCATTGTCCCTGTGTTCCCTGCTTTTCCCAGGCGCTGGGCTGCTCATACACTACTTCTATAGATCTGAGATAGTTAATTTCTAGACATGCTACTTCCAATGGCCTGGTCTATATTTAGGGGTACAACTTTGGGCTGGGAATGTTCAGATCTGTGTTTGCTTTGTTAAGTGCTTTGATTAATGTAATTATTTGATATTCAAGTACTGTTATTTTTTCAATGGAGCAGGGTAATTTCTAGCCATATCATCCCCTTAAGTTGGTCCATTACGGTACCTACAAACTCATCTAACCAGACTGGCCACAGAGGTACTGGATTTTCCTTTCCCTTTTAATTGTACAGTTTTTCAGATTTTATCCTTGGGTTTGGCAGGCAGATTGGTCTTCAGAACATCACAGTAGAGATGGCGTCAGCTAGATGATACCCAGTTTGCTTTGGTCTGAATTTGGGAGGAGTCCCATTGATTATTGCCTTGTACCGATGTAGCAGCAGGTGTGAGCCTAATAGGCGTAGATTATTGTTTGTTATCGGGATTGGAGTCACTATCAGAATCAGTGGTGCCTATAGTATCTACTAGTGAATTCAAGAGGGTAGAGGTAGATGGAACTAGGCTATCAGGGCTTTCAGGCCTTCTCCATTCCCCCAAGTGGAAGTCGCCTCTCAGAGAGGTCAGTTTCTGTGGCAATTACACCAATAGCCCCTGGAGCATTTTATCTGTGTTAGTCACTTTAGCAGGAGGCTGTGTTGCAAGCCTCCCTCCAGTACACTTGCGTTTTCCCATCATAATAGACCTTCTTAAACATGAATATGGATATTATTCATTAGAAGCAATCAATAGGACTTACCCCGCAGTCCTTTGTAGTTTGGCACGTCAGGCTAAGAGGGAAAGCCCAGCCTCATCGGGCTGTGAAAGGGGCACACACAGACCCGGTCTTGGCCCAGGGAACGCAGTGGCTGTTGGAGCTTGTGGTCTGCCCCTCATCGTGGTTTCAACAGCCCCTGAACTGCAGGAGCCCTGGAATTAATTTGTGAAGTGCCTCCGGGTGCATTATGTGGTGTTGTCGGCTTCCTGTTGTAGTGGCTGTTGGTGTTTGTGGTCTGCCCCTTCATTGCGGTCACGGCTCGCTACCATGAGTTTTAGGACTTTTACTGCCTGTGGTGCACGATGCCCTGATGTGCTGATGGCTCACGATTAGCGTGGCACCCTCACATTACTGGACCTTTCTTGATATCTCATTCCCAAATTGTCCATCTGACTGTGACGTGATGTATAAGATAGGCCTGGGGACACAAGACACCAAAATAATTGATAGCACATAATAACATAAAAAACTTTTTTTATTGACGAGAACAGAAATACTTAGTAATACTTTCTATTGATTGATTTATTTTACAGATTTTTAGCGTTCATCATGATAGTTCGTGTGAAGCAACATGAAATGTCTATCACTTAATGATTGGTTTTTTTTATTGAGCAATTGTAAAAATGCAAATAAACAATTATTAGGATTTTATAATGCACAATATTCGTTACAGACACACAATATAACCAGATTATTATATGGGATGACGTACACCCAATTAGAAGGCTTGCGTTAAAACTTTAGAGCTGTTCTCAGCCCCAAAGGAAAGTCCATAAACAGTCTGAGGCAGATTTACAAGCCCCTTGCACCACCTGTGCGTCACTTTTTGTGTCGTACCTGTGGCGCATTTTACTGCTCCATATTTATAAGGACAGGAAAAGCCACGCTCAGTGACTTTTCCTGTCCTTGTATATATGGCCCCTTTGCACGCAGCACTTTGCGTGAAAGAGGTGTTCTATGGGTGTTGCTGTGGGTATTTCCGGGCAACACCCATGGAGCCAGACACATTTCCAGATTTATGAGGAATCGTAAATCTGGAAATGCGTGTCAATCATTGTAACAATGACGTTTTTCAACTTCTATGAGTGCTAATGCAGCACACATAGAAGTTGAAAAATGGCATTTCAGATTGTTTTTGTGCAGGAAGAGAACCCTTCCTGAACAAAAACAATCTCCCTATGACGCAGGCATTCTTACACCATGGTGCAAGGGTGCTTGCGCAGGTGCATGGCAGCAGTTTGAGTGCCAGCGCAGGGGGAACCACAGAGCTGCGACATATTGTTGTAAATATGGCTCATCCCTGTGCTTTTAAAGTGACTCAGTGTGGCGCAGCCAAATGGCTTGCGTTCCGCACGGAGTCACTTTCTTGTAAATCTGCCCCTAATTACTTGGTAGACCATTAGGTGAGGTCTGTTGATTAAACAACCGCTTTAGCCCCTTATTCATTGTGTGACCTTGGACGAGTCCGGTGCTTGCTAATTGCAAGGAAGGGGAGGTCTCTGTTTTCTCAAGAGCAACCCACAGTAGTACTGAAGCTCCTGCTGTCCCTGGCTTCCATCTTAAAGCACCACAGGTGTATGTGCCCCAACAACCAGGGTGAGGTGTTGGCTGCAGTTACACAACCACCGATGCAGCAATTAAAAAACAAAACCAGAATTGTTGGCACAATGCTTGACTAGTGACTTCCCTCCGGGGCTGCTACTTAAGTTTAGAGGCGTGCACATAACATCACTTGTGTGATGTAATGTGACGTGGGAACTGGTTTCCTTTGAGCCAGTGCTATAGCTTGGTGGGAGCAGCATCTGCTGCAGCTGTCTCGTACAATCTACACGTCACCATTTCAAATGCCAGAAGAAACAACTCCTTATTTTATACTTCCGAAGTAGCTTCCACGAGCCCCAAGAGCAAACATTACTGTGGACTAATACAAAACTAAAAAATCCTCTAGCTTTCCAAAATTGTTTTTGTGAACTTGCTCGAGAGCTGCATTCTGAGCTGGTCAGAGTTGTCACAGGCATACTCGCGGTTTTAAAGTTTGTTGGTATCAAAGAAATAATACCAAACATGCTGGTTAAAACTTATTTTTCAGTTCAAAAGAACATGTTATTAAGAGAATTAAGGGTGTCATTACAAAATATGAAACTCAAAGGCAAGACATACATGAAGATCATCCAAAAAATCACTACAGTAATAATATATGAAATGAGCATAAACTAAAATAAAGAGAGTAATATCTGTCAATTAAGAGAATAGACAATAAGGTAGCGAAGAAATAAAGAAAGTTAAGGGGATTCAAGGAGGTTTCAAGACTTCTTGCTGGCTAGGCAGTAAATGAAAAGAACGACGAGCACAGATTTCAAGATACATTGTAACAGGTGACCACGAATCTAGTCGTTTAGCTGCCATATGTAAAGGATATACAAAGGAGGTGTCCAATCTATGATTATGACAAACATTATACCACCAAGCTCTAAAAGAAATCTTGGCAAAGTCTTTCCAATTGGTTGTAATTTGCTGGAACGCAACTGCTATTAGTAAGTCAATGATGTTAACATTAAGCGTAACAATGTCCCAACAAGAAGAGAGACTTCCAAAAAAAACATGAGTAAAGGAAAAAAGAAGCTGGGTACGAAAGAACAAGTTGATTTGAGACCATACCTGTTTCCAAAAATTATGTACATGAGGACAAGCAAATATCATGTGAAACACATCTGCATTCGTGGAAGAACAGGTCCAACAGACATCTGATACTGTAATAAATCTTTTGTTTAAATCTCGTGGTGTGAGAAGAAGTCTATTATAGAAGAAAAATAATGTCTGCGTGATATTGGCAGCCCTAGAAGCTTTCAGAATTTTGAACCATATTTTATTCCATAAGGACACTGGCCAGGAGGTAGCAAGGTCACATTCCCATAACTCTTCTGTTTTTGATTTTGACCGAACAGAGTCAATGTTAGTGTTATGAAGATATTTGTACATGATGGAAGCCTTGGAAATAGTTTTCAAGAAATTATGTAATTGTGATGCAGAATTAGGAGTAGGAAGAGGTGTAAGTGTAGTAGATAACTGGGTACATGTAGTCATAACTGCTTCTTTGAGTAAAAAACATTTGTGATTGAGGGAAGTAGGCAAATTGAATCGTTGAACAAGTGATGAGAAAGGTAAGAATTGTGACCCCCTCTGGTGCCAGGTTGATTATTGATATGTAAACTTTTATAATGCCAAATGGTAGAATGAAGGAAATCCTCCATAGTATTATAAGTAGGGGAGGAGGAAGAGAGAAGGAGTTTAGATATTAATTTAATTATAGGTGTGGACAGTGTTTGCGGCTTACGTGAAAAAGAGAGGTACTCAGCAAAGGTGTAGGGGGATAAGAAGAGGCGTTCAACTGTAGTAAATAAAGGACAGTCTTCTGCAGGATCCTGCAACCAAAGGGAGGCTTGTCATAAGAGGAATGCCTTTTGGTAAGACAGAAAATCCAGAAAATAAACTCCACCGTCCGACTTAGGTCGCATTAATCTAAAAAGAGACATTCGGGCCTTCTTTTTATTCCATAAAAAGGAGGAAAGAATGGAGTTAATCCTTTTAAAAAAAATTTGGGGAATCGGAACCGGGATATTAGAAATAGTATACATAACTATAGGAGACAGCATCATCTTTATGGTATCCAGGTGACCCCACCAGGATAAATAAAGAGGATGCCACCTAGCAGTCAAATCTGAAATATTTTGAATACATCTGTTCATAGAGAGCAACACTGAGTCAGGGATAGAAGAATTGACATGCAGATCTAGATATTTTATGTGATTAGAACTCCAAGTAAAATTGGAGGCATTAAAATCTGGTTTAAAAGTGTATTTAGTTAAAGGAAAAATTTCACATTTGTCATTATTTAATTTATACCCTGAGATTTTTTATTATTCCTGAACCTCAGCCAGGAAAGCAGGGACCGAGTCATGAGGTTTGGAGAGAAAAAGTAAGATATCGTCAGTGTAAGCTGCAAGTTTGACATGAGAGTGCAATGAGTGGAAGCCGTGTATATTGGGGTTCTGATGTAATCTAGAAAGAAAGGGTTCTAGGGCAAGGTTAAAAAGAAAGGGGGATGAAGGACAGCCTTGGCGAACTCCTCTACCTAAGTCAAAAAAGGGGGATACCAAGCCATTAGCACAGACTGCTGCTCTGGGGTTAGAGTAAAGTAGGGAGACTAGGGAAATAAATGTAGGGCCAAAACCAAACCATTTAAGGTCATAAAACAAATATGACCATTCAACTCTGTCAACCACCTTTTCAGCGTCCAGAGCTATCACTGCCAGAGAATGATTTAAAAGAGAGGTTTTAGATAAAATGTTAAAGAGGAGTCTTGTATTATCTGTTATAAAACGCCCCTTTACAAAACCAGATTGTTCCTTGCCCAACAACTCTGGTAAAAAGGAGTCCAGCTGAATCGCTAATGCCTTTGCAAAAATTTTGTAATAGAAATTTACCAAGGAAATGGGCCTGTAATTTTTGCAATATTTAGGCTCTTTACCCTCTTTGGGTATAAGACATATATGTGCTTCAGAAAAGGAACCTGAGGAGTTACCTAATGCGGTGAAAGAGTCTAGTAGAGAGTATAACCTAGGTAGAAGTAGTTTAGGAAAATGGAGGTAAAACCCATCTGGTCCAGGTGCTTTATCTTTTTTAAGACATTGGAGGGCTTTAAGTAGTTCTTGCAGTGAAATGTCCATCTCCAGGGAGGAGAGATCGGGAAGTGGATGTTGGGGTTTATGTATACTGGAAAAAAAATGTGACAAGGACTGGGTAGTAGGTTGAGTTTCAGAGGTGTCCAAAGTTTTATAAAAGAGAGAAAATTCTTTTATGATATCTGCATCTTTACATTGCAACTCGGAACTTGTGTTATAAACAGACTCAATATTCAACTTATTGTGTTTAACCTTTAGATAATTAGCCAAAATGTTCCCCGCTTTGTTTTTACCCCCATAAAATTTCGCACTCGATTTTAACAAAAACAAAGAGGCATCTTCTGTAGATTTCTTATTAAATTGTATTTTGGCATTAATTAGGGCTGTTAAACAATCTTTAGAATGGGAGGTATAATAAAAGTGCTCCAATCTCTTAATTTTCTGAAGAAGATCTCCAATGTACTTGCGGCCAATTTTACGCTTCTTCGCAACAAAGCCAATTACGAAATCTCTTGCAGCGCCTTAAAGGCATCCCACAAGGTGGAGGTGAGTATGGAGGGGGATTGATTGATCTAAAACAACTCATTAAAGAAATTAGTGAAAGAATCTGTAAACTTTGGATCGAGAAGCAAAGCATTATTGAAGCGCCATCTCTTAGGGCCAGTGGTTTTAGGTGTGATATCAATAGTTATTGAAACAGGGGCATGATCTGATAAAAGAATAGGGCCAATCTCAGCATCAGTAGGAGTTTGTGCTATGTGGTGAGAAACAAAAACATAGTCGATCCTTGATTGGGAATGATGAGATGGGGAATAGAAAGTGAATTCTTTAGTGGTTGGATTACACAGACACCAAGCGTCAATAAGTTTATGTTGTGAGACTGCCTGAACAAAGGATTTATGGGATTTATTAGGAACAAATGCAACTTTGGACAGTCTATCAATAAAAGGGTCGAAAATGTGATTACAGTCGCCTGCCAAAACAAAATTATCATCTATAGATTGAGTTATAGTTTTGGCAAACATGGACCAGAAAGAAGGCTCGCCACATGTAGGAGCATATACATTCAGAAGGGAAATTGGAACACCCTTCAGAGACAGTTTAACATTTAGCCATCTACCATTTGTATCAGATTATTGCAATAATAAAGAATACTGTAGAGACTTACGACATACTATCATCACTTCATTGCGTTTGCCATCACCAGGAGAATAGAAAACATCATCTATCCAACCTCTTTTCAATTTTAATGATTCAACTTCAGAAAGATGAGTTTCTTGTAGGAAAGCGAAATCAACATTTAATTTAGCTAAGTGGGACAAAATTCTTTGTCTCTTAATGGGGGAAACCCTTAACATTCCGAGTAATACGTTTTAAAGACATGAAGCATTATAAATGCAACAATCCAGTGAAATGAAATAGAAAAGAGCAAGAAGAAAGCCCATTTCGGGCAGAAGACAGCAATAATTGAGAAGTAAAGGAGGAGGAAGAGTAATAGGAAAGCAAGAGATAATACTGAGGTAAGTATAAGAATCAGAGATGGTTGTAAAGTAAGAAGTACTGTGAGGAAACAAAAAGAAAGTGACACCCAATAATTAAAATGGAAGAGAAGAATTAAGAGGAAACACATACCTACAAAAAGGGAACGAGGAAAAAGGAGAAGTGAGGAAAATACAGTCAGCAGAAAATGGGGAGGAGGGTGGAACCACATGGGGTAGGCGACATCACCGGGTCCAGCAAACGGGGAACCAGGGAGACACCACAGAACGGGAATAAAAAAGAATCTCTATGGAGACAAAAAACAAACAAAAAAAATTGAGAAGATACTGAGTAAACATGAACAGGATTATCAAACATGACAATGAACAAGCATGCAAAAATCCATGAACATACAATGGATAAACATTTCAGAAAATAAATATAACAATTTCAGAAGAAACTAAACTCTGCAATGAGAATTCTGAACATAGATAGACAAACTCAAAAGCATTCTCAGGTAATAAATGAAGAAGAGGAGCCTGAAGAATCCATGCTGGTCATCTTGCAGGAATTAATGAAACTTTGTAAGCGGACAGGATCTTCATACGTTGTTGTCTTGTTATTATGAGTGACTTTGAAGAGGCAAGGGTGGAAGAGGCCATAATGGGCCCCCATTGCACGTAAGTCAGCTCTCATGTTCAAAAAAGCCTTGCGTGGGTTTGCCGTGGCTTTGGCATAGTCCTGCGCAAAAAACAAGGATGAACCAGACCAAGTGATTTTTGGAGAAGCTTTAACTGCCGAAAGTACCTTCAACAAGCCTGTATACTCTAGGAAGAAGAGAATCACTCCTCTTGGCCTTTGTGCCGCCGAAGTTTGGGATGGTAACCGACCCAGACGATGTGCACGCTGAATATTAAGGATCGTTCCATCTGGCATGTGCAGCAATTTAGGAAGGAATGACTTAAAAAAGGTAATAGGGTCGGACCCCTCGATGCCTTTCCCCAAACCGTAGATGCGGAGATTATTCCGTCTGTTACGATTTTCGAGATCTTCGACTTGCTTCTGAAGTGTGGAAACTTGTGATTGAAGATGAGAAACATAGACACAGGTTTCTTTTAGAGAAGAGACACTTTGCTCCACTGAAGAGACTCTTGTCTCAAGCTGGGACCAATTGTCCATCAGAACCTGCAATTTAGTGTTAGTTTCTTCCATGAAGGGTCGAAGAGCCCTAATTTCTTCTAACAGTAGCTCCATAGAGACCAACAAAGTGGACTTGGGTGGTGAGGGAGGGTTCTTTTTCAGTCTTTTAGTGTTAGATTTTCCTGAGACAGCTGGCTAGGGATCCATTGTGAAGTCAGAAATCTGCAAGGAAAACACCAAGGAATCTTCCAATTTGGAGAACTCAGAAAAAATCTTTGAGTTTTTGACAAATTTGTGCGGTGAATTGGGAGAAGAAGATTTTAACACGTTTAGTCTGCCCATAAAAAGACACTCAGAACGCTCCTTTCCGAATGAATACAGGTGAGTAATTCCCAGTGGGACTAAGGCAGCATTAGAGCATATATATCCAGAAAAAACCAAAAATAGAAACAGTTTAGCGCCCAAAAATTGAGAGTTCCATAGGCGAACAAAAAAAATGGAGTACGTGAAACTCTTCTGCGCAGTCGAGGAGTATATAAATTTCAAGCCGTATGTTGTGTCAAATCAGCCATAAAATAAAGAATTGCAGTGCGTCATTATGGCAACATATGAGGAGCAACTTGTTAAATTCTGGACATGCTCAGCAGAAAAAAGAGAAGGAAATGTCATGAAAAAATACTAAGAAAAGATATTTTGCGGTGTGGCGTACAAGCTTCGCCCATTTCCCACCCAACAATGGCGGCCACTTCTTCTATATACAGCGCGCTATGCATGCTTTAACTTTAATAGTGGCTGCCCCCACACAGCACTTGCAGGACAATGGCGGCGGCTTCTTGTTTTTTAAACTTTCACACTGAGTGCGGCGCATGCTTCAGGGACACCACACTTTCTGTTTCAGGATTGTTTTTTAAATCTTTCATTCTCAGCCTGACACCTACTTCAAGGACACAGCATTTACTGTTTTACTTTTTTTCAAAATGTTAAAACTGAGCACAGGACCCACTTAAACGTTAATGCTGAGCGTGGTGCCCACTTTAAGACACAGCGTTCTCTGTTTCAGCTTTTTGTTTTTTACTTTTATGTTGAGCAGGGTGCCCACTTCAGGGACACCGTGCTCTCTGTTTCGGCTTTTTTTTACCCTATTGCTGAGCATGGTCCCCACTTTAAGGACACAGCACTCTGTGTCAGCTTTTGTATTTAACTTTAATGCTGAGTGCAGTGCCCACTTTAGGGACACCACACTCTCTTTTTTAGCTTTCCCTAAAGCGCCGCAAGGCATTTGCAATGCAATAGGTCTCCCAATTGCCAGATTTTGAACTATTGGCATTTTAAATGACAATTACTTTTAATTGTGTGTTTAAAAAACCTGCAATAAAAAAAGGCATTATCATTTACAATACCAATAGGTCAAAGTTTAAAAAATGGGAGACTTATTGCACTGCAAATGCTTGTTGAATTGTGTCTCTTTTGGTGTGTTGCCATTATCTGATTGAGGCAATTCAGTTCTCGGAGCTATGATTTTTTTAACACTCATCAATTATTGTTCAATAATAATTTCTGCTTTCAAGTATATAAAAAACAGCAATGTATTTCATTCTGGGATCTGCACAGTTTTCTGAGCTCATGAAAGGTCCAGCTCAAACCACATATGAGACGTTTAGTGCATGAAAAGGATTCTAGTTTTTAGTGGTGTTTTGGTGAACAAACTGCGTTGTAATCCTTGCTTTTCAATTTGACCATTATCTTTGATTCCAGGCAAATCACGTTATATGCTTGTGTGTCAGTACCTATGGATGAAAACATAATGGGTGTTTATTGACATGGTGAGACATTTTAGGCAGCTGAAAATGTATATTTACAATCCCAGTTAGAGAGAGACAGGGTGGAACCTTTTTTGTTGGTTAACATCTCCTGACTGAATGCATTTACAATACTTCTCCTAAAGCTGTTCACACTTTCTAAGCCGTAATCACTATCAAGATAGATCTCTTCCCACATAAAAGGCAGACAGCTTCTAACAGTATGCTGGAATGCTAGCTTTTTATTACTTAATTCTGTAAAGCAGATTATTTAGCCTTAGAACATTTTTTTTCATATCCTATTCATGCCTCAGTTGATTTCTTTACACTTTTTAGGAATTTTAAAAATTAAATAGGCAGCCACAAGTGCAGTTACCTTGCAGACAACAGGGTCTTGACAATAGCACTGCGCCCAAAAGTTGTGAGGACTCCTATAAAAACATACTATTGCTGTATTTGACTATTAAACATGCAGTCACAATTGAAGTTATCTTGTAGTTGAAAAGGGACTTGATTTGAATGGTGCAGCAGGAGCAGTGGCACCAGGGCCAAAAGCTACAGGGACCCCACTAAACTCCGATTATTGCTCAAATTTAAAACTGACAGTCACAAGCGCAGCACCCTTTCAGACAACGTGGTCATGATTTAATGGTGCAGCAGGTGCTTTAATACCAAGACCAAAAGCTCTAGGCACCTCCACTAAACACCTAAAATAGTTATATTTTAAGACTAAATAGACAGTCACATTTGCAGTTATTTAGCAAGCACTAGGGTTATGATTACAATAGAGCAGCAGGTGCAGAGGCATCAGGACCAAAAGCTCCAGGCACCCCAATAAACACCGATTATTGCTACATTTACAACTAAACAGGCAGTCACAAGTGCAGGTATCTTTCAGACACTAGGGTCATGATTTTAATGGTGCAGCAGGTGCAGTGGCACTGGGCCCAAAAGTTGTCATAACTCCTCTAAAGACCTAATATTGCAGCATTTTACAACTGAACAGGTAGTCCCAATTGCAGCTACCCTGCAGCTGAAAGGGGCTTAATTTAAATGGTGCAGCAGGTGCAGTGGCAATGATGCCAAAAGTAGTTATAACTCCACTAACACCAAATATTGCTACATTTTACTACTAAACATGCAGTCACTTGTTCAGTTATCTTGCAGGCAATAGGGTCTTTTTTGTGGTGCAGCATATGCAGTGGCACCAAGCCCAATGTTTCCAGAACTCCTCTAAACACCTAATATTGCTATATTTTACAACTAAACAGGCAGTCATAAGTGCACTTACCTTGCAGACAACAGAGTCTTGATTTGAATGGTGCAGCAGGTGCAGAAGCTTTGTCCTGAAAAGTTGTCAGAGCTCCTCTAAACACATAATATTGCTATATTTGACTACTAAACCAGCACTCACAATTGCAATTACCTTACATTTAAAAGGTACTTGATTTCAATTTTGCAGCATCTGCAGTGGCACTGGGTCCAAAAGCTCTAGGGACCCCACTAAACCCAAATTAGTGTTCAATTGTACTACTAAAAAAGACAGTAAAAACATGCATTTATCTCGCAGGCAATAGTCTCATAATTTGAATGGAGCAGCAGGTGAAGTAGCACCAGAACCAAAAGCTCTAGGCACCCTATTAAACAGCTAATATTGCTAAAATTGACTACTAAACAGGCAGTCACAAGTGCAGTTACCTTACAGACAACAGGGTCATGATTTAAATGGTACACCAGGTGCAGTGGCACCGGGACCAAACTCCTCTAAACACCTAATTTTTCTATATTTACTACTATATAGGCAGACACAATTGCAGTTATCTTTCAGTTAGAAGGGGCTTGATTTGAATGGTGCTGCAGGTGCAGTGCCCCCAGGGCCAAAATGCCATGGGACCCCGCTAAACGCAGAATACTGCTCCAATTTAATTCTAAACAGGCAGTCCCAAATGCAGCTATCTAGCAGGCACAAGGGCCGTGATATCATTGGCACTGCCAGTCCAGTGGCACCGGGGCCAAAAGTTGTCATGACTCCTCAAAACACCATGCATTGCTATATTGAACTACTAAATAAGTAGTTGCAAGTGATGTTACCTTGCAGGCACTATGATCATTATTACAATGGTGAAGCAGGTGCAGTGGCACCAGTGCCCAAAGCTCGATGAACCCCTCTAAACACAAAATATTGCAATATTTTACTACTACACAGTCACAAGTGCAGTTACCTTACAGGCAGTAAGGTCATGATTTTAATGGTGCAGCATGTGCCGTGACAACTAGGCCCAAAATTTGTCACAACTCCTCCAAACACATAAAATTCCTATTACACCAGGGCCAAAAGTTGTCACAACTCCTCTAAACACCAAATATTGCTATATTTTAATACTAAACTGGCAGTCGCAAACACATAAAATTCCTATTACATCAATTAATTCTTTTTTTTACCTATTTCATTTCTCAAAATGTTGCTATTACTATTACTTACCCCGCACTATACCACTAGTAACAACACAATATATTGTTTTTTTGTATATAAATAAGTTATAACACTTTAACAGATTTTCTGTAACTCAGCAAGCTACAACTTACAATAAAAAACAGCTTCTTATTATTCACATAGGCAAAACCTATGTATAACTCTTGCTTTCAATACGTTTTCTGATCCTTGATCTTAAAAACGTTCTGCAGGGTTGACGATCTTGATAACGCTACAAAGAAACACATTTTTTGCAGTAATTGTTAGTATCGCTTGTCAATCCCTTATTCAATTATTTTAAAAAACAGGTACTAAATAATGTGTTTTACTTTGAATTGTAGCTGAGCATTTAATTCAGCACACAGGTTCTCAGTCATAAAAGCTCATTTCTAGTAGGTAAAAAGTTTTACTTAAATATATACTCCAAAATGCAATTCACAAACCTCTAGCTTGCGATCTCTCTCTTCGTCACACCTACCGTTTCTGTTCAGAGATCTAGGAACATGTGACAGAGGTCTTTGCACTTACAAGTATTGAATTTAGTACTAAAGGAGAGAGGGAGGAGGTGTGGTTAGAAAATTGGGAACATTTGCTATTAAATGAGTGGTGGTACAGGAAATGCAAGGGGGTCAGCGAGGGGCATGCTAAGGTAAACAGTCAACCACATAAGAGTAAAACAACTGCAATTCACAAAATAAACATTAAAATGCACTACAGTAATACTACTGATAAAACAGTGGGACAAATAGGTACATGTTTAAAAAAAACGTACTCACTGTTAGAATTGTACTCTGGAATGCTTTGAAGATGCTGTTGAAATGAATACGTTAGACTCATAGGAAAAAATATAAACTCAGAATTTTTAGAATCCTAATAAACAAATGTAAAAATACAATAGTTAGTCACATGTAGGCTTAATAATGTTCTTAGAATGTTTGTAAATTAATGCCTGCTTCAAAATTTTGCATCCATTTCTTAATGTCTATATTAACAAAGCCCAAAAGACGTTTCACTCGACTCTTGCTCACAGTTACATAAATATGACATTTAGCAAAACTGATTAGCATTAGTAACATCTTTTAGAAATATGTTGACTACAACATTGTGTTCATCCTGCTCCTCAACCCTTGGTATATCATTTATTAGAATACAAATAGCTTATTAAAGCTATTAAACTGTTGTGTTCAACACTGCTTGTGTTAAACAATGACTTAGAGACATTTATGAATGCTGTTTCCGAATAATAACATTGATAGTTTCTGTCATTTTGCTGACTACCAATTATTCACACATCGAGCTCATAGTGCATCCTTTAGCTTATATAAGAGGGTTCTCATGAGAACCTTCCCTCATGTAACAAGTGATGTAATAATTGTATATATCATGGTGACAACAGTGTTAGAATCGGAAGAAGATGCATCGAATGTCTGATCACACCACCTCATGTACTATTCGCATTGCATATCGATAGAATACTTCTACAGACTTGTTATGAAACTATGAACCTCTATTAATGAGTGTTCCTGGGTGGTTAGCGCACCCTTTTTGCACATCCTTATTCACTTACACTTACTACCCTTACCCATCTTTTCGTTGACCTTTCCAGACATCCTGCTTCTGGATCTTTCTTTGACTTGAGCCACTTCTTTATGGAGAGTTGATTTTCTTTAACTTTACCCTAAGGTGACTGATTCTTTTTCATTTTTGACCTCTGGATTCTTAGTGATCAATGCTATTGCAAGTATCACATTTTTATTTACAGTTAGTACTGCAGCTGTAGTGAACTAGGCTGCATTTCCAGAACTACTCTTTATGAGAAATGTATCTCTTTCCCACTCTTCTCCAGAGGTACTCATCATGGATTCTATTTAGAATAGGTCCTTTAGTTATTTTACGGTGTTTCTTTATGGAACACTGTGTGTTTTCATAATGGTGACTTCTAACCAAATCTATTTTATATTTCTGTAAGCTTACTAAATTAAATAAAGATAATTCGAGATTTTAACTTTTAGGTTTTTGAAACCTTCATAAACCTCTTATCATTGACTAATCGCCAAATCTAAATGTCACTGAGCTCTAATTCGCCTATGGTGGAAAAGGTCCAACAACCTCTCTAGAACCACAAGGAGTTCATGTGAGGAGATTTGTAAGTGGGTGTATATAAAGATTGAACCACCTTGGTGAGTCCTTGGGGTCCCGTAACACTTGATTTTAAAGCCCTCTGCTTGGTGTTTAGGGCCCTTCATGGCCAGGGACCGGCACCTTTGCAAGACATGTTCTCCTGGTATACTCCTTCCAGATCTCTCCGTTCGGCCTCAGCCTGCTTGGTATCAGTTCCCAAGATTCTGAGATCCCGGATGGGAGGCCGATCCTTTAGGTTTACTGCAGCAAGACTGTGGAACTCCTTGCCGCTGGGTTTGAGAAACACGGGAGATATTACTTCCTTCAAGAAAGCTTTAAAAACTCACCCCTTTCCCAGAGCAGAGTAAGTGGGACAGTAGCTGGTAACATCTTGTATGGATGATCAAAGTCTAAGTGCCAGGATGCCCGTTGGGTGACAGACATAGCGCTATATAAGTATGCCAATACATACATACATACATACTTTCACATGTAATCTAGCCCAGTCTTTAAATAAGTCAAGCACCACATGGCCAACCACTCATACTACAACACACTCCCAGAAATAAATTGGCATAGGCAATTGCACTAACACTTATAAAAACACATACAATTATTGAAATCAATACAAAAAATATTTTAGATTAAACTTAATATAAAATATTCTAAAACAAATTATTACATTTCTTTAAAGAAAATGGAATGTTAATATTCAGTATGCAGAATAACATTTTAATGATATTGTGCAAATTACATTTTCTTAAAACATGAAGGCATAAATAAAGTAAAATATAACATTACTAGCATTCACGATTATAACACATTCAACATATTTTAAACTTAACATTTAATTAAATTTGCATTAATTTAATTTGAAACATAATTAAGTAAAAATAAAAATGGAATGAACTAAAAATGGAACCATATGATATGTTTTAAAGCAGGTGTGTTATCCTTTTTTAATATGTTAGTTGTAGGTGCATAGGAGTTGGAGAACAGTGGTTTAATATTTTTTAAATTAAAAGTAAAAAACACGCTGGTGACTCTTTTTAGTATCCGAGCAGCTTTTCCTGCTGGAACCCTTCTTGCCTGGGCGGCCGACCTCTGCATCACAGGTCCTGCTACATTTTCTGTTTGTGCCCACGCCACTACCACACCCTGGTGGGACTCAGAGTCCCAGGATGCACCACACTACCTCACTCATCATCAGCTGCCATGGGGGGAGACGTGTCCATCGCGCTATAAAGGGCTGCCTTGATCCCCACCGCGCGGGACACGCTGGTGACTATTTTTAGTATCGGAGCTGCTTTTCCTCCTGAAACTCTTCTTAACTGGGCCGCGGACGGGGACCTCTGCATCACCGTTCCAGTGCATTTCCTGTTTGTGCCCACGCCACTGCTACACCCTAGAGGGACTCAGAGTCCCAGGGTGCACCACACTACCACAATCATCATCAGCTGCCATGGGGGGAGGTATGTCCATCGCGCTTTAAAGGGCTGCCTTTATCCCCGCGGCACGGGACGGGCGTGGGCCAAGGGCGGGCACTTCTGAGCCCGTCATAGACTGAAAGAGCCCAGCCCGGCCCCAGTTATTGACATTTTTGTCTTGATTTCTTTGAGCCTGTGGGAAAATTGCTGTAATTTGTTTTATCAGTGTGGTACTGTGACTGGTTTATACACTATCTTTTGTTATTTTGAGGGGATCTGTGATAAGTAAACATAAGTCACTAACAGGGCAGGGGGTTGTGGGTACCCTAGATGCTTTTTTGTTGAGGGCTGAATCTGCTCTAATGCATGAAATTGCTTAACAGAATGCCGGCTTTCGCTTGAGCCATTAGCAGCCCTGTCTCATTTGCTACCGCTTGTACAGGAAACTAACGTGGCACTAGTTTCTTACCCTGAGGTACTCACTCTGCCCCATTCTCCAGTAACAGGCAGAGTAAACTCTAATCCTCTGGAGGCACGGGAATCACATGATGGCCTAAACAGACCCAATGTCACTACAAGGGCTCAAAAAGTGAAAAATAATCAAGCGAGGCCTATTGCCTCTCCTGTGAAAATAAGAAAGGGGCGGGACTCCAACAGGCAAAAAACACATGGTCGAGAAAACACGACTAGCGTGAGTGAATTAAATCAGGATTATACTCCTTCCCCCAACCCTAGAGTAGTAATTAATGGCCCTACAGACTTTGACCAAGTGTTGTTCTGGAAGAAGATGGAGGAAACATTTGCAACATTTTTAAAACCTTTATGCACCATGCTAACAAATATAGAGGGAAGATTAACCAATATGGAAAGATATATGAACCGCCCACCAGCAGAGAGAAAGGATGGTTCAGTTGGCAGCTCCAACGCCCCTCCCAGTAACAATATAGGTGAATCTGGGATAAAACATCCCCAGGGTATTGCCCCGTTTAGCGTACCATCGTCCCAATTAGAGTCGATGCCCAAGCATCACAAGGTAACCCAGCACGATTTATTCCCCAGTGTATTGAAGCAGCACCAGGGTTGGTAACACAGACAGAGGTGCCTCATCCTAGGCATGACAATTCTAGATCCGTTCATAACTGGGTAACTGTAGGAAGCTGTACAGAAGATCAGAGGAATGGGTGCACAGGGGGTCTAAATTTAAATTTCAATCTTTATTTCGGCCCAGTTGGACCATAAAAGATGCATTAAAAGAAAACAGACATTACATACAGTTACCATTTGCATAATTTGTACTCCTACAAAAGGTATCGTGAGTTTGGAAATCGTAATTTAAATAAGCTAAGAACTAAAAAGGCATAGTTCTGTCTGTTCTTAGCTTAGTTCGATTATTGTTTAAAAATCATAAAAGCATACATTTAAAACCACTCATGACAAGAGTTACATACAAAAACACAAAATGGCATAAAGATAAAACATTTGTCCATGTTACATAAATAAATTCCTTGTGTCATAGTTGTATTCGTGATTACCCATACCCATGGCCGATGTACATTGTTACAGGGTGGTTGAAGGTGGAAAAGCCATGACCACACAGTGCACGGATGTTACTGCGCTTCATGTGTGCTGGCTCTGCCCTTGGTTTTAGTTGAGGCGTGAGTACCCTGCTTGGGTAAAAGTCACCTAAGTCCCAGATGGATATAGGGCCAACACCTTCACGGGGATGCAAAGATCGCAGATAGGAAACGACTGAACTGCTTCTGAATTTTATAAGAACGAGGTCACCATCAATGTCTTTTTTGTAGGGGGCCTAACCAGCCCACTCTTCTAACAGATAAGATGGTCCCATCAAAACCCATGGGCTGGGGCCTATTTTTTGTTAACCAGTATATGACTTTATTGAGTAAGTCTTGTTCCCGCTCAGTTTTTCCATTTTTAATTACTGGAACTCCTGCTAGAACACACACAAAGGGTGCAGCCTCCGGGTGTAGCTGAATATGAGTTGTGTTATAATTTGGTTCTACTCTTATAGCAGTACGTTGTAAAGAACCCGGTTTATGGTTGACTTTAGGTGCATTGGGGGGTGGAAGGGTAGGGACCGATGGTTAAGATTGGTTGTTGCTGTTAGTACCAGGTGGATTGGGACAAATTGATGTTACAGGATTTTCAGTACAAGTTAGGTTGGCCTTAATGCATTTCTCCATTCCCAACAACCTATCCTCTAGGGTGGTGATTTTAGCAATTAATGGCGAGATGAGTGAGCCAACCATTAGTTCAATCTGGGCCAGAAAGTTCGCATTGAAAGAGGTAATCCATTGGTCTATTTTATCTTCCAATTTTAGAAGGGTGTTTGTCGCAATCAGTGGAGAGCTAAGACACAGTTTTTGTTGTTTTGATTTGTTCCCTATGGGCTTGGCCCCATCCCGCTTCCTTTTACTAGATGAGGGTAGAGGAGAAGTAGTGTGTGGTGTTTTGGCATTGGAATGGGGAAGTTGTACCAGAGGACTGGCGATTGGGGTTGACATACTGGGACGTTTAGCGTGGCAAGGGGAAAAACTTGAGCTTACGTTTCTGGCTTCCACAGTTTCTTAGCTTAGGGTGCCTGCAGGGGCTCGTGAGCATCTTTTCCAGCTCACCTCATTGGCGGACCTTGGACCCTGGGATATCTGGCCCCTGACGACCACTCTTCGCCTCTCTTTGCCTCCCTCCAGCCGCCGCAGTGGTCATCTAGCGCGGCAGCAGTGCGGAGGGGGGCGCTCCAAACTACACTTCCCAGGCTCCCTCTGCTGTGGCCAGACGCCACACCATCGCGCCGGGCGGCGCATAAAGCAGGCATCACCCCGGTGGAGCGGGGGTGCCTGCAGGGGCTCGTGAGCATCTTTTACAGCTCACCTCATTGGCGGACCTTGGACCCTGGGATATCTGGCCCCTGATGACCACTCTTCGCCTCTCTTCGCCTCCCTCCAGCCGCTGCAGTGGTCATCTAGCGGGCAGCAGTGCGGAGGGGGGCGCTCCAAACTACACTTCCCAGGCTCCCTCTGCTGTGGCCAGACGCCACACCATCGCGCCGGGCGGCGCATAAAGCAGGCATCACCCCGGTGGAGCGGGGGTGCCTGCAGGGGCTCGTGAGCATCTTTTCCAGCTCACCTCATTGGCGGACCTTGGACCCTGGGATATCTGGCCCCTGACGACCACTCTTCGCCTCTCTTCGCCTCCCTCCAGCCGCCGCAGTGGTCATCTAGCGCGGCAGCAGTGCAGAGGGGGGCGCTCCAACCTACACTTCCCAGGCTCCCTCTGCTGTGGCCAGACGCCACACCATCGCGCCGGTCGGCGCATAAAGCAGGCATCACCCCGGTGGAGCCGGGGTGCCTGCAGGGGCTCGTGAGCATCTTTTCCAGCTCACCTCATTGGCGGACCTTGGACCCTGGGATATCTGGCCCCTGACGACCACTCTTCGCCTCTCTTCGCCTCCCTCCAGCCGCCGCAGTGGTCGTCTAGCGCGGCAGCAGTGCGGAGGGGGCGCTCCAAACTACACTTCCCAGGCTCCCTCTGCTGTGGCCAGACGCCACACCATCGCGCCGGGCGGCGCATAAAGCAGGCATCACCCCAGCTCCGCGGGACGCGAGCGGGACGCCGGGCTAAGCCCGGGCAAAGGGCGGGCCCTCTGTGGCCCTCAGAGGACCGGAGGAGGGCGGGGCGGGCCACCCCACTTGGCCCTATCAAAAGAGGAGGTACAGATACATTTTACCCTATTTACTATTGTGTTCGAACTGCCCAGTGTCGTTATCGGGCCTTTGTAGTCCAATCAACATGTCCATTTGGGAAGAGCTTAACGCCGTGTGTGGCACAAAATATGCCCCTGATATATTAACTCCCCCCATAGCGGGGAGAGTTACTGACCTTATAAACTGTTCCACCAAGGATGTACTTTTATCCCCTGACCTAATCCCTTTTCAAGCAAATACACTGTCCCGGGAGTCACCCAGCAATAGGAACAACGAGGAGATTCCACTAAATATCGATCAAATGTGCTGTAGCTCCTCATCTCTTCCCGCCAATCCAACTGTACCAACGCCATATAATGCGGGGACTACATTAATTGACTCTGTTCTCCCCCTCCAATCGACCCTACTGGCCCAAATTGAGCGATTGTTGAACGCAGCTATATCACCCCTGGTCACTAAAATTAAGGATTTGGGAGACAGGCTGACCAGTGTTGAAAACATAGTAAAAAGGATCTACCCATCTTCTGTAAATACTGCTGTTTCCGCACGTTCTACGCTCTCTATCAAGCCTGACAAGCTTGACAAGCCTAAAACCAATGAACACAGGAAAGCACGTACAATTGATTCTTCTCGGAGCATACCAATTCCAAGGGGCCGTAATGTCACTTCTAAGCTCACTCGTGCCCCTTTCAAAGCTCCTAGGTTTCCTCAAGAAAGAAGACATCAAATTAATTTACCACCTGAAGCTGCCCCCTACGTGACTGTTCTCTCCGGGGTCCCTGAACTTAGTCAGGGCAAACTTGAAACAAGTGAGGATCTGCTGAATAAAGCCATCTTTTGGCTTAACAACAACAGACCGCCGCCACCTGTCCTAGATGGCGGAATCCTGAGAGTCAGGAGGGTGGGGTGGCTAGGCATGTCGCCCAAAGACATTCCGGGAGACCTGATATTAATCAGATTTAAACACAGGAACATTGTCCCCTATTTAAGATTGTCTCAGCCTAAATCTGCAGATGGTCCTATTTCTACTTGGGACTTATTTGATTTTTACCCTTGCCCCAGAGTATCGAACAATAACACTTGGTGAAAGGGGACTCTGTCTACCAATGCTACCATGTGTCATTACTCCTCACCAGATTGATTTTATTGTGCTTAAAATAACTGTTGAGTTTTATACACATGTATGTAAAAAGGAAAAGCCTAATATGTTCTAAATAATTGTATTTATGTATCTTGACGTACATGATATGCTATTTTTTTGTGTATTTCACGCATGATTTTATTCTTGTTGTAGCTTTTATGATTTTTAATTTACAAAATCGAATAAAGCTTTCTATACTGAGCTTGATTTACAGAGGGAATTTAGCTCATCCAACAGCGAAAGATATTGCGCTCTTCCATTCGTGCGGTCGGCCGGTTGATCAATGGGTATGCTAGAATTGGCAGAATCATTCATGATGGCGGTGGACGGAGATGGCCTTCCTTGAGTTTGTGGCCCTGCGTACAAGCCTCTCTGGCTGATTGATTTCTTGGTCGCCCCCTTATGAGTCATCATGGGGTGAGTAAATGTTAGGCTATAATAAAACCTCAAGAGAGTCGAAGGTTTTAAGAGAATTTTCAGATAAGGTACAGTTTATAAACCCTTGCCAAATTGTCAGTTAGTTCAGAAAATTGGTACCTTAGCAATGTGATGAAGTCAGGGGGAGTGGCCCCGTCCCGTCCTCTTCGTGCCTCGGAGGGCCACAGAGGGCCCGCCCTTTGCCCGGGCTTCGCCCGGTGCCTCCCGCGCGCATCCTCGCGGGATGAGGGTCAGCACTGATCTTTATGCGCCTCCTGGCGCGGATTGATGGGCAGTGCAGCAGCGTCACCTGGAGCCGGACTGCAGGGCTGCTGGGAGTGGTGGTTCCGGGCTGGCGGAGCTAAGCCCGGCCGGTGCAGAGGTCAGTGGAAAGTGACGGTAGTGTGTTCTCGGCGGAGCAAAGCCCGGCCGAACACAAATTCCCCCGTGGTAGCAGCACAAAGTCCTCGGGCCACACTGATCTTTATGCGCCTCCTGGCCCGGATTGATGGGCAGGACAGCAGCGTCACCTGGAGCCGGTCTGCGGGGCTGCTGGGAGTGGTGGTTCCGGGCCGGCGGAGCTAAGCCCGGCCGGTGCAGCGGTCAGTGGAAAGTGACGGTAGTGTGTTCTCGGCGGAGCAAAGCCCGGCCAAACACAAATTCCCCCGTGGTAGCAGCACCAGGGGGTCATAATCAAAGCAGGAGAGGCTCCAGTAAGCCCATTTCGGGCAGTACCCAGGACTTAGGAGTATTGCATCTTCCGCCACAAGCAAATCCTTTCACCATAGTGCTGGCAAATGTCCCCCCATTGGCATTGGGAGAGGTCGAGGATTGGTCGATTCTCTGAAATAAAGCCCTGCATTTTTTGAGTGGGAAAACAGGATTGAACACCAATCTCTTCACCAAATTTAAGATGGCACAGCGGATTGGGTGGGTCAGACCATCTAATAAAACCTTGCCTGGAGACTGTATAGTACTGTCCTTTGATCCCCAGCCCTGGTCAGAACAATTATAGAAAGGATGGGAAACTGGATGGCCAGGAGTAATGGGATTAATATTGTCCCCCTAGGTTTTTTCTACCAACCCCAATAACATCCCAGTATCACCTGGAGGAGGGTTTCTGCTCGGGCCTTCACGGCACAGCTATGCTGTCCCAATCAACAACCGTTTTGAGGCCCTTAACAACCTGGAAGACATAGATTGACTGACCTCAACCCCTCAGCAGCTGGACCTGGGTGGTAGGTTAGCAGGGGGTTGTGAAGAGGGGTCCTAGAAACAAGAGATGGGTTTGGATTGCTTCACTCCAGGGAAGATGGTTTCCCATATGCAGATGAAAACTGACCTTACAGGAAGAGATGGTGTTTTAGTACAACTGTTGCAGAGGACAGAACAAGGTGTTTTCCACATTAGCCCACATGTGTTAAGTTGCGTTAATCAGCCCACTCCATCAGCACGGTCCCCATTAGGTCCACCACCTACTCTCGTAGCCACTACTTGGAGGATTTCTTCATGGAATATCGCGGGGCTGCGATCTAAAATTCAAGATCCCGCCTGGGGTGAGGTCATAGAAAATATCGATATATTGGTATTGCAGGAGACATTCACTTTCCTTAATTTTGAATTATTTTTCACACATTTCCCTATTACTTTCTATCCTGGCCGTGAACACATGCACCAAAAGGTGGAAAGTACATTTTCGGTTGTAAATTCAGTTGTGGGAGTCTACATTTTATTATTTGTACGGGTAAACCCTCATAAATCAACTTCTCGGTGTAAATCTCCTTATATAAATGCTGAATTCTTTCTATAAAGTGATTTATACTTGGATGTAGATGTAGATGGGGTTCACACACAAAGAAGTGGGGAGGGGTGTCCGAGGAAAATTTTAAAGACCTGCAAGGTTGACTTTCCTATTTTACTACTAATCACAGAAAAAAGAACCTTGGATCTAAAGAATTGAATAAGAGCAAGATGTTATCCAAGAAGGTGTCTCACCAAACCCTGAGATATCCTTTTTATAGGACAAAATCCCTCACCCACCAAAGGTGGCATGCTTCATCATTGGGATTCTCCTCATACTGGGATGCCTAGTCCCGGCGTGTGCTACAACCCCCTCACTAAGAGAGAGGAGCTCAGGGATGTTTTAGTTGTTGATCAGTGGTATGCTAAATAGCACAATGTTGAGTTTCTCATCAGGCCAGGTGGGAGATGTAGCACAAGAAAAAAGTGTGATGTGAAACTGTAAAACCAGCTACCAGGTACGTAATATACCTTTATTGACACTGCCTGGGGCGAGGTTTGAAAAACAGGGCACTGGCAAGGATAACACATACCTGCAAGTTGGTGTCCATAGTGGTCTACATGTTTCAGCCTATTGTCCCTAGAAAAAAGGTGTTTCGGCTTTCGTCAGGACCAACGTGTGCTGGTGTGAGGTATAGGGATTCTCAAAATTCCAGTATAATACAGAACGACAAAGATGATGACAAATACTCTGAGCAACTCAAAAATAAGAAAGAAATACAAAAGATACAAAATCAGTAATCCTTATTCCATCTGAGGTATATTTTAAAGGGATTCACTGGTAACACCTATACAAAGGCATAATTGAAAAAAACAAATTAGAGATTTCTTATGCAAGGTTGTAAAGTTTTACATTCTGGATATGCTCTCTTGTTTCTTAATGCCAAGTGAAAAAAACAATCGGTAACAGGCACAACATGGAGTTCATTATCAATATTAACTCTAAAAATGCTGATAATGAGAATTATAAAATGCATTTTCATAACAGTTCAAAAGATGCATATGTTAAGTCAATCTGTCGTAGTGTCTTACCCATATATTGCGTGAGGACAGACCACGGCTTAACCTGGCACGCAGCTCAGGAAGAGCACCCCTCCTGAAAAACAAGAGGAATGAGTTATCTCAGGATTAGCATAGTGCCATCCATGCCGAGATAGAAAGGAAAAAAAATATTTTGCCATTTCTACAGCATAGTTTTTAAGCGTGGATGGCACTGTGCTAATCCTATGCTTAAAGACTTTGATAGAAAAGCAGATATTTGAGGTGAGCAGATTTAGAGTGTCGCTGGTGTTGAGAGTGCTCTATACTGGAGCTGCTTTCCACCTAAACTTGAGAACTACCCAGAGTTCTCTGCTACTTTGTTTGTATAATTTATTCACCACTCTATGCCTGAAAGGGTTTTGTTTTGATATACATACCTTGAAAACGGATACTATCATAGGTAAGGAAATACCACCTAGACCCCTTCTAACCTTCATAAAATCTAGGTCCCTGAATAACAATCTGGTCCGTAGTCATCATGAGAAAAAAGTCATAGGATCAACCTTTAAAACATTGCATGGCTTCTTTCCATGAGGGAAATGCAAGGCCTGCTGCAATAGTAAGAAAATCGTTTCCTTTGAAATTCTAGGATTGGATAAGCCCAGATATCTTAATAAATTCATGACTTGCACTACACCGTATACAGTTTATTGTTTGACATACCCATGTGGATTAAAGTACATCAGCAGCACTATACATCCCACAAAGCTATGCATTTTAGAGCATATGAAGGTCAATACTAATGGTGATGCCTCATACCCTGTGGCTAGGCACTTTAGTAAGGAACACCACAGCAATAGGGACCTTTTGATCTTTTTCTGTATCATCAATCCAAGGGAGGGGATAGAATCCTCAGATTGAGAAGACTTGAATCTTGTTATATAACTGATTCACAGACAAAGGCCCCTCAGGGCATTAATAGCAGTGAAGAACTGGCAGTCCATCTGGGGGAGTAAACGTTTACGTGTCTTGATTGACTGCAATGGTAAAGATTACATGCATACACTTTTCTCTCCTGACCTCTCCTCTTTTCTCTCATCTCTCTCTTTTTCTTTCACTCTTCACTTTCCTCTCTTCCACTTAAATCTTGGTCTTTATTTCTTAACCAATTAATTTTGTAATTTAACTCACACTTTCTAGTCTTTTACATGATTGTTTAGGACATAATAGTAATCCACTTTTGTTGGTTGTAACAATTCGGTTGCACTAATCTATTAGCGGCAGGCAAAACAGGCCCATCCTTGGCGTAATGTAGTGGACCCCAATTATTGGGTTAATATGTTATCATTCTACATCGTATCACAATTAATTTGTAACTGGCCCATCAAGGGGATGATATTGTTCTATATGAACAGTACATGTATTGTTATGAAGTTTGCATTTTGAATTTTGTGTTATATACTGCTGCACATTGGAAACAGTACAAAGTGAGTGTAATTGTACACACACCGGTATTTGAACTGTTGAAAATAATGCTGCAATAGTCACATCAAAAGTTACACCATGTTAAGATAGCACTATATTGTATATAGCAAGTGGATTTTAAGGTCCTTCTTTCATGTTAATGAATCAATGCACGATAAATTAAGATAGTTTACGGTACGCCCGATGACACAGAAGAAGGCAAAGGCTCAAACGCGTTTGTTTTTTGCACGAGTTCAAGAAAGAACTAAGAACTCACCCCCTTGAGTGCCTCTCATTGGGTCTGACTGCCTATGGGACTGTGAAGCTATGATATATATATATATATATATATATATATATATATATATATATATATATATATATATATATATATATATATATATATATATATATATATATATATATATATATATATGTCTAATGCTTTCCCTACAATTTTGAAGACTGCAGTGGGAATGGTAAATGTAACCCCTCTGAATGCCTACGCTTTCACTACTGTTGCATAAAATGTAGTAGGAATAGTATATCTATTGTTCCCTGATGTTATCACTTTTCTTAATATTGTTTAACTATATCTATTAATATTATGTATGTGTTTAATATAATTTTATTTGTATATATATATATACTAATGTTTATAATTTTCTATATTTTTAGTAACTGGTTTTCATGAATTTAACACAATTTACATAATAAATAATCAATTCAATATTTACTAATTATTGTTACATTATGTATACTAAATTAACTTCCCACCCTATTCCTCTACAAACCTAGCAACCTGCTATAACTCTATAAATTACTCTTAGCAATGAAATGAAATTAAAATTATAGATCTCTTAAAATTCCAAACTATTTCTAAAATTATAATTGACAATTATACAAACAATAACACAAAATTAATATATGAACTAAATCACATAAAGATATTTAAAATACAATATTTTTACAACTAAATATTTGAAAACAATATCAACAACAATGATATTTTTTACCACTATATTACTTACCTGAGCAAAATTGACATTGTTGACAACAATATTTCTGCATTACAATATTTTTCTATCTCAATATTTGTCTTCCAGTATTGCTGTGGCTCAATAAGGAAAACTTGATATTTTGTATGAATACCCTATATGGCTGTGACTAACCACCCTAGGCTATCCACCCAAGGTGCGATGTCATTAGGCAGGAAAATCAGGTCAGCCCCACTTGGAGTTTTTCATCGCTCAAAAGAATGCTTCAACGGACCATAATGAATAAAGTAAATCTAACTTTATTGAGAGTTCCCCAGCTATAGCTTCCAGGCTTACCATGCTGGAGGGTTTACGGGCCCATAAAAAGAGACTAGGTGACAATATAAAACTCTTGACAGATTGAAACCAAGAATTGGATCCAGAGGTCAGGAAGACTTTGTCAGGTTACATTTTGCCATTCCAAGACTCTTGGCATGCATACATTTTTCAAACTGGGCTGATTCTAGCCTGGTGCGACCCGTGACATCGCACTGGGTGCGGAATTGGGGTGGGGGTGCTGGGTTTGCAAGTATATTATTGTTTTAAAATCACCTGCTGTTGCCTTCCTTGCATCCAGGAATTTCCAGACATCAATAAAAATGTCAAGATAAATTGTTTGATTAATGTTCTTCCTAGAGTGAGACTGAGTTATGTCTAGTGCTCATCCAAAGGTAGGGCAGATGGTTAATAAGTCTGCTGCAAAGAACCTGTATGATGCAGATCACAAAGTGCATATAATGTGAATAAGTCAGTGGGTTACTGATTTTGTCAGTGAGATCCTTTGTTACTTGCAGTTTGTAAGTTAAAACCCAAATATAGAACAGTGAGCTATTAACTGTCATCAAAAAGCTTTATGCAAACTGTAAGGTATATATTAGACCCACATGTTGTTTTGCCCAGTCTTTCATTGTCCTAATCTTGTAAAAAGGTTTCAATTGGGTAGAAATCAACTCTTATTATTAAAGAGAACTCCTAACAATGGTATTACATTTTAAATTCTGAATATGTGCTTTTCCATACCAAGGAATCTTAAACTATACTGCCCACAATACTAGTATGGATGACATTTGACTCCTTCACCTTGTAGTCCTCAGTCTGTTGCATCATTTGCCAAACATTGATTTACACACATACAATTGTCTATTCAATGTGTGTGCAATGTGTGTGATGCAAAGTACTCTGACACATTACACTGGCATGAGTAGTGCTATAAAATTAAATGATCCCGAGATACGGTTGTTATGGAGATTTGACCAGCATTGTTAAATGGTGGCGGTAAGGAAATCCGTGGTAGAGGTAGTCATTGGGGGGGGCAACAAACAATGTCGCACGGGGAGCCACCAGTGCTACAGCTGACCCTGTATGCAATACAAAGAGAGATATTCAGAGACTCTCCTGTCAAAATCCTAGAAAAACACATCAATCTACCAATAATACCCACCAGAGCATGCTCAAATGGATGTGTTTAGGCAAAGCATTTAAACATAAGATTAGCTAAATACAATCCATGATGAGCCAGAAAATTAAACAGGCAATTTCCACTCCAAAGAAGTAGACATCTTGTGAATGAATGAGATTCGATTTGTAAAGTGCATGGCTACCCTGAGGCCACCCAGCGATAAGTGATAGAAAGACATCAATTTCCTTTACTACGGAGGTATCCTTGACCAGGCGGTCTCTTCTTCAGTAACCTAGCCTACATCTCGCAGCACCCGCTCCGCGGGTGCCGCATCGCACAGGAGTGCGTGGGACTCCGTTTACCAGCATAGCGGGACAGTAAGGAGACGTGGGTGAGAGGCTCGGCGGGGCTGCGAGCGTGCAGGGGACTCCAAGTACCAGGAGTCCCTGCTAGACCGTGAACCAACATCCGGTCCGCTTTCCCTGCTGGCCTGCCCCTCGTCCATCTGAGGGCTGAAAAGGCGCCCTGCACCCCTAGTCGGCGGGACATCAATTTCCTTTACTACGGAGGTATCTTTGACCAGGCGGTCTCTTCTTCAGTAACCTAGCCTACATCTCGCAGCACCCGCTCCGCGGGTGCCGCATCGCACAGGAGTGCGTGGGACTCCGTTTACCAGTATAGCGGGACAGTAAGGAGACGTGGGTGAGAGGCTCGGCGGGGCTGCGAGCGTGCAGGGGACTCCAAGTACCAGGAGTCCCTGCTAGACCGTGAACCAACATCCGGTCCGCTCTCCCTGCTGGCCCGCCCCTCGTCCATCTGAGGGCTGAAAAGGCGCCCTGCACCCCTAGTCGGCGGGACATCAATTTCCTTTACTACGGAGGTATCCTTGACCAGGCGGTATCTTCTTCAGTAACCTAGCCTACATCTCGCAGCACCCGCTCCGCGGGTGCCGCATCGCACAGGAGTGCGTGGGACTCCGTTTACCAGCATAGCGGGACAGTAAGGAGACGTGGGTGAGAGGCTCGGCGGGGCTGCGAGCGTGCAGGGGACTCCAAGTACCAGGAGTCCCTGCTAGACCGTGAACCAACATCCGGTCCGCTTTCCCTGCTGGCCTGCCCCTCGTCCATCTGAGGGCTGAAAAGGCGCCCTGCACCCCTAGTCGGCGGGACATCAATTTCCTTTACTACGGAGGTATCTTTGACCAGGCGGTCTCTTCTTCAGTAACCTAGCCTACATCTCGCAGCACCCGCTCCGCGGGTGCCGCATCGCACAGGAGTGCGTGGGACTCCGTTTACCAGCATAGCGGGACAGTAAGGAGACGTGGGTGAGAGGCTCGGCGGGGCTGCGAGCGTGCAGGGGACTCCAAGTACCAGGAGTCCCTGCTAGACCGTGAACCAACATCCGGTCCGCTCTCCCTGCTGGCCCGCCCCTCGTCCATCTGAGAGCTGAAAAGGCGCCCTGCACCCCTAGTCGGCGGGACATCAATTTCCTTTACTACGGAGGTATCCTTGACCAGGCGGTATCTTCTTCAGTAACCTAGCCTACATCTCGCAGCACCCGCTCCGCGGGTGCCGCATCGCACAGGAGTGCGTGGGACTCCGTTTACCAGCATAGCGGGACAGTAAGGAGACGTGGGTGAGAGGCTCGGCGGGGCTGCGAGCGTGCAGGGGACTCCAAGTACCAGGAGTCCCTGCTAGACCGTGAACCAACATCCGGTCCGCTCTCCCTGCTGGCCCGCCCCTCGTCCAACACGCCCCCTATATTACACCCTTGAACTCCCGCAGCGCGGGACGCAGCTCGGGGCAAAGACCGGGCTAAGAGCGGGCCGTTTGAGGCCGTTCGAGTACGGCAGAGTCCGGCCCGGGCCCACTCCCCTTGGCTGCTCCAACGCACCTAAGGTAGGCGCCATACCTCACTTTGCAATTTATCTACATTAGGTATAGTGAGGACGGATATAAGTCTTTTCAGCCGACAGGGTGGTTTGGTACTTTTCCCATATGTCACGATGACCCTAAGGTCAGGCAAAGAACGCCCTGTCCAAATCCAAACTGCCAAGGGAGTCGTCTCAGGCCCACTAGACGCTTTTATCACCCGGGCTACGGGAATATTGGAGAAGGAAATCCAGATGGTGGAAAAAAGACTCTCGCTTGACCTTATCAGTGGAAAGCGCTCGTCGCTGGGCGGACTAGCCACAATCACCAGCCCCGTAGCACATGCTGCTTTTAATTGTGTACACTCCATCTCGACGAATGCCATTGTCCATCTAGATAGTATGGGGGAGACCCCCACCGTACGCATATTGGAGGAAGATGCATACAGCCTAGAGGACACACAAGCTAGCCAGGGGGATCACTCACAGGCTAGTGTGGGTCCTGAGCATAGTCAGATATTGGGTTATTTACCACTTAATGTTTCTAACACCACCGTGGCTACAGATTCCGCAGGTACAGAAATTATCTCTAGAAAGAGGAAACAAGACTCGAGACTATCGGGGGGGAGAGAAAGCAAGATTCTAAAAACACAAGATATAACTGACAATGGGAACCAGGGTTCGGGCCACCTCTTAGACTCCCAAATTCCTTCTGTATTTCCTAATGTGTTGTGCCCTTCCCTTACCACCTTGGGCTCCTCGAACCCCTGCCCAATGTGCCTCAACAGCGATGAAATATTGTTAGTTAAAATGGAGGCCATGTTCAAAACCCTTCTTTTACCCGTCTTAGAAAGGACCAGGTTAATGACCTCAAAAATAGACGGCATGGAGGCAGTAGTGAACTCAAACCAGGCCATGTTACAAAAATTGATTGACCACAGCCCTATAGGAGCCATTAAAACACAGATAGCCCCGAAGACCTCAAGTACAAGTAACATTCCTACAGGCAACCCTGCCCATAACAAGACACTGGGTGTAGTCGCCCACATGAACACAGGGGGGGGGTGTCGAAAGCTCCATCTTCTAAGTCATCTGCGAGTTCCCCAACACAAGTATCTAAGTTGAAGGTCTCTTAAACACAAAATTCTTGTAGGCCCCAAAACACTAGGCCACCCCCCCAAATCTTACCCAATCCAGCCCCTCCCCGCTTTCAAGCACGGGGAGACTTATCTGGACAACGTAGTACTTCCAACCAAAGGGTGGAGAGGCATAGAAGGTTTAACACCCCACGGGCTGACCTACCTGTGGAGGCAACACACCATACAATAGTTTTAACAGGTGTCGCTCCTTTAAAACCTGGCATCAAGGAGTCGTATGGGGACCTCCGCAATAAAGTGACCTTTTGCTTAAACAAAAATCATCCCTTACCCCCCTCCTCACCGACTGAAATATTATTTGTAAGGAGAGTGGACTGGCTGGGCCATGGTACCAAGGATCTGGAGGGAGACTGCATCTTAATCTCGTTTAGGGACCCATGGGTGGTAGATACCATTCAAAGAGAAGCCAGGTTCGCTAGACAGGGGGACGTACAAACATTGGGCCTATCTTATTTCTATCCCCATAGGCAAATTCCCATCCAATCACAACCCAACTTTGGTCAATTTCCAGCTAGAAGATACCCCTTGGAAATAACATCCCTTGCCCAGCAACGCCCATTCCTTTTTAACCACTTTGGTCCCCTCTCCGACCTTGAGGCCGTAGATTGACATCATATAACTTCCTCTCTGGTCCCCATCGCTGAAGTAGCTGGGTACGAGACGACAAGGTGGAATAGGGAGTCTCCACATCCAATTGACAATCTAGATGTAGGTATGGGAGGCTTAACCACAAGGGAGAATACTTCACTAGTATCTAACGATGATCTAGAGCCCATGATGGGTGGAGATTATATGGATAACCCAAGGCTAATGGAGAATAGGAGTGTTAGAGGGTGTATCCAGGTACCTCCTGCAGTACCAGCACCGTCAGCCCCGCCAGCGGCCTCCGCCCTAGAAAATCTGAAAATATTATCCTGGAATATCGCAGGGATCAAGGCACGTTTGCTTTCTGAAGACTGGATGGAGTTTCTGGATAAATATGACATTATCCTTCTTCAAGAAACTTGGACACCGGAACCAGTCTTCAGGCTGGGTTATGTAAATTTTTTTAAACCTGCGATTAGAGGGGGCAAAGGGCGTGCCTCAGGAGGTTTATTGATATGGGTAAAGCAGTCATTGGGTCTTTACCCTACAGAGCTACCTGTACAGAACCCGGATCTCCTTAAAATTAAGTTGAGCAAGACCACCCACCGGGACCTAATCATTTTCAACATATACGCCAGAGGTTTGCCTGGTGGCCGCAGCCCATTGTTGTTGAATGTTTTGGACCATGAGCTTATGGAAATGGGTAGTGGGAATGTTACCCTTATAGCAGGAGACCTAAATTGTACCATCGAACCATTGTATGACCTAGGGGATAGTTGGGGCTCGGCCGAGGACGCTGTTTGGGACATCCCCGACTTGATGGTCAACAAAACTGTTAAAGCGACTGACGCAGCAGTGAACTGGATGGCTCTTTGCCTAAATAGGGGTCTACGGGCTTGCAATGGCCGCACAAGATCAGATAAAGCAGCCAATTGTACTTTTGACAATGGTCTAAGGCGGAGCCGTATCGATTATGTTCTGTTAAAATTGGAATGTTGGCCCCTACTAGTGGACATGGAAGTGATAACGCGTCCAGAAAGTGATCACAATCCCTTGTCGCTTTTACTGCATTTGCCAGACACTAGGAGTCTGGTGGAGCCTACTACTTCACAGACAGGGGATGTTTTGCTAAGTAATGATAGGAGGAGGTTGAAATGGTCCAGGGTTGTGGAGGACGAAACTTTATGGGCTAATGTCAACAATGTAGTCAAAAATGTGTGTAATGAAATGCTAACAATTGATTTGTCGGGGGGAAGCCCGGATTTAGTAAATGGTGTTATTGATCTACATATTAGCTGCTTCGACCATTTAAAGTCCCTACTTTCTCTCCCCTGTCGGAGTACTCCCTCTAAAGCCAACCCCAACTACCAGAAATGGTATAATAAAACCTGTAGGGAGGCTCATACTGATCTCATTAAAACTAACAAATCTTGTGATATGGGCGCAGTTAAAGCTGCTAGGTCACGTTATAGAAAGATCCAGTGGGAAGCAAAACGGGAGTGGGAGGATAGATTCTGGTCGGATCTCTTGGCTGCTTCCTCTTCTAATAATCCGAAAAAGTTCTGGGATTTAGTTAAGTGGGGGAAGGATCCGGATACGTGTACCCCGGCAAACCATGTACCTCCAGAAGAGTGGGTAACTTTTTATTCTGCCCAGTTTAGCGCCGAAAATCCCAAACCCTCACCATCCTTGGGAAAACCATCCCTGTTACATACATACAGGGAGAATCTCATATTTACAGAATCAGAGGTTGAACTTGCTCTAGGTTTGACCATGCGTGGGAAAGCTCCCGGTATGGATCTTATCCCAGCGGATCTGTTTAAATCAAATCCCGCCTTGAGGCTTCCCTACATAACAATGATTGCTAACTCATTAGCTAAAGGAGCCAGTATACCAAAATCATGGAAGGGAGCCGAGATTATACCGATATTTAAAAAAGGCGACCGGTCCAATCCGGGGAACTATCGCCCGATCAGTCTCCTTGACTCCATACAAAAAATCATCGCATGTATGGTCTTGGGACGTGTTCAGGGCTGGATGGAATCTGAGGACATTCTATCTCCCATGCAGGCGGGCTTCAGATCGGGCATAAGCACCATCGACCAGGTGTTCAGACTCTGTCTGATCTACTGGAAAGTGGTGTTGCTCGGCGGCGGTACCATCTTCGCAGCATTCATTGATCTGAAGTCCGCCTTCGATCTTGTGCCAAGGGACAAATTGTGGGGTGTTATGAGAAACTTGGGTTTACCACCAGAGCTACTTGACCTCATAATTAAACTCCATGAGGATAATTATGCGAGGGTGAGGTGGGGAGGCCAGGGACAGGTGACGGAAACTTTTCCTGTAACTAGAGGTGTCCGTCAGGAGTGTGTCCTGGCTCCAACGCTCTTCCTCTTGTTTATCGACCAAGTGGTGAAGTTCTTTGCCTATACCCCTACCGATGCCCCTATGCTGGCCGGGACAAGATTCCCATTGCTCATCTTCGCCGATGACACCCTACTCCTCTCCAGAACACGTAGTGGTCTTCAGCGGGCGCTGGACCGCTTTGAGGAGTTTTGTGCCATTAACAATCTTGCAGTGAACGTGGGAAAAACAAAGTTCATGGTCTTCTCAAAAAACCGCCCTGTCCGGAGTTCCGTGAGTCTGAGTGGTATCAATCTTGAGCAAGTTGACACCATGACCTACCTGGGGGTCACCCTTGACAGCCGCTTGAGTTGGAAAGATCAAGTTGGCGTACAACATCTTAAGCTAGCACGGCTAACTGGTTGCCTTATAAAGGAGCAAAAGAGATCTATTACCAAGCGGGTCGTTCCAGCTCTTAAGATCTATGACGTTAAAATTAGTACGGCAATCTTATATGGCGCTGACCTTTGGGGGTACATGGATCTCTTAAATCTCTTTAAAACCCAATGTAAGTTCCTACGGAACCTGGTAGGTCTACCACAGTCGGCTCCATCCATTCCCCTCTGCTTGGCCAGATTCAGATTGGTGGCCCTGTGGAGGCGATTGTGGACCTCCCCTGACCTGTCCTTATTTGCAAAAGAACTAGCAGAAGTCAGGTCAATTAGTGGTTCTGGGAAAATTCCATGGCTCCTAGCTGTAAAAAATATCCTACTAGATATGGGTCTAGAACAACTCTGGGTAGCTCCCTCCACTAATCCATTTCCCTCCAAACAAGAGTTTAAGGCATTGTATTGGGCGTCTCTTCGTCAAAATCGAGTGTCGATCTCCAGCCTTACCAGTCTCACGGGGAGGTTTCTTACTTTTAAGCTTGACCTGTCTCGTGAGCTTTATTGGGATGTTATCAATAAACCGCTGGACAAGAAACTCTACCACCAGTTCAGGGTAGGTGATTTACCATTGAACACCTTTGTAAATAAATGGTCCATTGGTATCTCAGATCTTTGTAAGGGTTGCTCGGGACAGAAGGAATCTGAGGGCCACTTCCTATTTGCCTGCCCCTGCTACTTGGTGCCACGAAACAAATGGTTAAAACCATTGTTTCAGCGCTTACCATTTAGAAAATCTGAAGAGGCAATTTGGGCGCTGAGGACTACTACTTCTGTGGTCTTTGTAGTGAGCCTAGCCAAATATCTGGGGTGGGCCTGGATTATCAGGTCTAAACATATGTCAAAGCTGTTAGAGCCCTCCACTACAGCTTCATAAAGTGGAAACCCCAGTTTATGGCTTATATATCCTATTGTACTGATAGCTTTTTACGGTGTTTAATGAATGAAATGGTGTCCCATTGATTGATTGTCATGATTTGCTATGTAATTGTCAAACTTCATGTTTTTACTAGGTTTCCCATCTAAGATGTTTATTACTTTAAAAAAAATTTTTTTAACCTACTCAAGGTTTATTAATGTATGGTTTATTTAACAGCAAACATATTTGTACCTTTTTTTTCTGAGTTATAGTTTTTTTTTATATATGTATCACATTGTGTCTTTTATGATTTATCAAATCGAAATAAAGACTTGAAACCTGAAACCTGATAGAAAGACAGAGAGAAACAGCCAAAGCGCTATCTTGTATTGCGAAAAGGCTACCCAAGACCACTGACAATCAAAAAAGCAAGTCCTCGCACCATAAGCTTGACTTCCATTGTATTGTATTGTACTTGCATCGATATAGCGCTTACTACCCCGGACAAGGCATCAAAGCTCTTTTTTGGTGGGTAGCACGCTACTCCAGAACCCATAAAGGATTAATGGTGAATTAGTATAGTGAAAATATGAAAGTAATTTAAGTGGTGGATATGTTATAGTTAGTTCTTTGGATTGAGAAGGATAGGGAGGGATAGAGAGTGGAAAAAGGTTTGCATTTATATAGCGCTTACTACCCCTGGTTAAGGGTTGTAGTGCTTTTTTCGGCAAGTAGCACCCTACTCTTGAACCAATGCAATGTTAGTGGTAAATTAGTATAGTGAAATATAAAAGCAATTTGGGTGGTGAATATGTTAGTCAGTCATTTGGATTGATAAGGATCACAAAAGGGTTGTAGAGGTAAAAAGGTTTGCATTTGTATAGCACTTGCAACTGCTGAGGAGGTGTTGAAGTGCTTTTTTTGGCGAGTAGCATGCTACTCCGGAACCCATTAAGGTTTAGTGGGGAACTAGTTTAGAGAAATATGAAATACATTAGAGTGGTGGACATGTTAGTCTGTTATTTGGATTGAAAAGGATAGTGGAGGGATAGAAGGAAAGGATTTAGGATTTTTTGTTTTTTGTGAAGTTCATGCCAGTAGGAGAAGGCTTGGGATGAATAAAAGGGAGGTGGAGGTAATAAGTAAAAGGTAGGTGGAGGGGGATGAGTAAAAGGGAGGTGGAGGGGGTTTGACTAGTAAAAAGAGATATGAGAAGATGCAATGTGGGGTGGAGTAGAGAAGAGTCTGAAAAGGGTTATTTTGGAGATCGTAGTAGTGGTATGAGGTTTGTGATGAATGATAGAGAGGAGGTAATGGATATATTGATAGAGGTAGAGGGTGAGAAATAGGCTAATGCATTGGAAGGAGTAGTAGAAAGAGGTTTGAGATGAGTCAGAGAGTTGAGCTAGAGGATATATTGAAAGCAGTATAGGGTGAACAATAGGGTAGTGCACTGGATATGCTGAGTTTGAATAAAAGTAATAAATAAGTAAAAGTAATTAGTATGTAGATCCACAATTAACAAAGATATAGATCCATAAGTGCATGGAAGGTATATAGATGCAAAAAGGAAGGTAGTATACGTAAATTAAAGTTGCAATAAATAAACTCTGGCTTTCAAATGTTGTTGTACTTTAAATTAGTTTTATATTTTTATGTACATATATATATTTTTTTTTTGTAGATCAATAGTGAAGCAATTGTAGATAAATAGTTCAAATAAAAATATTTACTTATTTATGCAGTCACTTATATACATGTTAAAAACAGAATAATGTAACCATCAGTAATAGGTACATTTGTTAAGCGGAACTAACGAATATCTATAATAATATTTTTTTTAAAGCTAAGTATTCTACACGTTTATAAAAAGCAATACACATATATAGGTACATATCTATAGTACAAATAAATGCCTATATACAGAGAGATATCCTATCTATCTGTTTGCGTGTGGTGGTTATGTGGGGGAGAGCCATTTCTTGAGTAGTTTTCTGAAGATAAGATGGTTATCCGTGGATCTTATGTTGGGGGGTAAAGAGTTATATAGTTTGTCTGCTTGAAAAGAGAAGGATGTGCCATCATTGTGTTTTTCTTGTATCTTGGGATTTTGAGGAGATGTGCCACTCTAATGCAGAGGTTCCTTTGTTAAATGTGTTTGGTGAGTTTATTCCTGATGAAGAGCAGTCCCGTTCCATCTATCACTTTGTGGGTGATACAAAGCAGCTTGAACGTGAATCTTTTATCGTCAAGTAACCGATGTAGGGTTTCACAGAGGGGAGATGTGGTCTCACAGCATTATATGTTAGAGTATTCTGGCCGCTAAGTTTTGAATCCATTGTAGTCTTTTAATGGTTGTTAAAGATGATCCATGGTAGAGAAAATTGGCGTTATCGGGTTTGGACAAAACAAGGGATATGGTAGCCTGAACCTTGTGTGGAAATCCCAAATGCTGGAAGATTCATTGCAGAGTTTTTATACTAACACAGCTTGATCTTGCTAGTTTGTTCACTTGGGCATTCATCGATAGCTTGGAGTTACTGGTCATTTTGAGGTTTCACACTTCCTTCGATACTTAAGGCAGTGGTGTTCCCAGATCATAAGGTCACATGGCGAGTGGGTCATAATGTTTACAATTGCTACACATGAGTATTTCTGGTATGGAAGCATTCAATTTGAGATGGCTCCACTTCATCCACTGAACCAAAGTTCAGAGACAACTGAAATTTGGAGAGTTTCCAATGTCTTTGGGGCATTGCAGTTGAGGGAGTATTTGCGTTTTATCTGCATTGTTGTAGCATGTGAGGTGAAATTGATTGATCAGTGTCGGTGGTGACTTCATGTAGATCTTGAAAAGCATGAATTAGGTAATAGAGCCTTGAGGGACCCCTGCTTTTGTGAAGCACTGTTTGGACGAGAAAGGTGGGGTATGGATGAAATTTGTTCTGTAGGTAGGTAGGACACGATCCAGTCTAGAGCAGTAGTACACCTAATCCTATCAAGGACACTAAAACCCCAAAATGTTAACAATCTGACCCCAGGAAAAAGAAACAGAAACAAAAAATCACGATCCCACATATAAAACACAAATGTCACAATCCATCAAACCATATAAAGTTGTCACGCAAAAAGCATACACTATCATAGGAAATGCCTATCTATAATGCAAAAAAAAATGTTTTTATATGCATTTTTTCACTCCAATAGAGGAACAGTAAAATGTATCCTTAAAATATCCATATATTTTGAAATAGCACCTTGTTTTGGCAGTAGCAAAAAATAAGTACCACTATAGCTTGCGATCTCATGTCCGTTGACATGAGACTGGTACACAATTATAAATGATCATATAAAACAGGACATTTATCTAGAAAGCCATAATATGTTAAAATGTTTAATAAATAATACTTTTGAAAGTGTAGTCTCTATGTTAATACTCCAAATAACTAAGAGATCTATGGAAGGAACTACAAGTGGCTAGACAAGGTCTAAAGGAGAGCGAGGCAAAGAGAATATTCAGATCTCACCTCTTGTGTATTGTCTTGAGCAACGAAAGTAACAGGTGATAGGTTGTAATGTCAAAAGCAATCTGTATTTACAAACTCTAGGAAGAGAAGAAGAGAGGTAAAAAAAAAGTTAATTTTAGAAAATGATTGGCCGGAAGAAGTTTCCAATGAATTAACCAGGCATATGTACAGTCATGCAAATAAGAAAGAAAAAACTGTATATATATATATGTTTATATATATATAGCAGTGGCTAACATATGTTGCACCTGTAATGGAAGTGGGAGGCACCAAAAATAAAGGAAATTGATAATTGAATATGGACCCAGATGACTAAGCATGGACTCACCTAATATATACGAGCGATTCTTTCAAGAGGGAGGACTCCAAAGGGGGCAAAAGTATAGATGCAGCCAGTCTCAGGTAGCGAGATGATAGAAGAAATCTTTAGAAAGAGGGAAAGAAAAAATTGTGCGAATGTAAGTGCACAAAAATAAGCCTCTAAATAACAAGGTACATACCTATATCTATGCCGCTCACTTACCGATGCCTCTTTGGAGCTACTCGCTTGATATATTTTCAATGATCGTTTCTTGTTCCTCCCACTTCCATTACAGGTGCAACATATGTTAGCCACTGCTATATATATATATATAGTTTTTTCCTTCTTCTTTGCATGGACTGTACATATGCTTGGGTAATTCATTGGAAACCTCTTACGGCCAATCATTTTCTAAATTACCTTTAACCACTCTCCTTCTCTTCCTAGAGTTTGGAAATACAGATTGCTTTTGACACTACGACCTGTTACTTTCTTTGCTCAAGACAATACACAAGAGGTGAGATCTGATTATTCTCTTTGCCTCTCTCTCATTTAGACCTTGTCTATCCACTTGTAGTTCCTTCCATAGATCTCTTAGTTATTTGGAGTATTAACATAGAGACTATACTTTCAAAAGTATCATTTGTTAAACATTTTGCCATATTATGGCCTTCTAGATAAATGTCCTGTTTTATATGATCATTTATAATTTTGTACTAGTCTCACGTCAACGGACTTGAGATCGCAAGCTATAGTGGAACTTTTTTTTTGCTACTGCAAAATTAAGGTGCTATTTCGAAATGTATGGGTATTTTAAGGATACATTTTACTGTTCCTCTATTGGGGTGAAAAAATGCACAGAAATGCATTTTTTTTTGTATTATAGATAGGCATTTCCTATGATTGTGTATGCTTTTTGCGTGACAACTTTATATGGTTCGATGGATTGTGACATTTGTGTTTTATATGTAGGATCATGATTTTCTGTTGCTGTTTTTTTTTCTTTGGGTCAGATTGTTAACATTTTGGGGTTTTATTGACCTTGATAGGATTAGTTGTATAGAATGAAATCATTGGTTATTTGTTATCATCAATTTGGAGATGTTCTTTTAAATTTTTTTGAATGTTGTCTATATATGTTTTTTAAATGTTTTTTTAAATGTTGTTCAATGTGGTGCTAAAGTCATGTCTTGTCTATGAAATTACAGCCCTGACGTAGTTCCCACTGGCAAAAAAAACGGGAACGAAACGAGTTGGCTGTGTGCCAGTTTTGAAGATTTATTGAAAAAAAAATAAAGTACTTTTGTAATATACTTTGACTGCTGCGTCTTGACTCCGAAAGGTGTGCACCTTCCGCTTTCTTAAAAAAAATTACGGTTTCTGACACCTTTGGTCTAAAAATTCATTGTACATAAGGACTGGATGTGCAGGACCTTGGTCTGCCGCTCGCCTTTTTCTTTGTTAGTTTGTTCAAATTGACTATCTAGCCTTCCTTTCTAAATGTGATTTTCTAAAATATATTAAGATGTTAAAATTCCAGGACGGTAGGGAAGAAATGGCCCTGAACCTATTTAGCAATAGCGCTAGCAAAACCCCTGTGACACAAACTACCCCCATTTCAACTAGCTTAAAAACCTTGTTTATCAGACTAGAGAGATTGAAAAAGCAAGAGTTGTCGGTGTTGTGGTGGAACGGGATAACTCTTGAGCAATATCTAACCAAAAAAAAGATCCCACGGGAACTAAGAATCCTGATATTTCCCACATTCGAGGACCTTAATGTAGATCTCCTTAATGCTTGGGAAAATAATTTGGAAAATGCATCACAGATTATGATGCAAATCCTAATTCGTAATGCAAGGGACAAAGGAGAAAAGTTACAGGAAGAGATTGAGACTATAGAAAAAGAAATTAATTCAATGGAACAATAAGAGATTATCAGCAAGAATTTTGCAATACTCAAACAAGTAATGGATGAATATCAACTTTATCTGAAAGATAAGAAACTTAAGAAAGTGAGAAGAGACAACAGAGACTATCGGGACGGGCAAGTCTATACTTTCGCCAAAGAATTCAATAATGTCCAAGTTGGTGAGGAGAAAAAAAGGCCACGGGAGGAAAGGGAGAAAAACATTGAGGTAAGCTCCATTAGCAGTGCTTCCTCCTCGTCTATGGTTAGTGTAGCATCAGAAATAACACCGGAGGTCCCTTTAGCAGAAGGAGCTTCTTCATTCCAGAAAGAGATTGCAAAACTAGGAACAAGCAGCAGGCTCCCGCAGAAAAGAGAGCAGTTAAAACCCACAGAGGTGGCAGGAGGTCCAAGGGCAGGTACAGGTATAGGTCGAGGTTCCTCCAAGGGGAATGTGGGAGGCAAGCAGAAATGATGAATTGAAATATGATATGCAATGTCACTCTTGGTGAAAATGCTACTGATGATAATGATTTGACAATTATAAATTTGTTAAATAAAGTGCTTGATGAATACGAAATGTCAATCCTTAGCAAAGGCCTCAATTTATGTCCAAAACAAAGTGGGGATCTAACAAATGTCCATATTGATATGTATAAGTTTGTTAGGAATTTGAAACTTAGGGACTACTTCTTGCAACATATTGCTAGTGGTACACAACATACAACAACTAACCGTCTTTCATTGGCTACAAGACAGACAATTGGGGAGATCCACAATGTACAACTATTGCTCAGCTTGGAGGGGGATGGTAGGCCAAATATGCAATATTGCTAAGTGACCTTGACATTGACAACGATCCACAAACCAAGAGCGGCATTAAACCAAGGTCTAAATTTGTGCCCACTTATAATTATCATCAGAACATAGTCACCTTTTATGACAGGGTCACTAAAGATCTATATAAAATGGAATTGTCAAACAAAACTGTTCCATCCATTAACCACAACATTACCATCAAAGAACGGGAAGCCCTTAGGAGACTTAAAACAGATGACAGCATTGTGATTAGAGAGGCAGATAAGGGCGGTAATGTTGTGGTTATGGATTTTGGGGACTACATGTCTGAGATAGAACGTCAACTTAATGATCAGCGATGTTATCGGAAACTAATCCTTAATCCCATACAGAACCTCACCCAACTGCTCAATCTCAAGTTGAGTGAGTGGAAAGAGACTGGCCTTTATGACAGACGATGAGTTTGAATATCTCAGGATACATTGTCCTACATATCCCTGCATATACATCCTGCCAAAAGTACACAAGGGGGGGGGGCATTTCCACCAGGGTGCCCCATCATTTCAGGGGTGGGATCACCCACTGAAAAAATCTCAGTCTTCAAAAACACGTAGCAAACCTCCCGTCTTTCATCAGGGATAGTAAAGACATACTTATCAAACTGAAGGACTTTCAGTGGTCTGATGACCTTACTTTTGTTACCTTTGATGTGGTAGGGTTATACACCTGCATACTCAAGGAGTTTGGGGTCCTGGCAGTGAGAATCTTTTTGGACAAAGAGAACGCCAACCTCTATGAATTTAATTAAATGATCATGGAGATGATCAATTTCATTTTGGATAACAACTTTTTCCTGCATGACAAATGCTGGTTCCAGCAAATTCTCGGGACCGCTATGGGCTCCAGGTTTGCTCCCTCTTATGCCTGCCTATTTATGGGCTGGTTTGAGAGGGAGTACGCCTGGAGACGACGTGCCTCCCCCTGGACTGAATTCATCATATATTGGAGGAGGTACATAGACAATATTATTTGTCTATGGCCAGGATCCGACGAACAGTTGCAGGAATATTTCCAGTATCTTAATGCAAATGACTTTAATGTCAGGTTCACTATGAACAGTGACAAAATAAGAATGAACTTCCTTGATATACAGTTCTATGTTAAGGATCAGGTGATTGAGAGCAAACTTTACAGAAAGGACACGGCCTGTAATGGGGTCCTTCATGCTGGAAGGGTGCACTCACAGTCCATCATCAAAAACATCCCCTTCGGAGAGATGTCGAGAATTCGTAGGAACTGTAGTGAGGAAGAGACCTACTGGAATAACATATATGACTGTGAGAAACGCTTACTCAAACGAGGATATAGGAAAGATGTTCTCAAAAAAGCTATCTCTAAAGTTAAAGATGTGACAAGGGAAGCTACTATGCGTGATAACCCCAAAAAACAGAGGGACATCACTGGAGAGAGAAAAAACTCTTTGGTTACACAGTTCATTGCCAACAGTAGTAAGGTTCAGAATATCCTTAAAAAGAACTGGGGATTGTTATTGGATGTACATGGACTGTAGAAATGTATCTCCAACGTACCAACACTGACTTACGTAGGGGAAAAAACACTAGGGGATGCCCTTTGCCCCAGTTTTGAGTTTAACAAACATAGCCAGAACACCTGGCTACCCCTGAAGCCATTAGGTTTTTATACATGCGCTTCTTGCAATGTATGTCCCTTTGCTCGCAACAGAACTGTCACTTTTACCTACAACACGCCGACGTCCTACACTATATACTAAAGTCATGTCTTGTCTATGAAATTACAACCCTGACGAAGTTCCCACTGGCAAAAAAAACGGGAACGAAACGCGTTGGCTGTGTGCCAGTTTTAAAGATTTATTGAAATAAAAAGAAGTACTTTTGGAATATACTTTGCTGCGTCTTAACTCTGCAACATGTGCACTTTCCGCTTTCTTCGAAAAAAAAACGACGGTTTCTGACACCTTTGGACAGCGGGTGTGGGAAGTGATGGCACCACCCTAAAAATTCATTGTACATAAGGACTGGATGTGCAGGACATTGGTCTGTCGCTCGCCTTCTTCTTTGTTACTCTGCTGTATGTTAGTTGTGTTTCTAAGTGTTCCAAATTGAGTTTGTTCTACGGCCGATAGGTGTGTGCATGTAAGGTGGTTTTAGGTGCGTCGTTTAGTGTTGTTATATGTTGGAAGGCAAGCAAATGGGGTTTGACCATGTGACTGGAACCATTGTTTGAAAGGTAACTAGTTCTGTATTGGCAAAAATGACATCTAGGATGTGTCCAGCAATGTGTTTGGGTTTGTGGACAATCTGATACAGGTTCAGTGCTTCTAGGCCAGCGATGATTGTTTTCGGATGGGGCATATTTGGTTTCTCAAACTAAATGTTGAGGTCACACAGAACGCATAGGCTGGAGTGTAGTGTTATCAAATTTTGAAAAAAGTGTCTAGAAGTGTGTCTGGGAAAGTTGCTTTGCTAGGTGGAGTTCTGTAAAAAAAGCAGGAAATTACAGGACGAAGATGGTGTAGGATTGCTTTTAGTGAAAAGGGCCTTTCAATTTTTTTGAAATTATTGTCAACTTTAGTAATATGTAAAGTTTGCCTTAGAGAGAAGGTCGTGGATGAATGTGATGTTTGTTCTTGGAGAGCGAACATGCTTTTATTAGTAGACAGTTTAGAGAATGTGCTTTGGAGATAGTGTGACTTTGTTTTGTAGAGGAGTGAGCAGTATTTTGTGGGGTTGCAGCTGATGTGTCCTTAGTATTGGTACTAGGTATATGAGGGTAGCATCCATCAGGCTAAGAAGACCTTTTGATGGGTCTGGGTGTGTAAGTGGTGGAGATGGTGTTTGAGATTGAGTTGGTGTGCTGTTTTGTTTTTGTAGTGTAACCTTGTTGTGCAGTAGACATGGAGAAGCCAAGTTGTGAGGGGCGGCATGTTGCTTATTTTGTTTGTGTCTATTTAGGGCGGGAGGTGTATGAGTTAGGGGTGGCGGTGCAGCATGTGGGTCATGTAGTAAGGTTCTAAATTGTCCATGGATGACATGCGGTTAAAAGTGATTAGCTGTGATGCTGTATATGTGTTGGGTGTGGAGGAAGAGTGAAAGCTTGGTATTGGAGTTTGCTCTTTTGTGTAATTTGAAAGGTGGGTATGTTTGTAGTTTGTGATGGTAAGTATTATGAGATGTTGCGCTTCAGAGATTTTGATGTGCTGGTGTGTGTGACATGTTTTGTTTTTGAGGAGTAGTGAAAGGGAATGCTGGTGTATTTGTTTTATGAGATGGATTTGTTATAGTATTGTTTGTGAGTCAAAGTTCGAAGGTAAAATGGTGGTGATGTGTTTGTGAGTAATGTGTATGTTGTGTGTAAGAGGGGATGAAGTAGAGTTGTGAGTGTTTTTCTTGAACTTGTTTGCTGCAAGAAGTGATATGTGGGGTGTTGTGTGGTTTATTGTGGTCAAAAGAAAAGGAGGGTGTTGGTTGGACAAAATATGAAAGGCTGAGTATAGGTTTCTTAGTGACAAAAAGGGGTATGTTAGAAGTAATTCGAGCAGAGATGTTGGTCATGAGTACATTGGCTAGAGTAATAGGATTGAGTTATGTTTTGTTTGTTGGTGGTGGTACAAATGTGTGGTAACTTGGATAGAAGGGTGTATTGGTGTGGTTTATGTGGCTTTATAGAGGGTGCTAAGATATTGACATTTTTATAGGGTTAGTTTGTAGTGAATGACTAGAGTACATTTGTTGTGACTGTGTTACTCTGGATGTGGGTGCTGTTGGGTGGGTGCTGGTGTATGTCACATTGGGCAGCATTTCGGGCTGTGATCCCAACCCCTCTCGAACAGTCTCAAACAGACACTCACCCTTGTCCTCTATGCCCTTAGACTCGACGCCCCATAGCCTGAATAATAAATGTAATATTTTCTCTTACGAATTATAGACGTTAGCATTGGTTTCTTCTAGATTAGAGCTATTCAGACATATAACATGAACAGGGAAGAAAACACGATCAATCACTATAGATTTTTAAATTCTGCAATTTTAGAGAGTGCGCACATTATCAAGGCCTACGAAGGAACTCAGGGTGTGTAGCATTTCAGGCCGAGCGCATTTTAAGTAACAGTATCGATCAAGCACACGTACTCTGGGGCATATTACCAACCAATAGAGATAATTTTTGTCTCTAACTTGTTTAGAGACAAATATTATCGCCGCAAATTGGCGATTTTTATCGCAGATAAACCTTGCTATTAGCAAGGTTTATCGCAAATGCGATAAAAAACGGCCTCAATGCATGAATATCACTGAAAAGTCAGCGATATTCATGCATTATCGAGCAAATGCTCTTAGCCATGTTATCCACCTCCCATTGGATAACATGGCTAAGAACTGCTCAGGGCAGGTGTTAGCTTTTGGAGATATTCGCGCTTAGCGCGAATATCTCCAAAAGTTGGTAATAGGAGATAGCGATGTTAGCGACTGTTTCCAGTCGCTAACATCTTAGCACGCCCACTTTGCATGTCATTAGTGATAAATATCACTGAAATGCAAAGCGGGGCCCAAGATGGTCGCTATCTCCTATTAGCTGTCGCTAACTGGTGTTAGCGACAGCTTGGTAATAGGGAGATAATTTTATCTCCGCTTTCTTGGCTTTTAAAGCCAAAAAAGCGGAGATAAACCCCCTTGATAATATGCCCCTCTGTTTTAGACAGCACAGGCTCCTGTTTCCGGGGAAACTTGAAGCATTGGGTGCACAAAATCCATCCGTGATGACGAACTCTGACTGCAGCTGTTAATTTTAAAATATGTAGATATCAATTACAAAGGTAAAGGCAAATAATGCAACGAATTCTGAAGTTGACGAGACAGACAGTTGACTCTCTATGAAAGCGTACTTCTTAATGCCGCAGAATAAATGGTAATTGAGAGTGGTTTTAAAAACACAAAAATGACAATAAACAAAGGCATGTTTTGCCAGAGATAGGGAACAGATGCACTTCAAAAGGAATAAAATCTAGCAACCACCATTACCTTTTTAATATCGTTTCTCTACATCAAAAATAACCGCTAATGCGAGTACACCACATATGCTGGTCGATACCTTAGGCGAATCTGATAAATTCAATCCTTCTGGGATAGGATTTCTATATTTTTAATCGGATCATAGATCAACAGCGCATGCCTTGAGGTCTATCTAGGTATGATTCTAGTGTTAAAAATAATTAGGTATTCGCCTTGCTATGTAAAAATATCAGCGCTGGCCTAGAGCCATACATTATATCCCATAGGATCATTGCAGTCTAATCGTAGTTATATTAAGTAAAATAAAGCTAACATTTCTTCCAATCTAGGTTAGTCACCAAGAATCAGGGACAGGACGCTTCAGCATCCAGGGTGTATATGTTTCTTGAATGCATTGTACAGGTGACATAACTATTATTAGCATGCATTTGCTTTTCGTAAACATTTTAGAAAGGTTGAAATGTCTGCAGCCTAAGAACGCTCTGGCCACAAAATGAGAGAAAATTATCCAGTTATTGCTCTTAAACTTTAGTAGAAAATTACAATACTGTGAATTGATGGTAACATGAACTGTATTTTACAAATGTGTATCATTGGATGCATATAGAGCAATTAAGGCTGGGAAGGTTTGTGCAAAATGATCAGGAAACATAAAGTGAAGTACACGAAATTATGTGTTAGAACCGTCTTTTATGAACATTTGCTCCGCTGTCTAACTGAATCAATTAAATTAGCTCTAAAAATGCATCGTGGCTTGTAAAAGTAAAGGTCACTTACTGAATAATGGTTTCAAATGATTTTAAGTGCCTCAAAGGGCCAGTAAAAAGGTGAACTGCACTTTGCTCTCAGAACCCTGGTACACTTCCAGTCGCTCGTTGGCTTTATAAAGCTCCTTTCGGCTCGGTTCATTCAAATACCATGTAAAGGCATAAATATTTATGCATTTATCAATTAGAAAAGTTATACACTTGAAAGTTTTAAAGTGATCTAGAGAACATTTTCCAAATTTGCACGAAAATAATTGGAAAACAAGAGGATTATGAACTTTGCTGCATTCCGAAAATACATGCACAAGTTCTGCAGCCTTAAAAGCACGTTGATCTTGACTTCGAGAAGGGCCAAGCATGCAAGTACACCGTCTCATTCACCAGGAGATATTTTATCTTGATTCAAGCCATTTTCTCCTCCAATCAGTATGCTGATGTTATCCTGTGTGAATTTGTATGTGAGAGTCATACCCTGATGAGGAAACGTTATTTGCAACACAAATGTACTGTGGGTCACATGGTTTGTATAATTATTTAAAAATTAAGCATACTTCATAGGGAAAAAAATCTCCAATGGTGTATCCTCCTGAACCTGAGCAAGAACTCACAGCAGGGAAGCCACAGCACGGACAAAGGACCAATATGTCACTAGTCTGCACGACAAGCCGAGAAAAGCAATTCTCATGTAGGGCACGAGCATTCGTGTTCCTGCATTTCATGATTATTTCTGAATTAGATTAACCAAAAAATAATATGATGGATTGAATGGTTGAATTAAACACAGGCAATTGTTTGGGACCGCATTCTAGTGCATGTTTTTTTCACCCACTGTGCTACTATTGAGAGAGGCTCACGTAACGCAAATCAGACCCTCACACCCATGGGAACAGTCTATCACCAACTGGAGGGGGCCTACAGGAGAGGTTCTTCCCTGGCAATTCAGTATGGACTGGTACAATGAGACACAGGGTCAGTACTGATTGCATAAGGCAGGCATCTCTCCAGAGTGGCATAGAGGGTGAAAACAGATGGACCATGATTGGTCGACAATGTGTGAGATGGTATTCCATCAGATGGCACCCTTGCATAAAGTTCGTGCAGATGACCTATATACACACCCAAACACACAGTAACACAGTGAAAACATCAAAAATGGACACCACACCAGTTTAGAAAAATAAACAATATCTATATAATGCAGACAAGAACAAAATGAACAAAAATCCAGCATAAAGCAATCAGAATATATATTTTGCACAAATAGGGCTGGTAAAATTGTATGGTTAAAGCAAACACAAGGAGATGATGGACGGAGCACTGAAACTTTTCAGAAACTCACCCCCAGTCACAGATCTGGGTTGAATCCATCATCGTTCTTTAGCTCACTTTGCCACGCCAGTTCAGACTCAGCGATATGCAAACCTGTCTTGACCCTGCGCCTCATGGGAACAGTCCAGCCCAAACTGCCAAGCCATGTCTTCCCTGGAACGAAAACAAGCATCCTGGGACTGGTTTTGGGCTAATAGCCCTCATCAGCCAGGCTAGCTTGAATCCAGAGGCAAAGTGAGCAAGGAACCCGCGTCTGGGCATACCCTGCCAGCTTAGGGCGACCAAAGCAAACATAGGGAGATGATGGACGGAGTGCTGAAACTTTTCAGACACTCATCCCCAGTCACAGATCTGGGTTGAATCCATAATCGTTCTTTTAGCTCACTTTGCCACCCGACTTCAGACACAGCTATAAGGCAAATCAGTCTTGACCCTGTGCATAATGGGAACTGTCCAGCCGAAACTGCCATATAAGTACTCACTGTGCAGGGAATGTTATGTACAATGTTGTGACCACTGGGGTCCGTGAGGGGATGTTCACGACAAGGCCCACAAATACGGAAGGTCACCCTCCTCAGCAGTAACCCGTGAGCCACAAGGATCCCTTCCTCTCGCCGGCCGCCTCAAGCGATGGGACCTGCTGGTCCAGTGCCGTGGTTCAGGCAATGCGAGCAGAGGCAGACTCCTACCCCCTGAACCAGGATAGCAAACTCTCTCATCCCCCGCATCTGAGTCCTCGCTCAGGGCTGTGGGGCAAAGTTTACACAGCCACTGTCCCTGTGGGGGGGTAGGCAGCTGACGGCCTTCTTCAGCTGTTTACTGCAGACACTCAGAGGCTTCGGGGCAGTGAGCAATGGTTGCCAGGCAATGTTGAAGGCTCGCTATTCAATGTCCAGTGCGCTGGGCTCAGCTGATGAGCGACTGTGCCAATAATTAGAGATCTTGTGCGACCTTTCAGCTCAATGGCACAGTACAGGATGCATAGTGCCTCGGGTTGTCACAGCGGGTAGGGGAAGGCCTAGTAACCAGTTCAAAAGTGCTCTGTAGATGGTAATGATGAGGGTGCAAGAAAGACTTTGACGTGAACGAGTCTACCACAACAGAAGGCTAGCTCACACATGCCCTTGGAGATCTTCTTTCAGCTGGATACTACAGCAGGGCAAACATTTTAGTCCTATCCTCTACCCACAGACAGAAGCAGCAACTGCAAGCCAGACCAACAAAGTGACACACAGCAAAGCAGTAGCACTCCCCCTGGCAGCTCTTCAGGTCTTCATTATGGCATGGTCCTCTTAGTTCAAGAAGTGATCTAAAGTTCCAGGGTTTTAGTTCCAATATCCCATTTTCTCTTTGTTGTCTTTGTTTCCAGAGTCTCTGAGCTCAGTAAAAACGAGATCTGTCCTCCCTGGTCCAGCTTCACTACAGAAGGTGGAAACACCATTTTTCAGAGCAGACACAGCCTTTTCAGATGCTAGTGAAAACTCCTCCCATCACTCAAAACGCAGAAAGGTCTATTCAGCCTAGCTATGAGTTGCCCAGGAAAGGCAGGACACACCTCAACCCCCCTTGTGATTGTCTAGAATGAAGACTCATACCCAGCTCCTATCACTCCAAAACCAGATGGTGAATACGCAAGCAGGCAGAGGTACACAGCACAGGATGGTTGAACAAGAAAATGCCCACGTTATAAAACTGGTATTTTCAAACACACAATTTAAAAACCAGTTTTACTAAAAGGCCAGTAGTTAAATTCTGAGTTCAGTGAGCCTAAATTCCAAACCTCTAGCTATTCCCAATTGAAAGTTACACCTGTGAATTTACAAGGGAACTCCAATGTTAGCCTATGGGACAGCCAGCTCACTGCAGGACATGTAAAACACACCAACACATGTCCTACCTTTCACATACACCTCACCCTACCCAGTAGGGTACCTTGAGCCTACCCTAAGGGTGTCTTACATGAAATAAAAAGGGAAGGTTTAGGGCCTGGCAAGTGGGTGCACTTGTCAGTTAGACATGGCAGTTTAAAAATATGAGTGCAGACACTGAAGTGGCAGGTCAGAGACCGATTTAAAAGGCTACTGGTGTGGGTGTCACAATCAGTGCTTCCATCCCACTAGTAGCATTTGATTTACTGGGCACACACAGTGCACTTTAGTAGGGACTTACCAGTAAATCAAATATGCCAATGATGGATAACCAATCATAATCACAACTTACACAGAGAGCATATGCATTTTAGCACTGATCAGCAGTGGTAAAGTGTCCAGAGTACTATAGCCAACAAAAACAGGGTTAGAAAAAATGGGACACAAGGAAGCAAAGAGATTGGGGCTAACCCTGCAAAAAGGCCCATGTCCAACACAATGCAGTCACCAAAAGAGCTCCTTCACCTGTGGCAATCGCACCGATAGTGACCAGCAACTTCCTAAGGGCATGTACAAAGCTAACTCAGCCATTTATCCACCTTTGTACCCACCACACCTGAACAGGTTCTTACATTTCTTATCACAGTAATATGGGGCTCACAGTCTGACTCATGCCCACCAAGATTAATCCATCTGGCTCCTGAGATCATAGCCTAGCATTTTACTGACATGTTGAATCTTATTTTCAAGAGTGTAGTATTTCCTACGGAATGAAAAAAACCTAATCTTGATACATTGAATCCAAGCAATTATCACACAATTTCTCGTCTCCCACTCCCGGCACAAATAATTGAAAAATGTATAAATCAAAAACATACACCCTTTATCAATAACAGTCACCTTCTGAACTCAACTCATCACGGCTTCAGGTGCTAACATAGTATGGAGGTATCCTTGATCACTGCCACTGAGGAGATCAGATGTGCGGTTGATGCAGGAGGAAAGGCTGTATTATTACTATTACACAAAAAGAATGAAAGCTTAGGCCGGAAAACTTTAAAGGATTTTAACAAGAGGCCAACATACTATTTGTCACCTCTGACGGAAAGAAAAAGAACTTGCTGAATATGCATTATTCAAGAATCATAATCCTGAATATATTTTGAATCTCTTAACTGTTTAGGGGCATTACAGTGCAAAAAGTCACCGCACAACTAATTGTTCTAATTTTTTTATATTTTCAATCAAAAAGATCTTTTATCATTTTTACATACATAGTAAAAAATAACATACACCATCACAAATATAACGAAATGTTCACAATATCACAACACAATATTAAATAGGTGAGCACAAGTAATCACAAATACGGATGAATTGCCCTATTTAGGCAATACCAATAGGAATACACTTCCTTCAGGTAATAATGCCAAATCAAAGATTGACCATCAAATACATTGCTTGAATGATTGCATCAAACAACATCATTATGGTCAAAGACCCACTGGGTTACATGTACATTTATCTTCATGAAGAATGTCCTTCCACTTCTGAAATAACTTTAGGCAAAATAAGTAAACATGCAAATTGCAACCTTCTCCCACCATACCTCCTCACTTTCACCAGCAGGTATCATTTGATTGGCTGTTAACCAATGTTAACATTGCGACTCTGCGTGTAAAGCATCCAGTGTTCCTCTCTCATCTCCAAGAGATTTTTGCAGTGGGAAGAATAATAAGCAAGACTTTCTCACTTTTTTTGGTATTATGTCAGGGTGTATTAGCAGATGAGTGAACAAGAACTAAATGGATGTTAGGCACTTTGGTCAAAGGTGGCATTGCACTAATGTCTCAGAAAGGTGAAGTCCTTGTTGCTAAGTGAACTGGAGAATGATTTTGTCCAATAGCTATCTGCTAGTTGGGTTAAATGCAGGTTATGTTTCTTAATTTCCAATACTTGAAATTCAGAATTGAAGGTTTCAAAGGCTTGATTTCGCCTCTGGGGAACATTTTCATTACTATAAAGCATCCTCCATTCCCCAAGATGTCTAGGTATACTGTCAGCTTTGTAAGTATAAATTGGGTACACATAGGAAAACACAGGATAGTGAAAGAGCTCAGCATATTGACCCAGACTTCAAGGACTGCTTCTTATGAAACTCCCCAATTTTTCAAATTCATACCGTGGTTTAAATTATGCTTAAAATCCATGGCAATAATGCTTTAAACCGTATTTGGGTGCTTGTTGCTTTTCCACAACCTTTAGATTATCCTCTGTGCTTCATTATTGCTTTCCATAAAATCTGAGGTATTTTAGGTGTGTCCAGTCCACCATCAAAGAAAAGGTTAATTTTTGATTTGGTAATTTTCGTTTCAGTTTCCGACCTGAAGAGATTCTCTTCAAAACTTCTATCCAAAAGTAAACTATCTCTTTAACTCAATATATGTATAGAGAAAACATCTGCCAGAATGACGGCAAGCCCAGTATTTTTCTTTGATTATTTCCTCCTACATGAAGGTTAGCCACAAATCGATTGAAGAGATGAAATTTAACATCAGGAACTACCATTTGTTCCTCAAGGTACAAATCCCAAGACTCAATGGTGTATTTCAGTAAATTATAAATTGCAGTATGAGAAAAATACTACCTATTTAATGCATGAAGAAGCGTGACAGGGGGTTGAAAGCCAGTGCGGGAATAATGATTTTTATGCATTTTTTTCAGTACAGTATATCTACCTTTTTCACACACAAAAGTAGGCAAATAAACTTTTAATGATCAATGCTTAACAAGGAATATTGGTATTTGCTCTCTTAAATTATTTTGTCCCGTGTGTAACACAAATTCTTACTTTTCCGTTTCTGTTTCCCAAGAAATGTCGAGCTCTGGTAAATCTTTAACTGGTCTGCCTACCAGCATTGCCAATGGGAACAATTTTGATTTATTACAGGTCACGTGCAGCGTGTTGAGTTCTTCAAATTCAAGAAGTACTGCCAACATGATTGGGACAGAGTAGGACTTTCTTTGTAGATATATTAATGCATCATCGGCATAGAGGGAGGCCACAAGTGTGGTCTCTCCTATTGGAATCCCCATCCCTGCAGCGTCGTTCACAATCGGCAGGCCAGTTACTCTATTACAAAGAGCAAGGGTAAAAGGGGGCACCCCTGACAGATCCCCATCCCAAGGCAAAGCTCCGCAGCACTATACCCCTTGCTCACACCCTTGCAGTGGCGTCTCCATACAGTAACTTAAATCATCCTATGTAGATCTCTCCTATGCCAATCTTATTTAGCAACTCCCACAGAAAGTTCCATGACAGGTAGTTGAAGGCTTGTTCGATGTCCAGTAGTGCAAGTGCAAACTGGTTGTTCTGAAAAGTAGGTGAGTTCATCACCAATTACAGTATTCGTAGATTTCACAAGGTATTTCTGTGAGGGATGAACCTGTATTGGTCTTCTGCAATCAACTGGTGCAGGTAAGCTAATAAATAATCTAGTGGCGAATATCTTACTGACAACTTTTACATCCACATTGAGCACCGATAATGAGCGGTATGAGGATACCACTGTACTATCTCTGTCTGGCTTGGGCAGCAACACTATGATAGTCTCCCTCATGGATGCTGCCAGCATCCTCTCTTCGTAGCCCTCTGTGTATACTTCCAGTATGCGCTGGGCTATTCGCCCTTGTTAGACTTGAATTTTCCAGCAGGTTTACCCCTAGACCTTTTGCTTTTTGGCCTCATATTTTTGACCATGTTTTTGTTGGTTTTAGGACTCTGGACAATTGACCACTGCTATTCAGTGCTATAGTGCATATGCTCTCCAGGTAAATGATGTTATGGATTGGTGTTCCCATGATTGGCATATTTGATTTACTGGTTAGTCCCTAGTACAGTGCATTGTGTGTGCACAGGGCCTGTAAATCAAATGCTGCTAGTAGGCCTGCAGCACTGATTGTGCCATCCACATGAGCAGCCTGTAAATGTAACTCAGACCTGCCAATGGAGTGTCTGCGTGCAGTTTGCAACTGCCAAGTTGACCTGGCATGTGCACCCACTTGTCTGGCCCTAATCTTCTTTTTTCTTACAATTAAGTCACCTCAAAGGTAGGGCCAAGGTACCCCTGTGGACAGGGTGCTGTGTATGTTAATGGTAGGACATGTACTGAAATGTGTGTCATGTCCTGGCAGTGAATTGCAGTGCATTTCGTTTTTCACTATGGAAAACCTATCTGTCCCATAGGGCAGAATGGGAGTTTTACTTATACCATCTTATAAGCATAATTTCCCATTGGGACAAGATTGGGAAATGGAGTTAAGTATGCCTGGACTCAGAATGTAAACATAGTAAAGATGATTTTCATGTTCTGTGTATGAAAATACAACTTTTAGAAAGTACATACTTTCTAGCTTAGCCATCCTGTGTGCCTCTGCTGGGTTTGTGGATTGACTATCTGGCTCTGGAGTGACAGGAGCAGGGGATGTGCATTATCTTAGATGGCCACGGGGAGGGGGTGGGGCGGTTGATGTGTGTCTTGTCTTTCCTGAATGAGTCATAGCTGGGCTGTATTCAGAGAAGTGGGAGGAGTTTTCACTAAAACCTGAATAGGCCTGGTAAGCATTTAGAGCGGGGGGGAGAAGTTTTCCCTTGCACCTGAATAGGCCCTGTCTGCCTTGGACAATGCTGTCTCCACCTCCTGACAGGAAGCTGCACCGGAGAAGACAGAACTCTTGTTGGTGGGCAAAGAGCTTCTCTGCCAACAGAGAACAAAGGGGTTTGTGCTAAAAAAAAGTGGGCCCAGGCCACAGAACTTTGGATTACAGATGAATTAAGGAACCTACCAGGAAGAAGAGCTGGAAAAGATGTTAGGAGGAACTGCCACCTTGCTGTGTTGGCCTGCTGCTTGCTGCTTCTCTCTTGGCAGGGAAAGGACTGAATTGTACTTTCATCAACCTGCTGTTAGAGTTTTCACCAAGGGCTTGAAGTAGAGCTTGCCTCCTGTTGAAAGTCTCAGGGAGATAAAATACTTCAGAGAATTATTTTGGGACAAAGAAGACCCCCAAGAAGAAGAGCTGGAGAAGCTGTGAGGAGAAACTACCACTTTGCTGTGTGGGCCTGCAGTGGCTGCGTCTGTCTTGGACAGTGAAAGAATGGACTCAACTTTCTGCAACTTCTTTGTGTGAGTTTCTCCAAGGGCTTGAGGTAGAGCTTACCCCCTGTTAAAGATGTCTCAGGAACAGCAAAGACTTCAAGTTCATCTGGCACCAGCACTGGGGACTGTGTGTTTTGTGCTGTATCAGAAAAAAAACAACCCTACGCCTTTAACGATGCCGCTGCTGACTCTGTGTCATGAAGGCACCACCTCCTCGCCCTACAACCCTGGTCTCACCGATGATGCCACCTGAGGCCATCACTGAGCCGCTGCTTGAACCATGACCTGTAGGCACCACACTCTGCACCAGCCACTTCCGGCCACTGCCCTGGTGTCACTGACGCTACTGCTCCCCGCTAATATCGATGCTGCAGCTTGCACCGTGGTTCGAGGGCACCGCTCGTAAGTTACACGATGCATCGCCCTCATTCAGCACTGCAGCCCTGGCCTTCTGATGCTGGTGCCATCAACCTCGGTTCGTCAGCCAATGACAGTGCTCCCACAATAACGATGCCGCTGCTTGCACCATGACAAGCCAGCACCGCAACGACCACAGCATTACTTAGCACGTCAGCCCTGGTCTCATCGACACCGCTGCTTGAGTGTCACCGAGCCGCTGCCTGCACTGTATGCTGCACCACTGTACTTGGCACCACGGCCCCCACGCCTGCCAACGCGGCGCTCCCGACTTCAACCGCGATGAGTTTGATCTGCAATGCATGTGACTTCAAAGGCTCGACAGCTCCTGCACCAACCTCCAGAACAAACACCTGCAACGGCTCTTCAGGGCTCAACAAGAGGTCCCTGACACCCTGCATTTCTCGAAGGTGCTGTTTTGCGGGTCTTTCCGACACCGTAACTGGCACACGACACCGTGGTCAGCCATAACTGTTTGGATTTGTTGTTTACAACGCCGTTGATTGCCCAAAATGGGGCAATCAATTTCAAGGAACTGTATGTTAGGTCTATTTTTTATTATTGAGAATTCTGAGAACTGTATGGTAGATTTTTTTGGTTTGTGGTCTTGTTTGCCCAGAGAAAATATTGATTCTTTTTCTAAGACTGGTGTGGTGTCCTTTTGTAGTGGTTTCCCCGTATTATTGTTGGATATGTGCAAATGCTTTACACATTGCCTCTGAGATAAGCCTGACTGCTGATGCCAAGCTACCAAGGGGGGCAGGGGTTATTTTATGAGTGTAACTCCCTTATCCTGACTATAAGGAAGGGTCCCTTCTTGGACAAAGGTGCAAACCATTGCCAACTAGAGACGCCCATTTCTAACACCCCTGCTCTATAATAATAATAATAATAACTTTAGCTTTATTCGATTTAAGTATAAAATCATAAAAGCACCTTGCAAAATATAAACACAATTACATTTCAAATCATTTCAAATCATATCACGGACTGTGTATTAAAAGCCGCTCGCCCTGGAGCTGTATTGTCCCAACCAAAAGCTAGTCTCTACGATGATCTTGAATAGGGGTGTAGTGATTCTCTAGGATAAAAATCAGATAGACCCCAGGTGTGTATTGGTCCATCTCCTATTTGTGGTTTCCAAGATTGGAGGTAAGGGACAACATCGCAATTAATGAACTTTATCAGCACCAGATCACCGGGTCGCTCTTTTCGAAGCGGCCCTAACCATCCCACCCTTCTAACACATTGTATTCTACCATCAATGTAAGGGGGTAGGGGTCTATTCTTTGTTAGCCAAAATAGTGCCTTATTTCTCAGCTCCTGTTCACTTTCAGTTTTTCCCTTTGAAAGTTCCGGCACCCCAGACAGAACACCCACGAACGGGGCAGCCTCCGGTGGTAGATGGATGTGATTTGTTTTCTTTTGCATGTTCCTTATCTTGGTGAGTGGTCCTTTGGGTGGTGTTGTTACGTTGTTCAGCCCCGTATTGTTTTTATTTTGATGGGAACTTTCTCGCTAGGATGAGTTGGCATAGCTGGGGTTGCCCGTTGGAGTTGGAAGACACTACTTTGTGGAGTTATTGAAGGCTTTACAGTATCACGTGAAGGCTGTAATAGATTGGAGTCAGCCAAGTTTTTTAGGGGGAGCAAGTTTATCCTGATCTTTTCCTCTATTGCCGTGATCCTATCGCCAAGGTCGTTCATTGTTTCTATTAGAGGGTGTATTGCGGCACTAATCATAGTTTGTATCTGGGCCAAGAGTGTTGGTATGATTGGGGGTTCAAGCAATTTATTCTCCTTAGCATGGGTGCCTGTGTGTTTGTGTTTGTCCGCTAATCGTTTACTGTCGCCAGAGTGGTCCTGGAAAAACATTGTAGGGTTCGTGTTACCTGTTTTAGGTGAGCAGAGAGAAGTACCCAAGCGGTTTCTGTAGGGTGGGGATACTGAACTGGGAGGGGGGCTTGTGATGAGTGTAGGACAAAAGGAGGCATTAGTGTGCTCTGATGTCGACTTAACGGCCGCATATTTGGATTGGCATAGACTATTAAGTTCCTCCAGGAATGATAAGTTTGGTGATGAGACGGCAAACTGAGGGGGAATGATGTCACTATCGGAACAATCGGTGAACAGTCGGTCTCATGCAATTCTTACGGGTTGTTGGACAGTAGACGGTGTAGTCTTGATTAGGTATTGAACCATCGACCCCTTGGCCAGGTCCCTAGACCCAGTAGGAATTTTCGGGGCCCCTTTACAAGACATGTTGTGAATAGCTGCAGGCACCTGCAGGCACCTGCAGGGACGTGAAAGATGTCTTACCTATTTTGAATGCACGGCCAGGGGAGGTGGCCCGTCCCGGCCTCCTCTGGCCTATGATGGCCTTAGATGGTCCCGCCTTGTCCCGGCCTTAGCCCGGCCGCTCCCGCGCGCGACTCGCGTTGCGAGAGGTTCTCCCGCCTTTGTCCCGCGCCTCCGGGCGCTCCGCTGACGTCACCCGACCGCCGGGGCACCTGGGGGGTGTAGTCCCTTGCCCTCGCGGCGGTCGGGTTGCTGGGCCAAATGAGTTTGCAGCCGTTCCCCTCACGGAACAGGATCGTCTGGCAGTCAGGTCCTCCCCAGAGGTGGCAGCTTCCCCCCGCAGCTACACCCCTGCTCTATTTTGGTCAAATTGAGCTGGTAGGCCATCCCCACCAGGGGTTTTGGCTGTCTTCATCGCCGGTATCGCTGCTATGATTTCTTCTTTGGAAATGAGTGCATTCAGATTGTCCTTTTTTTCCCTAGACAAAGTGGGCTTTCATATAGCAGCCAAATAAGGAATCCTAGTATGAGTGCCTCCAGCCGTGCTGCTCTATACACCTCCTGTATGTGCTCTCTGACCACCTATATGATGCCTCATTGTGAGGTCACCATGTAGTCTCTTCCTATAATTTGCGCAAACAAACACCTGATCTGTCCCAGGCATCCAGCAGCTCATTTAGACATTCTTGCCAATCAGGTAGTTTAAGAGGTCACTCTACTATTTCTTGTTCCAGGCTACCAAGCCATTTCTCAAACCCATCTAGTGATCTAGTTAGCTGTTGCTTAACTCCATACTTGATCTTAATACATTCCCCCTGCAACTTTCATCATATCCCCATATGAGACTCTGATGGATGCGCTACCCCAATTCTCATAGAAATAACGATCTATCACCTTTGCTACTTCTCCTGTAAACACCTGGTCTGATAGTACATCCACACTCATTCTCCATAACGCCACCTCAGGAGCCTGTCTATGCTTTTGGAAGGTGATCAGCAGAGGTTAGTGGTCTGACAAGTAAAGCACTGAGTAGGATACAGTTTCCACCTACTGGAGCAAGACATTAGATAACAGGCATAGCCTATGCGGTTGTGCGTCCCAGTAGCAGACACATAGCATGAAAAGGTCTTACTTTGTGGGTAGCACATTCTCCATGCATCCTGCAATCCTAGCCCCTTCATCAGTTCCCGAAAAATATTCATCATTGCTGGCTTAGTATCTACCTTAGGGGGATGCCAGTCAATCTCGCCTTTAAATACAAAATTCAGGTCCCCTGCCAAAATTGTTATTGGTCACACATGTTCGGTGGTTGCACGCATTACTATCCCCAAAAATTTGAAATAATTTACATTTGGTGTGTACGCATTCACCAGCATACATCTCTAGCATTCAGTGCCCAAGAGACTATTGTGTATCGACCCTCATGATCTGTTTTCACCTCCTTCACCACAAAGGGGACCCTAGACACCACCCAGATCAAAGCTCCCCTGGAATAGCTAAAATACAAATGTAGTGATTATTTGTACCCTCCACCTACAAAGCAGATGTGGTATACAGGACCCCCAGTAGTGGGTCTCCTGAAGGAAAGCCACTGAATACTGTATCAGTGTAAATAGGAATATACTCGCTGCTGCTTACTGGATTGACCCAAATCCCTGATGTTCCAAGTGATTAGTTTCCAATCTGAGGTCATAATTTCCTGCATTCTCCAGCAGCAGCATCCCACTGTGAATGTTGCTCCTACCCCAGTTGCCCCTTCTTAGCAGTCAATATTTGTAGCCAACATCATGTAGACTGAGTCTGACCCTCCCCAACAAACAGAACCTGAGCCCAAAACATGGACAACTTCCCCTCCCACACACTGCGAGTCCAAACTAAAAGGCCTACCCCAACATGGCCAACATCAGGTCCCACCACCCCAACTGCACCCCCCCTCCCCAGAGAGGCAACAGCCTCCTCTACAGTTTGCGCGTGATGCAGAGAATCTATCATTCCACCAGACCAGCAAGGCCAAAGGTACTGAGTCTGCCTAGTAGGAGCGTGGCCCTCAGTGAACTTCTGCCAACACCTTAACTATATTACCGTTAGTATTGTAATCTGTAGTAGAATGACACCAGACTACCACCCACAATCAGTCCCCTGCACATAAGACTCCCACCTTGTCTCCAACCAGTGTACAACAGTATTATCATGAATGTTTTGGGGGAAACAACAATACATTATTTCAATACTTATACTCAGTTTTCTAAAGCACATTTATATAGTTTTATCCTTCACCAATGGTCTTGGTCCGAGGTTTTACTTCTATTCTTTGTGGCATCCCTGTGTAGTGTGTAGGACTCCAGTGTGTCTGGCACACAGTTGGAGTCAATCAACATGTCATCTGGGCAGACCAAGATTCTTCCAGTGCGACAGAACCCTGGGAGTGGTATTAACAAGGAAAAATTATTTCAAATTCGACCTAGCTTCCAGGGGTCAGGGGCGTAGCACAGGCCCCTGCAGCCCCCGCAGTGAGGGGGGCGCTAAGCTCCAGAGGGCCCCCTCGGCACTGCACTCTGCCCAGAGAGCTCTTGATTGAGCCTGCAGGGGGCCACTCTGCATCCCGTGCAGGGAGGCCCCCGCAATTTTCGTTACACCAGTGCCAGGGGTGTAGCTTGGTCAGTAAGATTGGGAGGGTGTGAACTTCAGATTTCCCAATATTCAAGCGGGGCATCAGGGGAACGTAAGAAGCAGTTCTGTTGTTAAACACAATATTTTCAAACTAACTAAAATGTTTAAGACCTTCAAAACAGACAAGAGAGCGAGTGTGTGTGTTTTTGTCTAGGTGCATGTAAAAAAATCCCAGGTGAAATCCTAGAGACACCTCACCATACCCAACTGGAAGCACTTGTACCCAACTATTTATAACCAAATACATCTTTTAGGTGGTGTAACACCCAATGCACCCTCCTGGAGCCATGCCCCTGGTAGCGTTTTTATTCAAGCATTCCAGCATGCATATATGCGGACCAAAATATAAGATGCCTGATATATTTAAGTGCTGAATTGCCATAGATTGCAAAGTTTATGTGAGTTACGCCTTAATTAATTGAATAGCCAATGCTCACTTTATAAACTTGATCTATCTTAAAACAGACATGTCCTACCTTTATAAAAATGTTGAAAGTATTGGAGAATCAAGGGATTAAATGGACCCCCAAAGGTATTAGGTACTTTGAAATGTAAATCATACCTCGACCTGCAAAGATATTGGATAACAAAAATATTTAAATGTAGTGCACAAGTTACTTGGATAATTTTTATTGGGTTAGAGGTAAAACGCGAAATATTCGTAGGAAATAAAGATCCACGAAGCATGGCTTTAATTTCATTGATTTATATACCTACAAATTATATTTGCTCCTACACGAATGTCTCTTTTACAGCCAATGCAATTTTTGTAACTGACTACAAACAGAGGACTTTGAGTATCATTATTACTTCTCTGAATGTAAACAAATATGCACCACATCTAAGCTGGCTAAATCCACTCTTGCAACCATTCTATATTTTGAACAAACGTCCAAGCAATTAAAAAAGGAAGAAAAAATATCACACAATTTAAAAATTTTTTATAAAACCACGCTTGATAGACTTTTGGGATAGGGAATATTATAATATCACTGGAAAATATGTCCACGTTGTACATTTCACTACCAATTGGAACCCAACAATGACATCTTTAACAAGCAGTTTTATAGCCAATGGTTTAACCGAGAGTGTAAAACCCAGAGGAGACAAGGGCAAAGACTCCTAACCCAATGTGAATTGCAATTAGTGCTATTATACGCCATTCACTTAAGTTTGACATATCTGTCAAGTAGAAATGTAACGATGTGTGAATTTAGAAGACGTGCTATGTCTAGGTCTAATATAGCCCATCAATCAACTTTTTCAAGTCAAGTAAAATGGTAAGGATCCATTTTTAATTTAGTGTTCTATAAATTGATTGGTTTTCTAATGTTTTCAAAGTGTGTCTATTTTCAATAAATCAAATAACTTTATCGAGACTTAACAGACATATTTTGGCTGTCCTGGTGATGAGAGCAGTGTAAAGAAGCAGATGTTTGCCCCAAAGCCATATTTTTCACAGTGACCCCTGATTTGGCTTTCATTTTGATAGTAGGGGAAAGTGACGGTTTATAATGTCCGGTTCAGAGTCGTGAAGGCCCTAATGTACATGCTTTGTGAGTGCTTCTTTTTAAAATACTGTTCGACTTCTTTCTAAAAAAGTATATCTACAACGGCAAGGTTGTTTCTCTTTTTGCTTGTTTTCAACAAAGGTAATTTGAGAAGGTGGAATTGAAGTACATCAGTTTCTCAGAAAAGGCAGCCACAGTTGTTATTGTATTTTTTGTATTTGTTAGAAAGAGAAGGTGGTAATAAAATCTCCAGGAAATAAGCGTGGGACTTCAATGAAAATGTAAAGGGCAAGTAAGTATCGATGGTTATGCAGTTTGTAGGAAAATAACGTTTAATCATGTGCCGGACATTGCAAGAATGGAAATGAAAAAGTAAGCTATTTCTGTGAGAGAGAAAGGAAACCGTCAAATGCCAGTACAAGCTCAGTTTTAAAAGGCACTTGTGAAATACGCAACAGCACCTAGCAGGCCAATTGTCTATGAGCCTTATGAAAGGAGGACTTTGCTAGACCTGCCATGTTATCAAACAAATGCCATGACCTCCTACTTCTTAAAAATATGTTAATGTACTAGATGAATAAAAAATGTCAAGTTGATCTGTTCCTAATACATACCAATGAAGATAAATAAGTCTGAATTGTCATTTTTGCAACTGAACACAGCTTAAGACTGCTGGGAAAGGCAACCTTCTGTCAAATGAAAGGCACGTTTCTCACGGATATGCATCATATAGGGCACAATAAACAGAATATTATATGCACTAGTATGTGGTCTGCTTCCTGACAAATTATATAAAACAACTCTTACCAGAAATAAACAAAAATGCTAATAATATGTGTGAGAAAGCCATCCCTTTTGCCCTGATCACCCCCATTGTTTGATTAATACCGATGGTAACTGACTCTGCTTGTGTCCTGGGGTCTGACAACCAGACCACGGCAAGTGCTCCTGGGTTCTGACAACCAGACCACGGCAAGTGCTCTGTGTAAAAGATATATGGTAATTAGGTGCAATTACAATTGGTATGACAACCAACCTTTAAGCCCCTAGTATATTGTAGGCAATGTAGGTTTAGACACCATGTAGATTTAATTCACTTAACCGTGCACTGCTGTGTTGCCTGCTGTAGTTTTAAAGGCAGCACTTTTAAAAGTAAATTATATGCAAATTCGACTTTGGAATTAAAAGTACTTACAAAGTTTCAAACTACCTTATTTTTACATATATCTCACCTCTAATGTCTTCCCTGGGTGACCCAGGGCTAGGGTGCCTTGTAACTATACGCAGGGTCATTATAGCATTTTTATATGCCCCGGTGAGCAAAAAAACTGGCAATTTCGTTTTTCCCCATTGTAGCACAATTGGATCCATAGGCTATCATTGGAATATGTCAATAAAGTATAACTATTGATAGAAGTGAGCTATAAATATACATCAAAGTATCAAAATGAGAGTTAGAATAAATCCAACCACTTGCCATTGTTAAATTTATTCCAACTATCACATAATGAGTATGAGTTAAAATCCAGCCTTCCAGCAGCCGCTCTCTGATTGGCAAACCTCTGCAAGATTGATCCAAGCTGTATTAATGAGGTGTGAAGTGGCCTGTGCTGAGACAAAGGTAGCCTCTACTTGGAGGAAAATTGCAGCTGCAGAACAAAAGGCAGGATGGAGGATGGAGGTGGTTGTAGTAGGTCAAAGAGTAAATGACAGGACAGGACACAGGCTCCCTCCCACATCCTGCCACACCATCGTCCAGGCAGGAGCCCCAAACATTAGATTAGCATAGGAGTTGGAAGGGGAGTATTAGAGGAACTTAGTCATGCGAGTAGGATGGCTTGGACAACCTTCAGGAGAGAGTATTTTCCAATTTGGATTTTGGAACAATAGTGCTTTCTGGGTCAAGAATATGCCACACTTGGGAGGAAGTGGTCATACCTGAGGGGGACACCCTGCAACCCATTGGTCAGGGGTGCGCCCCTGCTTGTGACCCAGGCACACTGAATGAAAATGGGAGAGCTGCTCATCAATTCAGAACCCCTCCTGAAACTACAAGGAGCAGAAGGACTGCCCTGGCCTGCACCCGAAAGGATTGCACTCTGAATGGCTGCACCTGCTGCACACTGTGTAGCTACAGCTGTGAGGACTTTGCCTTGCTCAAAGAAGTGAAGGTGAGGACTCTCTTAAAGCAACAGGTTAAAAGAGCTCCACCTGCATCACATCCACCCAGAAGAACACAGCTGGACAGCCTCCTGGGGACTGTTAAGGATTTTGCCAGGTGCATTCTGCGAAATACAATCCCAACGTCCCAAAGTCCATCTCACAGCTCGAGACCGTTGGACTTAAATTGTGGACACTTGGAGATCCAAAGAGGACCAGATGTTTGGAGAAGATTGGAGTAATGGTTTCAAAAAAGCTCCAAAAGGTGACTGATCCGTTAACAAGAGTCAAGCCATCTATATCGAATTGTGACCCAGCATGGATTTCAGATTCGTCCCACTGAAACCCCCGGAGCTCAATACTTCCAGAATGTCACTAAGGTTTCACCCTGAACCAAGGCGGCGTCATCAATATGCAACCCATCCTCACAAGGAGCATCGCTCGACGTGAAGAGAAATAAATAAAGAAAAACGACTACGTCCAAAGGTAAAAACTTGGCCAGGCCCTCCTGCTTAGTGTATCCACCCCGCTCCATCGCAGTCAGCCTTAAACTTTGACTTTGTCCCTGTCAAGCACGATCAGATGTCCAAAACTGGTGCTTTTTACTTTTAGGCTTTAGAAAGTATTACGGGCCAGATGTGGGAACCCTAATACCGGTCGGTAACGGCAGAAATTACCGAATTCCGTCCGTTACCGACCGGTATTAGGCATTTGGGATGTAGGTGGCTACATTTCAGATTCGGTAATTTACCGAATCGGTATTTATTACCAAATTCTTAAATATCGATTCGGTAAATTACCGAATCTGAAATGTAGGAAGCACTCAAGTGAGTGCTTTTCACCTGTAAGGATTCGTTATTTACCACCAACTACAAGTTGGTGGTAAATAACGAAAACCGTTAAAAAAGCAATTTTGTGCCTTTTTAACAGTGCCATGTGGCAGACATAAATGCCCTTAGGCATGTATGTGTGCCACATGTGCACCCATGCACTATTCAGGGGTGCAACAGGGTGTCAATGTGACACCCTGCCACCCTTGGAGGTCTTCCCCCCTTACCGATTCGGTATTTACCGAATCGGTATTCCCTATTCATTCCTATGGGCCTCAAGGCCCATAGGAAAGAATGGGCAATACCGATTCGGTAGATACTAAATCGGTATTCACCGAATTTCACAGATTCGGTAAAAATTACCGAATTAATACCTACATACCTTTTACCCATTCTAAAATACCGAATCGGTAAAATTCGGTATTTTAGAATCGGTAAATGGTATTTACCTACATCTGGCCCCTAGTCTCGACATTGGATTATTGTTGCTTTGGTGTCATTTTAATAAAAAAATATAACTTATTTTTAAAAATTGGTGTTGGATTTTTATTGTGTGTTTTTAAATGCTTCACACATTCCTACATTAAGCCTGCCTGCTCATTGCCAGCTATAAAGGGTTGAGTCAGGGAATACTTTATTGAGACCTTGACTGGACCTTATATTGTGCTTTTGGCCTTCTTACTAGTGGTAGGTCTTCCAACATATGGTTTTCGGCATTGATATAAACAACACCATACAGTATTAAGTGAATATCTTTAAAAAACAAGTACATTGACTTAGAGCAGAAATTGATTTTTGATTTTTTTAAAATTTGGAATGGACTGTTTTTAAAAGCTGCATTGATCTGGGCGGATCAGATGGACCAGATGCAGGTGGGCTTGACTCAATTCGATAGCCAAGACCTTTGCATACACTTTGATATCAGCATTGATAAGGGAGATAGGCCAGTATGAGGAGCATTGGTGAGAGGGTTGGCCCACTTTGGGTATAAGACCAATGGCGGCAGTGTCCAAATCAAGGGTAAATGATGCTTCTGAGTAAAGCACCAGGAGATGGGAACGTAAAGGTTGTGAGGCAAGGATGGGGAGTTCGAAGGCAGCAGGAACTTCATCAGTATGGGAGCTTCAAGTTTGAGTATGGAGGTAGGCTACACCATGTATAGCATGGGGTATCAGTCTGCAAAAACCTGCGCCAACTCCGTGGCATATTAGCAGCAAAAGACTGCTGTGTCCAAAATGCATATGACAATTCTGCATCCCATATCTTTGTTTGCCATCAAGTAGGGGAGTTTGCCAGATTTATCTCCATGCTCATACACACATGGAGTGGATACCCTCCAACGTTGTCTGGCCTCCTCTAAGGAGATTTATTTTATTTGGGAACTTGCCAATGCCAGCTAATAAGCTAAAGCAGTCCATGGCCTGCGCCTTGTCCGTCACTCCAAGGAATGAAACTGGGCCACCAGGCCAGTCACCTCCACCAGCCTCTGTGTTTTTTACCCTGAATCTAAACTTCGATCACACGCCAAAGAGTAAGTTTGCTAGAAACCCATAGCGTCCCAGCGGAGCACACAGGTACAATTTATAGCAAAGAAGGACTTAATCTCTTCCACTACAAAGTCAGCGCAGTCTTGATCTACCAGGTACCAACCATTTAGACACCACATAGGTTACAAGTGTCCCTGGAAAGGACCCATCTCAAAAAGGAGGGAAGCGTAGTCCAAATGCCACAGGGGAGAATTTGTGTGCATGTCAGGTGAAGAACGTGGGAGGCTGGGAGCCAAAACTGATTGATATGTGACAGCATTTTATGCGCTGTAAATGCATGTGTATATATGACGGGTTGTCATGTCCTCCACACTTCACAATTTCCCAATTAGCCTGCCCAGGGATAGAGTTGGGAGCAATGGGTACAACGACCCAGAAGGTGAGAGTCAGAGGTATCTGCAGCAGGATCGGGGATGGCATTAAAGTTGTCTCCTATTTTGTAGTCATCAAAGCAAGGAGTGCTGTGCCAATCCTCAGAGGAGGGATGCAGAAGAAACACTATTTTTGGATGCCACTTGGTCTCACTGAGATGTACAGTTGGGCATCCATTTGTTGGAAGTAATGCCCTCACACACCCTTTCAGGTGTAACGCTTCATCATATGGGCTGCTCCTCGTTGGGTCGGGGGTGCAATACCCAACGGGCTCACCTCAAAGAGGGGCACTTTACCGGAGATCTTCTTTCTAAAAGCCATTTTGTGAAGTGCGGGTGTGAGGCCAGAAGTGTGTAGACGTGATAGTGAGTTAAAATAAGGCTGGGAGTACCTGAATGAAATTTTATCTGGAGGTCTCCTGCCTTAATTAAAAGAAAGAAAACTGGCACTTAATGGAATATAATGTTTCCTGCTTATGTGTCAGTGTGTGTATTGAACAGTCAACATGTTTCTCGTGTTTGTGTTCAATGACTCGCGATTCTTCAGGACCATACAAAAAGGAGCGGGAACTGTGTACACTAAAGGATCTATCTCAGTATCCAGAAGGTTACACTAAGTGTCACAAAAAGAAGGTACTTGATGTGTCAATGTACCTGTGATGCGCTGGATCTTCCTAATATGTCTAGTTTCCAGGCAACAACAGTACCCGGCGGACAGCACATCAGGCTTTTGCTTCCATATACTTAAGGATTTTAGATACCATGTGCGATGCTCTACGACCTACCCACGCCGCTGAGTCCGGGAGTCCGAGTTCTATTTTGTAGTACCAGAGGGAAGGACTAGCAAGAGATCAGAAGCCTCTGCAGTGTTAGCTAAAGCCATTGTTGGGCAATATAGGCCATAATTTATGTTATATATCATCCATCAAGCTGACATTCAAACCCCACACAGCATCCATGGAGGTCAAAGTGGGTGGTGGAGACCACCAGTGGAAATCCGTAATTCAGTAAAATAGCTACACTTTGGGAACTTAAAAAAAACTCAGCATGAAACACCAGGTCATAGCCAAAGTCACAGAGAAAGGAGCACTGTGTGCCCAACAAATGGGTCTCCTAGAGCATCACCACTTCCAGGTGGGGGCATTTCACACAATTTAGGATTGTAGAGCATTTAATAAAGTCAAGGAGACCATTAACATTCCACAATAAGACTTTAACCATTGGAGATGTGAAGGTGTTTGATCAGGGTGGCCATCTCGCAAAAGAGAGGCCCATGTATCAGGTGTTGGTTGGTCACAGTGTGTCCCAAATGGGAGATGTGCCGCAGCACACATGTGTCGTGTACAAGGATTGTGATAGCTGTGTGTGTGAACAAAGCAAAACAGGTAACCAAAACAACAACCCTTCTACCCAACATCCCTCCCCCCTATTTTCCAACCCTGAAGCATCTTTCGCCTGATGCCTCTTGTTGCAAAAAAGCCAAGAGTCTCCTCTCCCCTTCCTACCGCCCACAGCAGCGCCGCATATAGATGTATTTGTCAGGGAGGAACAGTGTCTGTGGTAGAGGTTTGTGGTGTGTCACCACTCTGAATCTAACAAGAATTCTGACATCATAAAGGGGCCTAATGGTCATTGTCTTAGGATCTGAAGAGGTCTAGGGTGTCAAGAAATAAAGCCTTAAGGTCATGAGTCCTGGCCGTTCCCGTGACATATAATGAGCTCTGTAGACAATCAATGCATGTATTGTATGTGCTTCTATAGTCTATATCCTATTAAGATGAAATGGAAGCAGAGATATTACAAAATGGTCACCATACTAATCATGGTTTCATGTGAGGCTGTATTGGTAGTCCATCTCCTATGTGTATGCAAAAGCAGCTGCCCAATGAAATCTTGCACTCATGAAACGTGGCACGGAAAATTGTTAACTGATAGCTGAAACGTGTTTGTCGGTTTTGTTGCAAGTTAATAAAAATTCATAATCAGCTTACAAGTGTGCAACATTCCTTTGGAAAATGTATATATATTTATGTGTGTGTGTGTATTACCTACTGGCGACCGCCAGTAGGTAGTTATAGTTAGGTCCTAGTTTCCATAGGAAAAGCATTTTTTGACTTGGCTATGACTTTGGAGTCATTTGACCAATCTTCATGAAATTTTCCAAAAGTGTAACAGTAGGCTGTAGTTGTCATGGAAAGTTTGGGGGTCATCCATGCAGTGGGTACAGAGAATTTTGGGCGCATAACAAGGTTGTGTTTGTAATTTTGATTCCCATAGGTACCTTTAGCCACACCTACAGCCTAAACCGCTGAACTGACTTACACCAAATTTGGCAGGGAGGTAGATGTTGGTTCAAGGTAGTATTTGTGAAAGTTATGCTGAAAATTATATTGTGATATCTCTGACCACAGATATTTCGATGTGGTCTTGTGATTAATTGTGAATGCATGTACCAACAGGAATGCTCTGGTTGGCTAGCACAACCTGCACAGAAAGTTGCGGCCACCATTTTCTGTTTCAGGAACGGTTCCTGGGGCTGAAAGTTTGTCTGAAATCCCACATTAGAGGTCAGGGTGGAGACACTCTAACCCAATGGTTGAGAATGGGGGTGTTAGTGACACAAGTCATGTGTCCAAATAGATTGTTTCAATCATGCACGATTTTCATGACGATGCCCGAACGCTAATGCAGCCCTCTATCGTGAATATTGGTGAACATATAAAACAAACCAGTGAATCAATAACACACAATGTATAGGGATATTGAGATTTTGATAAATGTTCTTATACAGTAATTTATATAGTGACTTATCGACTGTATTGGGAAGAATTAATTATATAGTTATAATTTTTGGAGGTGTTGGTAGCCATTGAATTCCTGCATTTGCTTTCCCCATTTGCAACGTGTCTGCGGGTATCACGATTATTGACATCAGTGCGATCTCGGGTCTCATTGTGAAACAGAATAATAGGTTTTAGAGATGGTTGTTCTAGAAATACACTAGAATAACATGAGTTTGAAGTGTACAGCAATAAACCCCTATGGGCCAATCCTCAAAGGTAATCTGAGACAAAAGTCCAACTTTACGACTTTTGGTATTCACAGAGATCAATTACGAGTCATATCTTTTGTCCGCAGTCCGGCCGGAATCTCCGCGCTAGGCCCGTACTCTCTGGCTCAGGCCGTACTCCAACCAACTTCAGTATGATGTGATCTAATTCTTTGTCTGTGGAACAGGATTTAGAATGTAATATGTCATATCTTATGATTGAGCGGCATTGCCTCACCTACATTATTCAGTGAATAACTTTACTAATCAGTGCTTCCCTTCATTCATCATAAACACTCTGTTGCTAGCCCCTTTAGTCAGTTCCCAATTCCTGCTCTGGCTTCCTCCCCTCCAAGGCTCGCAGGTTTCATCAGTATACCAAAGTTTCTCATATAGTGGCTTGAATCTGAACTACCCTAGCAGGGCCTTTGCAGGTGGAATGCTCTTGCATCATCAAATTCCCCCGGCATTCCCGCATCACCCATCCCCCCACCATAACCACAGTGTCTACCCTGTGTCCATTGTCCTCCATATGGGTTACAGTATGTGATGGTCTTCCCTGCAGTCTTCCATTGTGTGGGACTTGGGGACAGGTGAACTTTAAGGGACAGCTGGGGGGTCTGATAAGTTTCTGTGTTGTGCTAGTGTTTTGGAATCATAGGGCATATGAGCTCTTCATTCCATCACCTATGGTATCCTCTCCTCTACTTTGGTGATGGATATTACTGGTTCCCGTTTGTGCTAGGGTAAACATTATTGAGCAGATGCATGAGGGACCCTACAGTTTTTCTAAGTAAGATAACTTCTGATGTTAATTCCTTATCAATTGTTTTGAGTTCTCTCAGTTCGGTATAGAGAGCACTGGTATTTTCAGTTGTTGGTGTATTCATTCTCCTTTGCTCAGTCTCAATAACACCAGGATCTGGTAAAGTACCAGTAGTAATCTTCTTGGAGGCATTAGAGGTGACTACATTGTTATCAGCAACTGGATCAAACCAGTTGGAGTATACAATGTCCAGGGCTACTATTCCCTCTGCATCAATATTAGTACTGTCAGGATTCAGAAATTAAGATGTGGAATTGGTCTCCAGGCGTTTATGGCTACTTGTATTGTGAGAGTGCACTAGGCGCATGGCTCTGCCCTTGGAAGCTGGAACTGTATGGAAAATCTTTTTCCTAGAATTGTTTTGTAAGAAAATGCCTGCCACTTTCCAGCTTGCTTTGGATGACGTATTTTGGCCTCTAAGTAAACTTTCAACCTCTTCAATTAGGGTGTCTATATTGTCCAACACACAGTTCACTGCAGCACTCGCTGTTGGTCTTTTTGCTCGCTTAGGGACTCCACTCAGACTACCCCTTGCTTTCTGTTTGCCCATCCTAAATCAGTGTCCCGAAGCTGACTGATCCTGTAATGAGCAGTTCAATACACATGTAAAAGTCAGTTCTTGTGAAGGCTACAAACAATGCTACCTGGATTGATGCTGCAATTATAATTTCTGTTTCCCTCTTGTTGTCTTTAGCCCCATAACCAAGGGGGCTGGCCCAACCCAGCCTCCTCCGGACTCTTACTAGCGTGCATGGGCCCGCCCGCGTACCGCGCCACAGGGCTATGTCACACTAGTAAGAGCATTCAAGGGCCAGGAGGATCACAGGACTCATAGTCCCCAGTGGTGCAGCAGTGTCAGACAGGGTTCCCTCTCCCCAGCAGGAAACTAACAAACTTTGTTGGCGGCTTCCAGGGTGATCTATTTTCAGTGAGGCTGATGAAAATGTCATATATATGGTGAGGGTGGTGTTTTTTCTTTAAACATAGTTTGTTTAAATGTGAGAAGGATTAATAGAGCAGAATGCCTCTAGAGATTTTGTGCTATCTTCTTTTAAGCATAACCTTTGTTTGAGAAATGCTGAATATATGTTTTAGAGGCAGAAGAGTTATTTGAGAAATTAGGTAACTATACCATTCAGAAAAGGTTTTGTGCTTCGAAACATTTTAAAATGCTGTTTTTCTAATTTTTAAACTTACTGAGGCATGTGCATGCTCAGTAACAAAATATTGTAAGCTCCTAGAGAGCCATGTATGCAATTATATACCAAGTGTGATAGCTAGAATTCGCACAAACATAGCTCAGTAGAAAATATTTATACAGTAAAACAGGTAGTTTGATGCTGACAGAAGTAGATAACCATTGAGTCAGATATATAGTCACAATTTTTACGTATCTAACAGTAATGAAAGGACTTTCACAGTCAGTCAGTATTCGGGCACTCATGCAATCACCCAACCACTAGTGAGGCAGTCATCAAATCAGTGATTCATTATCAATAGAGTAATTCAAATACCTAGACACTACACATGTAATATTCGAGTCAGGCAAGCAGAAATTATGTAGTCATTGAACTATGGAGGCACTAACTATACATTCTTCCATTCACCCAGACACTAACCATTTACTTATGCAATTAACAAGGCTGTAACTATGCAGTCACTGTAACACTTGCGCAAAACCTATGCAGTCATCTAAACACCCACTTACAACCCATGCAGCCATTCAAATCGTGAGGCAAATGCATGAACTCATGCTAACACTTAGACACTACTCTGGCACGCATGTAATTATGTAGCGAGTACCATTGTAATAAACCTGTTATCCATCCAGTATCTATGCACTCAATTACTGAGGGAATACTCTTTTACTATTACAATCACCCAAGCATTACTCTTACTTTCATCCAATCGCTCAATCTTTACAATGGAGTCATGCAATCACTCAGAAACTAGTCATGCAGTCATGTAATCAGCCAGGCACTACTGATGCATGTATTGAATTATCCAGGCACTACCCTGGTAGTTATCTAAACACCCAGTAACTACCTGTTCACTGAACCAAAAGCACATGGGCAGAAGTCATGTTGTCATGCAATCACTGAAACACTACTCATGCACTTATCCAATCTGCTAGGTGCTATGCAGGTACTTAAATAATCATGTATGCACTATCCATGTACTCTATAAAGAATGTATATACTATCTATGCACTCCTGCAATCATCCAGACACTAACATTGCACTCATTAATCATCCAAACAGTACCTATGCATGTATTGAATTATTGAGCTATTAGCCATACACTTATCTAATCATTAAGGCACTACTCATGCACTCATCCAAACACCCAGATAGTGGTGATATACTCATGCAAACATGCAGACAGAAACTATACAGCTATAGAACGACCCATGGAGATCTGGTATATTAAGAGAATCCTCTAGGAACTACCTGTACCATCAAGGAATCACCTAGGTACTATCTATGCACCAATTCAATCATCTAGGGAATGTTTTCATGTATTCAACCACAAACACATGTTTTTTAAAGTTTTACTGAGTAATATGTAGTCTTTTTGAACCATCTGGTGAATTATATATGCACACTGTGACACTCTCTTTGCATGTAGTTGAAAGAATAAGTGCTGTATATGCTTTGATAGAGATTAAGTTGCAGATTATTATATTATTTCCAACATGTTTTATCTGATACATTTAAGTAGAACAGTACTGAGATAGTAAAGAGACCACTAACATAGTGGTAAAAAGGCATACAATAGCTTTTATGTTGTGTTTTCTTATTTATCGTTTTGAGACACTGGAAGTACATGTATATAGAGCTAAATTTAGAAGAAAGTAATGCAGTGCGGAGCCGTAAGCCATTTGGCAGCATCATGCTGCATTACTTTCAAAGCACAGGGACACTCACTAGCTTGCTTATCAAAGAAAGTGTGCCAAAGCACCTTTCATAATTTTAGGATAGAAAAGGTTTGTAATGATGTGGAGTTTTGTTTCTTTGGTCCAGAACATGACTGTAAGGATATTGAAGAGTTGATAACAGGAGGTGTTGTAGTACAGGACACAGGTATACAGGTGATATTTATGAGGAAGAGATTACAAAATGTAAGACAGTATGTGCTGAAAAAACAGAGTATGCTTGTATATTCTATTTACTCACTCACTACAAGATTTAAAAGCTGACTGCTGACATATTTAAAAAGTGAAATGGAGAAAAATGATAACTGGAAATTGCTTGCACTGTACTTATTTGTAGAAGAAAGACTTGACTTGCCCACACAATACATTTTGTGTAAGTACTCCTACAATACATTAGAGGATAAAATGCCTGGTAGAGATGTGCATAACAAATTAGTACTGGTTCCCTTTCCAGAAGCACTTCATTGTTTGAATATGTATGAGTCCATTCTTATCCAACCTATACATCCATTTCAGGCTATAGTGTTTATGGAGCCAAAGACACGCAAGTTACCCTTAAGAGAGTAGTGAATTTGCCATTAGATGTCAAGAAAAGTATTAAAACATAGGGGTACATAAAGATTTAGAGGGAAGACTTGTAATTCTTATAAATGGTGTGCCTACCAAGATCAAGAAGATATGGCAGGTGTTACTATATGTTACCAAAGATTTTTTTTAAATCACGTTATATTTGGGACAAAACCAATGTTTAATACAGAAATTTGGAAAGCCTGTAAGATATCACACATATGGAGCATCAGACATTTTCGTCAACAGGTCAGATTGAGAATGTGGCTCAGTTCAGAACAGAAGAGATTGATGAATATTATAGCATACACCCTTTGCATTCTACAGAGGTTATTGGTGATACTATTGAGCTGTTTCAAATGAAGAAAGCAAAAGGAGCTCCATTAGGTGTATGGGAAAAAAGTTTAGAAGCTTGGTGTCTCCCACACCTTTTTTCTACTGGAGTAGGTGGCATGTATGACGAGAGGCCTGTGTAAATATGTGCAGCTGAGTTAAGATATAGTAGACTTTATACAGAAGATCAGAGATTTCGTCAGTGCATTCCATATATATTTTCACCTATAATTTGAGAGTGACTTGTCTGGCCTATCATATGTTGTAAATCATATTCTAAAAGGAGAAGTTAACTTGCATAATATATCAGCAAGAGAACGTTTGTAGAAAGCACAAGGAAAGTGGAGCACATGGAATACAATTTAATAAACCTCATGGCATGTCAGCATGGAACAAGTGCATATTAGTATCAGTGTCATGGGGGACTAAAGTGCATGTTGAGGAACCCTGGAGGACCTACTTGGTTCCTGACGCTGAGTTATGCTGAATATGATTGGGATGACCTACTAGAATTCTTGCAGGAGGCAAATTCAAATATAAAAGACGTTCATCAGAAGATAGCAGGAGTACAGTGCTCACTAGACCCTGCAATTGTTTGCAGATATTTTAATCACAGATCTCAAGCAATGATGGCGTTCATCTTGAACAAAACAAAACCTCCTCTTGGTGAAGTGATTGATTTATTTTGTTGTAAAGGGTACCAAACCGGAGGTGTTCCTTATATTCACATGCTGTTGTGGGTAAAAGATGCCCCAACGTTTGGAACAGACAGTGAGGAGTCTGTGTTGTCTTTTATTGAGCAGTATGTAACGTGTTCAATCCCAAAGGAGAGTACTGACAACATATTAGGAGAACAAGTTCTACGATTCCAAAGTCATAGACGCAGAAATTATTGTCAGCCAAAAAACAGAGTAAAAGGGAAATTGTATACAACATATTGTTTCAGTTTCCAATGACCTGTCATCTCACAAGGAAGAGTTGACAGATTTTTGTCTGCAGTCAGACATGCACTTACAACGAAATCACCAACAACATACATACAACCTAAGGAGAACAGAGGCCTCCAAGTATATTAATGACTGTAACCCTGAGATTTGGAAGATGTGGAATACAAACATGAATTTGCAGTTTGTTGCAGACAACTCTGTTTCTGTTGCTTGGTACGTTACATCTCATATAACAAAGTCAGCAAAACCTGAGATGAAAGATATGGGAGGAGATTTCAGCAGAAAAGATTCTTGTGATTAAATTGTTCAGTTTTAGTTTGAAAATGCTTTCTCACAGACAAATCGGCTCCTATGAATGTGTTGACCAGGTAATCTCAGCTACTTTGCTTTCTAAATTTAGAGGACTTCTATGGGCATGTTTAGGGATTGCTAATATTCTTAATAAGGTACTGAAGCATTTTCCTGAAATTCATATCTTGCAGAATTTGAGCCACACAGTACAGATATTCTGAAGTGTAACATGCTGGGTACATACTATGCTAAAAGACTTTGCCATCTGGAAAGGATGTGTCTTTATGAAATTCTTCAACATTATACTTTCAGAAGTGATGTCAGTGAAAACATAGATGAAGATAATTTTGTTGTGGATGGATGTGAAGGATGTTTGGTGAGAAATAACAAAGGAAATGTAATCAACCATTGAAAGGTAAGTTGCCAAATTCCAAACAAAAGAGAGTTTTTCTTTTTAGCCTTGTTACAGTTCTTTAAGCCATGATAAACTGAAAGTGAGCTATTTGGAGAATTTGACTGTTATGTAGACCGTACAACACTGAAAGACAGCATTGTGTGCAGTGTGTTTTCAGTATATCTTCAAATGTTGAGAGAAGAGATTGAACAAGAAGAAGCAATTGCTTCTGAGATAGCAAGAGAGAGTTCTCAGAGCAATCAAAGTTCAGCACCTGGATGTGTAGATCCTCTTGGAAAGCCAATCATTGAAAATAAAAAAGCTGCAATAGCTATGAATGAGAAGATGAATGTAATGCAGAATGTAAGACGGGAAACTGTAGATCTAGAACTACTAATACAGCAATTGAACGCAGTTCAGAAAGACATTTTTGAAGAGGTAAAAGGTAAAGTAGAACAAGAATTTCTCCATGAGAATACAAAATGTGCATGTTCTATGTATAAACCAGTTCTAGTGTACAAAAGTGGTCAAGCTGTAACTCACAAAGCTTCTTGATTAAAGTACTGACAAGTTGCCTACAGAAGACAACATATTCCAATTTATCATGTGTGGTCACTATACCAACATGCTTAGCTACTCATAATGTTAAAGGAGTTACCCTTCATCTATTAATAATACTGCCTGTTGAACATGAGAACAAATTGCAATAAAACAAATTATCTGGTGATGCTTGTCATGCAGTGGTAAGAATATTAAATAAATTAAAGGTACTAATTATTGATGAAGTCAGCATGTTGGCTAACCTAACAAGAGCTGTTATATATTTACGAATGCTGCAAACATTAAAGACTGACTACAATGTACTTTTTGGAAGAAAACACGTAATAGTCTGTGGAGACCTGCTGCAACTATTTCCTGTAAAAGGGCAACCTGTATTTAATAAACTTCTACAAAATGAAACAAGGAATTCACTGGGAAGTATTGGAAATGTAAAAATTTGGGGAAACTTTCAATACAAAGAGTTAATCCAAAATATGAGCCAAGCATCAGATATTCATGATGTAGATATACTAAAGGATATAAGAGTGTGAGTCCTCACAAAAGCGGAAAAAAAGTATAACAAACCTGTCTTATCAAAAACATATTTTCAAGTCATGTTTTAGCTGCTGAAGTAATGTACAATTTTGTTGAGGGAGTGAAGTCTATTGTTTGTTTGATGCCAACTCTTGAGGAGTGTAGTAAATTCAATGAGAAAGTATTGTAACTGGAAAAGGAAGAGATCGTCGAAATTAGAAGAAATGATACATTTTGAAATAAAGGAGTTACAGTGCTACTAACAGAAAAACTGCAATCCAAATTGGATGGTTTAGAAAATTCTCTGTATAGAACTGTGGGATTAGAAAATCTTTTACAAATCTGTAAAAATTGTAGTGTATTCGTACATCTTGATTTAAATGTTGAAGAAGGACTAGTGAATGGTGCAATGGGTAAAGTTATGCAATTTGTTAATTATCCAAACAGAAATGATGTTGAATACTTAGAAATAAAATCTGATGATATTGCTGAATTTAAGCAGATTGATAGATGTGTTGTACATTTCAATCTTGTGAAAGACTTGTATGTCCAGTGAAAGCAGTTCTCAGTGTCTTTAGTGAATACAGTAACTATTCACAGATTGCAAGGTTTAAGTGTAGATGTAGGTCTTGTTAATATTGGTAGTGTATTCAAATAAGGAATTTCAAATGTTGCTTTGTCTTGAATTAGAGCATTGCCTGGTTTATTTCTGATTGATTTTGGTGATAAGAAAGTAAGTCCTTATATGAGCTGTGTACTGAGTGTAATCAGTTAAAAGCTCAAAATGCTCCTCATTTAGGTCAATATCCTGTGGTTCAAAAAGCAATACTCTGTCCAAAGTGGAAAGTATCAAACCAGTCTATCAGAGTTGAACAGAAAGATGAAAAAAAGCAAATCAACATGGAGGAAAGAAAAGAAAACCAGAGCAAAATGAGGAAATCCAAGGCTATCACTTTGATAATAAATGTGAAGTGAACTGTTAAGCAAATATAGTGTTAAATGGACTATATCATTTGCCTCATTTCCAAATTCTATTAAAGAAAAGGTAGATAAAAGAAAGTCCTTACAGCTACATAGTTTACTTGATGAATTAAGAAGTGATAGTAGTATTATACATTCTACTACTGGAATAAGAAAACTCACTGATGACTGTACTGGATCAGTAGTGTTCTCTCAAAAACTTCAGCAGGATGCTCAAGAATTTCTAATGGTAAAGCTGGGACTTTTAGATGAAGGAGATGTGAATAACAATACATTATTTGGTTTAACTTATTGGACCCATAACTGTGAAGATTGTGAATTTATGTCTAGCACTGAAATCCATTTAGAACAATTCCTCAACTTGACAATACGAGATTGTAAAGCTATGCTGTTTGAAGTTTTAACTACAAACTCCAATGAAGACAAGACCTGTCCAAACTGTATATCAGAACTTAGGTCAACGTTGTTTCTACGAATGTATGGAAAATATATCATATTCATGCTACTACGATGCAGAGTGGACAGTACTAAATTAGGAACTGATTTTACAAACTTTAAAGCTTGCACAAATTTCCATTGCAAAAAGAACTTTCACAACTATAGCAGTCATATTTCATGAAGGAGTTAATATATCTAATAGGGTTGATCATGAAACGAATATGGGAGGATTAGGTAAAGGCTTACCTTTTATGTTTTGGATTAATTGCTCACTTGAGCATTTCCAAGAAACTGATCAATAGCAGCATACATTTCTGTACACAAGCCGGATGATTGGAACAGTTTGACATTTTTCCCTACAGGATGTATATACATGATTTTTTAATGTATATATTTATATGTTTTCTATAGAGTAGTATATATTTTTTATATTTATATTTATATGTTTTCTATAGATTAATATATATATTTTTGATATTCATATTTATGTGTAAATAACTATGTATATATAATGATGATGAATTTAATTCTATGTGGTAATCCATGTGGGGATTGAGTAATTGGGCACTGAGCCCTCAATCATGTTTCAAACTTAGGACATTGTGTACTAATTTCATCATGCACTGTTCACTTTAAATGGAGCCTTACTTGCAACGCCCCCATCTCAACTATTTAAACCCTTGTTTGTTTCACTGTCACGTCATGTGATCAAACCTCGACTTGGAGGCAAAACGCGTCATGGCGGATGGCTGGCAAATGATTTGCACAATTAAGCACTGAAGATCTTCACTAAATTTGGGCTTACTCAGTGTTGTTTCTTTTCTAGTGAGGAAAGACTTTGGAAATAACGGTTTTGATATCTAATAGATACTACACAATATATTTAAGATGCAAGGTATGGACAGAGTGCAATGTCATACAAGTGACAACACTACCCAAAAAGTTACCAAACTCATATCTACTATTTCTGAAGTTCTAAGGAGAATCTAGGATAACAAAATCTGGTATTGTGTTGACATATATATGGATTTTGTTATTTTGAGACATTATTCGCCCAACTGGCGGTATTGTCTACAGCAAGCTGTTAGAAATGAAGGATTCTTTTTAACTCCAGGAATGTATTTCATAAAACATATGAGGACTATGTTGTGATACTACAGATAGAAAGTAAATGGAGGTACTATAATACCAGTAGCTTTAAGTCGCCTGTGAAAAGTCTTTTCACCACAAAAAAAGTCCCCTTTCTTTTCTGCTACAGCAACTTCTACGTAGTACTATGAGTTATGTTTTTCATACATGGACTAAGAAAATGTTAGACATAATTTGGCCTAACAAGGATGATGTTTACTAAAGGATATGCAAAAATGAAGACTGTTTCACAATAGTTAAACATTTTGTACCAGAAATAAAAATAGCAGAAACAGTTTTAACATTTAGTTTCCCTTTCATTAAGGTAGTAACCTATCAGCAAGCCAGTATTAAAAATATTGAAGTGAGTGCAGTGAACAGTATGATGTAGGTGGAATAATCTATTGTGCACATTTTCTTTTTTACAATCTATTGTTTGTTTTTCCCACTGTTTCATGATGAGTCTTCACACAAAGCACTGTTGAAAGTGAACACATATAAATGCTGAAAACAGTAAAACGTTTGTCTGTGTTGAATTAAAGCTTTTGTTAAAAAATGCTGAATATTGTTTGTTTTTCAATTGTTCAAAATGAAATTCTTATAAATTTTTGTATATTTCTATTTTTTTTAAGTGATTGGCGGTCGAGGTATCACAACATTTGTACTTGTCCAATCAACCAGCCACTCCTCAGGCACTAATCCAATCACCCAGGTGCTACCCATGGACTATGCAATCACCCAGACATTATGGGCCAGATTACGATGTCGGTCATAAGGCCTGCAACCTCAGGTCACAGGCCTTATGACCGACAGCATTGGTTTTAATTCTGACAGGCTGGTTATGATACAGCTGGTCAGAATTCTAAATGACATGTCATTCCGGCTGGCTTACGACTGTCTCCAAGAAACCCTGTTGGAAAATGTGAGAAGTTGGCCTGGTATATGCTGTCCACTAACTAAAGTGGGCACCTTGCACCAGTCCAAAATGACCCTTATTGATGATTAGGTTAAAGACAACCTTTATTGAAGGCTATCCTAGTGGTAGCTATGGAGAGCAGCCTTCGGGCTAAGTCTCGAAGGAATGTAAAGCAGCTTGTTTTACCAGATTAGAACCTCCTGAATAACCAAATTAATGGAGAACCACACAAGAGATGTATGAACTATATGTATTTTTTACTAAACACTCTCTACTAACCTCTTTATGGGATTAGAGCACAAAGCACACAATATTAAATCACTAGACCAACAGTAAATAGCTCAATACACAGTGGGCTCCAGAGGGAAACCAAATCATATACTAAGAAAGTAGTATAACAACCACAACTTAACATGACACAGTGCCCAGAACACATAGAATTGCGGGGGCCCCAAGGAACCACCCACAGTAGTGACACAGGGGACCCACGGAGGACAGGTGCAGTGTGTGAACACAGGCAGGAGCTCAGTACAACCCTATGGGAAAGTCGCATTTGGAAAATTACAGCTTAAGGACACTTCGGAGAGGACTTCAAGCAAACCCTTTGGAACATAGAAGGTTCTAAGACCAGCACCCTTGTGAGTACAGAGGTACCCGTGTTACCTATCCCAGAGGAGCCGGGTACATAGGGTTCAAGTGGTGTGGAAACCCTAGTTTTTAATGGCATGATGCGAAGAAGTGCTGCAGCCGGAAAGATGAAAAGTGTCCGGTGGAATCCAAGACTGGATCTGAGGTGAGAAGAACCTGAAAGCAGAGGGGACAGAGTGTGGGTCACTTCAGGGCGACCAGGAGCTCAGTAGATGAATGCCCACGGATGTTGGGTGCTTCAGGTGAGATGACAGGGCGCTTGACTCTGCAGCCACGGGGACCAGGAGATGTTGATGATGACCAAAGTCTGGAGGTGAGATGTCCTACAAAGGATGTCGAATGCTGAGGGGTCAGTGTTCGGATTGAACACCAAAAAGCCTTGGCAAATTCAACCCATGCTGGCAGAGTAAAGCAAGGTCCAGGAGACTCTCCAAGATATGTGGAGTCAGGGAACATCTGGAGCAACTAGTAAAGCCCAACATAAGTCAAAGTTAACTTCACAAGGACCTACAGGCCAATGGACCAGGGATCCCAAAGGGACCTCAAGCTGAATCACAAAATACCAGCCCACTTAACACTCATGGAGTGTAAGCTGGAAATCTTTGGCACAATTACTGCTCGGTGTCAGGACTACACCTAGCCTAAAGCACAGCCTCAGGGATCACCAAAAGGCATATGCTGCTGCAAAAGTGCACAGTGCACAAGGGTTCAAGTTGCATGGTCCACACGAGGGATACTGGTCTTAGAATTGCTGAGAGGGCAGATCAACAACAGGGATGCTCAGGAACCCACCTCCTACATTCCAAAAATCTTCTGAGTCCTTAGGGGCTCAGGAGATGCAAACTGGTCAGATGTATTAAAGGGGCCTGTAGTGCAGGAGAGTAACTCCTTTACTCCAAGGGAGATTCTTTAGTCATTCAGCGTATTTTAGATCGTCAAAGTACTTGGTTTCTGTAGCAGAGATTAGTCCAGGTAAAATCTAAAGTCCTGAAGTCACGGTTCCTACTTTATTCCCAAGAAATCGGTGGGACAAACTCTGGGGACCCACCTATGGAAGGATCACGACAGAGGCATGGGTACACCCATGTCCTTTGTCCATTTTTTTGCCAGAGCAGGAGCCAATCGCTCCTGCAACCAGTTTGAACTGGACAATGCACAGGGACACCAAATGTGCCCCCGGTGCAGACTTCAAACACTTTCAGAGTGAACCCACCCAACCCCAATACACTAAAACCTGTCTGGGAGCTGGTCTCACCTCCCTGTAACAGGAAACGTTTTGTCCAGCCTACCCTGTTTGAGCTCAATTCAGCAGCAGGAGGGCAGATGCGTGTCTGTGGCTGGCAGCATCCATTTTCTGATGTGCAGGTTGAGAAAGCTGGTACCGGGTATACCGGTGTGTCGCATATATCTCTTTAGAAGGGTTAAATCATACCTCCCTGCCAGTTACTGGTGGGGAGGTATGATTCCAAGGTGTTTGACACCAAACACAACATGTTTGCAAGTAGCTGTTTTAAAGTAAGCATTTACTGCAAGGTTATAAGGCACTTAAATATATATGGTTGGCTGCATCACAAACAATCCCGGAAAATAGATTGCGAAGGCAGCAGAGGGGCTCTGCTCATGCATGGGCACCCTCTCACATAAAACCCAGCACCCTGCCTTCAGGATTGATAAAGTATCAAAAACGTATTGTCACAGTAGAATGTAAAGTTCATATATTCTTATATAGTAGCAAAAACACAACACAAATTCAGAGTGGCTAGTTTGTCCACTAATGCATTTATATATTCATACAGTGTGTCTCATGCAATTATTCTCAAAGCATTGAGAGTGGAGCCACAAAATTGCTCGTTATAATAAATATGGAATATTATCCAGTGCTCAGAAAGTGAGGAGGGAAGGAATCGGGGTAAAGTGTTCAAGTGTGAGTGGGGGACAGGGAAAGGTGATAGTGACATATATGCATCAACATAGTTTGTTGTATACGTTTCCGTGAGTTATCACAATGTTCCCAAGATCATATATAACTAAATAGCGCCCATAGATAATTCTTTATGGTGTCGCAGAAGTTTGTATAGTGGTGTTGTCAACGTTTCGACCCCTCTAGTCAGGATAGGTTGTGGTCCTTGGGGTGGGGTCAGGACAAAGGGAGCACTGGTATAGCGGACAGGGGGTAAGCTCCGCCGCGCTCGGATAGATAGGTGGGCTTGAATAAGCTCTTTGGTGGAGAAGGTAGCAGTTCTGAGTAACTGGTACACAGCATTGAACGAGGAGTAAAAGTTAAGTGCAATTCAGTAGTAAATCTGCAGCCAGGTACCGCTTGCAGATCATGGGAAAGGATCCCCTTGTGCCTCCACAGACGGCCTTGGCTCGCAAATGGAGAAAAGGATTGATAAGGCCTGCCATAGGGCTGACTGATAGGTTTATATGTGCAGTGATTTAGGATAGATATATTGAACCAATATCTAAGTAAGGGCCGCAGGCACCACCTTACACCAGCTACAGTAGCAGACCTGTGATAAAACATAGGTAACAAGGATACTCCCGACGGTAATTTCAGGTCTAGAGGAGGGAGTGGCAATCGAACAGCAACGTCTTAGCTCTGCATTTTAAATTGTTGTATAAATGTTACTATGTCACTGCATTACAATTTTGACAATATAATTACTAAAAAATGAAAAAATAATTTGTTATAATGATGAATAAATGAAAATGATAAATACTATGTCTAAGTGAATGATTCTATGTACCTTGTTGCATCCTGTATGAAATTGCGAACAGACTTAAATGCTATTAAGATATATAAAGATAGATAGGTCAGGATAGAGGTTCCCCCTTTCCGTAGCAGACCTGTGATGTCAGTTTGAATGGTCTCTCAGGGGTGGCACAATACATGCTGCAGCCCCTGAGAGGCCTCTGTGGTACCTATGCCCTGGGTATATAGTATACCATATACTAGGGACTGATAAGGGTACCCCAGAATCCAATCTGAAGTGTACCTAAAGTACATGCAATCAATTTAGAGGAGAAAGCTGCGACGCTGGGGTCCTGGATAGCAGGATCCCAGCCAGTCTAAGTCAAAAACAGTGAAACATCAGCAAAAAGTAGGGGTAACTATAAGAAGCAGATCCTACTCTCCTACAGAAAGTGTATCTTGGGGCCTGTAGCAGGGCCCCCTTCTGTATTTGGCCTCCAGCTTGGGGAAAGGTACAAAGATTCACTCAGGCACTACCGTTGCACTCATCCATTCACTGAGGCACTACCCCTGCACAACTCCATTTACTCAGGTACTACCCATGCACTCATCCATTCACCCAGGTACCACACTTTCACTCAGGCATTATCTATGCACTCTCCAAATCACTAAGGCACTTTCCAAGTACTCATCCAATCACTGAGGCACTACTCATGCACTAATCCATTCATCCAATCACTATTCATGCATTTATACAATCACTAAGACAGCACCCACTCACTCATCCAATCACCCAGGCACTACTAATGTATTATTCCAATCACCCAGACACTATCCATTCACTCACAAAATCACCAAGGCACTAACCTTGCACTCATCTATTCACTCTGGCACTATACTTGCACTCATCCATTCACTCAGGCATTATCTATACACTCATTCATTTACCCAGGCACTACGCATGCAGACATCCAGTCATTGCAGGCACTAACCTTCTTCTAATCCATTCACACAGGCACTACCCATGTACTCTTCCAATCAACCAGGCACTATCCTTGCTTTCATCCATTTACTCAGGCACTGCACATGCACTCATCCATTCACACAGGTACTTTCAATGCACTCATCCAATCACCCAGGCAGTACCCTTGCACTCATCCATTTACTCATGCAGTACTTATCCACTCACCCATTTACCCAGGCACTACCCATGCATACATCCAATCATCCAGGCACTACCCTTGTACTCATCCATTCACTCAGGCTGTACGCATGCGCTCATCCATTCAATCAGGCACTACCCATACACTCATCCAGTGACCCATGCACTCATTCATTTACTTAGGCATTCTCCATGCGCTCATTCATTCACCCAGGCACTACCCATGCATACATCCAATCGCCCAGGCACTACCCTTGCACTCATCCATTTACTCAGGCACTATGCATGCATCCATCCATTCACTCATTCACTGCCCATACACGCTTTAAATGACCCAGGCACTATGCGTGCACTCATATATTCACTCACACACTACCATGCACTCATCCATTCACCCAGGCACTAACCATGCACATATATTGAATTACTCAGCCACTACCCATGTACTCATCCAATCACCCAGGTACTACTCTTGCACTCATCCATTCACTTAGCCATTACCCATGCACTATGCAATAACCCAGTCACTAATCAAGCACGCATCCAATCACTCGGGCACTACCTACGCACTCATCTATTTGCCCACGCACTACCATTGCACTCATCCATTCACTCAGGTACTACTCATGCATTCATCTATTCACTCAGGCACTACCCATGCACTCAACCAATGACTCAGCCATTACCCATGCACTCATGCAACTAACCCAGGCACCACCTTGCACTCATCCAATCACTCAAGTGTTACCCTTCCACTCATTCATTTACTCAGGTACTACTCTTTTTTTGTAATTATCCTTATTTGCCTTGTCACCGCCCAATTCTCAACGAAACCACCCTGGGCTTTTCAACCTCATTTACTGGATACGGAGGGGGGGGTAGATCAATGCTGTTTAGAACAGAGGTTCCCCTCTGGGGAGCACCCTCGATGGAAAGATCCGGGAAGCCTCCTTCCACAGGGAATCAGACCCTTAACCCAAATCTTCCTGGTTAACAAAGAAGACTTTCACCAGCCGAGGCAGGCAAAGGCTTAATCATTGGGCCTTTAACTCCTAAAAGCCATTACACCCGTCCCTTCACCCAAAGTGTGCCAAAAAAGATTCCAAAATGTATATCTTTTCCTAGTCTGATCCGAAATATACAATTTTGCAATAAATCTCATAGATCGCAGCCAATCAAGCTCTGTTGGAGGAAACAGAGAAAACAATTGCTTACATATCTCTCTATGTGCCAAAAGAACAGCATAAAAAATAAACTTTGCATTGTCATCTATGCCCTTACCTTGCAGATCTGCTCTTCAAAATATAACCAGCTCAGGGCTTACCTTGATCTGCAACCCTAGGACACTCGTCAAGCAGCTACTCACGGCTTCCAAAAAAACATGAATCTTTTGGCAACGCAGAAACATGTACAGATCGTCTTCATTTGGGCTTTTGCACTTGGGGCACACCACCACACCTCCTGAGCCAAATTTGGAAAGTCTTCGAGGAGTCCAATATGCCCTATACACCGTGAAAAAATTCCTCCTTAAATATGCAGGTTTTACTATTTTATAAAGCATAGACAATGTTACTTGCCATTGGTCTTCCGTCGCGATCTCCGGCAAGCAGACTCCCCACAGGGTCTCTGGTAACGTAAAAGGGCCGTCCTCCATTTCTATCATCAGGCAGTACCACAGTGCTATTTTTTTCTTGAAAACACAATTGGAAAAAAGTTTCTCCTCCAACTCATTACAGGATCCTATTTGTTCGCCCGATGCCGCCGACCAACTTTGGATCTGTAAATATTTAAATCTAGAAAATCTGGATCCACACTGCTCCTCGGATGTATGACGTTACAACACAGGCTATTACAACGCCTGCCTTTACAACACGGTTTTTACATCGCAATCCATTACAACTCATAGTGCTTTTGGGTGTCGGATAGTGAATAGTTTAATTTACTATTCCAACTCCAGTCCCCGTGGACACTAGGGAAGGTTATTGGATAGTAAATTAACCTGTTCCCTATCCTAGAGCGCCCCCAGAGCAATGCGTTGTAATAGTTTGCGTTGTAATGACCGCGTTGTAATGGTAGTGCGTTGTAAAAGTTTCGTTGTAAAGGTTGTTTACCCAATGGTCGAGCCAGCAGATCCCTAGACCAGAGTGGGGATCCTAGTTCATTTCAAATTGAAGCCATCTGGCTGTAATACGAAATTTTTAAAGCCCTCCTGATTCTGTACAATGTTTCCGCCAAGTCTCTTAAAATCTTCAACCTAACCTTCTTGGAAAATTTTGAATCAGCAAATTTATACAAGAATCTATTTTCATTATAGTTCTGCTTCTTTAACATCGCTCCGAACATTTTGCCAATTACCGTATCAGTTGGGATACCCAGTAACATCCTACTGTCTTTGACAAAAAAGCCCACAAATAAAGTTGCAAATCCGGCAATGCTTAACCACCCTTCACCAGCCTTCTGCTAAGCTTCTTCCAAGAGAGTTGCGGTCCTTTTGATGCCCAAAGAAAAATGCTAATCTCACTCTGCAGTCTTAAAACCACTCCTTCTTGAAAGACAAGGGGACCGTTTCACATAAGAATGTTAGCTTTGGCAAGATCATTTTTTTCACCAAATTTGCATGGCCGAACAGTGTGAGTGGTAAATGTGACCATCCCCGTAGACTAACACTAATCTCCTTTTTAAGCGTAACAAAATGAATCTTAGTAAGATCCGTTATGTTGTGGGTTATCCAAACTCCAAGATACCTCATATCTTTTTTACGTGGGATTTCCTCAGTATTCATGTTCCAGGCCATAACTTCAATTTTCTCCTTATTAATATCATAGCCTGAAACATTCCCAAACTCATTAGTTATATCTAGGAGACAGTTCATGATTTGTTGTAGGTTAAGGGTGTAGATTATAATATCATCTACACACAATCTGATATTCTTGGACCAGCCTTCAAACTCAAAAGGCACAATACTCTCAGAGATCCTTATCTTAAGTGCCGGAGGCTCTATATATAAATCAAACAAGAGTGGTAACAGCGGGCACCCTTTCCTGGTGCCAGGCATAATCAGTGCTGGCTGCATCAACATCCCATTCACCAACACTCTTGCTGTGGGGGCGCGGTATATAGCTGACAGAGTTTTACAAAAATGTATTCCCAGATTGAGGTGTTTAACTAAAGTGTTTAAATAAACCCAATTGACTCGATCAAAAGACTTGGCGGCATCCAATGCGATAACCGCCAAGGGAAGATCGTATGAAGAGGCCATATCTATGGAGCCAATGAGGGGAAAGGTCAGCTCTTTCAGCTGTCTGCCTCTAATAAAACCCTTTTGATCCTCATGAACTAACTATAAAATGACGCTATTCAACCTCCCTGTAATAATTTTTGTAAAAACGGTGTTTAATAGGGAGATAAGCCTGTTCAAATCCACACTCTTTGGCAATTTCCCTGGCTTAGGTATTAGAGTTATATTTGCCTCATTACAGGAGGGGGGCAAAGAACTATCTCCCATAAAGATCAAATTAAATAACTGCCATAGTAGGTGTTAAAACTCCAATCAGAGTTTTATAAACTTCAGCTGGAAGGCCATATGGCCCAGGTGCCTTGCCTTTTTTCCCCTCTCATAACCTCCTCAACCTCTTCCTCAGTAATCTATTGATTCAAGACGTCCTTAAAATCATCCAATAGGGAGTCCAAAAGTTCCACCCATCTCAACACTGCCTCATCTTCAACCACCAGATCTTCCTGATAAACCTTCCCAAAATACCCACGAAAAGCTTCAGCGATTCCTTTCTTATCTGTAATCATCAGACCCGTCTCCTCACTCTTTACTTCTTTAATCAGATTTTGAACTTGGTCACTCTTTGTCTAAATGAGCAAGCTTACTAGCCTCCCACTTCTACTTGACTCTGACTCTCAAAATTCCAGCTAAATTTGCCTTCAAATCAATAAGATCTTGTATCTCCTTTTCAATAGCACCCCTATTACCTAAGTTTGCTAGACCCGCCTCCAGCTTACGAATCTTCTCTTCTAAATCTGAGATCCTACTAGAATTTAATCTTCTTTTCTTAGCAGCCAATGCTCCTAGTCTCCCTTGCAAAAATGCATTTTATACATCCCAAACATTCTCCGTCTTAGCTGAACGCCGGTTCCTTTAAAAAATGTCCTTTGTCTCCTCCTTCAGAGCCTCCACTGTCTCATTTTTAGAGAGTATTGTTCGATCCAACCTCCAGATTGAAGCTAATGTACTATACCCTATTGTCAACCGAAGAGAAATAGCTGAGTGATCAGAAAGATGTACTCCAATATGCCCAACCTGAATGACTGAATCAACCATCCTTCAATCCACCAAAAAATTATCAATCCGGGATTGATGATTATACTTTTTATTATAAAACGTGAATCCTAGCTGCTGCTGACCAGACTTACATCTCCAAATATCACATAACCCCAGCTGACTCATCAACAGTCGAACTCTATTCGACATTTTGGGATTCACAGCTGCTCTGCTATTTTCAGATCTATCTAATTTGTGATCCAGAACTGTATTAAAATCACCTGCCATGATGATCTGCCCAGGAAAATTCAGTAGTTCCCTGGCCAGGTCATCTTGTGGTCCTGTGTCGTCCTGGTTCGGGACATATTTTCCCACCACAATAAGCACTTGCCTAAAAACCTTTAACTTAACAATCAACAACCTCCCTCCTGCGCTAGACGCCTTTCCTTCCACTGAGATATTTAAGCCTTGTTTGATTAAGACTGCCACTCCCTTAGTCACAGTTGTCTGTGGAGTATATACTGCATGAGCCAACCACCATTGAGGTAAAAACAGCTTCTTACTCTCATGAATCTCCTGTAATAAAACTATTTGTGCCGGAGAGTCCTTCAAATATTCCATTATCAATTACACTTGCTGCCTTTCTTGGCTGGGGTTATCAATTATTCTTGAATTTCATATTCTGATTCAAAGTTGAAACAGTTTTGTTGTATCTACTACCCCAAGCTGAAGGCAGTGGGAAATTTGCACACTTGCTGCCTTTCTTGGCTGGGGTTATCAATAATTCTAAAATCAATTCAAATTCAAAATGCAGACCCTTTATTCAGCCTTCTTGGTAACTACTACCCGTGAATGGCAGTGAGTAATTTGCACACTTGCGTCCTTTCTTGCGTCCTTTCTACCGCACAGGGTGAGTACTTTGTGCACTTGCATTGTTTGCTTAGATGTGATACCCATTTCTCAGGCTCCCACTGCGGGATCCGACGCACAGTCTGTGTAATGGACTGGAAAACCAAACACCCACTTTCTTTACAAAACAGTGGGTACTTTGCACGTCTGTTGCCTATCTTAATTTTCACCTTATTCTGCATCCACTAGCAGAAACACACCTACCTGCTGCCTTTCTTGACTGTCTTTGCCAACTATTATTCTAATTCAAAGTAAAGGCCCTGGAAAGAGCCCGGTGTTGTTATTTTTCAGCACTACTGCCCAGAGTGGGAACTTAGTGCAATTGCTTTGCTTCCTTAGATGTGGTAGTCATTTCTCAGCCTCCCACTGCAGAATCCGACACCCTGTCTGTATAATGAAAAGGATATCCAAAGATCCACTTCCATGACAAGGCATAGGGTAGTTTGCGTATCTGCAGCCTTTCTTATTTTTCAACTTATTCATCTTCTACTCGATCAAGACATCATCCACACGTACACACACTTACTTGCTGCCTTTTTTGGCTGGGGTTATCAATTACTCTTCAATTTCATATTCTGATTCAAAGTCAAGCCCTTTTATCGAGCCTTTTTCATGTAGGTACTACCTGGCCAGAAGGCAGTGGAAAATGTGCGCACTTGCTGCCTTTCTTCACTGGGGTTATCACCTATCGTTCAATTTCAAATTCTGATTCAAAGTGCAGGCCCTTTATTGAGACTTTTTTTGCATCAACTACTCCGGCTGAACACAGTAGGAAATTTGCACACTTCCTGCCTTTCTCGGCTGGGGTTATCAATTATTCTTGAATTTCATATTCTAATTCAAACTCATGGCCCTTTATCGAGCCTTTGTGTTGTAACTACTTCCCCGGCTAAAGGCACTGGGTAATTTGCATACTTTTGCAGCCTTTCTTATTTTTTACATTATTAATCTTCCACTCAATCAACACATCATCTACACATACACACACCTACTTACTGCCTTTCTTGCCCATGGTTATCAACTATTCTTCTATTTCATATTCATATTCAAAGCACAGGCCCTTTATCGAGGCTTTTTGTTGTAACAACTACCCCAACCGAAGGCACTAAGAAATTTACACACTTGCTGCCTTTCTTGGCTGGAGTTACCAATTATTCTTCTTGTAATACAAATTAAAAGTGCAGGCCCTTTATTGAGCCTTCTCAGTAACTACTACCTGTGAATGGCAGTGGGTAACTTGCGCACTTGCAGCCTTTCTTATTTTTTACATTATTCATCTTCCACTCAACACATCGTCTACACATACACACTCCTACTTGATGCCTTTCTTGGTTATGATTATCAACTATTCTATTTCATATTCGTATTCAAAGCACAGGCTCTTTATCAAGTCTTTTTGTTGTAACAAGTACCCCAACCGAAGGCAGTAAGAAATTTACACACTTGCTGCCTTTCTTGGCTGGTGTTATCAATTATTCTTGAATTTCATATTCTGATTCAAATTCGAAACAGTTTTTTGAGCCATTTAGTTGTACCTACTACCCCAAGCAGAAGGTGGTGGGAAATTTGCACACTTGCTGCCTTTCTTGGCTGGGGTTATCAATTATTGTAAAATTAATTCTTTGCCAACTAATATTCTAATTCAAAGTAGAAGCAGAGGAAAGGGCGCGGTGTTGTTATTTTTCAGCACTACGGCCAAGAGTGGGAACTTAGTGCACTTGCTTTGCTCCGTTAGATGTGGTAGTCATTTCTCAGCATCCCACTGCGGAATGGAACACCCTGTCTGTATAATTAAAAGGATATCCAAAGATCCACTTCCCTGACAAAGCAGAGGGTAGTTTGCGTATCTGCAGCCTTTCTTATTTTTCCCCTTATTCATCTTCTACTCGATCAAGACATCATCCACACGTACACACACTCACTTGCTGCCTTTTTTGGCTGGGGTTATCAATTATTCTTGAATTTCATATTCTGATTCAAAGTCAAGGCCCTTTTTAGAGCCTTTTTGATGTAGCTACTACCTCAGCCGAAGGCAGTGGGAAATTTGCACACTTGCTGCCTTTCTTGACTGGAGTTATCAATTATTCTAAAAGTAGCTACAAACTCAGGAACAATATTTTCATTTGGGAACAAATTGCAAAGTAATCGTGTCTGTAAAACTTCTTTCCCATGTTCAGTTATTTTTCCAATTCTTATATCTTGTAGAATAGTTCCATAATCAGCATCATTTGCTTGTCACATATTTGTAATACATTCCTTATATTCCAAATATTACCAAATGTTAACATTTCCAATGCTACATTACATCTTTTACTTATACTAGGTGTGGAGCATGACAACAAATTGCAATACCACAAGCTATCTGGAGAAGCTTGTTGTGAAGACTCTTGAAGAAAATTAAACTTCTCATTATTGATGACGTAAGCATGGTATCAAACTTAATGCTTGCCTTTGTGCATTTAAGAATGCAGCAAATTCTTAAAACAGAGTATGACATATTAATCTCAATTTATTTAAGGCACAGACAATTGTACTATGTCTTCAGATTCTGTTAACTGAACAACACAGCATTCATCGATGTTTGTGTCGAGTACTACCTTCGATATACATTGCAAACAGCAGACTTCACAAGTTCAATTCAGCTTTGCATGTAAATTTCTCTTCAGTATGTGTGCTAAGAACTGCCTTCAATCAGTTCTGCACTCAATAGACTTGACAACTAGATACCAACAGTGCCAGCACTACAGAAAACATTCAATACAATCTTGATTTATTTAAAACAGAGACAATTTATCAATGTCCTCAGATTTTCTTAAAGTTTGAACAGTACGAACTTCAGCCTTCATTTCTTTAATTTAGAGAAATTTCTACTGTATGTCTTCAGATTTTGTTTAAATAAATGACAAAAGGCATTCCTCCATGTCTGTGTCAATTACTGCCTTCCATCTACACTACGGACAGCATGGTTCACAACTTGAAATCAGCTTTCCATCTACACTATGTACAGCATTCAAATTAGCCTTCATTTATGTAAGGCAGAGACAATTTTATTAATGGATGGCACAAGAAACATTCCTCAATGTCTGTACTAAGTACTACCTTCAAATATACACTACGAACAACAGAGTTTACCTCTTCATACCACGAGTCACATCAGTACTACAGAAAACATTGAATCCAGCCTTCCTTTATTTAAGGTAGAGACTAATGGATTCTTTTTTTTTTTTTTTTTTATTTTTTTTTATTGAGATGGATCAGAATAGAAAAAACACACACATATTACCGATTACATCTATCAGCTGGTGAAAACATATCAGAAATTTAGACATCAGGATTAAAACAAATGCGCAGAAAAAGGGAATCATTCTTTCACAGCATAGGAAGACATTGCCTTACAAAGCAAAATAGGTAATATAGGGACAATTATCCTCCATCACCTTATTTTCCTCCAGTTACTTAGCGGAGCCCATATCTTTTTACCATATCCTTTCATCTTCTTACCCTTACAATTATATAGACATTCTTCAATATTGTGGGTCCCTAGCAACCTTGTGAGCCACATCTGAAATGTGGGAGCTATCGGATCTTTCCAGGCCCCCGCAATTAAAATTCTAAACACAGCGACACACAGAAAGATAAAAGCTTCACCTTCCTGTTCAACTTTAAGATTTTCATCCCTGCCAATCAAAACAGTGGTTGGGGATAGAGAGATTTGACACTCTAGCAGCCCCGATAGAAACTTCTCCATTTCTTTCAACACGGGCTTGAGATTCTGGCAAGAGTAGAACATATGAATTAAATCTGCCGGACCTTGGTTGCACCTTGGACAACTATCTGTATCCCTTTTGCCCCACTGAAACAGTTTAGCAGGTGTGTAATAAAGATTAAAAATCAGCTTATAATGTTGTGCCTTCAGATTGGTCGCTCTTAATACTTTCCTATTTAATGCCAGAGCATAATCCACATCAATGTCAGGGTCTCCTAATCTTACCGCCCAGGCATTTTCTACTTGTCCGATATCCACTTCCAATCCCTGTAAAAGATGATTATAACCTATTTTAATCTTTTTACCCCCATTCATTATATAATGTACAAGTGGATTTATCTCCTGAATAGAGACCCTTGGTCTTACTGCCTTCACTGATTGTTCTAGCTGTTTATATAGCAACCAGTGGTTCGAGGGGATACCAAATTTTTGTTGCAGGGTCTCAAACCCTAAGAGATCCTCTCTACACATAACATCTCTTAAGCATCTGATGCCCAAACTCTTCCAGGGACTACTATTCCGGTTTTGTCCGAGGTGTAGAAATGGGCTTGAATTCCAGAGATCTATTGTGCCATTAATCTTAGGGATCTTAAAAAATTTCGACACCGCCTTCCACACCCCCCATGCAGACAGCAACACTTTACTTTTACTCCTCTTAAAATACAAAACATTAGTTTCACGTGTTAGAATCCCCCTAGCCTTTTCACCCAATACTAGATCATAAATTGTGGGGATTCTGTGGGTATCATGCAGTGCTTCAGGAACATCATAATACAATAAATGGTTCATACGTAACAATAAGCAGACCCAATGGTATAGCCGTAAATTAGGTGCAGATAATCCGCCTCCTTCTAACGGTATAGAGAGTCTAGCTAACGATCTTCTAACTTTACCATATTGCCATAAAAATTGTGAAAACACTGCCTCCATCTTTTTCATCAAGCCTTCATCAATTAAAAGCGGTATGGCACGAAATAAATACAATAGCTTTGGGAACATTGACATTTTCAAAACATTTACCCTCCCAATTAGAGACAAATGTAATACATCGATCCTTCTCAATTCTTTGTCAATTGTAGTTAATAGAGGCCCATAATTATCCTGAGTGATTTTTCCTACATTTGAGTTAATTTTTACTCCTAGATAGACCGCGGAGTCCACATACCTTTGATCTCCTTTCTGAATGTTCTTAGAACAGATTATTATAGTTTTTTCTGTATTGAGTTTGTACCCTGAATAATACCCAAACTCCTGAGCCAAACTACTTAATTCCTGCATTGCCACTTGCGGGTTAGTAGTGACGATTGCCAGGTCGTCCGCATAGGCCAATAGTTTGGTAGTATGACCATGAGATACCACAGGGGATATTCTATCAGAAGCAAGAATCTTCCTAATTAGCGGATCAATATACAATGAAAAAAGTATGGGTGAACAAGGACACCCCGGACGGGTGCCTCTTCTAATAACTACCTCATCTGATTGAAAGCCCATTGTAGTGATTCTAGCGACTGGATCCATGTACATTGCTTTGATGGCTTTCCTGCATTTTTCTCCGAAACCCCTTCTGACCAATACCTCCCACATAAAGTCCCAGACCACCCGGTCGAAAGCCTTCTCGGCATCCAAAAGGATCATAGCCATATCTCCACCCGTAGCAGTGACTGCATCGAATAGTGAGATTGCCCTTGCTATATGTTCAGTGGTACCTCTCCCTGGGACAAATCCATGCTGCCATGGTGAAACGAGTTGGCTAATAATCCGTTCTAACCTTTTTGCCCAAACTTTAGAATATAGTTTAGCATCTGTGTTTATTAACGATATCGGACGGTAGGATCCTGGGTTCTCCTCTGGTTTACCCTTTTTGTGAAATATAACGATATTAGTCTGTTTCCATGTGTCTGGGATAATACCTGAACATATTATTCCATTAAAAAGATCTTCAAGCAGGGGGAGGATTTCATCCTCCAACACCCTGTATACCTCTATTGGTAGACCATCCGGGCCCGCCGCTTTACCCGCTGCCAGTTCATTCAAAGCAATTTTTATCACCTCTGAAGTTATATCCAATTCTAAACGCGCCCTGTCATCCTCTTCCAGCATTGGGGTTAATGGAGACTGATCTTGTATATATGGTACTACCCCTGGTTCTTGATCATATAATTTTTGATAAAAATCTTGGAACACATCCATTATGGATTTTGGGTCTGTATATTCACTCCCATTATATTTAATCTTCCCAATTCTATTGCGATTTGACTCTTGCCTAATGCGGAGCGCTAAAGCTCTACCGGCTTGCTCTCCAGTCTCATATCTCCTTACTCTTTGTGTCTGATATGCAGATATCTCTTTCTGTGTAATTATTTTTAAGATATCACCCTTAACCCGGACCATGTTGCTAACCGTCTCCCCACTATCCTTGCCTGAGGCTAATTCCTCAATATGACACCTCTCTATTTCTGCTAGATCTGATATGAGTTTCCCTAACTTGCTTTTATCCTCTTTCCTTAATTTTGCTGCGTAACTGATCGTCTCCCCCCTTAATGCAGCTTTGAAGGCTTCCCAGACTCCATTTCTGGAAGCACTATATCTATTGCAATCGAAAAACTCCTTAGCCCACTTTTTAATGTGTATTACAAACCTTTCGTCATTTAATAATTTCCTTTCGAAGGTCCATCTAGATGTTTTTCTCTGTACCTTAGGGACTTTGTATGACAAGATTAGGGGGTTATGGTTGGATATTATTCTTGGTAATTTGATGATATTAACCTTACCGATTTCCCCCGCTGTAACAAAGAAGTAATCTAGCTTAGAATATTTCTGTGCCGGGTGGGAGAAATATGTATAGCCACGGTCACCGGGAACTTTTTCTCCCCATACCTCCCCCAAACCGGGAGACTGGATCAAGGAGCTTAGAGCCCTATTAACTTTACGTTTGCGACCTGTATAGACACTCCCCTGCTGCCAATCTGCGTAGATATTCATATCGCCGCATACTATCATCGGGTTAGTCCAGTTCGCCAACTCTTCTTCTAACTTGTCATATACCATAGGATCATCCTCGTTTGGACCGTATATTGTACAAAGCGTGAAACCCAAATTCATTTCAACTAATACCCATCGGCCAGAGCCATCAGTTTTACTACGCTTCACCCCACACAGATTACTTTTAGCTAAAATCGCCACCCCTCTGATCGTTGAAGATTGCGATGAACATCCAATCAGAGTATACCCAGATATCTCCAACAATTTTCTTTTATTCCAGGGAATATGGGTTTCCTGAATGCAAACTATATCTATATTATTAGATCTAACCAAATAACTCAGTCTCTGCCGTTTCTTCCAGTCATTTAACCCCCCTGCATTAATAGTACATATCCTAATGTCTGACATTGTTATGGTATTTACATTTCATAAATTGACATTTCACCATGTATCTGATATCCGTCTTAAACCATATCCTTTCCATCTCCTGATTTTTCAGAGTTTTCTCCCCCCCTTCCCCCTCTTCCCCCACCCCTCCCTCCCTCTGCGCTCTCTCCCTCCCCTTATCCAGCTCCAGCCTGGAGCTAGCCTTCACCCCCCTAGCCTAGAGGCGCTCAGACCGATGGTCTGTGCACGCGATGGTTAACAGCTCAGATCGAGGAGGAAGACCTGTAACCAATTTTTCCCCTTTCTCTTTTTTTTTTTTAGATTATTTTTTAAATTTTAGTTTTTGCGACCCCCTAGACCCCCTACCTTATAAGTTTCACCTCAAAACACCAATTACCACAGTTACCAATATAGTGCACTCACAAATGAATGAGACTAGTATTTTAAACATACTTTTGACCATTTAGCCACTTTGCAGAATTCCTAGACTACCTAGACTACATATGACATGAGAAATTCTTTTGCCTTGATCTCAGAAGAAAAATAAAGTGTTTTTCCATCTTTGATTATTTTCAGCTGAGCGGGGTTAATCAGATACGCCTGCATGCCCTTGTCCTGAAACGGTTTAATCAGCTGCCGTAATCTCCACCGTCTCTCCACCGTAATATGACAGAAGTCAGGGCGGACAAAAAACTTATAACCATCAACTGCCTTTTGTTTATCCGGTCTCGCCCTCTCAGAGATAGCTTGCCTCAGATTGAAGTTGCCCAAAAAAATTAAGATCGCTCTAGGCTTATCATTCTGTTTCAGGTTCTTATGGATATTAGCAGGGGTACGATGTGCTCTCTGAACCTCCCTGTCAAAAACCCAGTCTTTTAAGTCCGTAAAGGCATGTTCAAAAAGTTTTACAACGAATGATTTCATATCTGTGCCCTCTGATCCTTCGGGAATTCCCAGAATACGTAGGTTGTTTTGCCGCGATCTATTTTCCAATGACTCAAGCTTCCATTGCATATCAATTAACTGCTTTGCATGCATGTCGACCTTATTAGAAGCGGCCGCAGAGTCCGCTTCGGTAGAAACGACTCTATCTTCCAAATTGGTGACCCGTTCTCCCAAGTTCACACATGCTTTGGTCAGTTTTCTGACTGCCCCTTGTATTTTTCTGACTGCAGCCTGAGACTTACGACTCTCCTGTCTCGCTTCCTCTCGATGTGCTAGAATCTCCTGGTGAATGACCTCCAGAAGAGACATTTGCGCAGATTCCCCACCTAAACCATCTGTGGTAGTATTAAACAGCGGCTGCTCCTTCTTCTGGCTGTGCTTTCTTGATCTCAATGCAGTTTTCACCGCTGTGTTCGGAGGGGTACTTTCGTCTTGTTCCAGGTCACTGCCAGAGTCTAAATTGCTACCTCCTTGTCCCAGACTGTCCCCCTCATCTTCTGACCATTCTCCGCCTTCTGATACAGAGAAGAATGCCTCACTTGGGGCTTCTTTTTTACCACAATGACTCCCCCCGGTATCATCCTCCTGGATCTCTTCTGAAACTCGGGGTATTGCTGAGACATTTTCCACAGGATCATTTTCAGGAGCCTCCCCCTGCTGTTCTTCCCCCTCCATATTTCCAGCAGCGTTAGGTTGTTCAATATGATCCCCTTCTGTGTCATCGGGGGACCCCGCAACAAGCCTTGTCTGCGTCTGAGTCTGAGTTAAATCACCCTTCAAATCCTTGGAGTCTTTGTTTTTACTCACTCTCTGAAAAATATTAGAGATTGGGGTAGTACCCTGAGAATCTGGATTTGATTTGCATATCACTTGCTGCTGTACTGGTTTTTTAAGAGATGGAGAGCCTTGTTTCTTTTCCGATTCTGCTAACTCAGCTGCTGCCTTCCTCCTAGCTGCAGCTTTAGCGCTGGCATTCACTTTTGGGGCCATAATTTCCCTCCTCCTCTCTTTCAACCCAAACTGCTCCTTACTGCCTAAGATACAACCGCTGTTAGTATCTTCCAAGTCCAGGGGATCCTCCAGGGTGTATCGTTTCAACTCTGCCTCTCCTTGTACAGAGCTCGCTTTGCAGCACCCTTTCGTGTCAGCTTGCCGTGGTTCAGCTGAGCGGGATTTCCTGATCCGCCGCCAGCTCCGTTTTGACCGAATGCTCCACACCGCTCGTCTGCTGAAGGCAGACTCCACGAGCTCCGCAGCCTCCGCCTCCGTCAGCAGTCCAGCAATCGGCCCGCCTCTCAACCTCCTCGTTACCTGCAGTACATCAAACAGCAGCCGCTTCAGCGGCTGACAGCAGGTCAGTTTCATGCAGCGTTTTTTTTTTCCTTTTCTTTTCACCCCTTTCAGCGCCCGATCAGCTCCAGCTCACATCTATTGCTCCGCACCACAATCCACAGGGTCGGATTCTCAAAAGTTTATCGGTACCATGCCATAGTGAAATGTTCGGCAGATGAGTTACGGGGAATTACGGGGATTATCAACCCTTCATAGCGCACCTCCTCGATCGAGCTGCTTCCCGGCCGTCTACACGGCCGCCATCTTGCCTCCCGGATATTTTGAATACATTTCCTTTTTCGCTTAACTTTGAAAGAGACTAATGGATTCTATGTCTTCCGATTTTATAAAAGAATGTGACAAATAGCATTCATCTATAACTGTGCTTACTAAACCCTTCAATCTACACTGCGGACAGCAGGGTTCACACCTTGAATTCATCTTTGGAACTAAATTTGTCTTCAATATCTGTGCTGACAACTGCCTTCAATCTATGCTGCGGTCAGTAGAGTTCAAAACTTAATAGCAGGAGCTCCACTACTACAGAAAACATTCAATCCAGCCTTGCTTTATTTAAGGTAGAGACTAATGGATTCTATGTCTTCCAATTGTGTAAAGGAATGTCACAAATAGCATTCATCTCTAACTGTGCTCACTAGAGCCTTCAATCTACACTGCGGACTGCAGGGTTCACAACTTCAATTCAGCTTTCCTTCTACATAAAGGACAACATTGAATTCAGCCTTGCTTTACTTAAGGCAGAGACAATTGTACTCTGTCCTCAGATTCTGTTAACTGTACAAAATAGCATTCATCAATGTTTGTGTCGATTAGTACCTTCGACCTACATTACGAACAGCAGGGTTCACAACTTCAATTCAGTTCTGCATGTAAATTTCTCTTCAGTATGTGTGCTGAGAAGTGCCTTCAATCAAGTCTGCACTCAGTACAGTTCACAACTAGATACCAAGAGCGCCAGCACTACAGAAAACATTCAATACAATCTTGATATACTTAAAACAGAGACAATTGCACAATATCCTCAAATTATTCTTCTAGAGAATTGTTTTGATTTGGGATCTGATCAGCGTATTTGAAAATATTGTTATAATAAATTAGATGAGAACAAAATCCCTGCTAGAGCTGTGCATAATAATCTTGAGTTTGTAATTATTCCTTCTGAACTGATGGATTTAAATACCTATGAGTCTATTATTATTCAATGTGTGCATCCATTTCAGGCTATTGTTCGTATGGAGCCTAAGACAGGAAAATTGCCTCCTTCAGATTTACAAACACGATTAAAGGGAATGTAGTGTGTTCATCTAGGTACCTGAATCGATATTCCTATTCTTTACCCTTGTCCGGTTATAAATCAATAATATCCCTACAACGGCATAGAAACCCTTTTCATAATTCAGTCATAGCGCATGCTGTCACATTAAGCAAGCCTACTCCTCCAGCCCCCTAGAAAGCACACCGAGTTCTTAAACAAATCCAAGCCTCCAGCAACCTGGGAAATCCCCGCTGCTTTGTTTTGATTTCGTCCGAGAACTCCTGTAAACACTGTAAGAATGACCAGTTCTTAGTGACATCTTTATTGACGTCTTATGTCCAGCCTTACGTCAAACCCGGCACCTTTCAGGTATAAATATACCAACGTTGCCTTAAGCAAACACACGGTGGTAATCCTGGAGCAGAGCAGCTATCTACTTCCGAAGAGCCCAGCTGATGCGAGAGCCCACGGACGCTGCCCCTCCCTTTTGACGCGCTGAGAAAGACGCTGTCTTTTCTCTTGCCGAGAAATCCAGCCTCCGGTGTTTCCAGCCTACCCCTGCGGGTGACTGGGATACCGAATCCTGAGAGAGAGATACCAGCCCTCCTGACTTCTAATAACCAGGTACTGAACTGACTAAACCCTTACAGAGAATTCTTGAGTAGGATTCTTGGCAAAACAAACTTAACTTAAACTGCTACTTACTTACTCCTTTCCACGTATTAGGCTTAGGTCAGGTACACCGGGGTAGGTGTAGTTAGAAGCACCAGTTGAGTACGATTAGTCAATGTATATATGTATGTATATATTTTATCCATTTTAAAGTATCATATGGCTAAGAAACCATATCAATGCTTTTACAGTATTATTTCATAATCCTGCTTTTACTGTATGCACTTTACTTAACTATAAGTATTGCAATTGTAGCAATTCATTTCTCTTGTATGAGGAATGAGACTGCCCAATAAATAACACCTTTTATTGAAAACGCCCGTCTCTCTTTTTCTCTGCAATCTGGTGAAACTAAGTACGCACCTTTGACTGAGTGAAATAGCTGTCTTTTGTTTTCACACGACTCTAGAGATATACTCTTAATCAGGGAGAGCAAAGTTGTCATGTTTTATGGTTGTCAGAAACTAAATCCCTTCTTGTCTATCCAGGGAGGTTAAACTCCTCCTCGCTTATTCGAGAAAGTTTCTAGTGAACTCTGAGCTAGCTGGCAAAAAACTTAAGTCTAATATAGTCAGTAGAGACCTAGATAACCTCAGTCCTACGTCTACACTACTGAAGATATTATTCCAATGCGCAGAGCCTATTGGGACTATAGGAACTACACTACATGGCGCCCAACATTTGGTAAGGCGATAAATCTAACGCAAGACGTTAGAGTAACTCAGTCGTGCTTTTTCACACAGACCCTTTCTCCCGTAAATACTCCAAAGACGTCTGGAGTGGGTCAAAGGTTAAAATCCGCCGGAACTTAGTAGGAAGAGATTTCTATGTATAGTTTTTGGTTTATTCAACGTTGAAGGATACAGTGTTCCAAAATATTGTGCACCTAATCTTTGTTTCCTTGAAAACCTGATCTGCAACAAAAACCTTTCTGTCAGTAAAAATGTCGGAAACTGAAGAAGATAGGGAGGCAGCTAGAATAGCAGCTCGTCTCCTAGAGGATGACAATAGTCTCCTGCAGACCGACCCGGATGCAATACTCATCCCGGTCAACATAAGAAAAACTATAACTATTAAACTTATAGAAAATGGACTAACATCGAGAGGTGGTACAGTCATATTCGTAATTGAGGCACATGAATATCGGCAGACAGAGGTATTCTATTCATGGATAAACTTTCCAGCAGCAAACGCTGTCACACATGAATTCCACTATTACAAAATAGAAGAACCACTGGATGATTACACTCCTTTCGAGAAGGTGGTAATCCCATTAAAATACCAAGAGCACCTGCTCTGGTTTAAAGGCGCCCTAAAACATAATAATCACATCACCAGGCTCGGTCCACTAGGTAGACCAGGAGCAACGTGGCCGGTTCTAGCCAGCTACACACCACATCCCGACATCGAAAAAATGTCAGTACCAGAACTTTTAGCACAGTTAAAACAACTGATTAAAATACATAGACAATTAGTCCAATATGTAATGCGGACTTCAACAGTCCAACCAGCTATTAACATTCCACAGCTGACCCCTCATCAGGGGAACACAAACAAAATTACACCACAGAACATACAATCATGTCTGGGTAAAGTACCCGCAAAACGGGAACAAATTCCATTCTGGTTAGCACAAAAAATCACTCAAATAGAGGCAGTATTTCCGGATACTACCCCTACTGAGAAACACAGAATTCTGACTATCTGTCTTCCAATGGGGATCGCACCACATGTAGAGGACTGTGACACTTGGGGCACAGTTTTTGCTTCCATTTACACAAAAACACATGGTGTTCCGTCCATGGCGGTAATACCAGATGTGCTAAGACAGATTCAAAACGAATACGGTCCAGAACCTGCTTTAACTCTGGGTATGAAATTACTGAAAGACTTCAAGCTGGTCTCGGCTATATTATTAGCCAACATAAAAGGGGAAGCAGCATCTGTGGCGATCCGCCAGAAATTGAAAGAAACAGATATAGCAGAACAACCATTTGAACTTGCCAGAATCATAGAAAAATCCTATGAAGAACTAGGAAGAGCTAGTTTGGGTGGGAAACCAGTAAAACCCCAACTAACTGAAAATCCTGAAAAGATATTTATTAAAAATAATCTAAACACTCCAAAAAAGAGCTGGGATGGAAATAAACAATCCACTCCCAAAGAAAAAAGATTCCATTCCAGAAGAAAGTCTCCTCTGCGGAGAGAAAGATCTCCGAACCAAGGACACAAGTCTCCCCAGAGGGAGCCCTCTGAGAAAAGATACAACCTTAGAAATAGGGAGAATTTGAAGAATCCTGATAGATATCAAGATATTGATACACGTCCCTCTCGATCTTTTCAGACTTCCACGCAGAAATCGGAAAGAAGAGGACGGTCAGAACACAGGGAAGAGCATGTCAAGTCCAAAGACAAAGAACCTGCTCATCAAAGTAAAAAACTACAATTTCCAAAAAAGAAGGTAGCCAGTATTAAAATAATCAAACATGCCGAGGATCCTGAGGAGACAACTGAAAAATGGAGAGTGGGCTCAGACAATGCTAGACAGCGCAGCAGAAGTGAGCATAGCTCGCAAGATCCTGATGAATCATCTGGAGACAGTGGACACGAATGAATACATTCAGGTGGAAACTGCAGACACCAGAGTTAGCAAACCTCATAAAATATACGAAATAACATTACATATAGAGGGAGATAAGACTAGGAAAATAAGGGGTCTATTTTGGGATAACCTCTCTAAAGGCTATGACATCCTTTTAGCTGAAAAAGACTGGCCACCGGAGTTTGTCAGGGAGTGCCCTCATGGCGAAGAAATGATTATGCCTGCCTTCTCAAATCACATTCCAATTCATAAAAAATATACACTTGCAAGAAAGTGGGCAGTAGCCCAAGCACCTGCATTATATAAAAACCATGTTGGATGGGATGAAATGTTAACCAACTGCACAGAGGCAGTACTCAATTAAGCAAGAAGCTAAGAAAAAGGTCAGGGAGATCTTAGATCAACTTGAATACCAGGGGGTGATTGAAACTTGCACCTCACAAATGAACAATCCTTTGTTTCCTGTCTCCAAGCCAGACGATTCATATCGTCTAGTTTTGGACTACAGACATCTTAACTCATGTTGCAAAACTTTTGCAGTACAAAACTCACATAGTGCAGCACTAATGAATAACATCGTGCGCAAAAAATACAAAACAACATTAGACATCTCTAATGGATTCTTTTGTCAAAACATAGCACCTGAAAGCAGGTATTTGACCGCTTTCTCAATAATGGGCTCGCAGAACAAATTCTGTCGACTCCCACAGGGGTTCAAGAATAGCCCAGGATTATTCTCAGCAAGAGTAACAGAGTTACTACAAATGTATGATGATGAGGCATTATCTTATGTCGATGACATCTATCTAACAGATGATGACTTGGATACTCACTTGAAAAGAGTGAACACCATAATACTTGGGTTCGCAGCAGAGGGTTACAAATTCAACTTTAAAAAGTCACGAATTGCCCATCTAACTGTCCTGTTTTTAGGATATGAATTATCAAGTGAAGGCAAAAGCCTGGCAGACAATTTCTTAGAGAAATGTGCTGTAATCCAAGCACCAAGAACGCTGAAAAACTTACAATCAATTCTAGGTTTCCTGAATTTCGGAAGAACTTACATTCTAAATTATGCAGAGAGGGTTAAACCTCTCTATGAACTAATAAAACCAGATTTTAAAACAATCAATTGGACTCAAAAACACACCGAAATGTTGAGATCATTGCAAACAGACATGTTAGCTAAAACAAAATTGCAAACATGCGATAACACACGCAACCTTGTGATCCGGGTCATCCCAGGAAGATGCGGATTCACATACCTAACCTCTAATGAGGGAGAAACGGTACCAATAGCATACAAATCACATTTGTACACAGAAGCTGAAAAAACATTCAGTATTAAGGAAACCATTGAACATGCGGTTCAAACAGCTGTAGCAAAAGAAAGGGACCAAGCCGAAGGCAGACGGATTACTGTTATAACAGCAGAATCAGCCTTCGAGTCACTAACAAGCCCATGTAATTTAACTACAGTGGCATTAAATCCAAAATGGATACAATGGGAAAATTCTCTTGCTACAGAAAAAGTGAAATACTATTTTGACCCAAACTTGAAAAGATTAAAAAATCTAGAATATGGAAGAGAATATCCTCTGCCAATCGACATTCTGCCCATACAACAGTACGCCTGTGTAATATATACAGACGGATATGCACAACCCTCAGTTTGGGGAAAACAAGCCTATAACGCCACATGCGATATTGTTAAATACGTGTGGCGCGGAGGTAAATTGAGACCTCTGGTAACAATATCACACTCTGTAGAGAATAATTCAGATAAACAAACTGAAGTAACGGGGTGAAAAATGGCGCTAGATAATGCCGATCGCGAATTCCCGACACTAATAGTGTGCGATTCATATTACTGCGTCAAATCATACAATAACAACTTGCAGAAATGGGTTCAAAACGGTTACAAAGATGACACAGGTGCCACAATAAAGCAAAAATCGCTTTGGGAACAAGTAGTTCTTTTACAGAAGGAACTACCAAAAGACTCACGTGATACATTCATTGAGTCATGAACGTGATGGCGTTCACGTTTCAGGGAATTCATTGGCTGAGACAGCCACAGCGGAAGCAACTAAGCAGGCTTCCGTAGCTACAAAAAAGCGTTCTGGAAAATACATAGACGGGGAAACGATGCTGGCGGTAAAAACGTCATCAAAAGGCGACTGTGCAGCGCTACCCGTCAACTATCCACTCAATTATACATACATAATCGATGCAAACTCCGTTCCTTTTGCTCAAATCCCTGGAGTGGGGATAGGGTAATTCCAAACACGAACAGGAGAAACTTATTAATAGCAGAAGCACATATGGGTGAGGGTCTAAGACACCTTAAGATTAAGGAATCTCTGAAAGAATTACAATCAATATACTGGTGGCCCGGAATGAGACTGCAAAACTACAAATATGCATTTTACTGTCAAAACTGCAACAGATATCGCAGCGGCGAACTGCACGGAGTATTACCATTGCCCTTTTTTAGATATCACAAGAATATCAATACAAAATACCCAGAAAAATGTGTGCCATTAATATTATTTAAGACTAGTTTCACTTAAAATGTAGACCCCAGCTCTCGGCTGACGTCTGAACTGTTATAAAAGATTTGCGAGTCTATAGCGGCATAGACGCAATTGGCATGCTACACTCTGACCAGGGTCCTGCTTTTAGCTCTCGGGCTTATAAGGAGGCCATGACCAGCATGGGCATTGCATTGCGGTAATCTTATCACTTCCTTCCTGAGGGAAATGGGATGGTGGAAAGAAAAAAACGAGACATAAAGCAATCTATAACGGCAAAGGTATTAGGTTCGGGGGTTGGGTGGGTCAAACATTTAATAAGTGTCCAACGTAGTCTTAACAATCTGCCAAGAAATTCTCTAAAAGGTTTCAGTCTGTACGAACTATTGTTCGGGACTAGAATGCATATCCAGGATCTCGATAGTCAGACTTCAGTGGTAGAAGGAAAATGCTTTGATATCAAAGATCGTTTGGCTATTTTACAGGACTTAAATAAAACAAGAAAAGACCTGAGCAACATAAAGTTGAAACAACAGCCAACAGCCACTGAAGAGAAACCACCTGTCCCAGCAAGGCATGTCTGGATTCTAAAGATTGGGGATCTGGTCAGAGAAAAAATTGTGGTGAAGAAGGAATTTGGGCCTTCTTACAGAAAAACAGTACCTGTCTTAACTGTCAACGGAACAAGATCAGTTGTACTATCGCCCCTTGCTGGTAAAAAGGAGAACCGAGTTGTATCCATCGACCTGGTTAAACCACAATCATGTAGCCAATAATAAGTAGTAGGCCAAGTGGACTCCCAAGAAATAGCAGAACACCAAAGTTTGCTACAAATCAAGAGGTTCAAACTGAGAGACTAATCACATTTGATAAACCTACAGTGAATCAACAAGGACTATGCAACAAAGCCATGGAACTTATGCCTCTTGAAACCCAAATTGCAACAATTCGTCAAGAAACACCTGTCTACAACGATGTAGCCACAGACTATTCTAATGAAACAAAGAAAAATCCAGAAGCAATTCCAATAATTGACAGAACTACATCAGGCTACTTCATCAATTTTGATGGCTTTTCTGAGGATCCGAGCGAACCTGAGGAACAGCCAACAACAACAAAAAGCTTTAAAGACAAAACTAAAGAACTCTTTCATCAACTACAAGAAACCTATCTGATTTCCCCATGGATTGAATTTTGGGTGGTGTTAGGTGTACTTTTCCTCCTACTTTGGCTCATCATGGTGCTATGCTTGGGACACTTCATTGAGGGAAAATATGTTACAATGGACACAGCAAGCCAGAATATCAACCTGGTCCTAAAGCCACACAAGTCTTCACACATCGAGAAAAGAGAACTTTCTTCAGTTAACTTCACAGCCAATCCGATACCCGGTGGGGTAGCATGGGACAAAACAGATTACGATATATATGGCCCGGTCGAGCTCTTGAAGTATCCTCATCAATTTAAGGTTTCATTAAGTGACTTTGTAAAACCGAGTACATTCTCTGGTGAAAGGGATTTTGAAAGTATTAATGATATGATGTCAGACTTAGTTATGTCAGCAAAATTTACAGAACATGATTATTTACAAGGTTCATCGAATTATGATCAGATGTACTGCTAAAACCACTATGGTAACCAATATTTGCATAAATCTGCTCAACCTAGAAATGTTTTAAATTATAATCAATGGGAACATTGTGCAACTCCACCAAAAGGTAGTTCAAAAACATTTTATGAGAAATTCCCATACTTCTCAGGGTTTAACACAAGTGAAGCAGAAACGTTTTATTTCAAACTGTTAAATAAGACAGGAATGAAAACCATGCTGACAAATACAAAAATCTGAGTCAGGATATAAATCTACATGGGGCCTGTGAGGGAACTTCAAATAACCTTTCATGTCACCAGCTTGGCACACCTGCAACTCGAATAGAGCCATTCTTTAGACGGCTTTCGAACGGGAGCTACATTCTAATAGTGGACCACAGATGTTGTGGCTTGGTGCCAGGAAAAGCTTATCTAGTAAGCGTTTCTTCCATGGTCACTTGCTGTATGCAAGTATTGTATCTGAACGACACTCCAGACAGGGAGGGAAAAATTTGGCCCAGTTTGAAAATCTCTTCTATTCGAATTGGTACTTTACGCAGAATGAAGTCTGTTCTTTTACATACGCCTGTGCCCTTAACGTCATCAAAAGAAACGTATGATCTCCAAGTTGCAAGGACAACGGCAGAGATACATAACCTTTTATCAACAAATTGCCCCTTACACTTCGCAGAAATGCTAAACGAAATCTTAAACATTTCTGATACGAATGGTATCGCGAGTGTATTTAAGACAATTTTTTCGGGACTATTGACACCTTTCAAAGCAGTCCTGGGCATCTTTCCTAATTTTGTCCATTCGATCTTTGGCGGCCTTCCACTCCTGTTGGGACTCGTAGCAGGCATTTTATTTTTGATACTCCTGCTTCGTTATGGCAAGCCATGTCACAGACAAGACTCCAGCAACAATGGAAGAAACGATCCTAGCTATACGCTATCGGAACCGCATAACTAAAGTCCTTGGATTAGCCCGGCTAGGAGATCTGAATATGACCTGGTTTCTTTCATTCAGACCCATCTGGCAGAACTGTATCTTACCTGTGTTAAGATGTATGCTGTGCGGAGAAGAATGCGTGTTAGACGTCTGTCTCACACTACAATTAGAAGTACCATTGGATACAGATACTTTGCTAAGTCCTGTAAAGGCTCATGCATCGTGTTGTCCCCAGCGGTTACCCATCCTGATGACGGCATTCGTTGAGACTTCACCACTGCGCTTAAAGGGTAGTGAAGTGCAAGATGAGAGCAACATCAACCAGGTACGACCTTCTGTGAGCACTGCTGATCCTGTCATCGATGATAGCAATCATTCTCACGACTGCACAGTTGCGGCATTTTCCAACTTGGTCGAACTTTCCCCTGAAGCGGTAAACTGCTTTTTTGAAAGTCTGTCTGAAATGATGTTCTCCCCTGAACAAAAAAATAAACTTTTAAGCAAACGAGCACCCAGCGTTCCCTGAACTCTGAATTTGGCCTTCAGCTTTGAAAAACAAAAGCTTCTGAAAATATTTGGAACTGTTTTGACTTCTTCCCCTGAAAAACGGAATTAATTTTTTCCCCGATTCCAAAATATTTACTTTTTTTGGCACTCATCCTCTGTTTAAAGTAGAACGATTCTTAGAGAACAGAGCTTCTATTTTTAGGAACTCTAGAGACAATATATTGCCTCACCCTCTAGCATATTTACAAATAAACTGTATTTATATGTGATGGAATGGTCTCGCACTTTTCTTTTCTGTATTAAGAGCCATTTCATGTGTAATTTTCGCAAATCCTTTTTAATGAATGATTACACTGCTTGAAAGGGTACAGTACCTATACTCATTTTTCGTGTATTTCGCATATGCCATTTCAGATGCAAAATAATGTATTTTGGGGTGGATCGGTATACACATGCACCGTTAGATATGTTTACTATTGCTTAGTTTAGTAATTATGGACATGAATTCGTGGAGTGGGTGTAGTGTGTTTATCTAGGTACCTGAATCGATATTCCTATTCTTTGCCCTTGTCCGGTTATAAATCAATAATATCCCTACAACGGCATAGAAACCTTTTTCATAATTCAGTCATAGCGCATGCTGTCACATTAAGCAAGCCTACTCCTCCAGCCCCCTAGAAAGCACACCGAGTTCTTAAACAAATCCAAGCCTCCAGCAACCTGGGAAATCCCCGCTGCTTTGTTTTGATTTCGTCCGAGAACTCCTGTAAAGCACTGTAAGAACGACCAGTTCTTAGTGGCATCTTTATTGTCGTCTTATGTCCAGCCTTACGTCAAACCCGGCACCTTTCAGGTATAAATATACAACGTTGCCTTAAGCAAACACACAGTGGTAATCCTGGAGCAGAGCAGCTATCTACTTCCGAAGAGCACAGCTGATGCGAGAGCCCACGGACGCTGCCCCTCCCTTTTGACGCGCTGAGAAAGACGCTGTCTTTTCTCTTGCCGAGAAATCCAGCCTCCGGCGTTTCCAGCCTACCCTTGCGGGTGACTGGGATACCGAGTCCTGAGAGAGAGATACCAGCCCTCCTGCCTTCTAATATCCAGGTACTGAACTGACTAAACCCTTACAGAGAATTCTTGAGTCAGATTCTTGGCAAAACAAACTTAACTTAAACTGCCACTTACTTACTCCTTCCCACGTATTAGGCTTAGGTCAGGTACACCGGGGTAGGCGTAGTTAGAAGCACCAGTTGAGTACGATTAGTCAATGTATATATGTATGTATCTATTTTATCCATTTTAAAGTATCATATGGCTAAGAAACCATATCAATGCTTTTACAGTATTATTTCATAATCCTGCTTTTACTGTATGCACTTTACTTAACTATAAGTATTGCAATTGTAGCAATTCATTTCTCTTGTATGAGGAAAGAGACTGCTCAATAAATAACACCTTTTATTGCAAACGCCCGTCTCTCTTTTTCTCTGCAATCTGGTGAAACTAAGTACGCACCTTTGACTGAGTGAAATAGCTGTCTTTTGTTTTCACACGACTCTAGAGATATACTCTTAATCAGGGAGAGCAAAGTTGTCATGTTTTATGGCTGTCAGAAACTAAATCCCTTCTTGTCTATCCAGGGAGGTTAAACTCCTCCTCGCTTATTCGAGAAAGTTTCTAGTGAACTCTAAGCTAGCTGGCAAAAAACTTAAGTCTAATATAGTCAGTAGAGACCTAGTTAACCTCAGTCCTACGTCTACCCTACTGAAGATATTATTCAAATGCGCAGAGCCTATTGGGACTATAGGAACTACACTACAGGAAGAGTTGTATATTTGCCTGTAGATTTTTTATAAAAAATTGAAACAATTGATGTAGAAAATTTGGAAGATGAACCTTTAGTTATTATTGTTCATGGCGTTCCTACTAGGAATAAGAAAATCTGGCAAGAATTAGTGAATGTTAGGAAAGTGAAAAAGGCAATGTATCTGGTAAAAAAAACTAATCAATATTATAAAAATGTGTATGTGAGCTGTGCTGCCTACATTTGGGATGATTTACTTCAATTTCTTAGAGACACAAATCCAAAGATACTAAATATTGAATACAGGACACCTGGAGAATTGTGCTCTTTGTATCCAGTTAATGTATGCAGGTATTTTAATCATAGATTCAAAGCTATAATATCTTTTATCACCAATAAAAAATTCTCTTCTTGAAAAGGTTTTGGATTTCTTTTGGAGGAAAGAGTATCAACTGAAAGATGCTCCTCACATACATATGCTAATATGGATCAAAGACGCTCCCAAATTTGCAACTGAGTCAGATGATACTGTGCTGACTTTTATTGGAAAATATGCTACATGTGATATACCCAAAAGTACACAAGATAAGGACTTAAGACAACAAGTCTTATGATTGCAAAGTCATTGTTGTGGGAAATACTGTCGTCAAAACTACAAATTTAAGGACAGGCTCTACACCAAATGGCATTTTGGATTTCCACGTCCTGTAATATTGAAAGGAAGAGTGAACAGTTTTATGTCATCTTTACTACATACTATCACAAGAAAGTGTCTAAAAAATACATACAACTTAAAAACAAATGAAGAGTCAAAATGCATAAATGACTACAACCCAGTTGTTTTGTCCATGTGGAATGCTAACATAGACATTCAATATATTGCAGACAATCCCGTTGCTGTTGCTCGATATCTAACACCCTACATAACAAAATCAGAAAAGACAGAACTGAAGGAGATGTGGGAAGAGATTTCCTACAAGGAAAGTCTAACTAAGCAATTATATAGTTACAGTTTAAAGATGTTATCTCATCGAGAAATTGGAGATATGAATGTTCAGATCGCTTATCATCTGCAAGTCTTTACTCCAAATCTAGAAGAATCATTTGGTGAGTCTAAGTCTTCATGCAACACGAAATCGAGTACTTAAATCTGTACAAGAAATTGAATATTTAACTGGAACAAACCCTAGAAAGTATACGTATTATAGTGTATTGGTTCATAATACTTCCTATTCCAACTGTTCAAAGATCCCTCCCTTTTATTTCATTCTACTTTGACTTCCTAAGAAGGACCATCTCTTCTGAGAATCCTGTCAAATAGAAGGGAGATCACCATAATAACAGCAATGGACTCATCTTCCAGCTTTTCTTCCGAAAGAGATTCATTCCTGAAGAACCTCCAAAGAAGAAGAAAAAAAGCTCTAATTTGGAACTTATTTACTATCCCTGAAGGGCAATAAAAGGTTAATGCTCCGTTAATAACCTGTAAAATTTGCCAAACAACTCTTTAAAGTAGTGATCCATCCAAAAAATACTCTTTTGGCACACCATGTATGATGCGACATATCAAGAACTTGAACCCCAATAACTTTGCTCGAGCTCCAACACGGAGGTTACAGGAAAGCCCACCTGCTGCTGCACCAAGCACATCGATTGCCGCAGCAGCATATTCAGCAAGCAGTCCACACCCACAAATTGATCCCGATTTCAGTGAAATTAACATTCTATGCATTTATTGTAATCAACTTTTGTCTTACCGGGAACAGTCTATTGACCTAATAAAATGCAGGGAGCAGGAGCATCGCTATGCTCAACATTACTTTTTTTGACATTACCTTGTAATTGGTATCATCTACCCCTGCCGAAAGCTGTGCTATATTTGCACACTTGCTGGCTTTCTTGGCTGGGATTATCATTATTCTTCAATTTCATATTATGATTGAACATCAAGACCCTTTATCAAGTCTTTTTGTCGTAGCTACTACTCCAGCCACAGGTTAATGCTCCTAAAGTAATCTGTAAAATTTACTAAACAACTCTTTCAAAGGGTAATCCATCCAAAAAAGACTTCTTTGACCCAGCAAATATACTGCGACACGTGAAGAACTTGCACCCCAACAATTTTGCTTGAGCTGCAACACAAAAATTGCAGGGCAACCCACCTGCTGCTGCACCAAGCACATAAACTACTGCAACAGCATCTTCGCAAAGCAGTCCATACTCACATATTAATATTGATTTTAGTAAACTTAAATTTCTATACATTTATAGCGATGAACATTTCTGTTACGTGAAACAGTCTATCAACTTCATAAAAAACAGGATTAATTGATAACCCCAGTCAAGAAAGGCAGCAAGTGTGCAAATTTCCAACTGCCTTCGGTCGGAGTAGTTACAACAAAAAAGCTTGATAAATGTCTAATGAGTAATGTTGAGGACAGATATGTTCCTGTTTCTTCTTGTAATACAAATTCAAACTGCACACTATTTATTCAGCCTTCTTGTTAACTACTTCCCGTAAATTGCAGTGCGTAATTTCCACACTTGCATCCTTTCTTCCGACACACAGTGTGTGTAATGAGCTGGGTATCCAAATATCTACTTCCATGATAAGGCAATGGTTACTTTGCGCATTTTCAACATTTCTAAGTTTTTACCTTACTCATCTTCCATTCAATGAACACATCATCCACATATACACGCACTTACTTGCTGCCTTTCTTGGCTGCGGTTATCAATTACTCTTCAATTTCATATTCTGATGATTCAAACTCAAAGCCCTTTATCGAACCTTTTTAATGGAGCTACTACCCCGGCAGAAGGCAGTGGGAAATTTGCGCACTTGCTGCCTTTCTAGGCTGGAATTAGCAATTATTGTTCAATTTCATATTCTGATTCAACGTCAAGACCCTTTATCAAGCCTTTTTCTTGTAACTACTTCCTCAGCTAAAAGCAGTGGCTAATTTGCACAGTAGCAGCCTTTCTTATTTTTTACATTATTCATCTTCCACTCAATCAACACATCATCTACACATACACACACCTACTTGCTGCCTTTCTTGGCTATGGTTATCAACTATTCTTCTTTTTCATATTTGTATTCAAAGTGTAGCCCCTTTATCGAGCCTTTTTGTTGTAGCTACTTTCCTGTCCGAAGGCAGTTGGAAATTTGCACACTTGCTGCCTTCCTTGGCTAGGGTTATCAATTATTCTTCAAAAAAATCTAATTCAAAATGCAGGCACTTTATTCAGCCTTCTTGGCAACTACTTCCAATGAATGGCAGTGGGTAATTTCCACACTTGCTTCCTTTCTTGCGACGCAAAGTCTGTGTAATGAGCTGGGTATCCAAAGATCTTCTTCCCTGATAAGGCAGTGGTTACTTTGCGCGTCTGCAGCCTTTCTTACTTTTTACCTTAATCATCTTCCATTCAATGAACACATCATCTACACATACACACACCTACTTGCTGCCTTTCTTGGCTATGGTTATCAACTATTCTATTTCATATTCATATTCAAAGTGCTTGCCCTTTATCAAGCCTTTTTATTGTAACAACTGCCCCAGCCGAAGGCAGTAAAAAATTGCACACTTGCTGACTTTCTTGGCTGGGGGTATCAATTCTTCTTGTGGTACAAATTCAAAGTGCAGGCCCTTTATTGAGCCTTCTTGGTAACTATTACTCGTGAATGACAGTGTGTAATTTTAGCACTTCCTGCCGTTCATGTATAATAAAAAGCTTAATAAAGGTCTACTAATATTAAAAAAGAGCAAGTATGGTCTATGGTTATCACATCTTCTGTTTGTTATTCTAATTCAAAGTACAGGCCTTTTATTGAGCCTTATTGGTAACTACTACCCGTGAATGGCAGTGGGTAATTTGCACACTTGCAGCCTTTCTTACTTTTTACATTATTCATCTTCCACTCAATCAACACATCATCTACACATACACACACCTACTTCCTCCTTTTTTTTTAACTGGGGTTATCAATTATTCTTGAATTAATTTCACATTCTGATTCAAAGTCAAGGCCCTTTATTGAGCCTTTTTGTTATAGCTAGTGGCTGGTGGCAGGACTATAAAAATCATCTAAATCTACAGGACTACATGCCAGAAATAAATGCGTACTGTGTAAGTGACATTTTCCATTGTTAAGATATAAAATCTGTCAATAGAAAAGAAACATGTTCTCAGTGATGTGAAATGACTTTTTGTGATATATGGAAACTATTTTCACAACTTCTTTACTGTTGTATGTTGTTACGGTGTTTTTTTCCTCCTCACGTTCAATATCTTAAGCTATACTGCAACTATTTTCACAATTTCATTACTTTAATATCGATGTTTGTTCAGTTCAGAAAAGCTTTATTCGATTTTAGTGCAAACATAAAATCATAAAAGCAGCAATCGCAGTAAAACATTTCATACAATATCATAAAAGTACATTAAATACATTAAAAGTAAAGTTATACATTGACAATAACAGGCTAATCGATGTTTGTAGTACTCGCATAAAACATTTTATGACACCTTGAAACTATTTTTAAAACTTGTTTACTATAATATCAGTGTTTCAACTGCTTTCATAAATTGTTTTTGGCTATATTGAAACTATTCTAAAAAATTCTTTACTGTAATATCGGTGTTTGAGTTGGTAACAGAAAATAAATGTGATACATTGTACTGTGTGGCTCACTACAATATTAAAACAGAAATGTGATAGTGTTTGCTGGAACTGTAAGGATACAGACCGGGGTATTCAAGGTAAATGAGTGTTGTCAAGAGTGATGTCACTGACCATGTCATGAGTGATGTAATATGTGACGTCATCACCAGTGCATTGCGGTCGCGGGAGTTATAGTTAGCTGAGCTAACTATAAAGGGGAAATTTCAAAGGTTTTGTATGAGTGAAATGTCCATCTAACTATAACATGTGCGAAACCTATGGTTTTTTCAGTGAATTTCTAAGGTTTTTTAAATGCTAATTCCTAAATATAACGTGTGTGAAACCTATGGTTTTTTCAGTGAATTTCAAATATTTTTTCAAAAGCTAATTCCTAACTTTAACGTGTGTTAAACCTATGGTTTTTTCATTGAATTTCAAAGGTTTTTTAAATGCTAATTTCTAACTATGATGTGTTGAAACCTATGGTTTTTTCAGTGAATTTCCATGGTTTTTAAAATGTTAATTCTTAACTATGACGTGTGCGAAACCTATGTTTTTTTCAGTGAATTTCCAAGGTTTTTTTTAAATGCTAATTTCTGTATCAATTTTTATATTTTTTATATATTTATTTTTCCAAAAACTGCCTTTGTATATTGTAATACATTGACTGTATCCTGTAATATGCGATGGCACAGCTAGTTTTTATGATTTGGATAGAGTTAAACAGTATAGTCTACATCTTCAATCAAAATATAAACAGTCAAATTTGTCAATTAATTATTTTATTTATTTATTTTTTCCAACGTGCGCGCAAAGTGCGCGCACCTCACAATTTAAAAACAAAAAAAGAAAAGTTTTTTTTTGCCCTTCGGGGTCCTTCAGGGACCCCCTGAGAAGGCCTAGGGGGTCAGAGAGTCTCTACCCTACCCCCTTTTCACATTCCCCACTTTTGTTTTTAAGTCACTTTACCCTTGAGGGTACGTGCAATGTGCACGCACCTCGTGATTTTTTTCTTTTAAAAAAACAATGGTTTTTTTACCTTCGGGGTCCTTCAGGGACCCCATAGGGGGTCAGGGAGTCTCTTCCCTGCCTCCTTTTCACGTTTTTAAAAGTATTTACGAAAATCGGGTAAAACGTCATATATAGGCGAGGTCGCGCAATGTGTGCGCATGCGTGCGCGCAGGTTGCGCGCATGTAAAGTCATGTGACTTAAAAACAACACTTTTGATTGGTTTATAGTAGTTTCTTTTCCAGAACCTTGAAAAACCCCACCCACTTCCCTCACTATCTCTTTGACTTTCCAGAGAGAAGGATCTTCGAAGTTTTGTTCCTGGTTTTCACCTTGAAAATGGCAGAACAGCAGCCACAGGATTCTTCTGACTCAGTTGTGGACTTGGTGGAAGAACAGCCACGTACTAAGAAGATGAAGGAGTCCTTCATTTGGAAATTCTTCACCTATCCAGAGGGACAGAAGAAAGTGAATGCTGTGAAGGGAACCTGCACTATCTGTGGAAGTGTGCTTTCGAGGGGAGACCCAAACAAAAAATATTCCTTCAGCATCCACACCATGATGCGGCATGTGAAAAATGTACATCCTCACAACTTTGCACGTGCTTCTACAAAAACCCTTGCTGCCAAACTTCCAACTGCTGTCCCCAGCACCTCATCATCAGCAGCATCGCCATCCACATCAAGTTTAGATGTCCGGCCACTTTTAGCTTATGTGCATATCAAATGCAACTTTTGCTATGAGATCCTCCGCTATGGGGAGCAGAGTATGAACTTAATCGAAATGAAGATTAGGCAGCACCAATGCTCCCGCAGATATATATATATATATTTTATTTTGTTTGTTCATGTTGAGCAGTTTTTCGTTTCCTGTTTATCTTTTTTTTACAAAAAATACAAAAAAATATAAAACTGTTCAAAAAAGAAAAAAAAATGTTAAAACGAAAAGACAAAAAAAACATTTATTTTGAGAACTAACTTCACTTCTCCAAGAAGAGCTGTATTTCTTATATACTGTGTCGTACTTTTTTTGAATTAATTTGTAGTGTATAAATGAATGACTGAAATGACTGAGTGAAGGGGAGGAAGGGACTGAGAGAATGAGTGAGGAAAGGGGAGTATGATGAGTGAGGAAAGGGGAGTCAAAGAGTGACTGAAACTAGAGGACTAAGGGTAGGGGATACAGGTAACGGGAGTGAAAGAGTAAGGGAATGGCAGTGAGGAAAGGAGAGTGAGGGAGGGGGAGTGAGAAAAGGGGAGCAGGGCACAGAGACAGGGAAGGGGAGTAAGAGACGGAGAGGGAGGAGTAGAGCAGTTAGTGAAAGTAACAGAACTGGAGTGATGGTGAGAGAAGGGGTATAATGATGAGAAAAGGGGGTAAGGGAAAGTGAGAGATGGGGAGTGAAGGAGAGAGAAGTGGAGTGAGGGGATGGAGGGAGTTAGCAAAGCGGAGTGAGAGAAGGGGAGTCAGGATTTCAATCAGGGAAGGAGAGTGAGGGAAAGAGACCAGAAAAGAGAAGGGGTGTGAGATACAGACAGGAGGAAGTGTAGTGGGGGAAGGGGAGTGACGGTGCGTGAAGGGCAGTGACACCTAGGGAAGGGGTATGAGGGTGAGTGAAGGAGAATGAGGGAGAAGAAATAAAATTAAAAGAGAAGGAAAGTCAGTGAGGGAGAGTGGAGGAATGGTAGAAAGTCAGAGGAAAGAACATTAAGGGTAAGGGAGAGAGTGTGAAAGAGTGACAGAGAGGGAGAGCAAGGGACTGAGAGGGAGTGAGGCAGTTAGAGTGAAAGAGACAGAGGGAGAATGGGAGACAAACATAGAGGAAAAAATAAGAGAGGGAGGGAGCGAACATAGAGGAGTAACTGAGATAGAGTGCGGGAGTGACGAAAGAGGAGTGAAGGAAAGGGAGTGAGGGAAGGGGAGAGAGGGAAAAATACTGAGGAAGAGTGAAAAGCAGTAACAGTGAGAGAAAGGGTTTGAGGGTGGCGAAAGGGAAATGACAGAAAAGGAAGGAGATTGAAAGAATGGAAAAGGGACTGAGAGATAAAGTAGGAGTGAAGGAAACAGAAAGGGAAAGAGAGGAAGGGTGAGTGAGAGAGAGAGAGGGAGAGAGTCAGAGAGAAAGAGAGGGAGAATGAGTGACTGACAGGGAGTGAAGCGGTTAGACTGAGTGAGACAGAGGGAGAGAGGGAGAGAGAAATGGAGTGAAGGCGAGTGAGGGACTAAAGGAATGGGAGTTAGCAAAAGGGAATGAGGAAAGGGGAATAAGGTAAAGGTATTGACGGATGGAGTGAGTGAAAGAGAGTGAGGGGGAGTGAGGGAATGGGAGCAGGAGAAAGGGAATGGGACTGATGCACTGAGAGAAGAACATGAAGTGGGGGAAGAGGACTCAGATTGAGTGAGGGGTAGTGACAGTGAGAGAAGGGATATAAGGGTGAGGGAAGTGGAGTGATGAAAAAAGAAGCATATTAAGAGAAAGGAAAAAGAAGTAAGTGAGAGAGAAGGATTTATGGAAAGAGAGAGGAAAGAAAAGGAAGAGTGGTGGAGGGAGAGGGAGACAATGAAAGAGACAAACAGAGGGAGAGTGAGGAAGTGTGAAGGAGTAAATCAGTTATAGTGACTGAGACAGAGGAAGAGACTTAGAGACGGATGGAGGAAAGGGGAGTGAGGGAGAGAATAAAGGAAGGGGAGTGAGCGAAAGGGAGTGAGGGAGTGAGAGAAGTGGAGTGAGTAAAGGTGAGTGAGGGATGCTGTTATGGAAAGAGAGTAATGGGGGAGTGAGAAGAGGCTAAGGGAAAGAGCAAGACACAGGTAGTAATTGAGGAAGATAGGAAAGAGACGTGAGGGACAGAGAGGGGAAGAGGTAGTTGGATAACGTGAGTGAGGGTGAAATAAGAGTACTGATAGTGAGAGAAGGACTGTAAAGGTGAATAAAGTGGAGTAGTGAGAATGAGGAAAGGTGAGTAAGATGAGTAAAGGAAGGGTAGTAAGAGAGAGATTAAAGAATGAGAAAGAGAGAAAGAGAAGTAAGAGAGTGATGAAAAATTATTTTTTGTTTGTTATAATTACCTCATAAATAATGACAAGTTAATAGTACTTTTTTTATAAATATTGTATCTGTGGAAGATAAGAACAAATTTAGTTATAATATATATTTCATAATACAAAAGGAAGTAGGAGTGAAGGAAACAGAAAGAGAAAGAAAGGAAGGGTGAGGGAGAGAGAGAGAGGGAGAGAGGGAGAGAGAAAGAGAGGGAGAGCGAGTAACTGACAGTGAGTGAAGTGGTTAGACTGAGTGAGACAGAGGGAGAGAGGGAGAGAAATGGTGTGAAGGGGAGTGAGAGACTAAAGGAATGAGAGTTACCAAAAGGGAATGAGAAAAGGGGAATAAGGGAAGGGTATTTACGGATGGAGTGAGCGAAAGAGAGTGAGGGGGAGTGAGGGAATGGGAGCAGGAGAAAGGGAATAGGAGTGATACAGAGAGAGGAGAACATTAAGTGGGGGAAGAGGACTGAGATTGAGTGAAGGGCAGTGACAGTGAGGGAAGGGATATAAGGATGAGGGAAGGGGAGTGTTGGAAAAAGAAACATATTAATAGAAAGGAAAAAGGAGTAAGTGAGAGAGAAGGATTTATAGAAAGAGAGAGGAAACAAAAGGAAGACTGGCGGAGAGAGCGGGAGACAGTGAGAGAGACAAACAGAGGGAGAGTGAGGGACTGTGAGGAAGTAAGTCAGTTATAGTGACTGAGACAGAGGAAGAGACTTAGAGATGGATGGAGGAAAGGAGAGTGAGGGAGGGAATAAAGGAAGGAGAGTGAGCGAAAGGGAGTGAGAGAAGTGGAGTGACTGAAAGTGAGTGAGTGATGGTGTGAAGGAAAGCGAGTGGGGGGAGAGAGAAAAGAGTGAGGGATAAAGCAAAAGAAGGGTAGTGATGGAGGAAGAAAGAAAAGAGAAGTGAGGGTCACAGAGAGGAAGGAGGGAGCAGGAGAAGGTAAGTGAGGGTAAGGGAAAGGGTACTGATGGTGAGAGAAGGAGTGTAAAGGTGAATTAAGGGGAGTAAAGAGATTGAGGGAAGGAGAGTAACATGAGCAAAGGAAGTGGAGTAAGAGACAAAGTGAAGAAAGTGAAAAAGGCTAAGAGATGTAAGAGAGTGATGAGAAAGTATTTTTTGTTTCTCATACTCACCTTATAAGTAATGAAAAGTTAATAATCTATTTTTAATAAATATAGTATCTGTGGAAGAGAAGAACAAATTGAGTTATAATATATATTTCACAATACAAAATAATATGTACAATATGTTTTGTATTTTGTTTTGCTGTTCTCAGAATAAATTGAATTTCACTGAAAACAGTGAGTTCAATAGTACACATCATATAACAGCGGGCAAAAAAAAAGACAATCAATAAGATTGTCTTTAAAAAACCCATTCAACATTTTCATTAAGAATGTAACAATTAGAAACAGCAATTTTATACTTAAGTAAGGGATATTACCAACAATCACAAAGTAACAAAACATTATTACTTCTTTCATATACACTCTAAATAAAGTAATGTACAAACATATGCTAACAACATTTACCCGAAATAGTCATTTTTTGTTTCACATATCATTCCTCATGGCCAAATAGTATGTGTGAAATCCTTAGTTACTTAATAGTACTCTTAAGCGTCCGTTTCCCAACCTTCTGAATCAAAAGCATCAACAACTTTTGGACCATCTAACAATGGTTATACCTCCACCCGATGCTATTTATCATGTACATAGAACTTTAAACAACTAGCATGCTATCAGAACCTTAACATCATCTGGTATGTTGATCACACTCTGCTCATCCTTTATCTTACCAAGGAGCTGTATACCATTAAGAGAAACCTCTACAAGGGAATGAAAAATGTCAGCAACATCTCCAACAACTACAACAAATCTAAAACACCTCTGCCTCACTGATGATCAACATCTCATGTGATAGCCACATCACCCACTATCTGATACACTTACACTACCTCTACGTCAACTACAAGAATTTTTTTAACCTCATCACCCTCACTCTCAAAGTACTTTTCAACACCAGACTACCCTTTCTTAACAGCAGTCATTTTCCCAGGACAATTATTTTCCCTAAAATTTGAGTATCATTACAATGAGTCCAGCCTTTCGCACATTTTAAATAAGCTGTGTAATGTCCTCATGTTGTAGAAGGACCATCATGGAAAATAATTGCTACAGTTACAAAGGTTTTTCCTGATATTGATAGTTGAGAAACCACAATTTTTTTTATTAAAGTTGTCAGTTTTCTTTCATCAGGTATGCAGCGTTGCAGCATTAAAATTACATACTGTCCATATCTTTGTATAAATAATATTGATAACATTGGAGAGTTACATTGGGTACAGACCATGTTTTGATTTGCTTCTCTAACTAGATTACTAAAAGACACTGATTTGCAGTCTGGCAAAGTCAAATAAATCTTTCAGTGTCTATTTCAGTACTACTTGAAAACGAACAATTGTCACAGTCATGATGCCATTTATAAGAAAGGCCAAAAAGATTTTCAATTTCTATACCTTCATCTTGCAATACAACAAGCATATACATTAGAAATTCCTGACAATCTTGCTGAGTATTCTGTGAAAATTGATTTAAACCAAAACATATGTCTAAAACATTTCGACTATCAGAAACACTTTCTATTTTGTTTTATCACTACTACATTTCTCAAACACAGAATTCAACAAACAACAAAATCTTTTGTCCCGATTTTCAACAATTTGTTGTAGTAAAGTTTCAAGAAAAAAAAATCATTAACCACTACATTACCATAGCAGTTGACACTAGAACTGTCGTCAAACTGAAAACCAACAACCTCTTCAATAGAATCCTTTTTCTTTTTGCTTACCATCACTGGTTCATCTAGTTTTTTTCTTTTCTCTGCAACCTCACTACCATTTTTCTCATATCTTCTTTTTCGACTTACCACACGCTTTTCAAATACTGGATATTGAGGTAAATTGGGAGCATGTTCTCTTCTTAACCTATTATACTTTCTTATACAATTTACATCTGCACTAATCTTTGTGTCATCAAAATCAATCAGGTATAATCCAGATAAAGTTCTGACTCGAGATAAAGCAACATATGCCATACCTTCTTTAAACACAGTACTTCCAATATTCACCAAAGCACTATCTACACTTAAACCTTGAGATTCATGAATAGTTACCGCATATGCCAAACAAACAGGAAACTGTTTTCGGCGGACATATAAATCTTTTACAAGCAGAAATCGAGCTGAACAACGACTCAATTGTTGTACTTCTTCAATTTCATCAAATTTGATTTTCAAAAATTCAATGTCATCTCTATTTGGATAATTCACAAAATCAACAACATTACCCATTGCTCCATTCACTAAACCTCTTTACACATGTAAATTACGTCGTAAAATTATCCGAAAATGTATACATGCATATAGATTCTTTTCTAAACCAGCAGTTTTAGATATTGATTTTTCTAAAGAATCCAATTTTGACTTCAACTTTTCTGACAAAATAATAGTAGCTCCTTCATGCTCTATTCTATCAATAGCTTCCAGTTTTATAATTTCTTGATTTTCTAACTTTAGCATTTTTTCATTGAATATTGAACATTCTTGCAGAGTTGGCATCAAGCATATCACTGATTTCTTTTCTGCAATTTTTCTATATATATTCTCTGGGAGAATATTTTCGTGTGGAAACAAATTTGTAAGTAATCGTGCCTGTAAAGCTTCTTTGCCGTGTTCACTCACTTTTCCAATTCTTATATCTTCAAGAATGCTTTTATAATCAGCGTCCTTTGCCTGTCGCATATTTCTAATGAGTTCTGAATATTCTAAATATGACCAAATATTAACATTTCCAATGCTTTCCAGGCACTTTCTGGTGTCTTCATGTGTAACTGTTTTAAATACTGGCTGTCCTTTCACAGGAGTTAGTTGTAGTAGATCTCCAAAAACTATGACATGTTTTCCTCCAAATAACACATCATACTCTGTTTTAAGGATTTGTTGCATTCTTAAATGCACAAAGGCAAGCATTAAATTTGATACCATGCTTACCTCATCAATAATGAGAAGTTTTATTTTTTTCAAGACTCTAGAAACTTCACAACAAGCTTCTCCAGATAGCTTGTGGTATTCTAATTTATTTTCATGCTCTACTGGCAGCATCAATAAACGATGTAAAGTAATCCCTTTAATGTTATGTGCTGCCAACCCATTTGGAGCAGTAACAACACAAGAGAGTGACGACTCAGTTCTTTTCTGTAGATAAGTTGCAATTGCTTTGATTAGAAAACTTTTTCCAGTTCCTGCTTCTCCACTCACGTACAGTTGGACAGGTTTAAATGACGTACATGAGCACTCTTTTTTCTCGTGATATAAACCATGCTCAATCTGTTCTGTCACTTGATCGGGTATTTGTTTTTGCTCAACATTTAGTTGTTTTTCCAATTCTTCTAAGTTTATTATATCCTTTTGAGCTTGTTGCATTGCTGTTTCCACCTAATCCATGGCAGTTGCTGCTTCATTTTGAATAATTGGTTCTCCTAGTGGATCCTGACTCAACAAAGGAGAACTTTGACTGTCTTGAGAACTATCTCTAGCAATCTCTGCTGCAATTGTAGCTTATTGCTATATTTCGTCGTTCAACATTTTCAGATAATTAGTAAAAGCAGGACTTTCTATAGTAATTTTAGTTCCGTTGAATGAATCTTCATAACTGTTAAAATCTCCAAGTAGTTCCAGCTATGTTCGCCATGGCTTAAAGAGTTGCAAAAGAGCTAAATAGTAAAATTCCCTTTTGTCAGCAGTTTCACAACTCAGTTTTCTGTGATTAATCAAATGTCCTTTTCTTTGTTTCACTAAACATCCTTCAGATCCAATCACAGCATATACTCCTTTATTGATATCTTCTGTAATATTCTTCTTAAAAGTATAGCTTTGCAGTACTTCATAGAGACAAATGTTCTCAAGATGATTACTTCTGTTTGGATAGTATGTATCCAACATATTTGTCTTCAAAATATCTGTACTGACTGGTTCTCTCTCTGCTAAATACTCAATTTCTTGTACAGATTTCAAAACTCGGTTGCGTGTTCTTGCAAGACCTAAACTCACCCAAATGATTGTTCTAGATTTGGAGTATAGACTTGCAGATGATAAACGATCTGAACATTCATATGCTCCGATTTCTCGATGAGGCAACATCTTCAAACTGTAGCTGTACAATTTCTTACTTAGGCTCTTTTCATGAGAAATTTCTTCCCACATTTCCTTTATTTCCATCTTTTCAGATTTAGTAATGTAAGATGTTACATATCGAGCCACAGCAATCGAGTTGTCTGCAACATATTGAATATCCATTCTACATGGACAAAATGACTGGGTTATAGTCATTTATGTATTTTGACTCTTCATTTCTTTTTAAGTTGTATGTATTTTTCGGTGATTTTCTTGTGACAGTATGTCACAAAGATGACATCAAATTGTTCACTCTTCCTTTTGATAATACTGGACGTGGAAATGCAAATCGACATTTTGTGTAGAACTTATCCTTAGATTTGTACTTTCGACAACAGTATTTTCCACAACGATGGGTTTGAAAGCGTAAACCTTGATGTCTTAAATTCTTTTCTACTGTACTTTTGGGTACAGAACATGTAGAATGTTGTTCAATAAAACTCATCACTGTGTCCTCTGAATCTGTTCCAAATTTGGGGGCATCTTTGATCCATAGCAGCATATGTATGTGAGGAGCACCTCTTGCTTGATAATCCTTTCTCCAAAAGAAATCCAGAACCTCTCCAAGAGGAGGATTTTTTTTGTTTGTGATAAAAGACATCATAGCTTCAAATCTATGATTGAAATACCTGCATACATTAACTGGATCCAAAGAGCACAGTTCTCCAGGTGTCTTGTATTCTATATTTTCTATGTTAGCATTTGCCTCTCGAAGAAATTGAAGTAAATCTTCCCAAGCATACTCTGCACAGCTTAGGGTAAGGAACCATGTAGGAGTTCCTAAGTTTCTTAGCATGCATTTCAATTCCCCATGACAACGGTACCAATACTCATTAGTACTACGCTGACATGCCATGAGATTAATTAGCTGAGATTCCAAAACAGTATCTTTCTGTTAGACTTCATAGAGTCCTTTGCCAAAACATTTTGCAAATGTACTACACATTTTAATATATGGTTCACTGCATAAGAAAGTCCAGACAAGTCACTCTCAAACAGAAGATGAAACAAATATGGAAAACATTGGTGAAACCTTGGATCTTCTGCATATAATCTTGATGTCCGGTATTCAGATGCAGGAATCTGCACAGGTCATTCATCATATCGTCCACCTTTGCCTGTTTGAAATAACTGAGGAAAATAACGAGCTTCCAAGCTTTCTTCCCATACACTAATGGGACTTCCTTTCGCTTCTTTCATTTGAAATAACCCAATAGTATTTCCCATCACTTCTTTAGAGTGAAGTGGATGCACACTTTAATGTTCATACATTTCTTCAGTTCTGGACACATCCACTTGTTCAATTTGTGCAGTTGGCAAATCACTCTCCTCTTCTACAGTTGTTTCCTCTTCTCCTACATACACATTTTTATCGTATTGATTATTTTTTACCAAATACAACGTTGCCTTTTTCACTTTCCTAACATCCACTCATTCTTGCCAGATTTTCTTACTCTTCGGAGGAACGCCATTAACTAGAATAACTAGAGGTTCCTCTTCCACATTTTCTACACCAATTGTTTCAATATTTTTCTTTAAATTTAGAGGCAAATATACAACTCTTCCCTTTAATCCTCTCTGTAAATCTGAAGGAGGCAATTTCCCTGTCTTAGGCTCCATGCGAACAATAGCCTGAAATGGATGCACACATTGAATGAGAATAGACTCATAAGTATTTAAATCCATCAGTTCAGAAGGAATATTTACCAACTCAAGATTATTATGAACAGCTCTAGCAGGCATCTTATTCTCATCTAATTTATTATAACAATATTTACAAATACGTTGATCAGAACCCAAATCAAAACAATTCTCTACCAACAAATAAGTTGCAAAATCCTTCCACTCATTATTATTCTCCTTTTCACTTTTTAAATATAGATCAACTAACCTGGTCTGATTTTTATAATCAATTCGTCTACAACAAATACAAGAAAAGTTTGGCTTTTCATCTGAAATGACCTTAAACCTTGTAATTTCTTGCTCAAAATTTTCTGTATTAAAATTCTGTACATTTTCTTCCACATTTCCTTCTATTAGTGTTTCTGTTTCTGCACTTTCTTCTTCAGGACCAAAGTAACTAACCTCAATTTCTTCACAAATGTTGATCACATCTAACACAGATCCATGCAAAAGAGCACTATTCAACTTTTTTAACATTAGTGCTGGACTTTTTGCATAATACAACCTTCTCACTAATTTCCTCACTTCAGTATGATGCACTGCTAACATCCTAAAATGGTGAGAAACACTCTGACATACTTTTTTAGAAAGACAAGCCAAAGAATGACCTTGCAAACCCGTTTTTTCTCTCACTCTGCAGGGGTCTAATTCTTGCAACATCTTAATCTTCTGTTTAACACTTTTCTTAGTATACTTACTAAAAAATTCCTAAAAAAATCAATTGAATCCTGTTGTACACTACAATTACTTCTACAATTCCAAGTGTACACTGGAGCCTGAGGACGTCTCCCTAAAACTTCATCAGGTAACACCTCTTATGCATTTCTGGGGACAATGTTCTCTTTTTCAATCGGGCTACCATTCTTATTAACCTCGTAAGCTCAACCACTGGTGTCAACTGCATGCAACAAATCATTACTCTGAAAGTAACTCTCTTCATTAAAAACGGCTCACAACTTGAACTATGTTTCCATTCTCCAGAAAAAACATTACAAAAATTAGTTCTATTAATTAGTCTTTTCCACTTATTTTTGACCTTCATAACATTGATTGGCTTATCTAGTGTTCGAATCCTACTGATTACTAAAACAAATAGGTTTTTTTTCATTCAAAAGCTTTGTCCAAAATTGACTGTATATGTTTTTCTTCTTATTAAAAGCTGTTTTTCTTTTACAATTCTTTACATTTTTTAATAAATTTCCAACAACTCTGTTATGAAACATCCGCTTCCGAATCTCAACAAACTGATTTTTTCATCTATGTTTCCCACTTATTTTTCCATCATTTTTCGTTTTTTTCTGGCTTTTCTTTGTAGTTACAGATATATTTCTATTTTTTTCCTGCTTGTCCACAGTTTTTTTAAATTGTGTTATTTTCCTTATAAAATCCTTTGTTGACTTACCAGGAGCTTTCTCTGTTTTCCAGACATTGCCCTTTAAATAAATCTTGTACTTCTTTTTTCTTGGAAACGTAAGCCTGTTTATATCTTTTTCTTCTCTCACTTTTAGACGGCATTTTCTTTTTTCTTTCTGTAGATAATTAAAATCTGTTGTGAAGAAAAAAAAACATATTTAAATATTTTATTTACAATTGTAGACCACTACCAGCATACTACATAGCAATTAGAAGCCTATATGTTGTTAAGTCTGGTACACTCCATAAGTAATTTTAAGGCACAGCAGCAGAGTTCGGGCAGTGTAGGAGATCATACAGGGAGTGCTGTTTCAGGGTTTAGGACAGTGCAGTAGTGTTTGAACATTATATGGGCATTTGCTGAAAATTAGGTTTCAGGGTTTACAGCAGTGCAGTAGTGTTGAAAGAGTTTAGCAGGTTTTGCTCGGGATGGTATTTCAGGGTTTAGGACAGTGCAGTGGTGTTCAGACACTGTAGAGGTTCAACGTGGGACTGATAATTCTGAGTTTAGAACAATGCCTGAACAACACTGCACTGCCCTAAACCCTGAAATAGCCCTACCTACAAGAAACCCTTTCACTGTAGTAATAATTTTACTAAATTGCAAGGCATACTGTCATGTGTCTAAGATCACAGTGTGAGTCAGAATCTATTTCAGAAACATGTGGCAGAATACTTTGCTTAGTTGATGTGTTTTTAAATTATGGCAATACATGTAGTCATGGAGTTAGTCATTCCTTAGGACGGTTAGTGCTATAAAGTCCGAAGCAGCATGTGTGTCAGGCCTCTGAATTCCCAAATAGTCTCCATGCTGTGTAATAAAGATCCTGGGTGTGCTGTAGAAATTGCATAGCAACTCTCTCTGTAACAGGTAGTAATCATTTCAGTGAATTCTCATTTCTACATTCTCAGTCTCACTTTGACCCCTTATAGTGCCTGAGCATCACTGCACTGTCCTAAAATCTGAAACAGCACTCCCAGCAAGACTCTCTTTCACTGTAGTAATCATTTTACTGAATTGGAAGGCATACTGTCATGTGTCTAAGATCACAGTGTGACTCAGACTTTATTTCAGAAACATGTGGCAGAATAATTTGCTTAGTTGATGTATTTTTAAATTATGGCAATACATGTAGTCATGGAATGAGTCAGGCCTTAGGACAATTACTACTACAAAGTCCAAAGCAGCATGTGTGCCAGACCTCTGAATACTGAAATAGTCTCCATGCTGTGTAATAAAAATCCTGGGTGTGCTGTTGAAATTGCATAGCAACTGTCTCTGTAGCATGTAGTAATCATTTCAGTGAATTCTCATTTCTACATTCTCAGTTTCACCTTCACCCTCTACACTGCATGAACACCACTGCACTGTCCTAAAACCTGAAACAGCACTCCCAGCAAGACTCTCTTTCACTGTAATAATCATTTTACTGAATTGCAAGGCATACTGTCATGTGTCTAATATCACAGTGTGAGTTAGAATTCATTTCTGAAAAATGTGGCAGAATAATTTACTTAGTTGATGTGTTCAAAAATATGGGAATACATGTACTCATGGAATGAGTCAGGCCTTAGGACAATTAGTGCTACAAAGGCAAAAGCAGCAAGTGTGGGTGGTCGGAAAACATGGCGGCCGGCTAGCAGCGGTTCGCGGGTGCTGGGAGAGGTGGTGGTGCAAGTTACCTGTGCAGGCGGCGTATTTGATAGTTTTGCCCGGTTTTTCATCTCGTGCTCTATGCGTTCCGAGGTGTGAGCAGGCGCTGGCGGTGTTGGTGGCTTTTACGTGGCTGTCCTTGTTGTTTGTTGCGGTGTCTGCTGTGGAGTCTCGGAGTCTCGGCAGTGCATGGCGGCCAGGGAGGCGGAAGGACCTCGGAGCCGGACTGAGGTGGAGGCGGAGTCAGTGGCAGTGGTAGCTGCAGCGAGATCCGAGCCGGGCTGCTGGGGGAGAGCAGCACATGAGTTGGGGAGAGGTCGGCAGGCTACTGCAAGGATGGGCTACAGAGGAGTTGGGGGGCATGGAAGGGGAGAGGATACAACTCTACTGGGGAGTGACTTAGCTGACTTTAAAAAGGTACTGTTGTCCCTGCCCCTGATAGTGAGGTCCCAGTAAAGTTGAGTAGTTTGGGTGAAGTTACTTCTGTAGGTACCTCAGGATACACGTTGAGAGGCGCTGGGAAGGGTGGTGGCGATAAGGTGCTAGTGAAGTGTACAGTTCCCACCATGAATTCAAAAAAGGCGCAAAAGAAAAAGAACTGTTCTAAACAGTGCAATAAATTAGAGAAATATAGTATCTTGGAGCGAAAACTTAAGACAACTTCATCTCTTAGCTCGTTTTTCAAGACAGTCCCAAAGACCTTAATATTAAAACCTAACCCCGTGCAGCCTAGCCAGAACACAAAACTTGAGGTGAATAAAGGGCAGGTGCCCGGCACTGAGTGCACTGAAGGTATACAGGACTGGTCTTTCCATTTGAGTCCCAATCGGTATCAGGCCCTTACGCTAGATATGGATGGGCCAGGACAAGACGAGCACGAAAAGAAAGAATTAGGAGACTTGGCAACAACTAATAAAGCTAAGTTAAATCCTCCAGAAGAGCTAGCAGAGGATGTAGTGAGTACTAATATCCCTGTTCCCGAGCAAAATTTTCTAGAGGATAACGAAATTGAGTCTGATAACCCAGATTTGCCTGTAATTGCCCTTTTGAAAAAACTTGATATGGATATGCACAAGGGGTTCGAGGTCTCAAAAATGAATCAAGAAAGTATCCGTGCTTCATGCAGCATATTAGAGGCGAAATTTAACGCGTTAAGCTCTCGCACTGAGGAGTTAGAGGTTGAGGTTAAGAAGATTCATGAGTCTGTGGTGGATAACCGTAAGGAAATTGAGGAGATTAAGTTCAGAGAGAGGGCGCAGGAGGATAGAGTGGAAAGGCTTGAAAATATTCAAAGACGCAACAACTTAAATATTTTGAAACTACCTGAAGGGAACAGACATTAAAAAAGATGTGGTACACCTTCTTAAGTGTGAATTAGAACTAGAGGAGAACGAGGAATCGATCTTTGCAGGCATACAGAGGGTGCATCGTGATCCCTTCAGGTTGAATCCGAATCGTACTAAGCCGAGGAAAATTTTAGTCAATTTTTTGACATATAATTTGAAGGAGAAAATGTTATCGGCTGCTTTTAAAAAGAAAAAGATTTCAGTTGATGGGGCAAATGTCGAAGTAAGATCTGACTTGTCACCAGCTACGGCTAATAGACAGTGGGAGCTAGGCAAGCGGATGGAGCCGCTTATGAACTTGGGAGCCACAGTTCAACTTAAGTTATTAGCATTTCTGAAAGTTATGTGGCAAAATAAGATGTACTCTTTTCGATTGGTTGAAGAAGTGGACACATTTATTGAGCAATGTCAAGAGATGACTCAAGAGGTTAGTTCATAACCCTGTAGTGTGGAAAATTATAAAGTTAGCTCTTAGACTTAAATTTAGCTTGCACATATTATATTCAAATTCAAATTCAAATTCAATAATCTTTATTTCGTTGCTTTGCAACATAAAAGATATACAATAAAAAAACAACATTATACCAAAGAATCAATAATCACTACTACACTTCATCATTTTAGGACACACTATTATGGTTTAGAATTATCACAAAATAGAATAAATAAATTCAAAATACTTTTGTACAGAGTTAAAAAATCATTAAATCGAATTTATAACAGCCTTGGCATAGAAATTAAAATTAACAAATCAATAAAACAAGGAAAGAAAGCATTATACGTGGTTTGAACAGATCCGCAGGGTATACAACTTAAAAAGTAAGAGACATTTTCAATCTAATAAAGTTTACAGCCAGAAGAAATCTACTGATTCGAAACACAGTTATTTGGCTGGTATCCGTTTTTAGAATTCTACCAGCTTCCTTATGGGAAGTAGAGCCAATGATATGACATAATGGCACTATCCATTTTTTCCTTGCTTTACCATAACTAGGACAAAAGAACAGTATATGTAAAACGTCTTCCCTTGTATTGATTGAACATAAGGTGCAGTACTCGCTGTTTGTCATCCCCCAGCTTTTCTCAGTGGCCTTAGTTCTCAATGTTCCATATCTATATTTTAAGTACAGGGTTTTGGCCAATGGCGGCTGTACCTCATCGAGAAATGATTCAAAGTTGGCCTCATTTTTAAACATTAAAAACTTTTCGGTTAAAGGGCCGTGCGATCTAGCGTACGTAGAATCGTGACTCACATAGGACCAGAAGGACAGTTTAACAATTTTCTTGGAGGCCATATTTAAAGACTCCGGCTCACTCCAAAAGTGGGTTAGACCTAGCTTGTTTAGCCACGTTCTTACGTGCTTAAACCAGTAAATTTTTCTACCACTATCTAGGTCCAATACTTCTTTCACCCCATTTTTGTAGTCAGTCAGTTCTGGGGTTGTCCATAGTCTAACCCATAATAATAATGGTCTCAACATTGCATGGTGGTCAGTATGCTTAATATTTAAGGCTAGAAATAATGGTATCAATGGGGTGTTATTAGGAACTTTTAGTAATCCCCTGATGAATTTGTTCTCCAGTATTTCAAAGGTCGTCCGGCATACTGGTCCCCCATAGTTCTGCCCCGTACAGAACTGCTGATTGCACCTTATACCTGAATATCTCTATTGCTGGAGTAACTGCCTTATTCACACATGTGTTGTGTCTTTTTAATATTGGGAGACAATTTTGTTTAAACACTATTTTTGATTTTTCTAGCTGAGGACTCCATCCCATTGACGAATCAAGTAATACCCCGAAGTATGTAAAGCTCTGTTCATAATCAAGTTTGTGGCCATTTAACATTAGGTTTTTTTTTAAACTTTTGTGCGGGTTTAGTGCCATATATTTGGTTTTTTAAGTTGCTTTCTAACCCTTTTGAAATACAATATTGCTGGAACCTATCTAATAAGATCTGAAGGCCCAGAGGAGTTTGTGAAATGAGAATCGTGTCGTCCGCGAAAAGGAGGGACGGTACACGTTCCCCTCCTAATCGGGGCGAGTCATTATCACAATTCTCCATGTAGGCTGCAATATCATTAACATAAAGGGAAAAAAGTGTGGGAGCCAGTACGCATCCCTGGCGTACTCCTCTTTTTATGGGGATTGGGTCTGTGAGTTCCCCATTTGGGCCCCACCTAACCTTGGCATAGTTATCCTGGTGCAGGCCCATCACCAATGTTAAAAGTTCTCCGGGAAGTCCCTGCCTTTCCAAGGACTTCCAAAGTAGGTCACGAGGTATTAGGTCAAATGCTGCTCGTAAATCTACAAAGGTCACATACAAGTGACCCTTGTCGATGATAACATATTTCCAATACAAGCAGCATAACCGCAATACCTAGTCTATGGTCCCAGTTTTTTCCCTAAACCCCGCCTGGTATTTTGATAAAACTAGTTCTTCATCTAACCACGTATTTATGCGGTTTAATATGTGCCTGGCATAAATCTTTTGAGTTATATCTAAAAGACTAATGGGGCGATAATTAGCTGGATCGCCTCTATCCCCCTTTTTAAAAATTGTAATAATTTCTGCACCATCCCATGTGTCCAGAATTTGTTCACCAGCCGCTATAGTGTTAAATAACTGGTTTAAATACGGTGCCCAAACATCAGTGTTATGCAAATAAAGATCGCCCGGAATTTTATCGAGTCCAGGAGCCTTCTCTTGTTTAACTGAACCAATTGCTAGCTCAGTTTTATGCAAGTCAAAGACTACCAGTGGGTGTAGTTTCGCTGGCTGTATAGAAGTAGATTCTTCCAGCGAAATAACCTCAGTTAGTTTTGCTGCATACAACATTGTAAAGTGTTTTACCCACGTGGCCTCGTCTAGGAAAACCTCTCTGGAACCTTTCTCACGTTTATTCCCCTTAGCCACTAGTTCCCAAAAGTGCCTCTGATTCTTGGTTTTGGCTGCTGATAGCATGCTGGACCATAATTCCTCATCCCAAGAGGATTTTGCTTTTACCATTATTGTATTGTATAATTTCCTTTTATCTTTAATTTCTACAGGACTTTTACTTTTAATTGCCTCAATAAAATGGTTTTAGCAACACGGCATTCCTTATTATACCAAGGTTTTCCCACTGGTTTTGCATTTGCTGTGCCAGTCCCTTTTTTTGGTCTTTTTGTGAGGAGGTCTAACAATTTACTAAAGAGGGATTTATGCAATTTAATGAATTCCCCAGATTCACATCTAAGTGGACAATATAATTCAAATGTATTTACAAAGGTACTGTACATTTTTACTAGTAAGTCCTCTCTTTCCAGTATATATGCCCACTTGACGGCCCTTCGATTATTACTAAGAATGATGTTATCTGGTGATGGTAACTGTACTTGACTATAGCCTCCCTCTATACCATTCGAACCCCTTTAATAAGCTTTGAAGAAAACTAGTTTCTAGTGGATGATGGTAGCTATCAAATCTCTCCTTGACTTTTAAATCAATTGTGTATAGCCATAGGTCAGACGAAATAATAACATAATCTAAATTGTTTTTGTAATCTCGCCTCTTGAAAGTGGGTACTTTCGGGCTATCAGATGGCATGCGCCCATTACAACCCCTCAGACCATGGCTTGTAAGCAGCCTTGTGATCTGGAGGGCTAGTGTGGTCCCAGCGACAGTTCCATTATCAATCAGGAGAGGTATCCTGTTAGCCACATCCTCATCTTCATACAGTTTGGCCATGCCCGTGATCGGTTCAAAATTACAATTCATGTCCCCACATAAGATTACGCTTGCATCTGGCTCTAGGGTGTCCATGTAAGTCTCCAGTTTTTCAATGCATGGCGACACCTTATGGGATGGAAGAGAACTGTTATACACATTTATGAGGTTAATCACCCTTTTATCCTCTGTAGTTATTTCCAGTCCTAATATATCTAGGGAGTCAATATTTAGGATTTTTTTGCCTATATTAATAGATACACTAATCCATATTAGTAGGCCTCCTGAGGCTCGTCCTCTTAATGAAGGCACAGCCTCTATTTGGTATGTTTTATATCCGACTCTGTGGACCTGATCAGTAGCCCAAGTTTCCTGCAGCACACAAATATCAAAAGTATTCATGTAATTATTCCAGTCAGGGTCACATATTTTTGCGCGGACCCCCGCTACATTCCATGAAACTAGTGTAGTCAGAGAGGGCCCCTCATTTGACCCACAGTTGCCAAATAATGTAGATAATAACGAACTACTATTAGCCCCAGTGTCAATTGCAGTAACAGTATTTTTTGCCCTCAGGGATCTACTCCCTTCTTCCTCCTTAGCTCCATCAATATTATGGTTGTTTGCACCACCTCCCTCTTCCACCCTGTTCATTAATCTTCAATCGCATTCATCTGAACCGCTGAATACATCAAATCTGTTCGATAATTCCATTGGCGTGAATGGCATTAAATGAGCCATACTTCTGTGTTCACTTGTATTGTGTCTGGGGGGTATAGTGTTCCACCCGGATGCGACAGGAACTGGTACTGGTTGGTACATGTGAACAGGGTTCCTAGCAAGCTCCATATTAAAAAAATGGTTATCAAATAGGGCATTGCTGGTTGTCGATTGGTGTGGGAATACTATAGATCTGGGATAGAAGTAGGTTAATGGGCGCGGTATAATACAGTTATTCACATTGCCATAAGGCCAATTCAATATGTATTGGACTGCATTTTTGTCCCTAAAATTTACTACAACCACGTCTCCCCCTATGTCCTTTGGTCTTCCACCTAACCATGGCAAACGTCGGACATGGACTATTTCGCCATAAATGTTACTGGCTATTGGTCTATGTGAGGATAGCCAGTGCATTATTTTATTCTTGAGTTGGAAGAATCCTTCCCGCTTATTTACAGACAGCTCCGGTACCCCAGTGAGGACCACCACATAAGGTACAGCTTCCGGCGGGAGTTCGGTGGGTGGTCTCCTACCTTGAGCCTCTCTTGTATATCTAGCTTCTTCCATCTCCAATCTTGGCGGTCCGTTTGATGAGTTACCCATTTCCCTTTCTAAATTGTTGTGAACAGGAATATCAGGAATACGATTCAACGTTGTAGCTAGACTTGTTGTTGGTATTTTTGTCTGATTAGTTTTGAAATTATGAGGATGTTTAGGTACAGATGATATACTTGTAGACAATTTATTAATAGCAGCTGGTATGGCTGTCTTCAAGTTATCGTGTGATGTGGTGGTAGAAGAAAGTGCTACAACGGCGTCTGATGAGAAAATTTGCGCTGATGTAGACGCTTGAGCAGGGATTGATGTTGTTATTGGGCCTTTATGACCTGAGGTCCTGATAGGGTTTCCATGTGTGGCCAGATCTGCCTCTATTTTTCCTAGTCTTAAATCCACTCCTTTTAATCTTTCAACTATAGCTAATGTGTAGCTCCTCACAATGAGTTCTATGCTATCTAGTAGATTGCTAGTAGGGGTTATTTGAGACCCTTCGACTTTCAAAACATGTTCAGTATTACACTCGGTGACCAAGTGGGGGGACAGTAATAAAAGTGTGGGGGGATCTGGCACTATTCCTGCAGCTTCCTTGACAACTGTATTTCCCGAGGCTTTAGTGCTGATAGGATTAGGTTTCTTCCCAAATTCAGAATGACTCAACTTTGGCTTATTTGGATCCAACCTTTTACGTCTCTTTTTAGTTGGCGGAGGACCATGGGTTATGTATGGCAAGGAACTCTTAGTTTTCCCTCTTACTACCTTCCCTGGCCTGGGTGTTGGTGAGATCAATACCTTTAGTGCATTAGGTGTACTGGAGGAATCAAGAGAGTTAGTAGCTGAGTCAGTTTGGGTTAAACCAATAGAAGGTGCTAAGCACTCCCTTAGCAATAAGGGCACACTATTCTCAGTTAATGTAGCGGTAATGGTATCGACGCAAAGATCGTTATCCATGGTAACAACAGGGATAGGTTCAGAAAAGGCCCTGTTCTTGATTCGTTCAATGGAACGACGACGATCAGCTCGCCGTTCTGCTAGGGATGAGTCTTTAGTTCCCTCGGAAGCAGCTTTGGTAAAATAATTGTCCAGGGTACCATTCAACAGGGCCCCTGTTTTGTCAGAGGCAGCAGCAGTAGACGGACTGAGCAAGATAGTAGACATTGGTGACAGTGGCAATAAAACTCCAGGGTATAGAAAGTTTGCTCAACTTACTCAGATGAGAACCCACAACCAGGGGGTCTGGCCCAGTCCAGTCTCCTCAGGCCTCTGAGGGCCTAAGAGGGCCCGCCCTTTGCCCGGGCTTCGCCCGGCATCCCGCGAGACGTCGGTAGCGTCTTATTTATGCGCCTCCTGGTACTTGGGAGTGAGGCGGACCCCAGTAGGGCTTCTGGGAGTTGAGGCTCCGCCCCTCGCCGTCTCCTCTCAGCGGCTCCCGCTCGAGTTGGTGAAAGAGCGAAGGAGCAGCGGGAGACTGGCGGGCGGGTCCGCAACAAACAACACTGCTCTGTCAAGATGAGGGATCAACTGGTTGGCAGGTATGGCAGCAATACGGCTCACAAGGGTTCCCACTTTCAATGGCGGTAGCATCTTATTTATGCGCCTCCTGGTGCTTGGGAGTGAGGCGGACCCCAGTAGGGCTTCTGGGAGTTGTGGTTCCGCCCCTCGCCGTCTCCTCTCAGCGGCTCCCGCTCGAGTTGGTGAAAGAGCGAAGGAGCAGCGGGAGACTGGCGGGCGGGTCCGGAACAAACAACACTGCTCTCTCAAGATGAGGGATCAACTGGTTGGCAGTTATTGCAGCAATACGGCTCACAAGGGTTCCCACTTTTAATGGCGGTAGCGTCTTATTTATGCGCCTCCTGGCGCTTGGGAGTGAGGCGGACCCCAGTAGGGCTTCTGGGAGTTGTGGTTCCGCCCCTCGCCGTCTCCTCTCAGCGGCTCCCGCTCGAGTTGGTGAAAGAGGGAAGGAGCAGCGGGAGACTGGCGGGCGGGTCCGCAACAAACAACACTGCTCTGTCAAGATGAGGGATCAACTGGTTGGCAGTTATGGCAGCAATACGGCTCACAAGGGTTCCCACTTTCAATGGCAGTAGCGTCTTATTTATGCGCCTCCTGGCGCTTGGGAGTGAGGCGGACCCCAGTAGGGCTTCTGGGAGTTGTGGTTCCGCCCCTCGCCGTCTCCTCTCAGCGGCTCCCGCTCGAGTTGGTGAAAGAGCGAAGGAGCAGCGGGAGACTGGCGGGCGGGTCCGCAACAAACAACACTGCTCTGTCAAGATGAGGGATCAACTGATTGGCAGTTATGGCAGCAATACGGCTCACAAGGGTTCATATTATATTCACTATTATGTGTTAGTTATACAGCACCACCACTGTAGGCACCCTAAGGGCCGAGGCCACGGGTAAGACGGTTGGGTTTTCCAGGGGAGGGAGGGGAGAGGCAGGGGGTGGTAGGGAGGTAGTAGGATGTTGGGGCTGGGGGAGGATAAGGGTACGGAAGAAAAGAAAAAAATTCCTCAGAAGCTTATTTGTCACCAGGATGTTTGGAGTATTTTGTTTTGAATTAGATGAGTGGGGCTAGTGAAATAGAACTGAAAATCTTGTGGTGGAATGTTAACGGCCTACGTGTAAAGTCCAGGAGACGGATAATATTAAAGTATTTAGAGGATTCGCTGGCCCAGATTATTATTTTACAAGAGACACATTTAACTGCCATTGAGAGTAAGGACATTTTTTCGGCCCAAAGGTGGGTTGCTCATTCGTTTTATACCCCTCAAACTATAGTTATGAAAGGGGTGGCGAGTTTGGTTAGGCAAGGGGAATCTACAGTGGCAGATGTGAAGGGGAGGTGGTTGATTTTGAAAGTAAAATTGGCAGGGGAACCTATAATTATTACTACGGTCCTAATCAGGATGATGATGATGGACCTCTAGATGCTCTAGCTAGTGAATTATTAGGTTTTGCGGGGAAAATTATGACGGCAGGAGACTTTAACACGGTAATGGATAACAATTTAGATCGCTCAGAAAAATCGAGAGGGTTGATAAACTCTAAAATGTCCAGCAGAGATAGGCTGTTGATGTCTCAGTATGGGCTGTGTGATATTTGGAGAGTGAAGTCAGGTCAGCGGCTAGGCTACACATATTATAATAAAAAATACAAGCACAGATCTCGAATAGATTATTTTTTGCTTGACTATAGATTGAAAGATTATGTGACGACGGTGGGACATGTAGTTGTTCATATTTCAGACCACTCAGCTATTACACTGACTATAAACTTAAAGATGAGATGTTTTGATTCAGCCTGGAGGTTAGATCGAACAGTTCTTCTGGATCAGGAAAGCCTAAAAGCCGTAAACGTAGAGTTAGAGGTTTTTCTTGAGAAAAACTTGGGCACGGCTAAGATTGAGATAGTATGGGAAACCTGCAAAGCTTTTTTTAGAGGTAGATTGGGAGCTCTGGGAGCAAAGAAGCGGAGATCTTATTACAGTAAGGTGTCAGAGCTGGAAGGAAAAATTTGCAGGAATGAAGGCAAGATCATAAACACTGGCAAATCTACAATAGAGGAGCAGGCTCTACACGAACTGGCTGAGTTGAAATCAGATCTCACGGCAGTCTTAACTTATAGAATCAAAGAAAAGTGGGAAGCCAGTCAATTGGCCCATTTTAACTATGGGGAGGGTTGCAGTAAACTCCTAGCATGGAAAGCGAAAAAAGATCAAGTTCGCAATTTTATAAAGGAAGTGAAGCTGGTAGAGTCAGACACCACCATTACTGATAATAAGGGGATATCAGATGCCTTTTTTGATTATTTTTCGAAAGTCTATAGGGAAGATCTAAATACTGAGCCTTCAGAAATTAGGGGCTGGTTACAGCTCGTGGATCCACTTCCTGCTGAGTTTAAGCAGATATTAAATGGCGAAATATCTCTTCTGGAAGTGGAAAGGGCTATAAAGTCAGGAAAGAGAGATAAGGCTCCTGGGCCAGATGGCCTTCCGGCTGAAGTATATAAAACTCTGATGGGTAATATTGCTCCCGTAATGCTCCAACTTTTTAACAGCATTTTTCAGGGGGAGGCTGCACTACCCGATTCATTGAATGAGGAGACTATTGTTTTAATCCCAAAACCAGGAAAATCACCTAAATATTTGGACTCCTATAGGCCAATATCGCTATTAAATTATGGCTGACAGGTTAAGTTTGGTCATTCAAAAATTAGTACATGATGACCAAAAGGGATTTATTAAGGACAGATTTTTAAAGGAGCTTACTTTTTGATTGATAGGTGCAATGGATATGGCCTCAGCTTATAAACTCCCCTTGGCGGTAATAGCACTTGATGCCGCCAAGGCTTTTCACTGAGTAAATTGGTCTTTTCTAAAAGCCCTTTTGGGACATCTAAACTTAGGAACATGTTTTACCAACTCTTTGTTATCTTTATATTACTCACCCACCAGAAGCAAAAAGGAAAACTCTCTCTTGACCTATAACCACTTTGCTATTGGGAAAAACCTCTAATGGCAACGGCATACATAAACCACATATTCATTTTTAATTTGGTTATTTATTCATTTTTATTTTTTATCTTTTTTTATCATTCATTGTGTCATTTTTTCTTCTTTTTTGGGGAAAACAGGTAATTATTCACTGTATTTCATATAATTTTCTTTAAATACATATACAAAAATTCATTCTATAATTCCATTATCTGGATAAACATACATAACATTTTTTTTTTAAAACGAGACAGTTATTATGATCCAGGTCGAGAACCAAAGACTCATCCACTCACTCACACATCCTAATCATGCATAAATCCACTACAACCAAACAAACACCCTGTTGTTTTACACCAGTTGTCCGCTATATAACCAAGAGGTTAGATCTAAAAAAAGGAATGGCCGACGCGCTTCGGTGGAAGAACTGCATTGAAGACCACCTTCTTAAGGACCAGCCAGGGGCAATTCAACAGTGTATCTTGCAACCTGGAATCAGTGTCTATAAAAAATTATGATACAAAAAAAAGGATTTTACTCGTATGCCCAAATTAATTTACAAAACCTTTTGAGACAACAGTGATATGGACCAAATGCACCAAGTTCACATTCCATGCACATACTGTCACCTTATAGCCCCAATGCCGTGAAAATACACTCAGAGTGTGTTAAAGCAGAAAGTAAAAAAAGAAATTGTAATTGAAAAATAAAAACGGAGAGGAGGGAAGGGGGGTTTAGGTTTTTTTCTGGTTCCGAAGTATGCAATAGGCCTAGTAAGCGCCAAATTTCTTGGTATCTACCTCTCTGTTAAAATGTACTGTGTCAACATGCCAGTACAAGCCTTCTTCACACCTCAACTAACAGCCAGAGGTTTGAACCATATCAATTGGTGATCGAGGATAGAAATTATCCACCGTCCTGCAGAAGGTACAAATTCACACTGTTAACTACATCTAGTGACTATCTGTGAACCTGAATTTAGAACAAATTAGACTACCAGTTACCTCCACAGTCATAGGCAGAAAAGGAGCCAGTCAAAAGAATTCCTGTCGTATGACGACTTGAGAAGATTTTGACAGACTTAGCTGAAAAGAGTAAAATAACAATACTGTTGTATAAACCCTCAGGATGTTCAATTCTACAGAAAGGTGGTAACACTCATCTAGATGTGCATCCTCATCTACCATTACCTTGTTTTTACATGCTGAGAGACCTTCATAAATGATTTTGGGTATATCCCGATTTCTTTCTTCCTCCTGCTCTCTGAGTCTGTAGTGGGTTAGAAACATAATTCTAGGCCTATCCAGATATTATAAAAATCAGGGACCTAATTCCACAATCCCCAAAGAACACTTACTTTGTAATGTTCTGTATGGATCCCACAGGTACTCCTCTACAGACGCAGTAGCTCTGGTAGAAATTTTTTATATACTATATTCATCAAATGGGATACCTATCAAATAAAAACATAGTCCGTATTTTATCTATCATTGGACCATTTAATCGGGTCATACTCCTCATAATGCCTACTAAGGCCAGCAAGCAATGTAATTAACTCTGTGTTGTCGCAGTTCTTTAACGTATGTGACAAAATGTCACACGCGTAATGCAGACAGACTGTGCATATTCAAATCGCCACAAACTAACCCAAGAGAAAGAGATTTTTTTCTTTCGTGGGCCCGTAATTTCGAACCTACATACATTTGTCTGCAGGTGTCATTAACACCCACAAAAAAACACTATTTACACTGGTCAAAAACAGATACACAAGAAAGCATAACAACTCCAGTGCGTCTCCAAAAATGCATTTTTGGCCAACAATATACAGCATTTCTACAAGGCATTATAACACTAAACACTCATTCCCCGATTCTAACAACCAAGCAGGGAGTTTCTCCCATCGGAAAAACGTTTTGTTCTAAAGCTCAGAACCTGTGTACAAACACAGCACGTTTCCCAATATTAGCTATGAGGCATATGTAATGCCTACTCTTATTAAAAAATCCATTACTATGACTACAAACAAACATACTGCATTTCGATACAAATGGGAGTTGGGTCGCACACTACTCACACACCGGCGGTGTCGCCCCTAAGGACTCTGGTCAATGTATTAAAGTGTTCGCGATGCATCATTTGTAACTTTAAAGCTCCCTTGAGCAGCGGGCTGACGAGCCTGGGATCCCGCACCTACGCGCCTGAGTGGTACTATACCTGGCAGATATTGGCAGCCATCGGCAACCCCAGTACACGGCCTATCCCTGCTGATGAGGGGTAATACCCCGAAACACGTGTCCAGGGATGGCGAAGACAGCGAAGATAGCAGAAGATCGAAAGATGATGCATCGCGAACACTTTACTACATTGACCAGAGTCCTTAGGGGAGACACCGTCGGTGTGTGAGTAGTGTGCGACCCCACCCCCATTTATACTGCATTTCGATGCTTACTGAATTCCAAGAATCTGCATACGTCCCAGAGCTCTGCCAGCATGCTAGCTGTGCTTTATTGCCGTAGTAAAGAACTGCGATAAAAAACGCAGTTTTTAAATCCTAGCGGCTTCCTGCTCTAATCCATAACACCTGTGCCGCCGATGCCTCGCGACCTCTCTTGCTTTACCAGTGCTAATGCTTCCGGATTAAGCCAATAACACCGATAATGGACTAACACAGTCGTCGCCATGTTGCGGGTAGACATTCTAACCCGTAAACGAACGTTAAATATTACAGAGGATGACCCTCTGATCACATGGCCTACAGGGGCATAGGAGACAGATTACAGATATTATTGATTTGATACACAAACATCCTCAAATATAAACACTTTTTATTAGCCACGATGACAAACGCTCTTTTTGTCCAACTTACAACAATATGCTTTGACCTTGAAAATATTACATCCAAATATATTGAAAGTGTCCATATACAAGGACGAATATATGTAAATTGCAAATCTCGGTTACATATAGGAAATGTCACTTACACAAGAAATTGATACCGAAGGACACAAGAACGGCCTCAGATACCATGACAAATCGTAAAACATAGTATATTTAACCAATATGCATATATATATTTGTCCACCCCACCAAGGGGGCCCTATAGCAGGAGATCTCAAAGTTATAAATGCCGTATTTAAGAATTAAAGGCCGTAGCAGAGGACAAGATATTAGTGTCGTCGAAAAGAGGAAGAGCTAATGCTTACCACAATATCCAAAATGGAACACACATATTAAATCTTACAGCTCAGATCATGTATCAACTCACTACCAATGACACATAGTCACCAATTTTTCAAGGAGTGAATAGAACTACACAGGTTACTGATAAATATTACTCCTCAAAATCTAGAAATAACAGCTGCCCCTCTCTTACTTGTAGATCTCTTGTACAATTGGATATTTTACAGATCACACCAATTACCAAGGATTTGTAATCATCCATTGAATTTCTTCATTTAGTCCCTGCTTTACTGAATCCAGAAAAAAGATCCGGAAACACTCACGTCTTTTGCGATCGATATCCATAATTGTGCTATTCATTCCTTTTACTTTTTCCAAGATGCACCACTGGGCATCCTTCTCGGAGTGATTCTTCTCATGGAAATGATTTACGAGTGGAGCTTCCACCCGACCATTGCGGATTGCAGATTTGTGTTCGCTGTAGCAAGCTCTAAACTCACGGGATGTTTCACCAACATACACCATGTTGCATGGGCAAATAATACAGTAAATGATATTCTTGCTGCAACAGTTGGTGAGATCTCTGAGTTTAATTTGCTTATCCTGATGAACGAAGAGGTCAGTGACTACAGCTGTCTCACACGCATGGCAGCAACCACATTTGTGGTTACCCAGCACAAGAGGCAATCCAGTAATGGTTGTTTGCCCTACTCTGTCTGCAATCTGAGGCCGGGTATGCACTAGTAAGTAAGTAAGTAAGCTTTATTATATTAGGTTAATTAAAACCATTACAAAAATACGTTTGAAAACACATGTCCACAGATAAAAGTTTTAGGAGGAAGTTTTAAAAACCAGAATATATCATTATAAAAATTGTTGTGCTAAAACAGTGTTATGTAGGGGGAAGCGTTGTTCATGCGTCAAGTCTTGGCCATGGTTCCTATAGTCGGGTCTGGGCCAAGTTCATGGCTTGTTAATTTCTGCTCCGCTAGTTTCAGGAATTTCACCAGCTTCCCATTTAATGGCAGAAGACCTGGATTGAAACAAGCAAGAACTGCTTGCCTGCGTGTGCAGATTCTTTGTTCATTAAAAGCGCTTTTTAGCAGGGCAACTCTTTCTTCTTTCAGCCTCGGGCAGGTGCATAGTAGGTGTTCAAGGTCCTCGTTCTCTGCGCCGCACAGCCTGCATTTTGACCCACAGTTCCTTCTCAGCCAAGGTTTGAGATGAGGTATGGATGGTAAGATACCTAGCCTAAGTTTTAAAAAGGCTTCTTTAGTTTTCCTGCCATACCCCAAACCGAAGTATGCTTGACGGCCGGATGATTTGTATGTAGACAAAGTCATCCAGGCATGGCGCCTATGGGAAAAGGTTGCTTTGTCTTCCACATGCGAGAGTCTTTTTATGCACCTGTTAACTACATGCTTGAATTGCGCATGCGATATTGCAGTTTCCCATAGTTCTTTCAGGCTTGTAACAGACAGGGACTCCTCTAAGTATGATTTGGCCGGTGATTTGGAGGAGCTACTTAAGTCTTCCCAGAGCTGGTGGTTCAGAGTGTTTTCTGGTGAGTTCTTTATTTTGTGCCAGCACTTTATATATGACCCCCTTCTTGCAAGCGTTTGGCAGGTCAGCCCAAGGTCTAACCGGATCTGGGCTTGTGAGGTGTAGGTAGGAAGGTTAAACAGAAGTCTGTAGGCCTTTGCAATGGTTGTATCCAGAAGTTTTGCATCGATACCTCTTAAAGCCTCACTGCCATACGTAATAGATGACTCTATTTTGACTTGCGCCACACGAAGCAGTGGAAGAAGGGTGGGACCATTCAGGTTTGACTTTAGCTGTTTAAGTGTCGTACCTATCAGCATATCTCTCCTCTTGACGGCCTCCAGTTGGTTTGAGAAGCGGCCTCCTTTGTCGACCAAGAGTCCAAGATATTTATATTCTGTGCAGTTTCCGACAACCTTTGTTCCGAGGAACCAAGTGTGCTGCTTTTTTTTTCCCGTTATAGACAGGACTTTGGTCTTGTCGATATTTACTTCTAGTAGGTTTGCTTCAGCGTATCTGTACAGCGTGTTGATAAGATTTTGGAGCCCTACTTTCGTGTGGCTGACCAGAACCACGTCGTCTGCATAGGATATGCTGGGCAGCGCTTTGCCCCCCAGACGTGGTGCGTGCGCGTTGCAGGCTTCTAGTGCGGGGGGCAGGTCAGCTGTGAATAAGTTGAAAAGGGTGGGCGCTAAAACGCACCCTTGCTTTAAGCCTTTTGTAGTCGCGATGCGCCTAGAGAGGTGTGTGTCATTCCCGAGCTTTATCTGGACCCACGTGTCAGTGTGCAGTTCAATTAAAAGGCTTAGTAGAGGCGCGAGGATGCCCCAAGAGGCCAGTTTTCTCCAGAGGTAACCCCGGTTGACATTGTCAAATGCCGCCTTAAAGTCCACAAAGCAAAGGTGGAGAGCCTGTTTAGTCATCCTTGCCTTGTCGATAAGTAATGAAATTGCCAGCAGATTTGTTGTTGTCCCCGTATCTCTGCAGAATCCCGTTTGGCTCGATGGGATTAAGTTGCGGTTTGTTGCCCATTCGCGGAGCTGGATCAGTAGGAGCCCCGCGAAGTATTTAGCCTCAATATCCAGAAGTGCTATCAGGCGGTAGTTTTTTGGCAAAGATCTGTCCCCCGCCTTATATATTGGTTATATAGTCGAGCCCCTCCATGAGGCAGGAAGACGCCCAGATCGGCTGACAGATATATAGAGGGGAGTCAGCGTTTCAGACCAGTATTCTGGCTCAAATTTGAACAGGGCCGGGGGAATCCCGTTTGACCCTGCTGCGCCGTCTTTTCTTCCTTTCAAGATTATTTTCCTGAGTAGAACCGCAGTGGTTCCAAAGGCTGTTTCTTCTTGAGATGTTATTATCCGTGGGGGTTGGCTCTCTTGAGCAACCTGGAATTTGCTTGTTATGGCGACCTGTTGGTTAAAATGTATTCCTAAAAAGGATTCCCGCGATGATTTAGTTATGTGGGATGATATTCCACTGTTCCTCGGGTTTAGCAGTCTGTTTATTGTGGACCAGAACTGGGCACTGTTGTTTCCCTTAGAATCATGGTGAAGTTTGGCCCAGAGGTCGTCTTCGTTTGATCTCTTGACTGCCCATTTCAATTTTTTTAGGTCCGCCCGGCGCTTATGGAGCTGAGCAAGAAGAGACCCCTCCCCCGGGCTTTTCCTCAGCAGTCTTAGGGATTTGTTGATCGCCTTTTTGTGGGTTTTTAAGGCTAGTTTCTGGGCACTTGAGGTCTTCATTAAAACGCCGGAACCAGAAGATGGAAAATGCCGTACAGTTGTCGAATATTTGTTTACAAAATCAGCCGTGAATTTTTCCCAGCCTGCTACAGGGTTGCCTAAAGGATAGTTTAGGTTGCTTAATTGAAGTTTTGCTGCTTGAAGTACCTCCGCCGTGTTTGCGACCGAGGTTTTATTTTGTTTGAGGTTTATGGTGTAACTGCCATGTGGTCCTATTGGGTTGGGAAGAATGAAGTCCGGAAGGGCACAAAAGGAGACTTCTTGAGGGCGGTGGTCGCTGTCTCCCATGTCCCCGAGTTTAAAGCCCGTCACGTGGTGAAAAAGTGGAAGGGAGACCAATGTATAGTCGATTGTAGAGGTTGCATTGCCTGAGTTGAACGAGGCCACGGAGGGAGAATCTTCAGGAAATCTTCCATTTAGAGCCCTTAGGCCCATGTGTTCCAGGTCGGCTGAGGATATGTCGTTTAGCGCTGGTATGGTGGTAAGCAGCCGTAGTAAGTTGCCTCTATTCAGTATATCGAATGGGCCCTTTGATTCGTACTCTGGAGTCAAAAGAATGATGGTAGGAATCCTATTTGGGTGATTCGGCTGAGCTTTTGACACTCGGGTATGGACTTTGGGCCTGAAGTTGCTATTATCAGACTGAAATATGTTTCCTGTGAGAGTGACTCCGGAAGAGAGATTATTGGAAACTGGTACAGAAGGAACTTCAGAGACACTCGCTACGTTGGAATATAGCTGAGTTTGAATGCATGGGCGCCCTATTTCTCTCTGTTCTTGAACTCAGGTAAGGACTTGGGGCCTGAAGTCGCCGTTATTGGACTGAAATACGTTTCCTGTGAGAGTGACTCCGGAAGAGAGATTATTGGAAACTGGTACAGAAGGAACTTCAGAGACACTCGCTACGGTGGAATATAGCTGAGTTTGGATGCATAGGCGCCCTGTTTCACTCTGTTCTTGAACTCGGGATTTATCGCAGTGGGTGGAGATGGAAGCTTCATGTGCCAGGACCGTATTGTGCTTTGACTGTACCCCTTTTTGATCGAATGTTGGAAGTAGTTTGACGGGGCTCGCGCAGTTCTCGTTGTCAGTGCCACGAGTTTCCGTCATGTTTTGGTTTCCAGTAGTGCTGCCAGATGGATCCTTTCCGACCTCCTGCCCGGATACCCCTATAGGAGCTACTGCGTGTTCTCCGTTTGGGGTGAATCTGTGGTCCGTGGAGATTGATTCTTCGCTGGCCTTAATTTCTAGGATGGGGCCCGGAACTTGGTGCTCCTGACTTTTTCTTGGCTTGAAAAGTGGGTAAACTTCTGACTTTCTTATAGTTATTAGTTTATTGCGGCCTTTCCTCTTTTGCTGCCGCCGCCCTTTTGCATTTAAGGGCGTCGTATTGACCTTAAGAGGTAGAGAGGAGCATGTTGTCGGATGGTCCGCTGGCGGCACCTGACAGCCCAATGGCGGTAACCCTGCAGCCTGGACTGCCCTGCTGGCTGTAGGGGACTCTCCTGTTGGTGGTGCGGGGAAGGCTGTTTCGCCGGGGTTGGTATAATGGTGCCTTCCGTTGAGCCCTTTTGGTAAACCTTCTAACAGAGAGGATACTATGTCTGGAAGAGCTGACAGTTTGTCGATGATGGGACCACAGCTACATACAAGCTTTGCCTCTTGCTGAGCTCTGCTAATTAATGAGTTTAATTGGCCAAGTTTCTCGTCTATTCGCCCAACAAAGACAGCCAGGGTGTCAAGTAGGGTCAGCTGAAGGTCCATTTTGTCAGATTGAAAGTGAAGAGTATCTACAGTTCGTTGCATGGTGTTTAACAGAATATCCCACGTATTTGCAACGTCTGACGCTTGAGTCGTGGGAACAAACCTTTTTTGGGTTTTCACTTTGTTAGGTGTTGACGTCAGAGAGGAATTTGGTAAAGTGGTTGAATTTAAGAAGGTGCCCTCCCAGTCAGGGCCTTTTTTTCTTGGCAGGATTTTGTTGGTTGGTTCCTCCATAGACGGGGTTGGCCTAACCAGCGTTGTCGGAATGTATGAGGCAACTAGTTCAGCCCACTCCTGTGAGCCCAAGTAAGTTAGGCTGGTAGGGCCGTCGTACCCAGAATTTGGGATAATTACCACTTCCTCCTTCCGATGGTCGTCGGACCTCTGGACTATTGATGCATCTTCGATTGACTGTAGATGAGAAATTAAGCAGTCCTGCTGGTCCAGAAGGCTTTTATCAGTGATTTGCGATTTGTTTGGGTTGTCCAAGTTGTCGCTGCTTAGGGCTTCTTGCCGTTGAGAGAAATCCTTGCCGCTACAGGTCATGGAGTTGCGCAAAGAAGGCTTTGGATTTTGACTGATTACAAGTAAGGGTGAAGTAGTCGATGTCGGTAAGGAGTCGATGTACGTAGAAGAGAAGGATAAGTGTGGGTCGGACGTAACCCCCCTGTCGTCTGTCCGCAGGGGTGGTGGGCTACGGGTGGCCGTATTTGTGAGCTTGTCCTCGCCCCCGGGCCCTGTTGTCCTCTCTGCAAGTTGACATGATGCAGGTAGGCCGTCTGGTGTGGAAGAACATTTCTCACTGCCGCTTACCTGACCCAGGGATTGATCTTTTTCCAACTCACAAGGGGATAGTGGAAGAAGAGAGTCCTGAAGGCCCAGGATTTTTCCACTGGACAAAAAGATAGTTGAGAGTGGATCCTTCAAAAAGTTAAACAATGTAATTTTTGGTTGTCTAAGGTTGGGGCGAGAGTTCCCAACCGGTGGTACTTGGTCGTTGGCCGCTCTTATTTCACCTGAAAATGTGCCCCATCTCTCGCTTGTTTCATTTGCGCTGTCCTTTTTGTTAGAGATTGCTGCGGCAGCATTCTGCTTTGCCTTTGCCTTTGCTTTAGGCTTGTTCTCGGGGTGAACCCTTTTCTTGCCTGACCTCATGTTGAATTTGGGCCAAGGATGAGCCTGTAAAATCAGGAATCCGCTTGGCTGTGGAGGCTTCGCTACAGAAAGCATGTTCAGTGGCTGATTTTGCTGGGGTGGGGTGGGCTAGGTGCAGGGGTAGGGGCGCAGTCACTGAGTGCCTCCTCCTCTGGATGTCTCCTCTCCCTACTGTCCTCGCGCCTCACGCCTCAAAAGCCTCAGGCCCTAGGGCAGTTTGAACAGCCACCGCAAGAAGTTTTGATGGGTTTCAATGGATTTACCGGAGGTGTTCCGGATACTCGAGCGCCGTTCCCAGCGAGAATGCAGGGGTCATAGGGGACCCGGTCTAGGGGTCCCTCCTTTCCTATCGGTCGTTTTGCCGTTTCCCCACTTTCCTTCAACTCTTCTCCTCTTCCCACTCTTGTGGCACTGCCAGACCCTGCCTCTGCCCCCACACACACCACTCTCGGCTCACCACGTGGCTTCAAACAGCTGAATAAGCTTCGACTGCTGCGTCTGCAGCTTGCTGGCTAGTACCACAGACAGTACGGCATGCTGGCTGGCTGACTGACTGTTTATTTTTAATGGCTGATGGAGCTGCTGAAGCTGATGCTGTTGTTGTACTTGTGGCTCTTGTGGCTCTTGGTCATTGACTTTTCAAGGGGCAAAAGAGCAAAAGAGCAGAAATGCGCCAGTGAGACGCCAATGGGGCGGAGATGCAGTGAGGTGCGTGGACCTAAGCTTTACCGGTGATAGGCTGCGTTTTTGGTGGCAAATGTAGCTAGAGAGTAGAGACACTCACATCACACTTATCATCACACTTCGCTCAGGTTGCCCTCTGGTCATGAGTCTCAAGTGGGGGATCCCGGGGGGACGGGGGCGGGACACGGACAGGACACGGGCGGCTCACCTTCCCTTCCTGTCCCTCGCGTCACCAGATCTCCCCTGGCTCTCCTCGACCACCTCTACCTCCGCTCCACTGGTGCCACTCAGGTGTGTCCTGTGGGTCTAGGGGCTCTGCTGCAGCTACGGCTGCCGATGGAGAACGTGCTGCTGACTCTGCTGCCTCTGCTGCCTCGAGTCAGGGATCACGGCAGAGGACCCCCTGGTCGGGCTCCTGCCAGGCCGCCGCCGCCGAAGGGAACACAGGCAGCACGAGCACGGCTCGGCACGGCTTCGCAGTTGACTCCCGCAGCCTGAATCGCCCGAGTCACTGGGGCCTCTAGGGCCGCTGGGGCTGCCGCAAATTATCACGGCTTCGTAATACACTGAGCCGAAGCCGGGCGCCTCACTCCTGCAGCTCCTTGACTCCGGGACAGACAGACCCAGACAGACCCACGGCCTGCGACCGGTCAACGGGTCAACGGGTCGGATCCCGGGGGACTCCAGGAACTCTTGAGCCGACCGCCGGGAAAATCACCGGGAAATCCCCTCCTCTCACGGCTCCTCTCGGTGGCTAGCGGTCAGCGGCTGTGGCGGCTGCTCGGCGTTACTCAGTGCTCCGTGCTCAGTGCTGCTCTCTGCTGGTTGTATGCACTAGGATATCATGCAGATTGCGATTCCTGCGGAATGCTACCAATGGTTGTTCCAAATGTAAGTCCTCTTCTCCTGAATTGATTATTCTCCAATTTTTCTGGATGATATTCTTCAGCTTAAAGTTATAAGGGGAGTGATTGACAACACAAACAACCTGTTCTTTTGTAGTGCGATTCTTGCCCTCTAATAGAGCATCTCTATTATTGTATTTCGCCCTTTTATAGGCATGGCGAACTAGCCGTTTAGGATATCCTCTGGCCAGATGCCTAGATTTTAATGCATCGCCATGTCGGTGATAGTCTGCCATATTGGTACAATTTCTTCGACTACTAAGAAACTCCCCAAATGGGATTGAATCCTTTTGGTTGTTTGAATGGTAACTTTGGTATTGGAGAATTGTGTTCTTTGCTGTTGTTTTCGATAGAGACTTACTTCCAACTCCGCATTGGTCCCTGAAATTAAAATATCCAAAAATTCTACATTACATGTACTGCTGTTAGCTGTAAAGGTAAGATTGGAATCGCTGGCATTCAACCAGAGCACATATTCGTTCAGAGAGTCACTGTCTCCTCTCCAAATGAAAAAAATATCATCAATGAAGCGTCTCCACGTGATGACATTATCAAAAAATGGAACCGCTTCATTGAAGACATTTTTCCTCTCCCATTCGCCCATATAAATATTAGCGACACTGGGAGCACAGGAAGCTCCCATGCTGGTGCCTTTAATTTGCTGATGTACCGCGCCATTAAACTCAAAAAAGTTGTTAAATAGAACTATCTCAATACACTCCAACACAAATCCATCCGGTCTGTCACCTGGAGTCCTCGAGAGAAGGTCAGCCACAGCCTGCAAAGCTTGACATTGAGGAATGTTGGTGCACAACGCCTCAATGCAAGCGTTACCAAAATTTCAGTCTGTGCATTGAAAGGCATACCTTCTAATTTAGAGATGATGTCCCCTGGGTCACGAATAAAAGAAACATACGTATGGGTGAGCGGGCACAGGAATGAATCCACATACTTCGATAGTGGATCCGTACTGGAGCAAATCGTCGAAATGATAGGTCGCATCGGTGGATCAGTAACACACCTATGTGTTTTGGGAAGCCCATAGAGTGTAGGTGTAACCGGGCATGACTTGTTCAAAAAATTGAACTCCTGCTGGCAGATGTCTCCTCGTTCTAAAGTCCTACCTCCAAGGTATTGATCAACGGGATTTTAACTCAGCCTATTAAGGTGATGCGTGGTACACGGCAAGGCTGTCCCCTGTCTACCCTATTGTTTGACCTGTATATAGAAACTCTTGCTTGCAGGATTAGTAATGCAGAAAATATCCCCCCTTTTGTTGTGGAGGGGTGGTCTAAAAAAATAGGTCTATATGCAGATGACATAATTATTTACACCCCTGTTTTGCAGCAATCAATGAAAGTTTTATTAGAAATAACCAAAGATTTTGGACTTGTCTCAGGTAATGAGATAAACAAAGATAAGACCGAGATTATGTCCTGGAATTTAGATACAGAAGGGGCAATATGTAAAGCTGAGATGAGATACCTGGGGGTAAGGATTACACATAACATTGGAGAGCTAACAAAAACTAATTTTTTAAAGATAAAAAGAGAAATAGTCGCCACTTTGCGAGTATGGGCACATCTACCACTCACCCTGTATGGTCGAATGAATCTAGTAAAGATGGTGATCCTTCCAAAAGTGACTTTTTTGTTTGAAACAATTCCCCTGCCAATTAAAAAGGATTGGATTAAGAGGTTACAGAGCGAGATTAGCTCATTTATATGTGCCTCGAAAAGATCCTGGTTGTCCTGGAAAAAGTTAAGAAGAAAGCTTGTTAAATTTGTGGGCTTTTCAGTTAAAAAAATTTAGAATGTTGTTGGACACTCCGACAGTATTTTCTATTGGACAAATGTTCGCTGCAATGCTTAAGAGCTGCAATTATAATGAGCACGGTTTTTCTGTGCAAATTTTCTGATCCAAGGTTTTTTAAGAAAGTGAGGCTCAAGACTTTGCGGGAAGCGGCGGAGCTCTGGTTTAAGGTCAGGAAGGTCCTAAAAATTCCTTACTATGGGTATATGGCCCCAATATGGGATGCCCCAGGGGCACCTCTCTGGACGCACTGGCTATTCCTCTGAGAGCGGCGGGTCTTGAACGCTGGGGTGACCTATTTCCAGATGGAAAGTTGATTGCTTGGGGGCAAGGAGAGGCGACCTGGGGTCTGGGGTTTTCAAAATTTAAGTATCTACAAATTTGCAGTTGGGCAAGTAAAGTGGACAATGTTGTTGAAGTCCAGAATGAGCTAAAGAAAAACTCTTTTCAACTCAATCCTGTAAAAAAGAAGTCGCTCTTTGGTACTGGTCGATACTTGTGATGGAAGACAGCCCTTTTCTCTTTCCTGAGGTCTTATGGGGTGAATGCTTGCCGGATATCGCTACGGAGAATCAATGGCAAGTAACTATGGCTATGCTATATAAAACAGTTAAGTCTGCAAACTTAAGGCGGAACCATTTGTTTACAATTCACAGGGCATACTGGTCTCCCCGTAGACTTTCAAAATTTAAGCCTGGCGGAATGGTCGAATGCCCCAAGTGTAAAAGCCCCAACGAGGACGACCTACATATATTTGTGAGCTGTCCGAATATCAGAGAGTTCTGGGAGGCCGTAAGTATTTGCTTGTCACAAGTCTCAGACCAGAGGATTGAGGTAAGCCCTGAATTAATTATAACTGGAAGATATGATTTGCTAAGCAAGGATATTGATGATAAAGCTAAACTGGTTTTCTATGGCGCTTTGCTGGCCCGGAGGGAGATCTGCAAATTATGGGGTTTTCCAATATCTCCTTTTATTTTAGATTGGTTACGAGCCATGAGATACATTGCTAAATTAGACACCTTGGATCAGACAAAGAAAATGCGTACATTTTGGATACCTTTTTTGTTACATTTTGGGTGAGGGAGGAAAAACTTGGCAGGGAATAGGCTAATCAAAGAATAATAATCCAATGATTAAGGTCTTGGCCTATCGCACCGGCGTTTTTTTTTTCTTTCCCTTCACTTAGGAAAAAAGAAAAAAAAGACAAGGCAGCGGTACTCTAAGAGGTAGACTCTTCAAATCTATGTTGGTTTCTAATGAGTCATTCCACTGGTTGTAGTACTGCTCAAGCCTTGGTCTCTAGAGCTGGTATATGAGATAAAAAGCCCATGGGCGGCATCGTTTATGGAAAAGGGTGGCAAAAAGGCTAATGAGGATTTCGAAAAAAAAAGCAGCATGTGTGCCAGGCTTCTGAATATCGAAATAGTCTCCATGCTGTGTAATAAAAATCCTGGGTGTGATGTTGAAAGTGAATAGCAACTGTCTCTGTTGCATGTAGTAATCATTTCAGTGAATTCTCATTTCTACATTCTCAGTCTCACCTTGACCCTCTACACTGCCTGAACACCACTGCACTGTCCTAAACCCTGAAACAACACTTCCAGCAAGACTCTCTTTCACTGTAGTAATCATTTAACTAAATTGCAAGGCATACTGGCATGTGTCTAAGATCACAAATAGTTACCACAGTACATACAGACATTCTCTTGAATACCTCTGTACAATAGGAAATCAACAATCACAGAGACTTTGCTAAAAGTCAAACAATATACACCTGGAAATAAAAACTATGCTGTAAGACTCAGTTTATACCACAATAACTTGGGTACTGGTTCAAAGAATGGCATGCTATGTAATGGATGTTGCGTTGTAAAAGTTTCGTTGTAATGGTAGTGCGTTGTAAAAGTTGCGTTGTAAAGATTGTTTCCCGTGCAGTGGTGTTAAGGCAGTATAGGGACTCAAAGTGGGACTGAGAATGTAGAAATAAGAATTCACTGAAATGATTTCTACATGCTACTGAAAAAGTTGGTATGCAATTTGTACAGCACACCCAGGATCTTTATCACACAGCATGGAGACTATTTGGGAATTTAGATGCCTGACACACATGCTGCTTTCAAATGTATAGCACTAACTGTCATAAGGAATGACTTACTCCATGACTACATCTTTGGCCATATTTTAAAACTCATTAACAAAGCAAATCATTCTGCCACATGTTTCTGAAATGAAGTCTGACTCACACTGTGATCTTAGACACATGACAGTATGCCTTGCAATTCAGAAAAATGTTTACTACTGTGAAAAAACAGTCTAGCTAGGAGTGCTATTTCACATTTTTGGACAGTGCAGTGGTGTACAGGCAATGCAAGGGCTCAAGATGGGTCTAAGAATGTAGAAATGAGAATTCACTGAAATAATTTGTACATGCTACTGAAAAAGTTGGTATGCAATTTCTACAGCACACCCAGGATCTTTATTACACAGCATGGAGACTATTTGGGAATTCAGAGGCCTGACACATGCTGCTTTCAAATTTATAGCACTAACTGTCATAAGGAATGACTTACTCAATCATCAATCGATAACTTTATTTCGGCCACCAAGGGCCATAAAAGCACATGATAAAATACATACACACATCACAATACAAATATAAATAGGTTAAAAACTTCACACTGCAGCTACATTAACAATAATTTACAATTTTCTAAAAACATTTCCTAGATTAAAAGCTTATTAAACCATGGAAATAGTTATCGATAAGATACAAATAGGATTTAGTTGCAACAATTTCATCAACTAATCATTTCGTAGGGGAGTTTTGTCACGTAAGCCACATCGCATTTAGGAAGCGGGACACTGCGAAGACTATGGGGGGTGTGTATCAAATTTTAGGACTCTAAAGACGCTATAGCATTCCCTGAATCCAAGATTCCTACAAATTGGTTTGACCCAGAATCTACGTGCTGCCTGGTTTTTAGGACAAAAGAAAAGGACATGGATTTCGTCTTCTAGATGGTGATTGCATGATGGGCACTCAGTGTTTTTATTTGTATCCCATTTGCAAGTGAATGATTTAAGTGGCAAACAACCCGTCCTGGACTGCATGTACAGTTTCCTTGACATGACTGGGTAAATTACGTCCAAAAACGTTTCCAATTTGTACTCTACTTTAACTTGAAGAAACTGAGATGTCAGCTTACCAGATGTAGTACTCCTGTGTAAGAGGGTAAGCTTGTAGTGCCTGCAATGTTGCACAAGATTGACCCTAGATATTGCAGGACAGGCTACTTCTGGTGTTGCCCACAACTCAGACAGGCCGATCCTACTGCTGTATTTCCTAATATGGGTTAGCCAGGGGATCTTTTTAGCTCTAATGTCCGCCCACACATCTCTGAACTCGTTCTTATAGGCAGATAATTCTGGGGCCGTCCACAGTCTTCTCCAGAATGTGATCAGCCTAGGTGCTGCCTCCTCCTCAATGGATTGAAGCCCTAGATCCAATCTGAGGGGTACTAGAGGAGTACTAACAGGCAGCCGCAACAAATTCCTCATGAATGTATGTTCTATCTTGGTGAGGTTGTTAAGCTTATGGTGGCCCCATAACTCAGCCCCGTACATGGATGCAGCCCTAACCTGAACTTTATAAATTTCCATTACAGGTGCAACAAGCTTATAGTCAGAGAGCCTGTGCATTTTGGTTAACCCTTCGGCTTTTTGTGTCTTTTTGAGTGCTGCCTTTGACCTGGGTACCCCATTCCAGGTGTTCTTCGAGCGTGATACCCAGGTACTCAAAGGTTTTTACCTGCTCTAGAGGAATGCCATCTAGTACAGGATTTTGGCGGGTCTTGCTAGGGGGGTTGAAAATCATGAACTTGGTTTTGGCCAAGTTGATTTCCAATCCTCTCAATGCACAAAAATTGGCAAAGTCATCCAGGATGCGCTGTATCCCCATTGGAGTCTTAAATAACAACAAAGTGTCATCCGCCAACATCAATGCGGGTGCCCGTACTGTGGCTAGCCTTGGGGCATCAATATCCTTCAGGCCTAATAGGTGGTCTACAAGGCTATTTATATATATGTTAAACAGAGTAGGGACCAGGACGCACCACTGGCGTACTCCCTTTTCTACCGGGAAGCGTTTGGACAGTTCACCTTGCTTTCCACACCTCACCTGGGCATAGGTTTCTGTATGTAGCCTAATCAGCACGTCAAGAAGGTAGAATGGAATTCATAGATGTACAAGAACTGTCTACAGTTTACCCCTAGGGACCAGGTCAAAAGCAGACCTCAGGTCCACGGAGATGAGGTAGAGGCTGCCACCCTCTACACTCACTGCTCTCCAAATACAGGACCTGAAGTCTGAATAGTTGGTCGGTAGTTGACGTACCTGCCCTAAAACCGGCCTGGAGAGGACTCAAGATCTCATTTTCCTCAATCCAGGCCTGGACTCTTTCCAGAATAATTCGACCCATCAGCTTTTGCGTGTTATCTATTAGGCTGATGGGCCTATAGTTTGATGGTAGGAGGGGGCAGCCTTTTTTGTGAATGAAGCGGTACAAAAAGGGGTGGTGATAGACGGAGCATCTGAACCAATCAAACACTCACACCCAGTCAACAGATCTGGCTTTAATCCACCACTGTTCTTTAGCCCACTCTGCCACACCAGTACAGACATGGCCGTATGCAAATCAGTCTGACCATGTGCCTCATGGGAACAGTCCAGCCCGAACTGCCAAGCCATGCCTTCCCTGGACCAGAAACAAGCTTCCTAGGACTGGTTTCTGGCATTTCAGCCGTCTTCAGTCAGGCTTGCTTGAATCCAGTGGCAAAGTGAGCAAGGGACTCACGTCTGAGCATACCCTGCCAACTTATGGCGAACAAAGCGGTACAAAAGGGGGTGGTGATAGACGTATAATCTGAACCAATCAAACACTCACACCCAGTCAACAGATCTGGGTTTAATCCACCACCGTTCTTTAGCCCACTCTGCCACCCCAGTTCGGACATGGCCATATGCAAATCAATCTGACCCTGTGCCTCATGGGAACAGTCCAGCCCGAACTACCAAGCCATGCCTTCCCTGGACCGGAAACAAGCTTCCTAGGACCGGTTTCTGGCATTTCAGCCGTCTTCAGCCAGGCTTGCTTGAATCCAGTGGCAAAGTGAGCAAGGGACTCACGTCTGAGCATACCCTGCCAACTTATGGTGAACAAAGCGGTACAAAAGGGGGTGGTGATAGACGGAGCATCTGAACCAATCAAACACTCACACCCAGTCAACAGATCTGGCTTTAATCTACCACTGTTCTTTAGCCCACTCTGCCACACCAGTTCAGACATGGCCGTATGCAAATCAGTCTGACCCTGTGCCTCATGGGAACAGTCCAGCCCGAACTGCCAAGCCATGCCTTCCCTGGACCAGAAACAAGCTTCCTAGGACTGGTTTCCGGCATTTCAGCCGTCTTCAGTCAGGCTTGCTTGAATCCAGTGGCAAAGTGAGCAAGGGACTCACGTCTGAGCATACCCTGCCAACTTATGGCGAACAAAGCGGTACAAAAGGGGGTGGTGATAGACGTATAATCTGAACCAATCAAACACTCACACCCAGTCAACAGATCTGGGTTTAATCCACCACCGTTCTTTAGCCCACTCTGCCACCCCAGTTCGGACATGGCCATATGCAAATCAATCTGACCCTGTGCCTCATGGGAACAGTCCAGCCCGAACTACCAAGCCATGCCTTCCCTGGACCGGAAACAAGCTTCCTAGGACCGGTTTCTGGCATTTCAGCCGTCTTCAGCCAGGCTTGCTTGAATCCAGTGGCAAAGTGAGCAAGGGACTCACGTCTGAGCATACCCTGCCAACTTATGGTGAACAAAGCGGTACAAAAGGGGGTGGTGATAGACGGAGCATCTGAACCAATCAAACACTCACACCCAGTCAACAGATCTGGCTTTAATCTACCACTGTTCTTTAGCCCACTCTGCCACACCAGTTCAGACATGGCCGTATGCAAATCAGTCTGACCCTGTGCCTCATGGGAACAGTCCAGCCCGAACTGCCAAGCCATGCCTTCCCTGGACCAGAAACAAGCTTCCTAGGACTGGTTTCCGGCATTTCAGCCGTCTTCAGTCAGGCTTGCTTGAATCCAGTGGCAAAGTGAGCAAGGGACTCACGTCTGAGCATACCCTGCCAACTTATGGCGAACAAAGCGGTACAAAAGGGGGTGGTGATAGACGGAGCATCTGAACCAATCAAACACTCACACCCAGTCAACAGATCTGGGTTTAATCCACCACCGTTCTTTAGTCCACTCTGCCACCCCAGTTCGGACATGGCCATATGCAAATCAGTCTGACCCTGTGCCTCATGGGAACAGTCCAGCTCGAACTACCAAGCCATGCCTTTCCTGGACCGGAAACAAGCTTCCTAGGACCGGTTTCTGGCATTTCAGCCGTCTTCAGCCAGGCTTGCTTGAATCCAGTGGCAAAGTGAGCAAGGGACTCACGTCTGAGCATACCCTGCCAACTTATGGTGAACAAAGCGGTACAAAAGGGGGTGGTGATAGACGGAGCATCTGAACCAATCAAACACTCACACCCAGTCAACAGATCTGGCTTTAATCCACCACTGTTCTTTAGCCCACTCTGCCACACCAGTTCAGACACGGCCGTATGCAAATCAGTCTGACCCTGTGCCTCATGGGAACAGTCCAGCCCGAACTGCCAAGCCATGCCTTCCCTGGACCAGAAACAAGCTTCCTAGGACTGGTTTCTGGCATTTCAGCCGTCTTCAGTCAGGCTTGCTTGAATCCAGTGGCAAAGTGAGCAAGGGACTCACGTCTGAGCATACCCTGCCAATTTATGGCGAACAAAGCGGTACAAAAGGGGGTGGTGATAGACGGAGCATCTGAACCAATCAAACACTCACACCCAGTCAACAGATCTGGGTTTAATCCACCACCGTTCTTTAGCCCACTCTGCCACCCCAGTTCGGACATGGCCATATGCAAATCAGTCTGACCCTGTGCCTCATGGGAACAGTCCAGCTCGAACTACCAAGCCATGCCTTCCCTGGACCGGAAACAAGCTTCCTAGGACCGGTTTCTGGCATTTCAGCCGTCTTCAGCCAGGCTTGCTTGAATCCAGTGGCAAAGTGAGCAAGGGACTCACGTCTGAGCATACCCTGCCAACCTATGGTGAACAAAGCGGTACAAAGGGGGTGGTGATAGACGGAGCATCTGAACCAATCAAACACTCACACCCAGTCAACAGATCTGCCTTTAATCCACCACTGTTCTTTAGCCCACTCTGCCACACCAGTTCAGACATGGCCGTATGCAAATCAGTCTGACCCTGTGCCTCATGGGAACAGTCCAGCCCGAACTGCCAAGCCATGCCTTCCCTGGACCAGAAACAAGCTTCCTAGGACTGGTTTCTGGCATTTCAGCCGTCTTCAGTCAGGCTTGCTTGAATCCAGTGGCAAAGTGAGCAAGGGACTCACGTCTGAGCATACCCTGCCAACTTATGGCGAACAAAGCGGTACAAAAGGGGGTGGTGATAGACGGAGCATCTGAACCAATCAAACACTCACACCCAGTCAACAGATCTGGGTTTAATCCACCACCGTTCTTTAGCCCACTCTGCCACCCCAGTTCGGACATGGCCATATGCAAATCAGTCTGACCCTGTGCCTCATGGGAACAGTCCAGCCCGAACTACCAAGCCATGCCTTCCCTGGACCTGAAACAAGCTTCCTAGGACCGGTTTCTGGCATTTCAGCCGTCTTCAGCCAGGCTTGCTTGAATCCAGTGGCAAAGTGAGCAAGGGACTCACGTCTGAGCATACCCTGCCAATTTATGGCGAACAAAGCGGTACAAAAGGGGGTGGTGATAGACGGAGCATCTGAACCAATCAAACACTCACACCCAGTCAACACATCTGGGTTTAATCCACCACCGTTCTTTAGACCACTCTGCCACCCTAGTTCAGACATGGCCATATGCAAATCAGTCTGACCCTGTGCCTCATGGGAACTGTTCAGCCCGAACTGCCAAGCCATGCCTTCCCTGGACCGGAAACGAGCTTCCTAGGACCGGTTTCTGGCATTTCTGCCGTTTTCAGCCAGGCTTGCTTAAATCCAGTGGCAAAGTGAGCAAGGGACTCACGTCTGAGCATACCCTGCCAACTTATGGCGAATAAAGCGGTACAAAAGGGGGTGGTGATCGACATTTGCATATGGCCATGTCTGACCAGGGGTGGTGTGGAGTGCAAAAAAACGATGGATTTAGGCCCAGGTCCTTGTACTGGGGTCAATGTATGACATTGTTCTACATTCTGTCCATCAACTGTTGTTTTGCATTTGTCATCCCAAGTGGGATGGGTATGCTCAGACGTGAGTCCCATGCTCTCCACACCACTGGAGTCAAGCTATCCAGGCTGATGACGGCTGATAGCCAGAAACCGATCCTTTGATGCTTGATTTCGGTCCAGGAAAGACATGGCTTGGCAGTTCGGGCTGGACTGTTCCCATGAGGCACAGGGTCAAGGCTGATTTGCATATGGCCATGTCTGTCCTGGGTGGTGTGGAGTGCAAAAAAACGATGGATTTAGGCCCAGATCTCTGTACTGGGGTGAATGTATGACATTGTTCTGTATTCTGTCCATCAATTGTTGTTTTTGCTTTTTTTGTGAATGGGCACTATTTCTGCACCTCGCCAGGTATCCGGCGGGTCCATTCCCCTCAAGATGGAATTATAGAGGACACAAAGATAGGGGGCCCATATTTTCGGTTGCGACCTAAAAAGGTCCCCTGGCAGCCTATCCAGTCCAGGCGCTTTATTTGGCACTAACTTGGCAATAGCAGATTCAACTTCGGCAGGAATAATTTCCTGTTCCCCACCTAGTCGATTCTCATGGGCGAGGAAAGAAGCTGGAAGTGCCACCGCGTCCTCACCTGTGCAGGTATACAAAGATCCAAAGTGTGTCTCCCATACTGTTGGGGCTACATTTGGTACAATTGCTGCTTTGGACTCTCTCTCGCCACCACTAACTATAGTCCAGAAGGATTTCAAATCCTTATTCTGGAGAGCAGTTCTCAATTCCTCCCATTTCTTGACATCCCAGTCCTTCTTTGCGGATAGGATGGCCCGCTTGTGTAGGTGCCTGTGTTCCTTGATACCTATCCTATCCCTGGCTTTGATGGCTTTCAGTAGCTCACTCTTGCTTCTACGACAGGCTGAGTTATACCAAGGGTGTGGCGGGAGAAGTCTTGCCTTAGTGCTAACTTCCGGGTAAAATACCTCCAAAAGGTTGGCAGTCAACTGGCTATGGATTTTTAACAGCCTGGTGTCTTGTCCTGCTAGTTGGCCCATACTCCCCATCTCTTCCATTTCCATAAGGTGAGGCATGGCCCACTGGTAGATACGTGCTAATTTATCTAAGGAACCCTGTATGTGGGGCCATTTTATCCTTCCCCTGTTGTTGTGCAGCAGGAGAGGTTGTTGTACTGGTAGGGGCGATTCAGAATTGTTCGCCAGGCCCCAGCTTCCTGGCTTGTGTGTCATGACTAAAGCGTTATAATCACTATCACTCCATCTAACAACCTGGAAATCATGGATCCTGTCTCAAGACATACATTCGACCATAATATAATCTATGGTCGAAGTATGCCCTTCTCTGTTAAACGTGGGTAGACCCGGACTATCTGATTTAAATCTCCCGTTGCAGGCCCTCGGGGAAAAAGAGAGTGTAAAAGGAATTAATTTGGAGGACCAACGGTGTCCACGCTCTAACAGCTGGAATTCGTGGTTCCAAAATGTTCCAATGCTGGTTCTCACTTTCCTCTTCACCCTCTGGATTCAGATTGTTAAGAGGTTGGTACTGGCAATTGAAGTCGCCCCAACTATTAAAGTAGTCTCGGGATCTAAAGTTGGTAGATAATTACTAAGATGTTCAACAACTGTAGACTCTAGCCCGCTCTGAGTCGGCCTTGAGTAAACATTAATTAGGGTGATTCGTTTGTTAGGGGGCAAGTTTAGTAGGACGCATTGTATGTCCATTGAGTTAGTGGGCAGATGCTCTGCTGTTGCACTCAAATGCGTACCCACCCAAATACTAAGGCCCCCCGAGGGTTTACCCCTGCCCTTCTTCGTGGCCAATATATCGAATATTGCATAGCCAGTTCATTTGTTGCATTCTAGAGCCCAGGTTTCCTGAAATAGACGGATGTCATGTTTTCCTATGAACATGTCCCAAGCAGGACACGACAATTTATTTTTAATCCCTGCCAGGTTCCATGAGAGGATTTTAATATTACCTTTTGCCTCTCCCAATCCATCCCCGTACCCTTCCCCCAAATCTAAATCTACTGGTGCTACGGTCCCCTCCTCTACTTGGACTGCATCGCTGATCCTCCCCACCTCCATATTCACTCTCGAGCTACCTAGAGCCTCCTGCCATTGTGGAGCCATCGCCCCATCTGATTCTCTTGCGGGATTACACCCAGTGCTCAGTCTATCACTGCTCCTACTTCTAGTTGCCACCCCCTTAATCTCGCTACTCTGCAAACCAAACTGTGTGTCAGGGCAATCAACTCCTACTGGGCAACAGGGAACTTCGTCAGTAGCCTTTCTGACGGGACTGACAAGTGTTGTCGGGCTACACCTCAACCGTCAATCAACAAGATCCAAAATGCTGAATCGATTGTCATGGTGGAAAACAACCAAGTCTGGCCTGTGATTCTGGGTCCCCATCCCTATATCACTCCCTTCCTGTGCATAGTGGTAAAAGTTGTCCCCGGCCACCCAGGGTCGCCTTCTTGTGACAATATCAGAATTAGCAAAGGTAGGTGCAGCCGGGTAGAAATAGGTCAAGGGAAGAGATTGTATCTGTGTTGCAGGACTTCCAATCACCCAATTACAAATGTGTTCTATGGCCCTTCTGTCCCTGAAATTAATGACAATACTATCACCCTGAGTTTTTTTTGCCCGTGAGCCTACCCAGACTACATGTCTGGCAAAGAGGATTTCACCTGAGACCTGGTTTGGCAGGGGTCGATTTTGTCTCAACCAGTGAATGCACTTGTTTTTAAGGTCGCAATATGTTTCCTTTCTCCCTTGTTTCAATTCTGGGACCCCTACTTAAACAACCACATATGGTGTGGACTCAGGAGGGAGGTCTAAGCGTGGGAGCACATTCGGATCATCTATGATATTTGCCAAATTTCCTGGGTCGGTAATTCTTCCCCCGCCTCTACCCACCCCCTGTTCAACTTTTTTGGGAATTTCCACACCGTTGGGCCAATCATTGCTCCCCATTCAGTCTTGATTTAGGGGTTGTAATGCAGGTATTTCCACTGTAGCATTACAGACCTGTGATATTACATGGTTGCAAGCTACGTTAGTTAACCTTGGGGGCCCCTCCATGTTTCCCGACCCACATTCAACCCGTGTTACACCCTCAGCCTGCACAGTTGTAAACAGTGTTTCCAGGTGGGTAAGCCTTGCTTCTATAGAGTTCAGTCTGTCATATATGGCCAGACAGGTCTCAGTAAAAACAAGTTCCAATTTAACCCACTAATCTTCCCCTAGATCAGTTGGAGCCATTTCCCCAGTGCCTGGCGTTGTCCTACATCTGTGCACTGGTGACTCGGAAGGCTCCGGGATAAATATAGCCCTTGGTTGCTGGTCTGGCTCCCGGTTTTCATGCACTTGAATTTTTGCCTTCTTGTTCTTGGGTGTGGCCCCACCACGCTTTCTTTTAACGGCAGGATCGGGGGCCATATGCGTGGGCCCCAGTTTAGCGCTGGTAGCAGACTGGGTTGTCAGACACGATTTCACTATTGCCGGGGTTTCATGGATGACTGGGGAGATAGGTAGACCAATTTCAACAGTGTTCGTAATCGCTGGGGCACTAGACATACTGTCAAGTACTATCGCTGTTTGCATGCACTCTCCTTCATGTCCAGATGCTGTGGACACAATCGCTATCGTCTGTGAGGACGCCGGTGAAAATATTTATTTCTAAACTCCTACTTTTCAAACTGCCATTTCATTTCCAGAGCCCATCTGAGTACAACCAGATCTCCCTTCAAGATGATTAGAGTGTGGATTGTAAGAAACAGCTATATTTTCTGGAGTGAAAGGTATGCAGCAAATAGAATCTTTCTCAACCTTGACTTACCAAATGTGGATATTATGTGGATTGGCCAAAGAGGATTAAGATGTCACTAATTGATGCCATTGGTAAAATCCTTTTTGCATCTCCCACACCCTGATCTCATAATTGTGCACTTTGGTGGCAATGACCTAGGCACTTTGACTGGGGTAGGTCTGGAAATGCCTTTAAGGGACACCTTTGGGCAATTGATGTCACTTTTTCACAAACTGCCTTTGCATATTCTAATATATGCCAAAGGCAAAAATGGAACTGGTCCAACCAATATTGTCCACAGATTGAGAAAGCAAGGAAACATGTGAATAAGTCTATTTCTGCTTTCCTCAGAGACTATGGTATGGGTTCTATATACCACAACAACTTGCGTTACAAAATGCAAGGCATTTATAGAGTAGACGGTGTACATTTCACAGATGAGGGAAACAGAGTCTTCCTCTTGAATTTTAGATTCTGTGTCGATACTTACTTATAGGTACAAAAAACACTCAATGAACACAACGGCTCTTTTTAGAGCCAACCAACATCTAAACACTCAAACATGTTATTTAACTGTATTTTTTTGTTTTTTTTCTGACGCGCGCGCAACGTGCGCGCACCACGCATATTTTTGCCTTGAGGGTGCATGCAAAATGCGCGCACCTCACAATTTTTTTTTTAAAAGAACGTATTTGTAGACCTTCGGGGTCCTTCAGGGACCCCTGAGAAGACCTAGGGGGTCAGGGAGTCTCTACCCTGCCTCTTTTTCACGTTCCCAACTTTTGTTTTTCACTCACTTTTGCCTTGGGGTGCGTGCAATGTGCGCTCAGCCCGCAATATTTTAAAAAAATATTTTTTTGGGGGGGGCCTTCGGGGTCCTTCATGGACCCCCTGAGAAGACCTAGGGGGTCAGGGAGTCTCTACCCTGCCCCCTTTTCACATTTTCCACTTTTGTTTTTCACTCACTCTTGCTTCGGGGTGCGTGCAATGTGCGTGCAATTTATGTTGGGCCTTCGGGGTCCTTCAGGGACCCCCTGAGAAGACCTAGGGGGTCAGGGAGTCTCTACTCTGCCCCCTTTTCACATTTTCCACTTTTGTTTTCCACTCCCTTCTGTCTCGGACACAAAATGGTGGACAACACTTCCTGATTTCCACCGATTGGAATGTTGACAGACATCTAACAGCAAATCAGAATTCCGCTCGGGCACACCCGATTTGCGCACCGTGCGTGCACGGTGCGTGCTTATAGATATATATATATTTTTTTCTTTTGATTTTCTCAGGAACTACTGGATCGATTTACACCATTTGAGCAACAGCGTGATCTGCAAATCAGACTCTACCATTTTGCCAAATTTCCTGTATTTCCGCTGAACCGTTCAGTCTGTAGCCGTGTCTAAACGTCCTATGGAAAATAGCATGGGGAAAACAAGTTTTGAGACCCCCCTTTTTTCTCGGCCCCCACTTGATGAATCGCCCCAAAACTTTCAAAGAAGCAGCGGAGCGGAGCGGGCCATTTTCTTTGAGAAATTCGCGAAGATCCGTCCACCGGCGCCAAAGTTATTCCCAATAGAATGTTGCGGATTTCCTATGGAAACTAGGTCCTAACTACATCTACCTACTGGCGACCGCCAATAGGTAATATATATATATGTGATCAAGGCTTTGTGCCGAAACGTTATGGCGACAGCTGAATAAAGATTAACAGCATCCGAAAATTTTGGTCCGTGTCTGTGTCCGCAGGCGTGGTCGTGGGAGAACGATTGCGCGGAGGAGACGGTGGTTGCCTCATATATATATATATTCACGGAAAAAAACATAGGTTTCACACACGTTATAGTTAACTGGACATTTGACTCATACAAAACCATTGAAATTCCCCCGTTATAGTTAACTATAACTCGCGCGCCTGCAATGCACTGCTGATGACGTCACATATTACATCACTCATGACATGGTCAGTGACATCACTCATGACATCACTGATGGCACCACTGATGACATCACTGACGACATCATCCAGTGAATGTGTGTCTTTCTGAAAAATAAATATGTTTTATATATGTAAATCTAAAGGTTGATGGAAGAATAAATGGGTATATAAGTGTCTAAATGGATGATTCTGTTTGTGTAAAATTGATTGGATAACTGATTGATTAAGTGTATCTTAGCAAATACATAGATTAGTGAGTAATGTTTAAATATGTCAATATCTGTATCAGTCACTCACTTTGTGTAAAAGTGGCTGCATGGGTTGGTGAGTAGCTATATGAGTGTGTATATGGGTTATTAGTTGTTTTCTTGAGTATCAGTATAAGTGTCTCTATGGGTCGGTGCGGATATTACTTAGTGCATAGATGCATGAATGACTGAGTCACTGTTTGTATGTCGTTTGAAGACAGCATGTATGCAGGACTGTATGGGTGGATAAGTGTGTGTATGGGTGTGTTAGTGAGTGAATGACTGTCTCAATATTTTCTTTATGAGTAACTACATATGTTTTAAACTAGTCTGTCTAGACTGTGAGTATTGATGTATATAATTGAGTATATGTGAGAGTGAGAGTTTGGAAGAGTTACTGTATAAATAAGTATGTGTTTCTATAACTGATTATTTAAGAGAGTAAGGATGTGTACGTTTCTATAGAAGTAATTGTAGTGGTGTGTATATAGCTGTATAATCAAGTAAATGGATTTTTGCATGTATGAGTATGTGTGTGAGTAACTATATGGATGAGTATTATTGTGTAATAGGATTTATAGGTGAATAAGTACATATGATGAGTGAGTACATGTATGAGTGGCTATATAGAACTGATGGTGAATGAGTCGATTTGTATGTAGGTGTTTGAATTACTGAATAGGTTGTTGTTACTGGTATTGGTATCTCCTTTTTTTAGTTTCTATTTTTGAATGTGTGTATCAAATGTTATATTACACTGAGACGAGGTCTGACACTCTGTCACAAGGATAATGTCATCAGTGATGTCATTTGAGATGTCATGAGTGATGTCATGAGTGATGTCACTGACCATGTCATGAGTGATGTAATATGTGACATCATCAGCAGTGCATTGCAGGCGCACAAGTTTAAGTTAACTATAATGGGGGAATTTCAATGGTGAAATGTCCAGTTAACTTTAACGTGCGTGAAACCTATGGTGTTTTCAGTGAATTTTAAATGTTTTTTTAAATGCCAATTTTTAACTATACCATGGGTGAAACCTATGTTTTTTTCAGTGAATTTCAAAAGTTTTGTAAAAGATAATTCTTAAATGTACTAATTATTAAATTTCTTTCTTTTTATACAAATTTTCCTCTTTTTTATAATAAATATTGACTTATTATTTTCTTTTATTTATATTTCACATGTTATTGTAAAATAATAATAAAACTAAATACAAAAATATTTTTTCTTATAACATTTTTTTTTTTACAAACATAAAAATTATTATTATGTATTTTTTTGGGAGAATCGCACAGTGCGCGTCTGTTAAACGCACCGTTATATTGTACGGTAAATTGTCCTCTGTGCGAACCCACGTACTTGTTACGCATACGTTTTGACGTTACGCGGCCCATCCGTGCTACCCGTGACCTCATCTGCGCATGTACGACGCACCGTGCGCGTACCCCCGAAAGTTTTATAATGTTAAAAACGTTATATCTATGTATTTATTGTACATTTTAAAGGTAGACATTATCTAGGATAATCAAGAAAATGTTTTTTTTTACCTTTTAAGAACCGTATATTACTTTTTAAAGTAATTACGAATCTCACGAGGGTACGTCCTCCGTGAACGCACCAGAAGAGCAACGTAAGCGCATCGTAGGCGCTCCGTAAGCGCATCGTAAGAGTACGTACAGCCATGTGACTTTAAAAGAAGAGATTCTATTGGTTTATAATTCTTCCTACTCCAATTGTTAAAAGACCCCTCCCTTTTTTTATCATTCTTCTTTGACTTTCACAGAAGAACCATCTTTTTTCTTCGGCTCCTGTGCTTTAGAGAAACACTTTGAAATGGCTGGACTTCCAAAAGAATCTTCTGATCATTCTTCATCTGAAGAATTTGTGCATGAAGACCCACAGCCCAAAAAAAAAGAAGCCATTGTTTGGACATTTTTTACCTTCCCTGAAGGTGAAAAAAAGTAAATGCCCCAAAAGTTTCATGCAATATATGTGACACTGTTTTATCCAGGGGTAATGTCAATAAGAAATATTCTTTTGGCACAGAGAGCATGGTTCGCCATGTTAAAAATCTCCATCCAAACAATTGGGCAAGAACAGTTGTCAGAAGATCAGAGGAGGAGCAGGGCTCTGCTGCTGCAAGCTCTTCAAGTGCACCACCACCACCACTACCATCAAGTATGATTCCATCATTGCAGCCGGAATTCAGAAATTTAGTGACTCGTTGCATGAATTGCAACCAACTGATTTCTTATGGACAACAATCCATAGAAATAATTCTGCAAAAGAACAGAAGCCACAACTGCTCTCAATAATTATTTCTTTTTTTTAGTTTTTTGTTCCTGTTGAACAGTTGTTTCGTTTATAAAGTTCAATTTTTCTATTTTTTTCAAGAACTACCTCTACTGGTCCAAAAAAGAACTATATTTCTATGTTTGTATGTAAAAGTTTGTCAGAGTGAATGTCTAGTTCATAAAAGAATGAATGAATATGAAAGTGCAAAACTATAAGGATGTGGTACAGCATAAATCTATAGGGTGTTTACCTATAGTATACTGTACTACCTCTGAAGCACTTAAATGTAACATATGTATATAAATGTTATAAGTCTATGCTTCAATTTGCACTATTAGTGAAACTGCGTGGATGAATTTGTATGTATTAAGGGCAGTTTTATAATTCCCTTGTGTCTCTTTTAGACAACCGTTGCATCACATTTGTGTTGCAGCGGTGGTGCAAAAGATGCGCCATGAAGTATGCTATTTACAATCTGACGTACTTGGAAGGTGCGTCATATTGTAAAGCTGTGTACCAAAAGGAAGCTTTCCTGCGTACATGGGGAATGTTCTGGTGCAGGAATACCTCCTAAAAGTGAATAACTGAAGTTCATAATATTACATTCAGTCACTTTTGGGCTTATACTGCGTTAAAATCCTGCACCTGTTTGAAACAGGTGTAAGGTTTGACACAGCATTATAAGCATAGGGCCCAAAATTTTCTGTACTGTAAATGTAGGACAGCGTCAAAAGGCCATGGTTGTTGCTAGAAACACCCCCACCAACAACCATTGCACACCCCTTTAATGCATAACACTGTATTAAAGGGTCTCATATTTATCAGGCAACAGTACACCAAAAAAAGTGCCATAAACCTACCTTAAAAATACTACGCTGACAGGTGTGCCACAGAACATCACAAAAAGTGACGTTCTAATGGCGCAAAAAGTCTCATAAATGAGGCTGTGAATGATTACAATTCTGCAAGGAGACTGTTTAAAAGGGTTTGAAACAGTCCATGCCCTAAGCCCACTTTACCTCATAAGTACTTTGGTACTGTCTAAATGATTAGAAACCTGCAAGGAAAGTATCTGTTTGAATGTATAGCAGCTTCACTTTTAGAATTTAACCTTACAGCCCGCCGTAGAGGGCTATACTGGCTATTAAAGGCCCTCTCCACCATTAAAGGCCACAAGCCGAAGGTGAGGGCCTTTAACAAGGGAGAGAGACTTTAATAGTGGTATACCCATCTACGAAGGGCTATAAGGCTATTAGAACAATCTGTCACTAGAGGAGTACTGCAAGGAGAGTGCCTGGTTGAATTTATAAGTGGATGGGTTTTGGCACAGTGAATGGAATAGTAAATGGTGCTGAATGGGTCACTTAAGGATTGCAAAGGGAGTGACAGGGTGTTTGCTGGAGTGTATGGATATTAACTGGGGAATTGAAGGTGTGAAATACAAGTGTGTAGGTGGTAGAGGACTGCATGCATAGTGTATAGGGGTTTGAAGCAGTCTATGTGCTAAGACCTGGGTCACTCCATGAGTACTTGGGTACTGACTGAATGATTAGAGTACTGCAAGGATAGTGCCTGGGTGAATTTAAAAGTGTTTAGGTTTTGAAACAGTGAATGGATTAGTCGAGTACATGGTGCAGAATTGATCACTAGAAGAGTACAAGGGGAGTCACATATTATTTGCTGGAGTGTATGACTACTGACTGGGGAGTTGAAGGTGTGAAATACAACTGAGTAGGTGGTTAGAGGACTGCATGTGCAGTGGATAGGGATTTGAAGCAGTCCATGTGCAAAGGCCTGGGTCATTGCATGAGTACTTGGGTAGTGACTGAATGATTAGAGTACTGCAAGGAGAGTGCCTACTGAATTTTAAATAACTCAATTTTTACCACAGTGCATACAAAAATACATTCTGTTGAATAGCTCTGTACAATACGAAATCAGCAATCACAGAGACTTTGCCAGAACTCAAAAGATATTTACCTGGAAATAAAAACTATAAAACACAAGTTTGAAGCACTCCATGCTGTAAGACTCAGTTTACGATACAAAAGGGGGTGATGGACGGAAACAAGCATCCTGGGACCGGTTTCGGATTCATAATCCTCATCAGCCAGGCTATCTTGAATCCAGTGGCCAAGTGAGCAAGGGACTCACGTCTGAGCATACCCTGCCACACTTAGGGCGAACAAAGCGACACAAAAGGGGATGATGGACGGAGCGTTTGAGCAAATCAAACACTCACCCCCAGTCAACTGATCTGGGTTTAATCCATCACCATTCTTTAGCCCACTCAGCCACCCCATTTCAGACGTGGCTATATGCAAATCAGTCTGACCCTGTGCCTCATGGGAACAGTCCAGCCCGAACTGCCAAGCCATGTCTTCCATGGACCGGAAACAAGCATCCTGGGACCGGTTTCGGATTCATAATCCTCATCAGCCAGGCTATCTTGAATCCAGTGGCCAAGTGAGCAAGGGACTCACGTCTGAGCATACCCTGCCACAATTAGGGCGAACAAAGCGATACAAAAGGGGGTGATGGACGGAGCGTTTGAGCAAATCAAACACTCACCCCCAGTCAACTGATCTGGGTTTAATCCATCACCATTCTTTAGCCCACTCAGCCACCCCATTTCAGACGTGGCTATATGCAAATCAGTCTGACCCTGTGCCTCATGGGAACAGTCCAGCCCGAATTGCCAAGCCATGTCTTCCATGGACCGGAAACAAGCATCCTGGGACCGGTTTCGGATTCATAATCCTCATCAGCCAGGCTATCTTGAATCCAGTGGCCAAGTGAGCAAGGGACTCACGTCTGAGCATACCCTGCCACAATTAGGGCGAACAAAGCGATACAAAAGGGGGTGATGGACGGAGCGTTTGAGCAAATCAAACACTCACCCCCAGTCAACTGATCTGGGTTTAATCCATCACCATTCTTTAGCCCACTCAGCCACCCCATTTCAGACGTGGCTATATGCAAATCAGTCTGACCCTGTGCCTCATGGGAACAGTCCAGCCCGAACTGCCAAGCCATGACTTCCATGGACCGGAAACAAGCATCCTGGGACCGGTTTCGGATTCATAATCCTCATCAGCCAGGCTATCTTGAATCCAGTGGCCAAGTGAGCAAGGGACTCACGTCTGAGCATACCCTGCCAGACTTAGGGCGAACAAAGCGATACAAAAGGGGGTGATGGACGGAGCATTTGAGTAAATCAAACACTCACCCCCAGTCAACTGATCTGGGTTTAATCCATCACCATTCTTTAGCCCACTCAGCCACACCATTTCAGACGTGGCTATATGCAAATCAGTCTGACCCTGTGCCTCATGGGAACAGTAAAGCCCGAACTGCCAAGCCATGTCTTCCATGGACCGGAAACAAGCATCCTGGGACCGGTTTCGGATTCATAATCCTCATCAGCCAGGCTATCTTGAATCCAGTGGCCAAGTGAGCAAGGGACTCACGTCTGAGCATACCCTGCCACACTTAGGGCGAACAAAGCGATACAAAAGGGGGTGATGGACGGAGCGTTTGAGAAAATCAAACACTCACCCTCCCGTCAACTGATCTGGGTTTAATCCATCACCATTCTTTAGCCCACTCAGGCACCCCATTTCAGACGTGGCTATATGCAAATCAGTCTGACCCTGTGCCTCATGGGAACAGTCCAGCCCGAACTGCCAAGCCATGTCTTCCATGGACCGGAAACAAGCATCCTGGGACCGGTTTCGGATTCATAATCCTCATCAGCCAGGCTATCTTGAATCCAGTGGCCAAGTGAGCAAGGGACTCACGTCTGAGCATACCCTGCCACACTTAGGGCGAACAAAGCGATACAAAAGCTGTGTTTTTTGCAATTTTCACCCCAAGTGGGCTGGGTATGCTCAGACGTGAGTCCCAGGCTCTCCACACCACTGGAGTCAAGCTGTCCAGGCTGATGAAGGCTGATAGCCAGAAACCGGTCCTTGGATGCTTGATTCCGGTCTGGGAAAGACATGGCTTGGTAGTTCGGACTGGACTGTTCCCATGAGGCACAGGGTCAGAGCTGATTTGCATATAGCCAGTGTCTAACCCAGGGTGGTGTGGAGTGCAAAAAAACGATGGATTTAGGCCCAGATCCTTGTACTTGGGTGAATGTATGACATTGTTCTACATTCTGTCCATCAACTGTGTTTTTTGCAATTTTCACCCCGAGTGGGCTGGGTATGCTCAGACGTGAGTCCCAGGCTCTCCACACCACTGGAGTCAAGCTATCCAGGTTGATGAAGGCTGATAGCCAGAAACCGGTCCTTGGATGCTTGATTCCGGCCTGGGAAAGTCATGGCTTGGTAGTTGGGACTGGACTGTTCCCATGAGGCACAGGGTCAGAGCTGATTTGCATATAGCCAGTGTCTAACCCAGGCTGGTGTGGAGTACAAAAAAACGATGGATTTAGGCCCAGATCCTTGTACTGGGGTGAATGTATGACATTGTTCTACATTCTGTCCATCAACTGTGTTTTTTGCAATTTTCACCCCGAGTGGGCTGGGTATGCTCAGACGTGAGTCCCAGGCTCTCCACACCACTGGAGTCAAGCTATCCAGGCTGATGAAGGCTGATAGCCAGAAACCGGTCTTTGGATGCTTATTTCCGGTCTGGGAAAGACATGGCTTGGTAGTTCAGACTGGACTGTTCCCATGAGGCACAGGGTCAGAGCTGATTTGCATATAGCCAGTGTCTAACCCAGGGTGGTGTGGAGTGCAAAAAAACGATGGATTTAGGCCCAGATCCTTGTACTGGGGTGAATGTATGACATTGTTCTACATTCTGTCCATCAACTGTGTTTTTTGCAATTTTCACCCCGAGTGGGCTGGGTATGCTCAGACGTGAGTCCCAGGCTCTCCACACCACTGGAGTCAAGCTATCCAGGCTGATGAAGGCTGATAGCCAGAAACCGGTCCTTGGATGCTTGATTCCGGTCTGGGAAAGACATGGCTTGGTAGTTCGGACTGGACTGTTCCCATGAGGCACAGGGTCAGAGCTGATTTGCATATAGCCAGTGTCTAACCCAGGGTGGTGTGGAGTGCAAAAAAACGATGGCTTTAGGCCCAGATCCTTGTACTGGGGTGAATGTATGACATTGTTCTACATTCTGTCCATCGACTGTGTTTTTTGTAAGACTCAGTTTACACCATAATAACTTCGCTACTAGCTCAGAGATTACAATTGTATAAGAAGACTCTCTTAAATCATTTTAAAGTTTTTAATCATAAATTTATTCTTGTAACATTTCATACTGTAATAGAACATCTAGCATGATTTCATCAGGAATTTCATTTGCTTCTTCGTCAATTTCAAAACTTGTGACATTAAAGTCAATATCATCTAATACTTCAAGGAAGTCATTATCCAAACTTTCATCCAAAAAATCGCAGGTTATATCTTCTGTACCAATAGGTTGATCTTCATTGCTACTGTCCACATAAGGTACATTTAAGTCCTCTATCAGACTGTTAGAAATTTAAAGGTGTCTTCGATGTTCTTCTGAAGTTGATCCATAATACATTTTATTATTTTGCTGTACCTTGCAGGAAAATATAGACACTTCATTTTCTCATTTTCCTTAATAGATAATACAAAACTAGCTTTATCAACTATTTTGCCCTTTAAAAATTATTATGCAGAAACCTTTCTCAGGTACTTTATATGATTATATCAATTACATTTGTTTATAAGAATTTGTACTTATAACATTTCCTTACATTTTTAAACCAATCATTGTTTATCATTTTAGAAATAAACTAAGCCTATTATAATAAAATGCAGTACTAAAAAAAGTAAAAAATATCTATTCAGCTTACCAATTCCAAAGCAGTTGATGTGCTGTAGTTGAATACAAAGAAGACAAGTACACTCACTATATATGTTTTTTACATCTCTTCAAATGTGTTTCAAAGATGCAAAATTTTGTACACCATAGACATTGTGTTACTTCACTTTTGTAGAAGTACATCCCATTGATCATTTTTTTTTTCACAACAAATTTTATTGGTTGAGTCAAGCAGGATTAGAAGAGTGGTTCCCCACAATCAGGAGATCACCACCAAGTATCGTGGTACAGGTACATTGCAATAACCATGACCAATCAAGAATAGGAGTAAAATCAAGTAGAGAAGCCCCCTCCCCCACCCCAACCCCACCAACTCCCAACACCCAACTACCCTACTACCCACCCCTTATCCCTCCCTACCCCTATGCACGTGCATATAGAAAACCTTTGGTGCTTGTTCGTAACGTGACAGGCATGACACAATGTACAGGCCCGTATGGTACCCACCACCTACATATCTTCCTCATGTTCCGCAGGGGGATCCAATGGCAACTCCCTATAGTCTGCCCACCTCTTCCAGATCCTGAAGTGCTTGCGGGGGCATCCTCTCGCTTCAAATATTGGCCGTTCCAGCCCCATAAAATAGTCTAGCCCGGCCATCCATGCACATGGGGGGGGGGCACGTTCACTCTTCCACGCTCGGGCCAGGTCTCTTTTGGCCACCACTAGCCCCAGCAACAATAAATGGCGCTTATATAAATTCCCACCAACCCCCTCAAGTATGTGGAGCAACCCTAATCGATGAGTGCGTGGGAGGTCCCATCCCAGAACTTCAGACAGGCAGCTCCATACACCCCCCCAAAAGCCAGTCAGACCAGGGCACGACCACACCGTATGCAGCAGCGTGCCCGCTGCAGCCCCACATCTCAGACATTCCGGCGAACCAATCAGTCCTGCTTTCCAGAGCCGCTCTCGGGTATAATAGGCCCTATGGAGATACTTAAACTGAATTAATCTAAGCCGCATTACTATTGCGGTCCCTCGTGGGGATTCCAGGGCCTCCCTCCAGTCATCTTCGTCGAGGGGGCCAACATCAGCCTCCCAAGCCGCCCTCAGGGTAAGCAGGGTAGAGGAGCAATGAGTGACCATCGTTTGGTAGATGCGGGAAACCTTCTTGTCACTGAGATCTCCCATGAATACCTTCGCCTCGACAGGGCTAAATTCAGGGAGCGACTCTAGGTTAGTAATACTGGGCGTAAGTGCGTGTCGAAATTGTAAATAGCGATAGAATTGGGTTTGGGGCATGTGAAATTCAGCGCTGAGTTCCTGGAACGATTTAAGGGTGACCCCGGACAGTACATGTCCCAGCGTCGAAATCCCAATCGCATCCCAGCCCTCAAATCCCGGCAGCGTGGACAGTTCAGGGAGTCGCCCATTGTGCCACAGCGGCGTCTTCGCAGTTAACCTGCCCCACCAGCCCATGCGACGCAACGCCTGCCGCCACACCGCAAAGACAACTTTCGTGACACCTGGCAATGTCCTCCGCAGCCGGGCTGAGTAAAGAATCGTGTGTAGTGTACTATCTCCCATCAGAGAGCGTTCCAGGGCGTATGCCGGGTCCCCCCTGTCACCGTACCACCATTCATTAAGCACTAGCAGTTGGGAGGCTTGGTAATAGGACAGTAGATCTGGGGTAGCTAATCCCCCACAATATGTGGATAGGAAGTATGTCCGTAGCGCCACTCTGACCGCTCCCCCAGCCCACAAAAAATGACCCAAGGCCGAATTGACCTGACGGAACCACTGGGGAGGGATGGGATGAGGGTAATTCTGCCGCTGGTATAATAGACGCGGGAGCGCCACCATTTTGAATATTGCAGACCTACCGAAAATGGTTAGAGGCATCCGGGACCACGTTTTGATATCTGCCTGAACCTTTTCCCACACCGGCACCATGTTGCGGTCCCATGCGGCGTGCTTTGATTCGGATAAAAACACCCCCAGATATTTCAATCCTCCGGTCGCCAACTGTAGTCCTGACGCCCAGGGGTCCCTCACAGCTCCATCCCCCAGCACCCACAGGGTGGATTTGCCTAAATTTAGATAAAGGCCTGAGACCTCCCCAAAGATTCGCATAATTTCTAAGACTCGGGGCCCCGAGCGGCACAAGTCGGTAAGGAAGAAGAGGACATCGTCCGCATATAAGGCAATTCTATCCACAAGAGTCGCGGTCCACACGAAGCCCCGCATCTGTGCGTCAATGCACACCCAAGAGGCCAAAGGCTCCATGGCTAAGGCGAATAAGTATGGGGACAGTGGGCACCCCTGACGGGTCCCTCGTCCGATGGAAAACGTTTCCGATATCGCCCCAGCGACCCGTACCGACGCTGTGATATCCGTGTACAGCAATGATACATACAACAGAAACACTGGGCCCAGGTTGAGACGAGCCAGGAGCGCGAAAAGGTACGCCCAGCTAACTGAATCAAAGGCTTTCTGAATATCAGCTAGTAACAGAGCCGCCTGTTCCCCGGTGGCCCCCATGGCGTCCACCGTCGCCTGCGCACGCCGGATGTTGTGACGTGTCGCCCTATGAGGCATAAAGCCGGCCTGGTCAGGGTGGACTAGGTCTGTCATATATGGGAGTAAGCGGTTAGCTAGAGCCTTAGCCAGTATTTTAGCCTCTATATTGAGCAACGAGATGGGGCGATAAGAGTCATGTCTGTCAGGGGGTCTACCTGGCTTTTGGAAAACTACAATTTCCACATGACGCCAGTCAGGAGGCAACTTACCCTGCGCCCGTGCCGTCTCCAGCGCACAACGATAATGGGATCCTAGTTGGAGCTGGATTTTCTTAAAAAATTCGCAGGGATAACCGCTCGGTCCAGGTGCCTTCCCTACATTAAGTTGACCCAGTGCCTCTCCCAGTTCATCTGCCGTAAGGGGAGCATCAAGCGTGTTCTTTATGTCATCGGATACCGCTCTAGGCGGCAAGTCGTCTATGAATTTAGCTACGTCTTCTACGGAAAGGCAGTCCCGCGGGGCATATTGCACTTTGAAATAATTAGCAAAACTCGCCGCCAGCTCGGCCGGGTCTGTAATCGCCACTCCATCTCCAGTAGTGTGACCCGGCAGTGTGATCGGTTGAAGACTGCGCTGACACAGCCTATGGAGCATGGTACAGGACTTATCTCCCCACTGGTATATTCTTCTCCGCGTGGCCAACCACGCCTGCCTAGCCTCATCCATCAATATAGAGGCATAGGATTGTTGTGCCGGGAGAAGCAATCGCCTCGCGACCTCGTCTCCCCCATCCCGGCTCCGCCGCTCCAAGTCTTCCACTAGCGCGGCCGCTTCAGTGGCTGACTCTCGATGTCTGCGACGGGCCGCAGCACACCACGCGATGTCTACCCCCCGTATAGTGGGCTTCATTGCCTCCCAGACCACTGCCGCGTCCATATCATCCGTTAGGTTTTCCCGCCAGTAATGGGCGATAGCCTCTCGCAGGTGTTGGACATAGCTGGGTTGCTGAAGATGCCACGAGGACATCCTCCACCGGAATGGCTGTCGCGTCCTAAGGAGTGCTATCTGGACCGAAACTGGGGAATGATCTGACAGTCCTCTTGGCAATATCGCAGCTTCCCGCACCCTGCTCAGGCAGACACCAGGCACAAACACATAATCCAGTCTCGAGAAGGAGCCATGTACTGCAGAGACATACGTGTATTCGTGCGCTGCGGGGTGCATATGTCGCCATACATCCGCCCATCCCATTCCCTCAACCATAGCATGCAACCGAGTAGGGGAGGTGGGGAATATACAGTTACAATTTATCTTATACAACACAAAATCTTTTCTAAAGCATTTAATTAGCCTTTTTTGCTGTTCTCAGAATATATTGAATTTCACTACAAACAGTGAGTTCAATAGTACTCGTCACATAACAGTGGGCAAAAAAAAACAGACAATCAAGAAGATTATCTTAAAAAAACCCAAACAACAATCTCAATAAATATTTCAATAACCAATGTCCTACGTAACTATGAGGTATGTCAAACAATCTAGAAATAACAAAATACCATCATTAATTTTATTCCATGATGAAATATAAAAAAACTTGTTAAAGATTTCACAATCATTTCCGCATGGCCAAATAGAATGACTGTAATTCTTACTTTGAAAGATTATCAAAAGTAACTCTGAACATTTGCCTTCCAGTATTATAATCCAAAACAATTGATATCATTTGCACCATCCACCAGTGGTGATCCATCAACCCAACGCTATTCAACATCTACGTACGCGAACTCCACGAAAAATAAATAAATCCCGGTGTGCTTTTTAAAAAATTAGCCCCGGGGGAAAAATTATTTAAAAAAGTGTGGGGGGTCCCAATCCCTCCCACACTGCCCCGGGGCAAAGTAATTGTGATTGCGGGGGGCATAGAGTCCCCCCTGCAGCCCCGGGGACCGCCACCCCGGGGCTTTTTTTCTAAGTATGATGGGGGCTCACTGCCCCCACGCAGCCCCGGGGACCACCATCACCCGTGGCTTCTTTTAAAAAAAAAAAAAAAACTGTGTCGGGGGGGCTCAAGCCCCCCCCCCACACGCCCCGGGGACCACCACCTCCCCGGGGCTTTAATATTGAACATTAGGGTGGTCCGTTACAGACCCCCCCAGCCCCGGGGACCACCACCCCCAGGGCTTTTCTATGTTGGGATGGGGGCCGTGTGACCCCCCTCCTGGAGCCTTGTGTGGCCCTGGGGACCACCACTTCCCCAGGGCCGGCTCCTACAGTGTCCCGGGGTGCCTACCCCGGGACACTGCTGTTTGTTATGGTAGGGCGGGAGTCTCGCGGCTCCCACCCTACCATAACATACTGCTTTTCGGCAGAGAGAGCAGTATGTTAGCTGCTCTCTCTGACGAAAAGCAATGCCGGCTCCCAAAGGACACAGGGAGCTGGCTGGGACCGTGGGGGCTTTGGGGCTCCCCCCACGGTCCCCAACATTTTATTTTAGCCCCGGGGGATGGGGTCCCCGGGGATTATAAAAAATTAGTAATAGACGGTATTTTTTTTACGATAGATTTACCATACGCGTACCATACTCGTACGTACGACGTACGGTGCGAAATCTGTAAAACGTCCCATAAGCGTACCTAAGGTAGAAAAAGTAAACATTTTTAGATATTTATGAATTGTATGTGTTTATATGTTGGAAGGCTCTAAAAAGAGCCCTTGTGTTTATTGGGATATTGTATTACCTACAGGTAAGTACCGATGCAGAGTCTAAAGTTCAAGAGGAAGACTCTGTTCCCCTCATCTGTCAAATGTACACCATCTCTCCTATAGATGTCATGCATATTGAAGCGCAGATTGTTATGGTAAATGGAACCCATTCTATAGTCTCAGAGAAATGCAGATACAGATTTATTCACATGTTTCCTAGCTTTCTCAATTTGTGGACAAAATGGATTGGACCAGTGCCATTTTTGCTTTTGACATATATTAGAATAGACAAAGGTAGTTTTGGGGAAAAGACACATCAGTTCTGTAAAAGTGTCCTTCATAAACATTTCCAGACCTACCCCAGTCAAAGTGCCTAGGTCATTGCCACCACAGTGCACAATTATGAGGTGAGGGTGTTGGAGATGCATACAGGATTTCACCAATGGCGTCAATTGATGCCACTTTAACCCTCTCTGTCCTATCCATTTAATGTCTACATTTTGTAAACCTAGGTGTTTGTGAATTTCTTTCTGTTGTGCGTACCTTTACTCCAGAAAATATAGCTGTGTCCCACAATCCACACTGTAAGCATGTTGAAGACAGGTCTTGATGCACTCAGATGGTCTCTGTAAATGAAATGGTAGGTTGAAGATTTTTTTTTTCTATAATGGTGGATAAGTGGAGTTTTGAAAAAAAAGCAAAGAAGAGATTGGCTGTTTGAAATGTTACTAGGTAGAAAAGTAGGGTGCAATGTTCTGTTTTTTAAAAGCCTGTCATTTATTGGTTAAGAAAAAGTGATAGAAAAGAACATTACTTAATATAAGCTGGTCTATTGAGAAGCCAAGCACACTTGCTGTTTTGATTTGCAACAATGTATGATGAACTTTTCACCTGTGTTGTCAGTAAGGTGTTCCCTGAAGTGTTTCTATGGTAACTGGCAGAATGTGGTTGGGGAAGGGTTGACATTTTTGTCAGTTGGAAAAGGTTCAAAAGTTCAAGCAATAGAAAAGTGTGTTTCATTTTGATTTAATGTGGGAATAAATGTGATTTGTTATTTATTTGTATATGTGTGTGGATTGAATGTGTAGATTGTCAGGAAATGTGTGCTGTTTGCTATAGGACTGCCTGATTCTCTAGGGTTAGTTAGGGGTTTTTACAATCATCCTCAATGCCCATTTTTTTCTTTTTTTTGTGCGCTTACGGGACGACTTGCAGACTTTGCACCGTACGTCGTACGGTGCGTGCATGGTTCGCGCACAGGAAATTTTCCGTTAATAAAAATAGCCTCCATTACAACATTTTTATAATCCCCTGGGACCCCAACCCCCTGGGCTTTAGGTATATGTTTGAGGGGGGCTCTATGCCCTCCCGCAGCCCCGGGAACCGCCACCCCTCGGGGCTTTGTTATTAGTGATGGGGGGCCTCTAAGGCCCCCCAAGCCCTGGGGACCGCCACCCCTGGGGCTTTTTTTTTCTAAGTATGCGGGGGGCTCACGGTCCCCCCCGCAGCCCCCAGAACTGCCACCCCCTGGGGCTTCTTTTTTTAAAAAAAAAACCTGTGTGGGGGGCTCAAGCCCTCCCACACGCGCCGAGTACCACCACCTCCCCGAGCTTTAATATTGAACATTGGGGGGTCCGTCAAGGACCCCCCCAGCACCAGGGACAACGTTGGGAGGGGGGCCGCGTGACAACCCTCCTGGAGCCTTGTGTGGCCCTGGAGACCGCCACCTCCCCAGGGCCGGCTCCTACAGCTTCCCGGGGTACCTACCCCCGGGACACTGCTGTTTGTTATGGTAGGGCGGGAGTCTCGCGGCTCCCACCCTACCATAACAAACTGCTTGTTGTCAGAGAGAGCAGCATGTTAGCTGCTCTCTCTGGCGAAAAGCAATGCCGGCTCCCGAAGGATGCGGGGAGCCCCGGGGGATGGGGTCCCCGGGGAATATAAAAAATTTGTAATAGAGGCTATTTTTTTTTACGATTGATTCACCGTACGCGTACCATGTTCGCACCTATGAAGTACGGGGCAAAGTCTGTAAAACGTTCCGTGAGCGCACCTCAGCATGAAAAACTCAATAAAAAATATATTTTACAAATATCTATCAAGTTTATGTGTTTATGTGTTGGTTGGTTCTAATTATACCTTTTCTATTTATTGGTATTTATATGTAAGTACTTATGCATAGTCTAAACTTGTTGAGTAACAGTGTTTTATAGAGTGCTGAACTTTTGACCTCTGATGACAGTTAACTTTTGCATGATCTGCTGGGGGGAGGGTGGAAAGTTATATCAGTTGGAAAGGTTAGAAATGTTGAACCAATGAAAATGTATCTTTGGTTTTGAATTATTGTGTGAAGGAATTTGATTTGTTATTAATGTGTATATATGTGTAAATTGAGAGGGAAAATGTGCCATTTGTTTGGTTCTGCTGCACGCACTGAAGCAGAGAGATTCTGTCTGAGACTATCTGCTGTGTGTGTGGCATTCTTCTTAATCTTCCAATACGTTTGAAAGGTGAGTTAATTATTTGTAAGGGACTGTATGTGTTGCATTTTATTTTTAGAAATAGTAATGTGTTTATTCCTGACAAGTTTGTAGAATTGTATTCTGAGTTTGTCTGCATTTGGATAACTATTGTGATAAAATCATTTGGTAAGTTAATGTGTTTAGTTAGTCATCTTTGTTTAATAAAGTGCAGTACTAAAAAATGTAGAATGTTTGCAGTCACTTTTTTAGTTGTAGAATACTTAATAGTGTTGCTTGTTTAGAATTAGGCTTGTATTCTAAATGTACAGTTTTGTAGACAGTATACATACAGTGCTGTATATACTCTTGGGCAGATTTACAAGTCCCTTGGGTCTCTTTCTTGTTTTATTGTGTCTCATTTTTTAATGTAATGTTGGTAAGAAAATAATAGTGCAACTTGGAAATGTATTTGCACAATGAGTCAGGATTGCCTACTGTATTATAGTGGTTATATACATGGAATGTGTCTAGTCACTAAAATGTTTTAGTGTGGTAAATGTGTTTTGGTGAAATGTATGGTTTACATTTTTTTAGTCTAAAATCACACTGAGTGTCTGTGTAAATTAAAGATTTACACTAGCTCCTTTTTCTATAATTTTTTCTGTTTTTCTCACAGTGTATCTCTCTGTGCTTCTAGTTTTCTCTCTATTCTGATATTTTACTTTATTTCCTTGTTTTAATTTGTCTTTCTTCACAGTGCCATTTTTTTCATACTCCCTCTTGTCCTTTTAGTCCCCCTATGTGCTTATTGTGTCCTTCTGTCTCCTAACAGTGTCCCTTCTTTTGATAGTCTTTTCTTTGACCTCTAAATCCTCCCTCTCTCATCATATCTCTCTCTTAATAATTTTCACCCAGTATACATAGACTGTTGAATACACTGTTGAGCAGATTTACAAGCCTCTTGGGCCTTTTATAGTGTCGAACCTCTTATTTCTTCCTCTCTCATCATATCTCTCTCTTAATTATTTTCACTCAGTATACATAGACTGCTGTATACAATTTTGGGCAGATTTACAAGCCCCTTGCGCCTCTTTTTTGTTATATTGTGTTTCATTTTTTGATGTAATGTGGCCCAAAAGATAATGGTGCAAATTGGAAATGTATTTGCAAAATCAGTCAGGATTGTTTATTGAAATGTATTGGTCATATACATGGAATGTATTTAGTCGCTAACATGTTTTAGTGTGGTAAATGTGTTTTGGTGAAATGTATGGTTTAATTTTTTTTGTCTAAAATCACACTGAGTGTCTGTGAAAATTAAAGATTTACACCTGCTCCTTTTTCTATAATCTCCGCTGTTTCTCTTACAGTCTATCTCTCTCTGCGTATAGTGTTCTCTCTATGCTGATATTTTACTTTATTTACTTATTTTAACTTGTCTTTGTTGACAGTGCCACTTTGTCTCACACTCCCTCCTGTTCTTTTAGTCCCCCTCTGTCCTTATTGTCTCATTCTGTCTCCTAATAGTGCCCCTTCTTTTTTTAGTGTCTCCTCTGACATCTTATTACACTCTCTCTCATCATGTGTTTCTCCTAATAATTTTCCAATCAGTATAAATATAGTGCTGCATACATTCTTGGGCAGATTTACAAGCCTCTTGGGTCTCTTTCTTGTTCTATTGTGTTTCATTTTTGGATGTAATGTGGCCGATAAAAATAATGGTGCAAATTGGAAATGTATTTGCAAAATGAGTCAGGATTGTCTACTGAAATGTACTGGTCATATACGTGGAATGTGTTTAGTTAATAAAATGTTTTAGTGTGGTAAATGTGTTTTGGTGAAATGTATGGTTTAAATGTTTTTGTCTAGAATCACACTAAGCGTCTGTGTAAATGAAAGAATTACACTTGCACCTTTTTCCATAATGTCTGCTGTCTCTCTCACAGTCTACCTCTCTCTGCTTATAGTGTTCTCTCTGTTCTGATATTTTCCTTTATTTCCTTATTTTAATTTGTCTTTCTTCACAGTGCCACTTCTTGTCATACTCCCTCCTGTGCTTTTAGTCCTCCTCTGTCCTTATTGTCTCCTTCTGTCTCCTAACAGTCCCCTTTCTTTTTAAAGTCTCTCCTCTGACCTCTTATTTCTCTCTCTCTGTCAACATATGTCTCTTTTAATAATTCTTGAGTGAGTATATATAGACTGCTCCATACATTCTTGGGCAGATTTACAAGCCTCGGGGGCCTCTTTCTTGTTCTATTGTGTTTCATTTTTCAATGTAATGTGGCCCAAAAAAATAATGGTGCAAATTGGAAATCTATTTGCAAAATGAGTCAGGATTGTTTATCGAAATGTAGTGGTCATATACATGGAATATGTTTAGTCGCTAACATGTTTTAGTGTGGTAAATGTGTTTTGGTGAAATGTATGGTTTAATTTTTTTTGTCTAAAATCACACTGAGTGTCTGTGAAAATTAAAGATTTACACTTGCTCCTTTTTCTATAATCTTCGCTGTTTCTCTTACAGTCTATCTCTCTCTGCTTATAGTGTTCTCTCTATTCTGATATTTGTCTTTATTTCCTTATTTTAATTTGTCTTTGTTGACAGTGCCACTTTTTCCTCATACTCCCTCCTGTTCTTTTAGTCCCCCTCTGTCCTTATTGTCTCCTTCTGTCTCCTAATAGTGCCTCTTCTTTTTTTAGTGTCTCCTCTGACATCTTATTACACTCTCTCTCATCATGTGTTTCTCTTAATAATTTTCCAATCAGTATACATAGAGTGCTGCATACATTCTTGGGCAGATTTACAAGCCTCTTGGGTCTCTTTTTTGTTCTATTGTGTTTCATTTTTGGATGTAATGTGGCCGAAAAAAATAATGGTGCAAATTGGAAATGTAGTTGCAAAATGAGTCAGGATTGTCTACTGAAATGTACTGGTCATATACATGGAATGTGTTTAGTTAATAAAATGTTTTAGTGTGGTAAATGTGTTTTGGTGAAATGTATGGTTTAAATGTTTTTGTCTAGAATCACACTGAGCGTCTGTGTAAATTAAAGAATTACACTTGCACATTTTTCCATAGTGTCTGCTGTCTCTCTCACAGTCTACCTATCTCTGCTTTTAGTGTTCTCTCTGTTCTGATATTTTCCTTTATTTCCTTATTTTAATTTGTCTTTCTTCACAGTGCCACTTCTTGTCATACTCCCTCCTGTGCTTTTAGTCCTCCTCTGTCCTTATTGTCTCCTTCTGTCCCCTAACAGTCCCCTTTCTTTTTAAAGTCTCTCCTCTGACCTCTTATTTCTCTCTCTCTGTCATCATATGTCTCTCTTAATAATTCTTGAGTGAGTATATATAGACTGCTCCATACATTCTTGGGCAGATTTACAAGCCTCGGGGGCCTCTTTCTTGTTCTATTGTGTTTAATTTTTCAATGTAATGTGGCCCAAAAAAATAATGGTGCAAATTGGAAATCTATTTGCAAAATGAGTCAGGATTGTTTATTGAAATGTAGTGGTCATATACATGGAATATGTTTAGTCGCTAACATGTTTTAGTGTGGTAAATGTGTTTTGGTGAAATGTATGGTTTAATTTTTTTTGTCTAAAATCACACTGAGTGTCTGTGAAAATTAAAGATTTACACTTGCTCCTTTTTCTATAATCTCCGCTGTTTCTCTTACAGTCTATCTCTCTCTGCTTATAGTGTTCTCTCTATTCTGATATTTGTCTTTATTTCCTTATTTTAATTTGTCTTTGTTGACAGTGCCACTTTTTCCTCATACTCCCTCCTGTTCTTTTAGTCCCCCTCTGTCCTTATTGTCTCCTTCTGTCTCCTAATAGTGCCCCTTCTTTTTTTAGTGTCTCCTCTGACATCTTATTACACTCTCTCTCATCATGTGTTTCTCTTAATAATTTTCCAATCAGTATACATAGAGTGCTGCATACATTCTTGGGCAGATTTACAAGCCTCTTGGGTCTCTTTCTTGTTCTATTGTGTTTCATTTTTGGATGTAATGTGGCCGAAAAAAATAATGGTGCAAATTGGAAATGTATTTGCAAAATGAGTCAGGTTTGTCTACTGAAATGTACTGGTCATATACATGGAATGTGTTTAGTTAATAAAATGTTTTAGTGTGGTAAATGTGTTTTGGTGAAATGTATGGTTTAAATGTTTTTGTCTAGAATCACACTGAGCGTCTGTGTAAATTAAAGAATTACACTTGCACCTTTTTCCATAATGTCTGCTGTCTCTCTCACAGTCTACCTCTCTCTGCTTTTAGTGTTCTCTCTGTTTTGATATTTTCCTTTATTTCCTTATTTTAATTTGTCTTTCTTCACAGTGCCACTTCTTGTCATACTCCCTCCTGTGCTTTTAGTCCTCCTCTGTCCTTATTGTCTCCTTCTGTCCCCTAACAGTCCCCTTTCTTTTTAAAGTCTCTCCTCTGACCTCTTATTTCTCTCTCTGTCATCATATGTCTCTCTTAATAATTCTTGAGTGAGTATATATAGACTGCTCCATACATTCTTGGGCAGATTTACAAGCCTCTGGGGCCTCTTTCTTGTTCTATTGTGTTTCATTTTTCAATGTAATGTGGCCCAAATAAATAATGGTGCAAATTGGAAATCTATTTGCAAAATGAGTCAGGATTGTTTATTGAAATGTAGTGGTCATATACATGGAATATGTTTAGTCGCTAACATGTTTTAGTGTGGTAAATGTGTTTTGGTGAAATGTATGGTTTAATTTTTTTGTCTAAAATCACACTGAGTGTCTGTGAAAATTAAAGATTTACACTTGCTCCTTTTTCTATAATCTCCGCTGTTTCTCTTACAGTCTATCTCTCTCTGCTTATAGTGTTCTCTCTATTCTGATATTTTTCTTTATTTCCTTATTTTAATTTGTCTTTGTTGACAGTGCCACTTTTTCCTCATACTCCCTCCTGTTCTTTTAGTCCCCCTCTGTCCTTATTGTCTCCTTCTATCTCCTAATAGTGCCCCTTCTTTTTTAGTGTCTCCTCTGACATCTTATTACACTCTCTCTCATCATATGTTTCTCTTAATAATTTTCCAATAAGTATATATAGAGTGCTGCATACATTCTTGGGCAGATTTACAAGCCTCTTGGGTCTCTTTCTTGTTCTATTGTGTTTCATTTTTGGATGTAATGTGGCCGAAAAAAATAATGGTGCAAATTGGAAATGTATTTGCAAAATGAGTCAGGATTGTCTATGAAATGTACTGGTCATATACATGGAATGTGTTTAGTTAATAAAATGTTTTAGTGTGGTAAATGTGTTTTGGTGAAATGTATGGTTTAAATGTTTTTGTCTAGAATCACACTGAGCGTCTGTGTAAATGAAAGAATTACACTTGCACCTTTTTCCATAATGTCTTCTGTCTCTCTCACAGTCTACCTCTCTCTGCTTATAGTGTTCTCTCTGTTCTGATATTTTCCTTTATTTCCTTATTTTAATTTGTCTTTCCTCACAGTGCCACTTCTTGTCATACTCCCTCCTGTGCTTTTAGTCCTCCTCTGTCCTTATTGTCTCCTTCTGTCCCCTAACAGTCCCCTTTCTTTTTAAAGTCTCTCCTCTGACCTCTTATTTCTCTCTCTCTGTCATCATATGTCTCTCTTAATAATTCTTGAGTGAGTATATATAGACTGCTCCATACATTCTTGGGCAGATTTACAAGCCTCGGGGGGCCTCTTTCTTGTTCTATTGTGTTTCATTTTTCAATGTAATGTGGCCCAAAAAAATAATGGTGCAGATTGGAAATCTATTTGCAAAATGAGTCAGGATTGTTTATTGAAATGTAGTGGTCATATACATGGAATATGTTTAGTCGCTAACATGTTTTAGTGTGGTAAATGTGTTTTGGTGAAATGTATAGTTTAATTTTTTTTGTCTAAAATCACACTGAGTGTCTGTGAAAATTAAAGATTTACACTTGCTCCTTTTTCTATAATCTCCGCTGTTTCTCTTACAGTCTATCTATCTCTGCTTATAGTGTTCTCTCTATTCTGATATTTGTCTTTATTTCCTTATTTTAATTTGTCTTTGTTGACAGTGCCACTTTTTCCTTATACTCCCTCCTGTTCTTTTAGACCCCCTCTGTATTTATTGTCTCCTTCTGTCTCCTAATAGTGCCCCTTCTTTTTTTAGTGTCTCCTCTGACATCTTATTACACTCTCTCTCATCATGTGTTTCTCTTAATAATTTTCCAATCAGTATACATAGAGTGCTGCATACATTCTTGGGCAGATTTACAAGCCTCTTGGGTCTCTTTCTTGTTCAATTGTGTTTCATTTTTGGATGTAATGTGGCCGAAAAAAATAATGGTGCAAATTGGAAATGTATTTGCAAAATGAGTCAGGATTGTCTACTGAAATGTACTGGTCATATACATGGAATGTGTTTAGTTAATAAAATGTTTTAGTGTGGTAAATGTGTTTTGGTGAAATGTATGGTTTAAATGTTTTTATCTAGAATCACACTGAGCGTCTGTGTAAATGAAAGAATTACACTTGCACCTTTTTCCATAATGTCTGCTGTCTCTCTCACAGTCTACCTCTCTCTGCTTATAGTGTTCTCTCTGTTCTGATATTTTCCTTTATTTCCTTATTTTAATTTGTCTTTCTTCACAGTGCCACTTCTTTTCATACTCCCTCCTGTGCTTTTAGTCCTCCTCTGTCCTTATTGTCTCCTTCTGTCCCCTAACAGTCCCCTTTCTTTTTAAAGTCTCTCCTCTGACCTCTTATTTCTCTCTCTCTGTCATCATATGTCTCTCTTAATAATTCTTGAGTGAGTATATATAGACTGCTCCATACATTCTTGGGCAGATTTACAAGCCTCGGGGGCCTCTTTCTTGTTCTATTGTGTTTCATTTTTCAATGTAATGTGGCCCAAATAAATAATGGTGCAAATTGGAAATCTATTTGCGAAATGAGTCAGGATTGTTTATTGAAATGTAGTGGTCATATAATTGGAATATGTTTAGTCGCTAACATGTTTTAGTGTGGTAAATGTGTTTTGGTGAAATGTATGGTTTAATTTTTTTTGTCTAAAATCACACTGAGTGTCTGTGAAAATTAAAGATTTACACTTGCTCCTTTTTCTATAATCTCCGCTGTTTCTCTTACAGTCTATCTCTCTCTGCTTATAGTGTTCTCTCTATTCTGATATTTTTCTTTATTTCCTTATTTTAATTTGTCTTTGTTGACAGTGCCACTTTTTCCTCATACTCCCTCCTGTTCTTTTAGTCCCCCTCTGTCCTTATTGTCTCCTTCTGTCTCCTAATAGTGCCCCTTCTTTTTTTAGTGTCTCCTCTGACATCTTATTACACTCTCTCTCATCATGTGTTTCTCTTAATAATTTTCCAATCAGTATACATAGAGTGCTGCATACATTCTTGGGCAGATTTACAAGCCTCTTGGGTCTCTTTCTTGTTCTATTGTGTTTCATTTTTGGATGTAATGTGGCCGAAAAAAATAATGGTGCAAATTGGAAATGTATTTGCAAAATGAGTCAGGATTGTCTACTGAAATGTACTGGTCATATACATGGAATGTGTTTAGTTAATAAAATGTTTTAGTGTGGTAAATGTGTTTTGGTGAAATGTATGGTTTAAATGTTTTTATCTAGAATCACACTGAGCGTCTGTGTAAATTAAAGAATTACACTTGCACCTTTTTCCATAATGTCTGCTGTCTCTCTCACAGTCTACCTCTCTCTGCTTTTAGTGTTCTCTCTGTTTTGATATTTTCCTTTATTTCCTTATTTTAATTTGTCTTTCTTCACAGTGCCACTTCTTGTCATACTCCCTCCTGTGCTTTTAGTCCTCCTCTGTCCTTATTGTCTCCTTCTGTCCCCTAACAGTCCCCTTTCTTTTTAAAGTCTCTCCTCTGACCTCTTATTTCTCTCTCTCTGTCATCATATGTCTCTCTTAATTATTCTTGAGTGAGTATATATAGACTGCTCCATACATTCTTGGGCAGATTTACAAGCCTCGGGGGCCTCTTTCTTGTTCTAGTGTGTTTAATTTTTCAATGTAATGTGGCCCAAATAAATAATGGTGCAAATTGGAAATCTATTTGCAAAATGAGTCAGGATTGTTTATTGAAATGTAGTGGTCATATACATGGAATATGTTTAGTCGCTAACATGTTTTAGTGTGGTAAATGTGTTTTGGTGAAATGTATGGTTGAATTTTTTTTGTCTAAAATCACACTGAGTGTCTGTGAAAATTAAAGATTTACACTTGCTCCTTTTTCTATAATCTCCGCTGTTTCTCTTACAGTCTATCTCTCTCTGCTTATAGTGTTCTCTCTATTCTGATATTTTTCTTTATTTCCTTATTTTAATTTGTCTTTGTTGACAGTGCCACTTTTTCCTCATACTCCCTCCTGTTCTTTTAGTCCCCCTCTGTCCTTATTGTCTCCTTCTATCTCCTAATAGTGCCCCTTCTTTTTTAGTGTCTCCTCTGACATCTTATTACACTCTCTCTCATCATATGTTTCTCTTAATAATTTTCCAATCAGTATATATAGAGTGCTGCATACATTCTTGGGCAGATTTACAAGCCTCTTGGGTCTCTTTCTTGTTCTATTGTGTTTCATTTTTGGATGTAATGTGGCCGAAAAAAATAATGGTGCAAATTGGAAATGTATTTGCAAAATGAGTCAGGATTGTCTATGAAATGTACTGGTCATATACATGGAATGTGTTTAGTTAATAAAATGTTTTAGTGTGGTAAATGTGTTTTGGTGAAATGTATGGTTTAAATGTTTTTGTCTAGAATCACACTGAGCGTCTGTGTAAATGAAAGAATTACACTTGCACCTTTTTCCATAATGTCTTCTGTCTCTCTCACAGTCTACCTCTCTCTGCTTATAGTGTTCTCTCTGTTCTGATATTTTCCTTTATTTCCTTATTTTAATTTGTCTTTCCTCACAGTGCCACTTCTTGTCATACTCCCTCCTGTGCTTTTAGTCCTCCTCTGTCCTTATTGTCTCCTTCTGTCCCCTAACAGTCCCCTTTCTTTTTAAAGTCTCTCCTCTGACCTCTTATTTCTCTCTCTCTGTCATCATATGTCTCTCTTAATAATTCTTGAGTGAGTATATATAGACTGCTCCATACATTCTTGGGCAGATTTACAAGCCTCGGGGGCCTCTTTCTTGTTCTATTGTGTTTCATTTTTCAATGTAATGTGGCCCAAAAAAATAATGGTGCAGATTGGAAATCTATTTGCAAAATGAGTCAGGATTGTTTATTGAAATGTAGTGGTCATATACATGGAATATGTTTAGTCGCTAACATGTTTTAGTGTGGTAAATGTGTTTTGGTGAAATGTATAGTTTAATTTTTTTTGTCTAAAATCACACTGAGTGTCTGTGAAAATTAAAGATTTACACTTGCTCCTTTTTCTATAATCTCCGCTGTTTCTCTTACAGTCTATCTATCTCTGCTTATAGTGTTCTCTCTATTCTGATATTTGTCTTTATTTCCTTATTTTAATTTGTCTTTGTTGACAGTGCCACTTTTTCCTCATACTCCCTCCTGTTCTTTTAGTCCCCCTCTGTCCTTATTGTCTCCTTCTGTCTCCTAATAGTGCCCCTTCTTTTTTTAGTGTCTCCTCTGACATCTTATTACACTCTCTCTCATCATGTGTTTCTCTTAATAATTTTCCAATCAGTATACATAGAGTGCTGCATACATTCTTGGGCAGATTTACAAGCCTCTTGGGTCTCTTTCTTGTTCAATTGTGTTTCATTTTTGGATGTAATGTGGCCGAAAAAAATAATGGTGCAAATTGGAAATGTATTTGCAAAATGAGTCAGGATTGTCTACTGAAATGTACTGGTCATATACATGGAATGTGTTTAGTTATTAAAATGTTTTAGTGTGGTAAATGTGTTTTGGTGAAATGTATGGTTTAAATGTTTTTTATCTAGAATCACACTGAGCGTCTGTGTAAATTAAAGAATTACACTTGCACCTTTTTCCATAATGTCTGCTGTCTCTCTCACAGTCTACCTCTCTCTGCTTTTAGTGTTCTCTCTGTTTTGATATTTTCCTTTATTTCCTTATTTTAATTTGTCTTTCTTCACAGTGCCACTTCTTGTCATACTCCCTCCTGTGCTTTTAGTCCTCCTCTGTCCTTATTGTCTCCTTCTGTCCCCTAACAGTCCCCTTTCTTTTTAAAGTCTCTCCTCTGACCTCTTATTTCTCTCTCTCTGTCATCATATGTCTCTCTTAATTATTCTTGAGTGAGTATATATAGACTGCTCCATACATTCTTGGGCAGATTTACAAGCCTCGGGGGCCTCTTTCTTGTTCTATTGTGTTTCATTTTTCAATGTAATGTGGCCCAAATAAATAATGGTGCAAATTGGAAATCTATTTGCAAAATGAGTCAGGATTGTTTATTGAAATGTAGTGGTCATATACATGGAATATGTTTAGTCGCTAACATGTTTTAGTGTGGTAAATGTGTTTTGGTGAAATGTATAGTTTAATTTTTTTTGTCTAGAATCACACTGTCTGTGTAAATTGAAGAATTACACTTGTACCTTTTTCCATAATGTTTGTTGTCTCTCTCACAGTCTAACTCACTTTGCCTATAGTGTCCCCTCTCTTCTGATATTTTCCTTCTTTCCTTCTTTTAATTTGTCTTTGTTGACAGTTCTACTTTTTCTCATACTCCCTCCTGTTCTTTTAGTCCCCATCTGTCCTTATTTTTTAATAATAATAATAATGATCTTTATTGCATGATTAATTAAAATCTTTGCAATTACTCAGTAAAAACGAAGAAGAAGAAATCTGTAATAAAAATATAACAATTTTAGCCTCTTGGGCCTCTTTCTTGTTGTATTGCATTTAATTTTTGGATGTAATGTTGCCAAAAAAAATAATGGTGCAAATTGGAAATGTATTTGCAAAATGAGTCAGGATTGTTTACTGAAATGTAGTGGTCATATACATGGAATGTGCTTAGATGCTAAAATGTTTTAGTGTGGTAAATGTGTTTTGGTGAAATGTATGGTTTAAATGTTTTTGTCTAGAATCATACTGAGCGTCTGTGTAAATTAAAGAAATACACTTGCACCTTTTTCCATATGTCTGCTGTCTTTCTCACAGTCTACCTCTTTATGCTTATAGTGTTCCCTCTGTTCTGATATTTTCCTTTATTTCCTTATTTTAACTTGTTTTTCTTCACAGTGCTACTTCCTCTCATACTCCCTCCTGTGCTTTGAGTCTCCCTGTGTCCTTATTGTCTGCTTCTGTCTCCTAATAGTTCCCCTTCTTTTTATAGTCTATCCTCTGACATCGTATTCCTCTCTTTTTCATCATATGTCTTTTTTAATAATTTTCCAGTCAGTATACATAGACTGCTGCTTACATTGTTGGGCAGGTTTACAAGCATCTTGGGCCTCTTTCTTTTTGTATTGTGTCTTATTTTTGGATGTAATGTTGGCAAAAAGTAATGCAGGAAATTGAAAATGCGACTGCTGCTTTGTGTATGCAAATGCTGGGGAATACCACAGGTACCCCTCGTGACCACCCTCAATAAAACCTGCACTCTGGGGGCCCGCAGGGCGCCCCCACAGTAAATACCACATGTGTTTCCGTGGCAAAATCACTCCTACAGCAAAGCCTCTGCGGAGGCCTATCATGATATGTCTGGTGGTGTGTATTAGACACTGCCACTATATTAAACCCTTTCCGCACTGGTTGCAAGGCAACCAGGGCAGAAAAGCAGTGGACAGTCTTTCCGACCGCTGTAGATTCTCCAGCCATGCAAATATGGCGGGGGGTCATTCTGGTAGAGTTGGCAAGTGGGTTGCCCCTGTCAGGCTGGCGGTGGGTACCACCAGCCTGGTAGGGGAAAGATGCCTGCCATACTAATGGGTCCCTTAGTGTCTCTTTGTCCTTATTGTCTTGTCTGTTTCCTAATAGTCCCACTTCTTTTTATACTCCCTTATCTAACTACTTTTTATACTTCCCCGTCTCCTCATATTCTGTGTCTTTCTTCTAATACTCTCCCTTCTATCCTCATATTGTCACCTTTCTCCTTATACTGCTCATTATCTCTTCATATTTTCCAGTCTTTTCAATCTATATTTATCCCCTTATACTGCAGTGTTTGCTCATATCCTCTTTTCTATTTCTATTTCTATTTCTATTTATATTTATATTTCCTATTGTCTCATAGTCCTCTTTCTCTTGTTGTAAGTCCTTCTATTTTAATACTCTTATGTTTGTTGTCATAATATCTCCTCTCTTCTTATAATTTATATAATAGTGTATTTGATGTATTTATTTTTGTAAAGTGAAATATATTTTTTATTATGGATTGTTTTCATCACCACTGAAAAAGAACATCATGCCTACAAAAATAGCAAAGAAGAAACAATGCAAGAAAGCAGATTATTTAAAAAAAATGATTAAGAAAAAGAAAAAAAGTCCTGGTAAGAAAAATAAGAGTTTTTTGTGAAGATTGTCAACCACTTATAGTAGTGTGGGCAAATTAAAAAATACAATCACTGTTTCTACTACTAATAGAAAAGAGAAGAACCATGGAAAGACTTCTGAAAAAAATGTAAATAGTAAAAGAAGAAAACATTAATATAAGGAAATAAGGACGAAGATGTTCTATAATAGAATTTTGAAAAACTTAACTAAGTTAATAAAGAATTGTAAGAAGAAAACTGCATTTTATAAGAAATGAAAATGTATTGTGAATGTAGTTGAGAAAGCTTTTGAATTAAAAAAAAATGTTTTGTTTTAGTAATCAATATAATTCGATCACTTGATAAGCCAATCCATTTAATGAAGAGCAAAAGTAAATGGAGAAGAGTAATTAATAGAAGTAATTTTTCTGAAGTTTTTTGGGTGAATGGAAACATAGTTCAAGTGCTGAGCCTTTTTTTTAAGAGGAGAGTTATTTTCAGAGTAATGAGTTGTTGCATGCAGTTGACACTACAGGTCGTGCTTATGAGGTTAGAAATGGTTGTCCTATTGACAAAGAGAAAATTGTTCCTAGAAGAGTAGAAGAGGTGCTAGCTGATGAAGTATTAGGGGGAAGGCCTAAAGCTCCAGTGTGCACTTGGAATTGCAGTAGTGTTTGTAGTGTACGGCAGGAATCTATTGATTTTTTACGCAATTTCTTACGTAACTATACTAAGAAAAGTGTTAAACAAAAGATTAAGATGTTGCAAGGATTAGACCCTTGCAGAGTGAGAGAAAATACTGGTTTGCAAGGACATTCTTTGGCTTGTCTTTCAAAAAAAGGATGTAAAAGTGGTTTTTACCATTTCAGGATGTTGGCAGTACATCATACTGAAATTAGGAAATTAGTCAGAACGATGTATTATGCAAAAAGTCCAGCTCTAATGTTAAAGAAGTTGGACAGTGCTCTTTTGCATGGATCTATATCAGATGTGAAGAACGTTTGTAAGGAAATTCAGGTTAGCTACTTTGGTGCAGAAGCAGATAGTGCAGAAATGTATACGTTAGTAGAAGGAAATGTAGAAGAGAATGTACAACATTGCAGTACAGAAAAATTCGAGCAAGAAATTACAAAGTTCAAGGTGATTACAGGTGAAACACTAAATTATTCTTGTATTTGTTGTCGACGTACTCTTTATAAAAATCAGACTAGGAATGTTGAATTGTATTTAAAATGTGAAAAGGAAAATAATGAGTGGATGGAATTTGTAACTTATTTGTTGGTAGAGATTACTTTTGATTTGGGTTGTGATCAGTGTATTTGTAAATATTGTTATAACAAATTAGACGAAAATAAAATGCCTGCTAGAGCTGTGCATAATAATTTTGAGTTGATAAAAATTCCTTCTGAACTGCTGGATTTAAAAACCTATGAGTCTATTCTTATTCAATGTGTGCATCCTTTTCGGGCTATTGTTCGTATGAAGCCTAAGACAGGGAAATTGCCTCCTTCTGATTTACAGAAAAGATTAAAGGGAAGAGTTGTGTATTTGCCATTAGATTTAAAGAAAAATATTGAAACAGTTGGTGTAGAAGATGTAGAAGATGAACCTTTAGTTATTCTTGCTAATGGCGTACCTACAAAGAATAAGAAAATCTGGCAGGAATTAGTGGTTGTTAGGAAAGTAAAAAAGGCATTGTTGTATCTGATGAAAAATAATCAATATTATAAAGACGTGTTTATGAGTGAAGAAGAAATAGCTGTAGAAGAAGATAGTGACTTGCCATCTGGACAAATTGAAAAAGTGGATGTGTCCAGAATTGAAGAAATATATGAACATTACAGTGTTCATCCACTGCATTCCAAAGAAGTGATGGGGAATACTATAGAGTTATTCCAAATGAAAGAAGCATAGGGAAGTCCCATTAATGTATGGGAAAAAAGCTTGGAAGCTCGTTGTTTCCCTTATTTGTTTTACCTACAGGAAAAGGAGGATGATATGATGACCGACCTGTGCATATTCCTGCATCTGAATACCGGACATTAAGATTGTATGCAGAAGTTCCAAGATTTCGACAATGTATTCCATATTTGTTTCATCTTTTGTTAGAGAGTGATTTGTCTGGACTTTCTTATGCAGTAAACCATATATTGAAAACAGGTGTACATCTGCAAAATGTTTCGGCAAAGGAATTTATGGATAAAGTACACCAGAAAGATAATGTTTTGGAATCTCAGCCGATCAATCTCATGGCATGTCAGCATGGTACTAATGAGTACTGTTACCGTCGTCATGGAGAACTTAAATGTATGTTAAGGAACTTAGGAACTCCGACATGGTTCCTTACTCTAAGCTGTGCTGAATATGCTTGGGATGATTTACTTCAATTTCTTCGAGAGGCAAATCCAAATATAATAAATATTGAATACAAGACACCTGGAGAATTGTGCTCTTTGGATCCAGTAAATGTATGCAGGTATTTTAATCATAGATTTGAGGCTATGATGTCTTTTATCACCAATAAAAAAAATCTTCCTCTTGGAGAGGTTGTGGACTTCTTTTGGAGAAAGGAGTATCAAGCAAGAGGTGCGCCTCACATACACATGCTACTATGGATCAAAGATGCTCCCAAATTTGTAACAGAGTCAGATGATACTGAGATGTCTTTTATTGAAGAATATGCTACATGTGATATACCCAAAAGCACACAGGATAAGGACTTAAGACAACAGGTCTTACGATTCCAAAGCCATCGTTGTATGAAATACTGTCGTCGAAAGTACAAATCAAAAGACAAATTCTACACCAAATGCCGTTTTGGATTTCCGCGAACAGTAATATCGAAAGGAAGACTGAACAGTTTTATATCATCTTTGCGACATACTATCACAAGAAAGTCTCCTAAAAATACCTACGACTTAAGAATAAATGAAGAGTCAAAATACATAAATGACTACAACCCAGTCATTTTGTCTTTGTGGAATGCTAACATGGATATTCAGTATTTTGCAGACAATTCCATTGCTGTTGCTCGATATGTAACATCGTACATAACGAAATCAGAAAAGACAGGATTGAAGGAAATGTGGGAAGAGATTTCTCACGAGAAGAGTAAGAAATTATATACTTACAGTTTGGAGATGTAATCTCATCGAGAAATTGGAGCATATGAATGCTTGGATCGCTTATCATCTGCAAGTCTATACTCCAAATATAGAAGAATCATTTGGGTGAGTCTAGGTCTTGCTGCAACATGAAACCGAGTACTTAAATCTGTACAGGAAATTGAATATTTAGCTGAAAAGAAGCCAGAAAGTACAGATATTGTGAAAACAAATATGTTGGATACATATTATCCAAACAGAAGTCACCACCTGGAAAACATTAGTCTCTATGAAGTGTTGCAAAACTATATTTTTAAACGGAATATTACAGAAAACATCAATAATGGTATATATTCCGTGACTGGTTCTGAAGGATGTTTGGTAAAACAAAGAAAAGGACATTTGATTAATCACCGTAAACTGAGTTGTTAAACTCCTGATAAAAGTGAATTTTACTACTCAGCTCTTTTGCAACTTTTCAAGCCATGGCGTTCAGAATTGGAATTACTTGGAGATTTTGACAGCTATGAAGATTCTTTCAGTGCAACTAAAGATAGTATAGAATGTCCTGTTTTTGCTAATTATGTGAAAATGTTGAGCAATGAAATTGAACAAGAAGCTACAATTGCAGTTGAGATTGCTAGAGACAGTTCTCAAGACAGTCAATCTTCTGCTCCGTTAAGTCAGGATCCATTAGGAGAACCAATTATTCAAAATGTAGCAGCAACTGCTATGGAAGAGGTGGAAACAGCAATGTATCAAACTCAAGAAGATGTAAGAAATTTAGGAATTAACCATGGATTACTTCATGAAAAGAAAGAGTGCTCTTGCTCATCATTTCAACCCATCCGATTGTATGTGAGTAGACAAGCTGGAACAGGAAAAAGTTTCTTAATTAAATTAATTTCAACTTATTTACACAAAACAACTGACTCATATTTGTCTTGTGTTGTCACTGCTTCAACTGGGTTGGCGGCACACAATATTAAAGGAATTACTTTACATCGTTTATTAATGCTACCAGTAGAGCATGAATATAAATTAGAATACCATAAGCTATCTGGAGAAGCTTCTTGTGGAGTTTCAAGAGTCTTGAGGAAAATGAAACGTCTGATTATTGATGAGGTAAGCATGGCATCAAACTTAATGCTTGCTTTTGTGCATTTAAGAATGCAGAAAATTCTTAAAACAGAGTATGACATATTATTCGGAGGAAAACAAGTCATAGTTTTTAGAGATCTTCTACAACTTACTCCTGTAAAAGGACAGCCAGTGTTTAAAACACTGTTGCATGAAGATACCAGAAAGTCTTTGGGAAGCTTTGGAAATGTAAACATTTGGTCATATTTTGAGTATAAGGAGCTTATTACAAATATGCGACAGGCAAATGATGCTGATTATGGAACTATTCTTCAAGATATAAGAATTGGAAAAATGACTGAACATGGCAAAAAAGCTTTACAGCGACGATTACTTTTGAATTTGTTTCCAAATGAAAATATTGTGCCAGAGAAAATCTACATGAAAATTGCAGAAAAGCAATCTGTAATCTGCTTAATGCCAACACTATGTGAATGTTGTATATTCAATGAAGAAATGTTAAAGTTAGAAAATGAGGAAATTATAAAATTGGAAGCTATTGAGAAAATAGAACATGAAGGAATCACTATTATTTTGACATTTTTTTATATGCATGTGTAAACTGTAGGGTAATTTTACGACCTAATTTGATTGTGGAAAAAGGTTAAGTAAGTGGAGCAATGGGTAAAATAGTTGATTTTGTTAATTATGTAAATAGAGATGGGATTGAATTTTTGAAAATCAAATTTGATGAAATTGCTGTTGTTCATCTTGGTTCTTGCTTGTAAAAGATTTGTATGTACGCAGAAAACAGTTTCCTATTTGTTTGGCATATGCGGTGACCATTCATAAATCTCAAGGTTTAAGTGTAGATAGTGCTTTAGTGAATATTGGAAGTACAATGTTTAATGAGGGTATGGCATATGTTGCTTTGTCCAGAGTCAAAACTTTATCTGGATTGTACTTGATTGATTTTGATGAGACAAAGGTTAGTGCAGATACAAATTGTGTGAAAGAGTATAATAGGTTAAGAAGAAAATATGCTCACTATATCAAGTATTTGAAAATCGTGTGGTAGGTAGAAAAAGAAGATTTGAGAATATCTGTAGTGAAACTGTAGAGAAAGAAAAAAAACAAGATGAAGTTGCGCCTGCAAGCACAAAGAAAAAGGACAGTGTTATAGAGAATGTTGGTTATCGGTTTGAAAATAGTTATGGTATCAACTGTTATGCTAATGTAGTAGTTAATGTTGTTTTATTTCTTGAAAGTTTGCAACAGCAAATTTTTTAAAATTGGGACGAAAGATTGCTCATTTTTGTATTCTGTTTATGAGAAATGTAGTAGTGTTAAAAGTAAAATACAAAGTGTTTCTGATATTCGAAATGTTTTGGACATGTGTTCTGGTTCTACTCAATTAACGCAGAATATTCAACAAGATTGTCAGGAATTTTTTATGTTTATGCTTGGTGTACTGGAAGATGAAGGTATAGATATTGAAAATCTTTTTGGCCTTTCTTAAAAATGGCAACATGAGTGTCAAAATTGTTTGTTTACATGTAACACTAACATAGACAGTGAAAGATTCACGTATTTGACTTTATCAGACTGTGAATCAGTGTCTTTTAACAATCTAGTTAGAGGAGCAAGTCAAAACATGGAGTGTAGTCAATGTAAATCAGAAATGTCATCAACATTATTTATACAAAGATATGGACAGTATGTTATTTTAATGCTGCAACGTTGCAGAGGTGATGGAAGAAAATTGGAAACTTTAATTAAAAATGTTGTAGCTGGTCAAGTTTCAATATCAGGAAGAACTTTTGTAGCTGTTTTAATTATTTTTCATGATGGACCTTCTACATCATCTGGACATTACACTGTTTATTTAAAATGTCTGAAAGGTTTGATACATTGTAATGATACTCAATACGTTTTTAAGCAACGTGTGCCTAAAGAGTTACGAAATTCTTACCTAATATGTTTACAGCCCAAATTTTAAGATCAAAATTTGGCCTTTCAGATTTACTGTTGTTAAGGTAGATTCATCTTGTGTTGTACAGTATTTTGTAAGTGAGGGTGAGGAGCTTGAAAGTAATCCTCTTATTGATGTTCAGGCAGAGTAAGTGTATCATGTCCTAGGTGATGTGGCTGTAGCAAGGGACATTGTAGATCAATTAGATGGAGGTGGTTTGGATTGGTTGTAGTCATTATAGGTGTTTGGCTGTAATTCTTGTCTAGAGTGTGTTGCCACAGTGTAGTCTGTTTCTTATTGTTTTCTTTAGGATGTAAATGTTGTGGAGAATGTTGAGGGTGTCATAGCAGTATGAGGAAATGGTATAGACTTGTTTACACTTGTAGAGGGAGGACTTCAATATGAATCAAAGGTTGTGTACATGGTCAGTAGATGTTGGTACTGTTCACAGTGTAGTTGATCTGCAGGAGGTATCTGAAGGTAAGGAGGTGAGTTTGAGAAAGAGTATCTTCATGTTGTGTGAATTTATGTTTGAAGAGCTGCTCCTTATCCACTTGGTGACATGCTTAATTGTCTCATGGAAGTTGTTTTTGGTGGTATGTGGTCCTTGTTAAGGAAGAGGATGAGCTGGGTGTCGTCGATGTAGGAGATAATGTTGTGGTTCATTTGGTGGGTCATTTGTGTGAGGGTGGCCATGTAGTTTAATAGTGTCGGGCTGAGGGATGAGCACTGGGGGACAGAGCAAATGGTGTTGGTGGTTTTGGATCAGAAGGCTGGAAGGCTGTGGTATATAAATAAATAATACCGGATCTATTTTTGAATGAATGAATGAATAACAGATAGCTCAATAAAATAAGAGTCAAGATTCGAGGTAGTAGGAGTTTCTGCAGGTTTATTACAGCATAAGGACAGGATCAGGACAACCTGCATAGGATGACCCAGCAGCTGCTGGGGCTTGGTCTGGGATGAGCGCGCTAACTTTTAATAACAATACATCAACTTATATACATAGCGCAAACACATAGCATTACATTGCAGTAGGCGTAGCAGTGGGTGGAGCAGAAGGCGTGATGCATAGCAGTCGCGAAAGATAACAGTAAAAAGAGGTGTAACTGGGAGTATACTTAGGCATGTGATGAAAACGTAACAGAATATGTCATGAATGGGGCGGAAACATTGGAGGGGGCTACCTAAGGAGCCGGGACCTCTAACCTAATGGTGCGCGAAAACTGGCAATGACGTGTTACTAGGAGAAGCTGGGGGCTACGAACTCTGTGCTAGGAGCAGAGACTAGAGTCTAGAGGGTCGGAGCGACATGTACCTAAACCCTATATGGTATCTGATGTTTAGGGAACATGTTGATATAAACTAGGAGTCATGAGGGGAAAAGCTAACTTGATTCTAAGACTGGACCATACATTATTCTACATGAAATGCGTGATGAAGAATACTAAATGACCATTAAATACAGTATTTCTCTAACATGGAGACGAGAAGGCTAGACAATGACGGAAACTATTGATGCAGTTCAGTAGCTTAGGAATGCAGAGAAGGAGGACTGAACTGATAACTGGAACTATAACATACTTTTGGCAGACTCAGAGGCAGAGCCAAGCTGCACCGGGCACTGCGAGGCAGGAAGTAAGTGAAGGGTCGAGGATACAGGTGGGGGCTGTATCGCTCCTCAGCGAGGCTTTCAGGAGACAGGAGCTGAATCTGATGTCCGGGCCCTTTTGAGGCCTGGAAACGGGAACTTTATAATGGAATAACGTGCACACTGAGAAACGTGGCAACATAACTTTACCTAGGCCTGATATTCGTAGTATTCACGAGGACTGGAAAATGACATACCAGAGGTGGACACAACTGTAATTGCGTCATTAATCAGACATGGGGAATAACATATGCATATTGGTCATGCACACATAACATATGATGGATGAGGCGTAGGGACACAGAACATGGCAAAATTTACTTTTCCACAAGGCAGACAATCAGGATTACTATTGAACAATTACCAAACTAAGAATTTGACGCACACTATTTGGCCGTGTGGAATAGTACGTGAAACCATAAAGGACTTGTTGCTATATATTTTGTCAGCATATATTTGTAAGTAATATTATTTACACTGTATGAAAATTAATCATAATGTTTTGATATGTTATGATTGTTTGAGATGTGTCATATTTACGTAAGAAATTGCTCTTAGAAAAAAATATTTAAGATATGTTTTATTTCTATTTTTTAGATTGTTATTGAGAATGTTGAATGTTTTTTTAAGATAATCTTATTGATTGTCTTTTTTTGCCCGCTCTTATGTGATGAGTACTATTGAACTCACTGTTTCTAATAAATTTCAATATATTCTGAGAACAGCAAAAAAGACATCTGAAATGATTTACAAATGATTTTGTGTTGTAAAAGATAAATTGTAATTGTATTTTTTTGTCTTCTACAGATGCTAAATTTATAATATATATTTTTTTAATTTATTATTTTGAAGGTAAGAATAACTAAGGGGCAGATTATGATGGAGGATTTTCCGCATCCTCCGGGCCGGCGGAAGCCACCGCCAGCCCGGAGGATGCGGAAAATCGTCTGTGGAGCCTCAAAAGACCCACCGCCATATTAGGATGGCGGTGAGTCTTGAAATCTGTCTGCTGCTTTTCCACCGCGGCGGAAAAGCTTTAACATGGCTGGCGGTGTCTATCAGACACCGCCAGCCATATTAGGATGGCATAAGATGTATGCTTTTCCGCGGCGGCTTTTCCGCTGTGGAAAAGCATACGGACCTTCACTTCGGGGTCCCGTTGCGGGCCCCCTGGGTGAAGGGGGGTGGGGGATGCAGATGGGGGGTACCTATGGTACCCCCTGCATTTGCATGAACAAAGCAGCAGGCACCGCGCAGTGCCTGCCGCTTTGTGCATGTAAATGCACAACTTTCATTTTTAACGTTGCGGCGGGTGCTGCTTCAAGCAGCACCCGCCACAATGTTAAAAATACAGGATGTGACCGCCAGGGTGGCGGTCACATCCTAATTTGCACGGATGGACCGCCGCTGCCCCTGTGGACGGTCCCTCCTACTCTATGGTGGCGGACGGACTCAGGTCCGTCCGCCATCATAATCGGCCGCTATGTGTTAAAAATGATCGATGGGATGTTCTTTTACAGAGCTGAAGTAAGAGACACCCATGGTATACATAAGTTTGTAAAAACGGTTTGTATTGTTTAAACATTTTTCAAGAAATTAAGAAAAATATATACAGAGTGTACCTGTATTCTTTGCATTTAACTGCAACACATTAACTACTTTGAAATTGGTAAGGTGAATAGATATTTTGCACTTTTTTTAGTACTGCATTTTATTATAATAGCCTAGTTTTTTTCTATAAAATTTAAACTAAAAATTCATATAAGCAATTTCATTGATATAATCATATAAAGTAGTTGTGAATGGTTTTCGTATAATATTTTTTGAATAGGAAAATAGTTGATAAACCTAGTTTTGTATTATGTATTAGGAAAAATGATAACATGAAGTGTTTATCTTTTTCTACAAGGAATAACAACATTAAACAATTTACTATGGAAGAAGAACAGATCAATTAGTTTTGAAATTAGTAACACTTTGATTGAAGATCTAAATATACCTTTCATGGGCAGCGAGAATGAAGATGAAGGTATTGCTGCTGGAGATGTCACCTGCAATTTTTTAGACAAAACATTGGATGATGATTTTGCTCAAGCATTAGATGACATCGAGTTTCATGAAATGACTTTTGAAATTGATCATCCAGAAAATGAAATTTCAGACGAAATGATGTTAGAAGCTCTATTAAATTATGAAATGTTACAGGAATAAATAAATGATTTAAAATTAAAAATGGTTTGCGAGACTGTTCTTGCAGAATTGTAATCATTCAGGTAGTTTTTAAGTACTCATGATGGAAAGCGAACCTTCGGACATGTACTGCTTCAAATTTCTATTGATTATGTATGCACTCTTCTAAGCACTAGCAAAGTTGTGTTTTATAGGTTTTATTACCAGGTCTATATTCCTCTGTCTCCCTCTTTCTGTCTCCCTCATTCTCCCTTTCTGTTTGTCTCTCATAGTTTTCTTCTTTCTCTGTCTCCCTTTCTCTATCTGTTTCCCTCCTTCTGTCTGTCACAATCTATGTTCATCTCTTCTGTCCATGTCTTCCTCCCTCTGTCTCCCTCTCTGTATCTCTATCTCTGTCTCTATCTCTGTGTCTCTGTGTCTGTATCTATCTGTATCAATCTGTCTCTGTTTTTATCTCTTTCACCTTCCTTCTCTCAGTCTCTCTGTTTGTCTATCTCCCTCTCTCTCTGTCTATTTCTGTCTCCCTTTGTCTTTCTCTCTGTTTACCTTTCTCTTGCTTGGCCCCTAACTCTCTCTTACTCTCTTTCCATCTGTGTCACTCAGTCTCTCTGACTACCTCTCTCTCTGTTGCTACAAGGTCGCAGAGAGGGAACCCAGCATGTTTTACAATTTTCTTTCAGCAAGAAACCCTCCCTTAAATCCAAGTGAAGTTCAGTTCTAAACTGGTTTCTGCCTTGAAAGGGGTTTACTAGACCCTTTGCAAGAGCAGATATCCGACGTGTAGAGCTCTAACACAAGAAAAGCCAAGCCTTGATCCATATGCAGAGCATTTCTTCAATAGGGTTTACTCTTGCTAAATTGTGCACAGTTTTAACTTACAACACAACATGAGTATTCCACCATCAATAAATAAGAGAGCAAGCAGAGAGAGACCACATCTTGAATTTTCAGAGAGCAGCATGGAAGGTGTCTCAAATTGTTCTATGCAGAATAGCTCTGGTGTGCACTAAAAGTGAAGATAAACTATGAACGCATGGACACACATTTTTAACTTGGCATGCATACTGTACATCCAGCTTCTCTGCAAGAGGCTTTCCTGACTTTGCTAAGCGCAGGTAGTTGAGGCCTAGGTTAAGGCTTTGTTTTGTAAGTTCGAGACACTGAAGGAATTTCCACAAAAGGAATTGTAGAGCCCCAATTTACACTGAACGTTTTTAGTGAACTTTTTTTGTAGCTGATAGACAGGCGGAATTTCACTTTCTCTAGCCTGGAGATGAGAGCTGTCAGAACTGCTGCACTTCACAGGTGTTTCAAAGACCATAGAGTAGAGTGTCAAGGAATGCCTCTTAATTAGCAGCCGTTATGTGCTAAGTGCCTGCGACACAACCACTATTTGTAGACAACACAGTACTGTGTTGGGACACATAGTTTGGAAAGCTCTGCCTTAGACCATGGACTGCTTTAAACTGTATAGACTATGTATTCAATCCTCTATGTACCTACAAACTAGTCCTTTTTACATTGAATTCTCCAGTCTGTATCATTAGACTTTCAGCAATCACTCTCACTCTACTGTTTCACATACGGCCCATTCTTCTCTTTTTCATTTGACGCATGGAATTGCAGCAGGAATGCCTGCTGTGCTTCCCTACGGCACAATCTCATAAATGAGGAGTTATGTCAGTAGCCAAGGATTCATTGTGCAAAGTGGGCCTTAGAGCAAAGAGTACTTCAAACCCCTATAGACTATGTACACACTGTTCTATGCACCTGCAAATTTGCCTTTTATATGTTGAATTCTACAGTTTCTATCCTTACATTTTCACCAAACACTCTGTCAATCTTGGTATACTTTTATAGTGACTCATTGATCATTTTGTAGTAAGGTATTCACTACATAAAAACCCTAATCAGTAGATGGACAATAAGTAGTAGATCCCCATAGATAGGCCAGTTATTGTGCAGTGTAGCTTTAACAACATGCATGCACCGTATTTACAATGTGTTGCACTAAGGAGAAAAAAACGGTAGATATATGTGATGTATCTCTGCTGTGAAGGTGGCACATTGCTTGACTTGTGTTGCAAGTGCAATACAGTTCCAGCAATGCTGTTGGAACCCTATGCTGATAATGCTGTGTCAATCCTTATACCTGCTTCCAGCAGGTGCAGGGTTTTGACGCAGCATAGGCCCAAAAGTGTCAGAATAAAATGTTACAGATTTCACCTAGTTACTTTTAGGAGGCGTTCCTGCCCCAGAACATATTCTCCCTGTGCAGGAATGTCTCCTTCTAGTGCAGGGCTTTGCAATGTGATGCACCTTCCAAATGTGTCACATTGTAAATACCACTTACCATGGCACATCTTTTGCAACACTGCTGCGTCACAAAAGTGAAAATTCCCCCGTTATAGATAACTATAACTCGCGCGCCCGCAATGCACTGCTGATGACGTCACATATTACATCACTCATGACATGGTCAGTGATATCACTCATGACATCACTGGGCGGGCGCGCGAGTTATAGTTAGTACAACTAACTATAATGGAGGAATTTCAATGGTTTTGTACGAGTGAAATGTCCAGGTAACTATAACACCCCTAAAACCTATGGGTTTTTTCAGTGAATTTCTAACGTTTTTAAATGCTTATTCCTAACTATAACATGCCTGAAACCTATGGATTTTTCAGTGAATTTCAAAAGTTTTTTAAATGGTAATTCCTAATCATAACATGCCTGAAATCTATGTTTTTTTTCAGTGAATTTCAAAGGTTTTGTAGATGTTAATTTTTAAATGGATTAATTGTTATATTTATTTTTCATACTGATTTACTATATTTTTTTAAACTCTTTATTTTTACATATTTTTTGAAAAGTACATTACATATTTTTTTTACAAAGACTTTTTTGCAGTCACACAACCAAAGCGTATCTTTCTCGATCACTGTGCGGAACCTAGGCGCCATTTTAGGATTGTTCTGTAGGATTCGCATAGGGTGTACGATGGGTGCGTATTTTCCCGTGAGATCGCTGTGCGACCGGTACGCGACTCCAAGTACATATGCCACATATAAGTATTATGTTATGCGGCACTGACACGCTTCGGCGTGACGTCGTATATACGTGTTTGATGCAGTGCAAGCGAGATTCGAGCGAAATTGTTTAATGTCTAAAAAAATATATATATGTTTTTAATATAAATTTTGAGGCAATACATTATCTGAGCTAATCATAAAAATAAGATTCTTTTACTTTAAAAAAACCTATAGTACTTTTAAAGGCAATTTCGGGAAGTCGCGTTGGGTGCGTACTGCCTGTGCGCATTGTGCGCGGACCCCATTGACCTCAAAAAAAGACATTTGATTGGTTCATAACAGCTCCTATTCTAACTATTGAATAACGCCACCCATTTCTTTTTTTTTATTATTATTATTTTTATTGAGTTTTCCCCCCTTTTTTTTTTATGAGGTGTACAATTCACAATAAACAAAAAGTAAAAACTAAACAAACATACAAAATACATATACATATATAAAGCCATTCATTACATAATTACATCAGTCTTCATGCTGTTGCATTTTTGAAACAGAACCATATTGCTAAGAACATAATCATCAAACTTATAATAAACAACTCAGCACAATGTCTATCAACTAACATTTCCTTCTTTCCACCGAATAATCGGTTCCCATATTTGCATGCCTAGCTTCCTTCCCTTTTTCCCCTTCCTTGCATTAATAGCGGATTCTAACTTATAAATTGAAAGTAACTTAGCTAACCATTGATGATGTGTTGGCGGGAGGGGGTCCAACCATGCCGTGGCTATGCATAATCTCAGAATTGCCATCGCTACAAAAATGAAGCTTCCACTCTGCGTATGACCCTCCACCTCAACTCCTAGTAATATTATTGAAGGAGTTAGTTCAATTCCAATCCCCAACGCATTATTAAAAAAACTCTGAATATCCTTCTTTGTTGTTTCCAAATGAGGGCGGATTGCAAAAATATGAGATAAATCAGCGTCTAAACTACCGCATCTAAAACAGCTGGTACCCGACACCTGCCCCCATTGGGCAATTTTTGCAGGAGTATAGTATAGATGATACAAAACTTTGTAATGTTGGGATTGTAATGCGGCTGAGCACATTAGTTTCTGTCCCATATCTAATGATTGATAGAAGTAATTTCGGTCTATATCTAAACCATTCGCCCATTTATCCGCCCACTTTCCCAGGTCATCTTTTTTTAAATTTGATAATTCTGAATAAAATCTCTTAATCGTGCAATCTGCACCTACTTGTATAACCTCCAATATTGAGTTCTTTTCAAATCCCGCTAAACCACCCTTTTTTTTATTAATAAAGTTTCTTACTTGAAGATATTTGAAAAATTGTCTCGTATCTAAGCCATAACGTATCTGTAATTCTGAGAATTGCATCATGCCATGTACATCCATAATATCACCCACCTTCCGAATTCCTTTCCTGCCCCACTCACTAAAAACTATATCAGAGAATACCTCTCTAGGAAGGTTGGGATTGCCTTCTAACCTAGTATAGACATTGTATTTCCCAATTCCAAACCGTTTAGAAAACGATTTCCATATTTTGTAGGCTGCTAAGATAGTTTTAAATCTTGTCCTTTTATAGTAACTTGCATCTGTAAATTTCAACAGTAAATTTTCTGCCTCCGCTCCCATTACTAATGCATAGATGGGCAGTGTACCAAATTCATCCTGGGCTTCTACTTCTGCTCCTCTCAGTAAACCCACCATATATTGTAGTGCCGCCGCCCAATAATACATCTTTATATCTGGGAGCGCCCACCCACCCTGTTCGCGAGTTAATGTCATAAATCTGTACGCTCTCCTTGTTTTCCCCTTTGCCCAGATGAATCGGTTAATGATATGTTCACAGGTCTTGAACCACTTATTCTCAAAAAATAGAGGAATAGCTCTAAATATATATAGGAATTTAGGCAGTATCATCATCTTTATAATATTTGTTCGCCCGACAATTGTAAGATGTAGTTTATCTAATCTGTCTAATTGTTTCCCTACTTTAGCAATTATTGGGACTATATTTTTTTCCACTAGAGTATCCAACTCAGCCGTAATATTTACACCAAGATACACCCCTGTTGAAACCACTCGTACATCATCACATTGTGTATAAACATTTTTAATTATTTGTGTCTTTGAGGTATTTAAGGAGTACCCCGAAATTTGGCCAAATCTCCTTGCCTCAATCTCTATCTGCCCAATCGCTTCCGTGGGGTTAGGTGTAATCACTGCCACATCATCAGCATATGCGAGAACCTTACATTGTCCCAAGTGTGTATATAAGGGAGTGATCCTCTCGCAAAGCTCTATCCTACGAATTAAGGGATCCATATACATTGCAAATAGAAGCGGGGAGCACGGGCATCCCTGCCTCGTGCCTCGCTTAATCCTAAATTGTCGGGTAGAGCCTGCATTTACTCTAATAGAGGCCACCGGATCTGTATATAGTGTCTGTAATGCTCTGATATATCCCCTTTTAACCCCTGCCCTTATTAAAACATGCCACAGGTAATCCCAGGAAACCCGATCAAAAGCCTTTTCGGCATCCAATAGCATAACCGCCATCGGGTCTCCTGCGACCCCTGCGGCATCAAATAGTGTGATAACCTTACGCGTATGGTGCGTAGTGCCCCTTCCAGGAATAAACCCATGTTGGTTATTGCTTACAAGGTTTCCTATTGTTGTAGCAAATCTAGTAGCCAATACTTTAGAATAAATTTTAGTGTCAGTGTTCATTAATGTAATCGGTCTGTAAGACCCCGGCTCAGTGGCAGGTTTCCCCTTTTTTAGAATTAAGACAATGTCTGCTCCTTCCCATGAGCCCGGGATAGATTCCCCTACTTGTGCTGTCTGTAAAGTCTTTAATAGAGCTTTACCAAGTATGTCCCAAAATATTTTATAAAATTCAATAGGGAGTTGATCAGGGCCCGCAGCTTTTCCTGAGGGGAGATCTGCTATTGCTGTTTTCACCTCCTCTATTCCCAATGTTTCTTCTAATAATTCTGCCTCTACCTCTGTAAGCCTTTCAAATGGTATTCCCTGTAAGTACTCAACTATTTCCGTAGGGTTAGTAATCTGCTTATCATCATATAATAACTCATAAAAATTTCTAAATACTTCCCGGATTTTCTGCGAGTCAGTATGTAACTCACCTGCTGTATCTCTAATTTCCCTTATTGTCCCTAACGCTGCAATTTGTCTAGTACGTACAGCTAATACCCTACCAACCTTCTCGCTAAATTCATGACATCTTTCTCTTTTGGCCATAAACTTCTTAGCTGCCTTATTTGCAATATATTCTTCTGCGTTGCTTTTTGTTTTCAAAACCTTAATGAGGGCTTGATCCACTGATCTGCCTGCAGATATAGATTGTTGTAGCTCCTCCTCAGCATCTAATGCTGCCTTGAATAGTTCATTATTCCTGATTTGCTCCTGTTTACGGATAAAAGTGCTAAAGCTAAGAGTCTCTCCACGGGCACCTGCCTTGAATGCATCCCATACAATCCCAACAGCTGCACTTCCTCTATTGATCTCAAAGAAGTCTTTCATCCACTTTGACATGTGTTGTATATACTTATCATCCTGTAAAAGTCCTCTTTCAAATGTCCATACCCTATCAATTCTAGATGCTGCTGTTAATATAAGAGGATTATGGTCGCTAAAAATTCGGGGGAGTCTGTCTATCTTTGAGGTGGAGAGTAATGAATTTAGAACAAAAAAATAATCTAACCTTACAAAAATTCGATGTGGAGCTGAATAGTAAGTGTATCCTTTTTTATCTAATCTAATTTTCCCCCACACATCCGACAAGGAGTTATTCATTAGTAAATTAACTAATGCCTGATGTACTCTTTTTTTCCGACCTTGATACCTACCAAAAGAGCCTAACCCTAACCCGTCTGCTCCATTAATATTAAAATCTCCAGCCATAATGATGCGGGGTGCCCATACAGCTAGTTCTGTATCCAAAAATTCTAAAATTTCTGGGTCGTCCTCTGTTGATCCATATACAACCCCCAGAGTTGTCCAATCCCCCTCAATCAAACATTCAGCCATTGCCAATCTCCCCCACTGATCTTCCAATTTCTTCCTAACTACAAGAGTCCTATTTTTCGACATTATTGCTACTCCTCTAGTTTTGGTTCCTTGCCTAGAGTGTGCTAGTACGTAGAAACCCATCTGTTCCAACAAAAACACTTGTGAGAGCATAATATGAGTTTCCTGTAAAAATATAAAATCTACATTCATTTGCTTTAATGCAAGTTCAACCCTCTGCCTCTTCTGATAATCATTTAACCCACAAACATTCCATGTTACAAATCTAGTATCCATATTTTTTTATTATTTTTTACTGCTAATACATACAAAAAAATTATAATCCATTTTGGTTCTGTATCTTCAGGGTCCATTTGTTTACCACATTCTTCTACATATTCTATTTGTAACTGTATTATATTGTGCCATGTACACCATCCCTCCCTCCCCAGACATCCCTCCCCGGAGACCCCACCCCCCTTACTGGCAAATAGGCCAGTCGGACCTATGTCTGGCAAACGAGACCCATGGGTTGTCTCGTCTCCTCCCTCTCCCACTTCTTAGCATATCTCATCTCATCTCATCTCAATTATTCTCTGCCCCCTGACCCCCTCAACCCTAGTGCAATTCACACTTAAAGAGAAAAGAAAAAGAGAAAAAAGAAGAAAATAAAGGAACAAGAAACCAAGTGTCATATATAGCCTTAACGAATCTTCCGAGGACCCTCCCTCACTGCAACAATCTGCCTACTTTGCTCCCTATTCTGCTCCTTATTCTATCTAAGAAAAGTGAGGTATTCTTGGGCCAAAATTTCAGAGTAAAAGACTCTAACCTGTCCATTTTGAATTACTTTGAGGCGAGCTGGAAACATTAAATAAACCTCACAGCCAGCATTGTGAAAGGGAGTTATCAGCTGCCTCATACGCCATCTCCTTTCCACAGTAGTGTGGCAAAAATCGGGGCGGGTGAAGAAAGAGATATTCTTATATACACGCTTAGATTGCGGCTTTGCCTTACTTATTATCTCTTCTCTTAGCAGGAAGTTACCTACATATACCAAAATTGCACGAGGTTTATTGGAGGTGTTGCCTTTTCTCTGCGCCATTGGGAATCTGTGAGCTCGCTGTATCTCATTGTCCCAACTCCATCTTTCCAAATCCGGAAATGCCCCTTTCAATAGATCTATAACAAATCCCCGCACATCATCCCCCTCTTTCCCTTCCTCCACCCCAAGAATTCGTATGTTATTCCGTCTCTGTCTATTTTCAAATTCTTCTAATTTCCAGAGTATGTCTGAAGATGTCTTCTCATGCTCCAATCTAGTCTCCTGAAGCTTCACCACATTGTCTTCAAGCTTCCCTGTCCTCTCTTCCACCTCTGTGACTCTAGTAGCCACCTCTGTGTACATTTTATTAATCTTTTGTAATGTGGTCTGCATTTTTTTATTAGCGTGTTTCGCTCTCCGACTTTCAGCCCTAGCTTCACTTTGGATTTGTTTCAGTGTTGTAAATAACAGATCAAAATTAGAGGTGTTACTTCCACCTCCCCCCCCTAATTCAGAATTACCATGCTGCTGACCATTAGTCCCTTCTTGATGCGGATGTGAGGAAACCACATGATCCCAATCTAATTTCTTAGTGACTGTCATTTGTGGAGGGGTTTGAAAATTTTTTGCGCTACCGCGCACTCTAGTCTTAACTTTCGTTTTATCTATCCTCCTTGCACGACCACTACATACTGTTTCGTGATCTGTCTCAGTAACTTCTTGCGCTGAATCCTCATTGTGACTCTCTGGGGAGTCCGAAATATTATCAATATTAGTTACAGAGCCTTCACTTGAAATCGAATCTGAGAGTGAATCAGAACCCTCCTCCTCCCCTTCCTCCTCATCATCATCATATTCATTGTTACCAGTAAAAAAACATTCGTCACTTGGTGAGGCCATAGCTTGATTAGGAATATTCATTCCTTGTACATTACTCGTCAGATTCGCTGCACCACTCTCATTATCTAGTTGACCATTCTCAAGGGCCTCTATGCTAATATTAGGTGCTTCAGTGTTCAGATATGCCATCAAGTCTAAGGGAGCTAGTCCATCCGTATCCTTTCCCCCGGCTTGGGGCAACTCCTCAGAAAAATGTAACCGATTATCATTGTTCTCTGAGAGTTCCGTTTTTTTATTGTCCAGCATTTCTTTATTTATACCACCCTCAGAGGTTACTGTGAGTTCTGGTATCTCAATGTCCTGCACATTAAGTTCGGGGACCTGAGTCTCTAAGACCGTAGAGCTGACTAATACCAGCGCTGGATCATCAACACATACCTTTGCTGTGCTTCTTAATTCAGCCGTGTCTGTCATTGTAAGGCACGCAGCCCCAGCAGCCTCTTCCCTGGAAAGCAAATTCGCTGTCTCGCTTCCTCTATCTATTCCCGAAGGCAGCCTCTCTCCCCCCTCCTCCTCCAGAATCAGCGTCTCACAGCGCGAGACCAGCGAAACCAGCGGCTGAGTCTTGCTCTGAGGATTGCTCTCAGCCCCGCCCCCACAGCCCGGATCAGCTGAAAGCATTACAGCCTCCTCTGCTTCTGTAACGTCAGTCTCCGTGTTCACTTGCAGAAGGTAAGGTCGCTCCAGCGTTTCCTCGATGCATATTCTAGTCTCAGTTTTATCCTCCACTGAAATCTCAGGGGAGGGTGAGATCAAGTCCGCGGGGAGTGGTGGGAGGGGGGAGAAGGACTCTGTGATGGCAGGTTGACGAAGGGCTGATTCTCTCAGTGTTGCATCGAGCAGTGCTAATGCGGACTGCTCCTTCTTTTTCCTCTTCATTGCAGATGCCTTTCTCTGCTCCTGCTCAGCTTCCCTTTCTTTGTCCTTCAAAGCTTTAAGTTCTTTCGCTGCCTCTCTGCGCATCTGCGCTTTTGATTTCATTTTAAAATGGAGATTGTTAGCTGGTACACCCGTGTCACTAGAAGTGGCGTCATCTTCCTCACCACGCTTGTCTGCGCGCTGCTCTAGATTTACTCGGTGCTGCTTTGGTGACTTTTGTAATTTCGGTGCCATAGTTTGCACTAGCTTAGTCCAACCAGACCGGCAATATCTAGAGGCAGCAAGAAACAGCAGACTCGCGCGCACGATCGAATCAATCTGCAACCTCTCAGTGGGATAGAATAGGCGCTGATCTCCAAGCACCCCTAGCATTTCGTTTTTTTTTCATTCAGCAATGCTTTCTTTTCCTTTTTGTAAAACGCCTCGATTTACACCAAGTTGGGGGCCAGGGTTTAGAGAAGAATCATAAAACCAGCACTGTCACGGAGAGAGGGGAGGACACGACCCTTCCCCTACGGCCTGCCGGCAGCCATCTTGCCGCCAAAACCTCAACGCCACCCATTTCAATCATTCTTCTTGACTTTCTTGGGAAGAACATCCCTCTACTGAGAAGAATCTTTTTTGGTAAATTGGACACCTATTATTACTTACAATGGCTTCAGGACACCAGCCAGCACTCTTCAGATGAGTAATTTGTTCATGAACCTCCTCCTCCTGAGAGGTACACCTCAGTGGCGTGGAAGGTTTTTTTTTATTCCGGAGGGACAGAAGAAAGTGAACGCTGTCAAGGTGACATGCAAGATCTGCAAAAGAGTCCTCTCTAGAGGTAACCCAATGAAAAATACTCTTGTGGGACAGCAAGTATGTTGAAACACCTAAAACACAGCATCCTGTGAACTTGGCAAAGGAGGAATGTAAAAGATTGGCTCAAACCCCTCCAGCTGCATTTCCTAGCACATCTGCTGCTGCTACGTCCTCTGAACAACATACGTCCCCAATTTGCCAAAGCAAAAATACACTGCGTTAAGTGTAATAGATTTCTCTGTTATGGAGAGCAGTTTGTGGATTTGGTTTGTCAAGCATTAGACAATCATCAGTGCTAGTTTTTTTCCCCCTGAAGTTCATTGTTTTGTTCCTGCAGTTGTGTTTTTATTCGTTTAAAAAAAAAAAAACAGCCAAAAATTGTTAAAAAAACAACTACAAAAATATAAAACTTTAAAAAACAAAAAAAACGTGGTTTTCAGAACTAACTACTCTAGTTATAAAAATAGATTTGATTGATAGTGTGTGAAAGTTTATACAAATGTATGTGTAGTGCATAATTGACTGAAAAAATGCATTTGTGGTGTATGGTGAATATATAAGTGCAGAACTATAAGGAAGTGCTGCACCATGACACTGTAATATCTTTAGCTGCAGTATGCTGTGGTACTTCCGAAGCACATGGATGCAACATTTGTACATAAATATGTTACAAATCTATGTTTGCCTCTGCACTACTGTTTAAACTGAAGCCATGTGGTGACAGAGGCCCCCTTGCACCATGGTTCAAGGATACCTATGTCATGTGGAGTTTGTTTTTGTGCAAGAAGACACACCTTCCTGCACTAAAACAATCAGTGAAGGCATTTGTCTCCTTCAATGTATGTTGTTCATTGTAGCATACATTGAAAGAGAAAAAATGAAGGGAAATGAAAATATTTCTCCATGTTGTGCTTTGCTACACCAGTTGGGTGAGGATGCAGCATTCACACAGTTTTCCAGATTTTAGATTTCTGATAAATTACAGGATTAAGATAACATGGATACTTAGTGTCCCTGGGTGTTAACTAACCCACCAGATATGTGAAGAAAGTGCCCGAGAGCTGCATTGCAAAGAGGTATAAAATGGGACATGGCTTCAGAGCACCTTTCTGCAACACACCTGTATAATATTTAATGGAGAGACATGGCGGGCTACTAAGGCCCAGGGACTTTCAGTATTAAAAGAGCCTACATTTCTTAACTTAAAACACATTTTAGAATGTGGTTGCACATGTCATATCAGGCACCATCCCTTCATTTCACTAATCTATAAACACGTCCTATCAGTTTGTCAAAACCTAAGTAGAACATATTACTAGTTAATTGTAAAAAACAGAGTTATGTCTCCAAAGATGCTGTCTGGCACCTTCTTCACAGATCTGGTTGGTTAGTTGGCCTCCAGGGACACTCAGTATTCATGTTAACTTTATCCTATAACTTAAAACGCCCACCAACCATCTTTTCACACATATATTCTCTGTCCATCTTCCCTTTCTTTAACAGTGTGCAAATACAGGCCATTGTACATTTTAATACTTAGTTAAACTTACCTCCATAGTAATAGAAATAAAAAACGCTACACATTTTTTTAAAGTTGTTTTTTATCATTTCAATTTCTGAGAATTGTATATTTTAGAATTAGGATCTGTGAAAGAGAAGAAAAAATACAGTTATAATATATATTATATTATTTACTACAAAGCATAATTTTAAAATTTTATAAATTATTTTTTTGCCTTTTTTGCTGTTCTTAGAATATATTGAATGTCACTAAAAACAGTGATTTCAATCGTACTCATCATATAACAGCGGGCAAAAAACCCTCAATCAATTAGATTGTTTAAAATATATATATATATATCCTCAATAACAATCCAAGAAATACAAATCAAACATATCTTAAATGCTTTCTTCTAAAGCAAATTTCTTACTTGAATATCAAAGAACTAAAATAATGATACAATAAACAATTATTATTATTAATTTTCATACATTGTAAATTATGCTCTTTAAAAATATATGTTGACAGAATGTGCAAGAAAAAGTCTTTAATTCTAATAGATACTTTTCCTCAAGGCCAAATAGTATTCTTGATGTCCTTTGTTTTGAAATTGTCCAATAGTAATCGTATTTAAACTTATTAATAAATTCCTCAGAGGCCGAATTATGTTCCTAAAACTTTGTTTTTAAAAGTATTAGGTGGGAATTTGGTAATTCTTTAGGCAAACATTGTTTAAAAACCAATTCAACATCATTACAATATGTCCATCCTTTTTCACATTTTAAAAAGGAAGTCTAATGTCCAGATGTTGTAGAAGGACCATCATGGAAAATAACTTCTAATGCTACAAAAGTTCTTCCTGATATTGATCCTTGAGTTGCTACAACATTTTTGATTAAAGTTTCCAACTTTCTTCCATCAGCTGTACAACGTTGCATCATTAAAATTAAATATTGTCCATATCTTTCTATAAATAATGTTGATAACATTTCAGATTTGCATTGCCTACACTCCATGTTTTGATTTGCTCATTTAACTAGTTTGTTGAAAGACACTGATTTACAGTCTGGTAATGTCAAATATATAAATCTTTCAGTGTCTATGTTACTACTACATGTAAACAAACAATGTTCACATTGATGTTCCCATTTATAAGAAAGACTTAAACGTTTTTTAATTTCTATGCCTTCATTTTCCAATAAAGTAAGCATATACATTAGAAATTCCTGAGCATCTTGTTGGATATTTTGCGTAAATTGCGTAGAACCAGAACATATATTCAATAGATTACAAATCTCAGAAACGCTTTGTATTTTACTTTTATCAGTACTCAATTTTTCATAAACAGAATGCAACAAGGAACAACATGTTTTTTCCTGATTCTCCATAATTTGCTGCTGCACAATTTGAAGAAAAAAATAACATTGACCACTACATTAGCATAGCAGTTGATAGCTGAACTATTTTCAAAGTGATAACCAACAATCTCTTCAACTGTGTCCTTTTTCTTTTTGCTTGCAATGACAACATTATCTTGTTTTTTTTTCTCCATACCTTCACTACAGATTTTGTCATACCTTCTTTTACGACCTACCACACGCTTTTCAAATACAGGATATTGACCTAAATTGAGAGCATATGCTCTTCTTAACCTATTATACTATTTTACCAGTTTGCATCTGCAGTGATCTTTGTCTCATCAAAATCAATCAAATACAATCCAGATAAAGATCTGACTTGGGACAAAGCAAAATATGCCATACCCTCTTTAAACACAGTACTTCCAATATTCACTAAAGCACTGTCTACACCTAAATCTTGAGATTTATGAATAGTTATTGCATATGCCAGAGGAACTGGAAACTGTTTTTATGGACATATAAATCTTTAACAAGCAAAAAACAAACTGAACAACAACCAATTTGTTTCACTTCTTCAATCTGATCAAATTAAAAAAATTTAAATTCTATTCCATCTTTATTCTGATAATTAACAAAATCCACAACTTTGCCCATTGCTCCATTAACTAAACCTTTTTCTACATCCAAATTATGCCTTGGAATTACCCGACAGTTTATACATGTATATAGATTCTTTTCTAAACCAGCAGATTTGGATATCGATTTTTCTGAAGAATCCAATTTTATTTTCAATTTTTCGGTCAAAATAATTGTGATTCCGTCATGCTCAATTTTATCAATAGCTTCCATTTTTATTATTTCTTCATTTTCCAGCTTCAAAGGTTGTTCATTTAATATAGAACACTCACACAGTGTTGACATTAAGCAGATTACAGATTTGCTTTCTGCAATTTTCATATATATTTTCTCAGGAACTCTATTTTCTTTTGGAAACAAATTGGAAAGTAATCGTGTCTGCAAAGCTTCTTTGCCATGTTCTGTCAGTAGTCCAAATCTTATATCTTGAAGAATAGTTCCATATTCAACATAATTTGCGTGTCGCATATTTGTAATAATTCTTTGTATTCAAAATATGAACAAATAATAATGTTTCCAACGCTACCCAAAGACTTTCTGGTGTCTTCATGTGCAAGTGTTTTAAATACTAATTGTCCTTTTACAGGAGTAAGTTGCAGTAGATCTCCAAAAACTATGATATGTTTTCTCCAAATAAGACATCGTACTCTGCTTTTAAGAATTTGCTGCATTCTTAAATGCATTAAAAGCAAGCATTAAGTTTGAGACCATGCTTACCTCATCAATAATCAGAAGTTTCATTTTTTTAAGCACTCTTGAAACTTCATAACAAGCATCTCCAGATAATTTGTGATATTCCAATTTGTTTTCATGCTCCACAGGGAGCATAAGTAAACAATGCAATGTAATTCCTTTAATGTTGTGTTCTGCCAACCCAGTTGGAGCAGTTACATCACAAAACAAATGTGAGTCAGTTGTTTTCTGTAGATAACTGGTCATTACTTTAATTAAGAAACTTTTTCCCGTTCCAGCTTGACCACTGACATACATTCAGATAGGTTGAAATGATGTGCATGTGCATTGTTTGTTTTCATGAAGTAATCCATGCTCAATATTTTCTCTCACTTGCTGATATATTTCTTTCTGTTCAACATTTAGTTGTTCTTCCAAGTTTTCTAAGTCCATAATATCTTCATGAGCTTGATGCATTGCTGTTTCCATCTCATTCATGGCAATTGCTGCTTTATTTTCAACAATTGATTGTCCTAGTGGATCTTGACTCAGCGGAGCAGAGGTTTAACTGTCTTGAGAACTGTCTCTAGCAATCTCAGCTGCAATAGTAGCTTCTTGATCAACTTCATTGTTCAACATTTTCACATAATTTGCAAAAATAGTACATTCTATAGTATCTTTACAAGCATTGAAGGATTCTTCATAGCTCTGAAAATCTCCAAGTAACTCCAATTCTGAGTGCCACGGTTTGAACAGTTGCAAAAGGGCTAAATAGTAAAATTCTCTTTTATCAGCAGTGTTGCAACTTAATTTTCTGTGATTAATTACATTTCCTTTCCTTTGTTTCACCAAACATCCTTTGGAACCAATAACTGCATATTTTCCATCATTGATGTTTTCTGTAGTATTTCGTTTAAAAGTGTAGTTTTGCAGCACTTCATAGAGACATATGTTCTCAAGATGATGACTTCTAATTGGATAATATGTGTCCAACATATTTGTTTTCACAATATCTGTACTTTCCGGATCTTTTTCTGCTAAATATTCGATTTCTTGAACAGATTTAAGTACCCGATTTCGGTTTGCAGAAAGACCAAGATACACCCAAATAATTCTTCTAGATTTTGAGTATAGACTTGCAGATGATAACCGATCTGAGCATCCATACGCTCCGATTTCTCTATGAGACAACATCTTCAAACTGAAATTGTATAAATTCTTACTTAAACTCTTCTCATGAGAAATCTCTTCCCCTTTTCTTTCAATTCCGTCTTTTCTGATTTTGTAATGTACAACGTTACATATCAAGCTACAGCAATAGAATTGTCCGCAATGTACTGAATATCCATGTTAACATTCCACATGGACAAAATAACTGGATTGTAATCATTTATGTATTTTAACTCTTCGCTTCTTCTCAAATTGTAGTTTTTTTTAGACTTTCTTGTGATGGTATGTCGCATAGTTGACATAAAATTTTTTACTCTTCCTTTGGATATTACAGGACGTGGAAAACCAAACCGACATTTGGTATAAAACTTATCCTTAGACTTGTACTTTCGTCAACAGTATTTTCCGCAACAATGGCTTTGGAATCGTAAAACTTTTTGTCTTAAGTTGTTTTCTTCTGTGCTTTTGGGTATAGCACATGTGGCATATTCTTCAATGAAAGACAAAACACTATCATCCAAATCTGTTCCAAATTTGGGGGTATCCTTGATCCATATCAGCTATGTATATGAGGAGCACCTCTTGCTTGATTCTCCTTTCTCCAAAAGAAATCCACAACTTCTCCAAGAGGAGGATTTTTTTATTGTAGATAAAAGACATCATAGCTTCAAATCTATGATTGAAATACCTGTATACATTAACTGGATCCAAAAAGCACAATTCTTCAGGTGTCTTGTATTCAATATTTTTTATATTCGACTTTGCCTCTCGAAGAAATTCAAGTAAATCATCCCAAGCGTATTCAGCACAGCTTAGGGTAATTAACCATGTAGGAGTTCCTAAGTCTCTTAGCATACATTTAAGTTCTCCATGACGATGATACCAATACTCATTAGTGCCACGCTGACATACCATCAGATTAATCATCTGAGACTCTAAATGATCATCTCTCTGGTGCACTTTATCCATAAAGTCCTTTGCAGAAACATTTTGCAGATGTACTCCTGTTTTCTATAGGTGATTGACTGCATATGAAAGTCCAGACAAGTAACTCTCAAACAAAAGATGAAATATATATGGGATGCATTGTTGAAATCTTGGATCTTCTGCATAGAGTCTTATTGTCCAATATTCAGATGCAGGAATCCTTTTCCTGTTCATAATAACTGCGGAAAACAATGAGCTTCCAACCTTTCTTCGCATACACTCATGGGACTTCCTTCCGCTTTTTCATTTGCAATAACTCAATAGTTTTCCTTTGGTTCCTGCGAAGGCTGCTGGCTCTTTGTTTTCCTGGGGTCCCTGCTGTGGTTTCCTCCCGCCGCCGCCGCCATTTGAAATCAGGCGCGGCCGCTGAGAGGGGGAGCCAATCGGAGAGACTACACTGACCAGGACCCTGCACTGCACCTACGCCCACAACGTGCCAGGAGGCGCTTAAAATCGCGGCAGATTATCGGTGGAGCGGGTTGCTCCGTTTTCCGCTCACCTTTGGTTCCTGCGAAGGCTGCTGACACTTTGTTTTCCTGGGGTCCCTGCTGTGGTTTCCTCCCGCCGCTGCCGCAATTTGAAATCAAAGCGATACAAAAGGGGATGATGGACGGAGCGTTTGAACAAATCAAACACTCACCCCCAGTCAACTGATCTGGGTTTAATCCATCACCATTCTTTAGTTCACTCAGCCACCCCAGTTCAGACATGGCTATATGCAAATCAGTCTGACCCTGTGCCTTATGGGAACAGTCCAGCCCGAACTGCCAAGCCATGTCTTCCCTGGACCGGAAACAAGCATCCTGGGACCGGTTTCGGATTCATAATCCTCATCAGCCAGGCTATCTTGAATCCAGTGGCCAAGTGAACAAGGGACTCACGTCTGAGTATACCCTGCCACACTTAGGGCGAACAAAGCGATACAAAAGGGGATGAAATCAGGCGCGGCCACTGAGAGGGGGAGCCACTCGGGGAGACTACACTGACCAGAACCCTCCACTGCACCTACGCCCACAACGCGCCAGGAGGTGCTTAAAATCGCGGCAGATTATCGGCGGAGCGGGTTGCTCCGTTTTCCGCTCACCTTTGGTTCCTGCGAAGGCTGCTGACACTTTGTTTTCACGGGACGCGCGCGGGACTAGCCGGGCTAAGCCCGGGCAAAGGGCGGGCCCTCTGTGGCCCTCAGAGAACTGAAAAGGTTGGGCTGGGATATATCCCTAACATCTACCACAAGGTATCCCACACTCGGCGTCTTTACAATATACTACAGGCGTAAGCAGATGGATTAAGTTACTTTCTGTATATCTTGTTGTGACTTCGGGGTGTAGATTGATATTACCATGTCAACACGACAAGTAAAAGGGGCAAAAGCATTTCCTAACACAGACTGTGGAAGAATAGTGGGAACCATGGACAAATATATCAACAGGGTCGTTGATGCTCTTGATCAAGAGATTCTATCCACAGAAAAACGGCTTTCTGCTGAACTCTTCAACTCCAAACGGTCGTCTCTGGGCCCTATTCAGAACAGCATTATACCCGATAACCGGTTGAGCCAGCGGCTTAGCGATTTAGGTCTGCCTGACATTAGTATCGGGTCAGATACATTAAGTGGTGTTACAGCTGGGAATAACGCTAGAGACAGTGTCACCTTTCTGGAGGATATTGGACATTGTGATAGGAATCCCTAGATAGCTATGAGCTCCCAACTGTTAATATAACACCGATAAGTGTGAACCAAGCCAGGAAAAGAAAGCGGGATGGTGGAGGGCATAAAGACAAACAGGCCAAGATCTCTAAAATAGGAGATAAATTAGACACATCTAAGGGCCCTAATTGCCTTGATCCCACACTTGATATAGCCACCCTACAAAATAAGGGTGCCCACCCCACTAGTAACAATAATCCACATAAGTCAACAAAAAGAATGCACATAGTGGAGTCCGGAGAGGGTGGGCTGATCGGGCAAGTGGAGCACCTAGTAAAATCCCTAATTCTTCCTATTATTAAAAGGTTAAAGATTATTGACAAAACCCTAAGTAACCTCCAAAAGGCCACAGTAGATAACACCCAACTACTAAATTTAGCCCTAAGCAGCACGAAGCCAGGGGGGCAAAGACTAAATAGCATAAGGCCAGAGGGACAGGATGAGAATGCAAAGAACACGGTTAACCTAAAACACCCTAATATGGCAAACATGGGCTACTATGCATTGCCTTCGGAGAGTGGGATGGAAGAGCAGAGTAGAGGATGTCCTAGGGAGAAATTACAGGGTATAGAGGGCAGCGACAGAAAAACAAGGCTACCGGAGAAATCTACAGAAGGGGAAAAATTGCCAGGCCCAAAACTCACTGCCCAACAAACTATTGGAATAGGCAACCAAACTATTCTAAACTTACCACCTCAATGCTCTCCGTTAGTAATAGTCCTGGGAAATATCCCCCCATTACGACGGGGGGAGAGAGAGGAGTTTCATCAATTGAAAAACAAGGTTACACATTGGTTGAGCCGAAACACTAGGGAAGGATTTGGAGTAGGAGACCATATAATTATGGCTCGAAGAGTAGCGTGGCTTGGTAAAATGTGGAAATGTAGAGAAGGTGATTTTATAGTGATTAATTTCAATAGCCGGGTGCCAGTGGATAGGTTACTGAGGGAAGCGCAGGGTGGCTCACTACAGGGCAGACAGGGCATTGTCATATTGCCTCTCGGGTTCTTTTATAGGCCAGGCATATATGACATACGTGCACATAGAAACACGATTGACACATCCTACCCTTTGGTCCTTGAAAGATTTTCTGGATGGGATAGTGTACCACCTAGGCACCACAGAGATAGGACGGTGGATACATTTGGACAGCTTACATCGGTGGAGGTCACGAACAGATTCAATGCCCTCTCAGGCATCGATGATTGCGACTGACAGAGGGAGGATTCTATCAGTGTTTTGCCTTCAACTGAACAGCTTAACGTATATATAAATCCTTGCTCCCCTGCAAAAACCCTGGTACTGGACCAGGCACCTCAGCCTTTAGCCACCACCCTATTGGCTAATAGTCATATACCAAATAGTGAGATAGAGGAAAGGGTGAATGGGAGTTCCAATCCCACTGCTGGGTCTATTAGCCCTTTGGACCGTGCATCAATCAAGCTAGGTTTAGCTGATGCACAAATTAAGATTATGTCCTGGAATATGGCGGGATTGAAGAGTAAATTGCCCATTCCCGAATGGGGCAACTTTATGGCATTACATGATATTTGCATGATGCAGGAAACATGGGCGTTACAAGAAAGTACGGTATCGGGTTTTGCTACTTGTGATATTCTGGCAACATCGGGAGGCAGGGGAAGGCCTTCGGGAGGACTGTCAATCTGGGTGGGCACCCACTTGGGAGCTCAGGCTACACAAATCCCAACTAATTCACCAGACATTCAGTGCGTACTACTTACCCCGCAAAATAGGCAAAACATAGCATTAATAAATGTATACTCAAGGCCAGTTAGGCGGGGTCTGGAGTCCGAGGCAATTGAAACTTTATTAAATTTTATTCAGTCGTTAGATTCCTCCACCGTTCTAATTCTGGGAGGAGACTTCAATTGCCATTTTGAGCCTCTTGTAGATTCGAACTTGGGGGATCAGGATGAAGTTGACCAGCTTTGGCACATCCCGGACCGGTTGATTTCTCAGGTTAAGGCATGGACCCCTCTCGTCTTACAATTACAGTCATTTCCGTTAATTACTTCATTGAGAGCATGTAATGGGAGGGTGGAGACCGACAGGCGGGGGAGAGAGACGTTTAATAGATTGAATCAAACTTCAGTGATTGAATATATATTCATCGAAGCTAGGCACTGGGATAGGTTGCTTGAATTCAGGGTCTTTGAAAGGCATGATAGCGACCACAATGCCTTAGTCTTGTCCCTTAAACCGGGGAGCTTTGGGTTGACAAATCCACCGCCCTCCCAAAAAAGTGATTCGCAACCCCTAATAATAGCTAACTGTAGGCGTAGGGTAAAATGGCCAGACCTCCAAGACTCCCCAACAAAACTTGCTGAATTATATGAGATCGTCATTCCATTTATTGTAGAAATGGGGAACCCTGGTTCCAGGGGAAGAGCCACTGACATACATAATCAGTTGGTTGCCATTTTAAGGGACGCCCTTTGTCCTGTGAAAAGGGTAAATCTCCCCCGTACTAAGATGCATCCATGGTTTAATGCCTCCTGCCGAAAGTCAAAAAAAGCCTTGCTGTCAGTAATAAAAACCAAGGATACTAAAGCTATTAGGGTCCAACGCTCTCTGTATAAAAAGGCTATTAATGACGCTAAAAAGGAATGGGAGGCCAAGATGTGGGAGGAGCTTAGATCTGCATTAAGGTATAGGGATCCCGAATTATTTTGGTCCATTGTTGCAACTGGTTTGAGTGGGCTTACCCCTGTGCCTGCCCCCAACATTGCTTCTGCAATATGGGAAAAGCACTTTGGTGCACTCTATGGCATTCCTGAGATTGACATCTTAACCCATGAAACCACTGGACTTCAACAAACCCATAGTGTCCCAGGGGTGGTAGATTGTGAAAAGACGACCGCAGTTCCTATTAAAGGTCCCCAAACTAAGCATCGATATCTGGGGACACTGGCTAATTCCTGTTGGCAGGACCAATTGACAGTAGGAAGAGAGTCCTGTATCCCCCAGGTTGAAATTATCTCACTGAGAGAGGTTGAGGTAGCGATAGGCAAATTGCTCGCTAATAAGGCCCCCTGCCAGGATAAATTGCCTGGGGATTTGTTTTGCACACAACCCAAAATCAGGGCACCTTATTTGGCCGTTTTATTTAATGAGATCCTGCGGGGAGCTGATTTACCCCCAACTTGATTGGGAGCGGATTTTTTAAAAAGGGCTGCGCACCTATCCCATCAAATTACAGACCCATTAGCTTAATAGATACATCACAAAAGCTAATGGGGAGGATCGTTCTTGATAGGATCCTTGGGTGGATTGATGAGACTGGGATTCTAACCACACTCCAGGCAGGCTTTAGGTCTGGCACCTCTACCTTAGATCAAATATTTCGCCTGCAGGTCCTGTACTGGAAAACAGCAAGTGTGGAGGGTGGCAGCCTCTACCTTGTCTTTGTGGACCTGCGGTCAGCATTTGACTTAGTCCCCCGTGCAAAACTGTGGAAGGTGTTGGCTGACCTGGGACTCCCCCCTATTTATTGGCCATTATATCTAGGCTCCATACAAATAACTATGCAGAGGTCAGGTGCGGAAGGTATGATGACCTTACGGATCAGTTCCTTGTCCAAAAAGGAGTGCGCCAAGGGTGCGTCCTGGCGCCCACGCTATTCAGTCTATACATTAATGGACTTGTGGATCATCTGAATGGTGTGGCGGACAATGATGCCCCAAAATTGGCCACAGGGAGAGTGCCCACTCTGATGTTTGCAGATGACACCCTGTTGTTGTCTAAAACATCATCGGGCATTCAAAGAACACTTGACGGATTTGTAGCATTTTGCGCGACGAGGGAATTGGAAATCAATCTGGAAAAAACAAAGTTTATGATTTTCAACCCCCCGAAGCGGACACGCCCAAACCTGGTCTTAAACGGCATTTCCCTTGAGAGGGTTAAGACCTTTGTATACTTGGGTGTTACCCTGACAGAGAGTTTCGAGTGGAATACCCAGATTGCCAAGTCGGCACTCAAATTATCACAGTTAGCGGGGTGTATAAGTAAAGTTTTCAGGGGGTCAGTCTATAAGCCGGTGTCTCCGGCCCTGGAAATATACTGTGGTCAGGCTAGAACTGCGGCAATATATGGTGCTGAACTTTGGGGACATAAACAGATACTGAACCTCAATAGTGTGGAACAAAGCTTCATAAGGAATCTTGTTGAATTACCAGTAAGCACACCATTGATTCATCTTAGATTAGACCTTGGGATGGAGCCAATAGAGGAGATCACAAGTGCAAGACCAACTATGTACTGGAAGAGGTTCTGGTCAGTCCCAGAACTGGCCACCTACAGAGCAGAATTATCTGAGGTCTGGACTTCCCTTAAATGTAAAAAGATCCCATGGCTGCAGCACATTAGGGCTGTTAGTATCGGGATAGGTCTCCCGGAACTGTGGGAGACACCTGAGATTCATTGCCCTGGGATATCAAAAAGGGAACTCCATACTCAGATACGCAGGCAGAACTCTTTAATATTACAGAGCTCTGCAATTATGGCAGGCTAACAACAGAGTTCCTCTTAGTCAAATTGGAATCTAAATTTGGGGAATTCATGGATGCAATTGAACCTCCACTTGCAAGAAAATTGTATCTCCAGTTAAGGCATGGCACTCTACCTATTAGGTCATTTACATGTACATGGGTAAAGTCCAATAATGAAGCTTGTCCTGCATGTGATTATAAAAATGAAAATGTAGCACATGTACAGTTTTTTTGCCCTGCTTATTCAGCAATTAGAAATTGTTGGCTGATCCCAATTTGCAGGAACCTCAAACTTCTGTATTTTACTCAGGCATGTCGGATCCTGACTTATGATACTCATCCCCCTATTGTGTTTGCTGTATTCCGGTATTTAATTAGTATGTGGCGCAGAAGACAAACTTTTTTAACCTAAATGTCGCAACTATGATATTTTCTATTCTCTTGTTCTTGATAACTTATAGTTTAATTCCTTTTTAACGATCTGATGATAATTTATTGTTTTAATATTTCGTGCTTGAATGTATCTTATGTGCTCTTTTATGGTCTTTGACCCAAATAAAGTTATCAAATGAGTATTCCCCATCACTTCTTTTGAATGAAGTGGATGTACACTGTAATGTTCATAGATTTCTTCAATTCTGGACATGTCCACTTTTTCAATTTGTCCACTTGATGTTTCAGTATCTTCTGCTAAAAGTATTTCTTCTTCTCCCATATACACATTTTTATAGTACTCATTATTTTTTAGCAGATACAAAGTTGCCTTTTGAACTTTTTTAAAATCCACTAATTCCTGCCATATTTTCAAACTCTTAGTAGGCACGCCCTTAACTATAATAATTAGTGGTTCATGTTCTACACACTCCACACCAATGGTTTCAACATTTTTCTTTAAATCTAGAGGTAAATATACAACTCTTCCTTTTTATCCTCTCTGTAAATCTGAAGGAGGCAATTTACCTGTTTTAGGCTCCATACGAACAATAGCCTGAAATGGGTACACATATTAAATGAGAATAGACTCATAGGTATTTAAATCTATCAGTTCTGGAGGAATAGTTACCAAATCTAGATTATTATGGACAGCTCTAGCAGGCATTTTGTTCTCATCTAATTTAGTGTAACAATATTTACAAATACGCTGATCAGAACCCAAAACAATTCTCTACCAACAAATAATTTGCAAATTCCTTCCACTTATCATTATTTTCTCTTTCTCTTTTTAAATACAGATCAACAGTCCTAGTCTGATTTTTATAGTGAGTTTTTCGACAACAAATACAAGAATAATGAGCCCTTTCACCTGTAATCACCTTAAACTGTGTAATTTCTTCCTCAAAATATTTGGTAGTACTATGTTGCACATTCTTGTCAACATTTTCTTCTATTAATGTCTCAGCTCTGCACTCTCTTGAACAGGACCAAAGTAACAAAACTCAATGTCATCACAAATCTTCTTCACATCTGAAAATGACCCATGCAAAAGAGCACTGTTCAACTCATTTAATTTTAGAGCTGGACTTTTTGCATAATACAATCTTCTGACTAACTTTCGTATTTGAGAATGATGTACTGCTAACATCCTAAAATGGTGAAAAACACTTTGACATACTTTTCTAGAAAGACAAGCCAGAGAATGACCTTGCAAACCAGTATTTTTTCTCACTCGGCAAGGGTCTAGTCCTTGCAATATCTTATTCTTTTGTTTAACACTTTTTTTAGTATACGCTCGTAAGAAATTTAGTAAAATATCAATAGATTCTTGTCGTAGACTACAAATACTACTGCAATCCCAAGTGTACACTGGTGCTTTAGGAAATCTCCCTGGAACTTCATCCGCTAACACTTCTTCTGCATTTCTGGGAACCATTTTCTCCTTCTCAATTGGATAAGCATTTCTAACCTCATAAGCTCGACCACTGGTATCAACTGTATGCAATACATCATTGGTCTGAAAATAACTCTCTTCAAGAAAAAAAGGCTCTGAACTTGAACTGTGTTTCCATTCACCCAAGAACACATCACAAAAATTGATCTGTTAATTACTCTTTTACTTTTGGCCTTTATAAAATGGATTGGTTTATCTAGTGATCGAATTCTGTTTAAAACTAAAATAAATAGTTTTCTTTTTACTTCAAAAGCCGTTTGAACAATAGATTCAATATGCTTCTTCTTTTTATAAAATAGTGCTCTTTTTCTATACTTTTTCACCTCTTTGAGCGAGTTAAGAACCACTCTATTATAAAACAAATGAACAAATTTCTTTATATTGATTTTGCCTTCTTTTACCATACATCGAAGCTTTTGACTTCAAGATTACTTTTTTTCCTTTCCTATTACTCATATCATTTTTCTGGTTGAATCTTTGTCACTAGTTTCCACATTCTGCACACTATTTGTAGGCTTTGAAAGTGTTTTAATAAAATCCTTTGTTATCTTACTAGAAGATTTTTTCTTTTTACCCACATGATGTTGGTCATCCAATACTTGTTGTTAAATTTTCTTCAAATAATTGTCCTTTTGGTGTCCTTTTCTCTTTCTTTATTTTTCAGGCATGATAACTTTATTTCAATGATGAAAAACAATATCTGTAGAAAATCAACATACATGTATTTAAATAAATGTATACATTATACTTTTTTATTACAATACAAACACATTCTATATAAAAATCATTTAACCACTTTCTTTTATTTTTATTAATTGAAATTGTAATTCAAAGTGTATACATAACTGTATAGCAATACAAACACTGATAGAATGTTTGTACCAATCTATAGATACTGACAGAGGAATTGTAAGCCTAAAACACAAGTGTGTAGGTGTTTAGATGACAACATGCATAGTGCATATGACTTTAAAGCAGTCCATGTGGTGAAGCCTGGCTTGCTATATGAGTACTTAGATACTAACTGAATGATTAGAGTAATATAGGGAGAGAGAGAGAGACACTGCATGAATGTATAATTGCTTGTATTTTACTGCACTAAATGGATTAGTACATGGTACTGAATAAGTCAGTATAGCATTGCAAGAGCACTCACAGGGTGTTTGATGGAGTGTATGGATACTGTCTGGGGCATTGTAGGCATGAAACACAAGTGTGTAGGTGGTTACAGGATTACATACATAGTGCATATGACTTCGTACCAGTCCAAGTGCTAAGGCCCTGGATCACCGCATGAGTATTTATGTACTGATTTTAAAGAACTTATCTGTCAGCAAACATTTGAAGGGGCAAGTTAACAATATTTTGCGATAATACCCGCAAAGCACACCAGGCGCTGGTTATCCTATCGTCAGCTATCCCTGGATTTTATCGCCGAGGCAGCGCAATATTACCAACACGTTTTCCAAAGTCGATAAGAAATCCAGCTATACCGGCAATAAGCACCAATAGCGCAGAAAATACAGAGACAATTAATGTTTGCAAGTGAAACGCTTCTTAATTTGACAGTGTAGACTTAACATGTCAATTCACCTCCCATATTAAGCATGCTTAAGTCAACTTCAGAGCACACGTTAGGATCCGACATTGACTGCGGTTAGCGTGAGTTTTGCTATTGCTCCTCAAATCCATGGCCGCTTTGTAAATACAACACTATTGTGGTAGTTCCCTCCTCCATGTTCTATTGTCATAAGAACACCTACCTTGCCTCTGGGAACGCTTACATTGCATCTCATTAGAGATGCGAAGCGAGGCGTTAGCAAAGCGGCTGCTAACATGCATTAATGCATCTTAGCACCGCATAGTAAATAGGGCGATGTAATTTTCGCCACATTTTTGGCTTTCAAAGCCAAAAATGCGGCAAAATGACCCTTGTTAATATGCCCCAATGTGATTCTAGACAAACAAGACTACTCCCTGCACTTTAGTAGGAGAAACACATTACTCAAAACAAAGGCAACACATACAACCCCTCTCAACTTAATAACTCACCTTTCAAATTGATTTGTAGATTGAGAACTATGTCAGTCACACAAGATTTTCTTAATCAAAATCTCTGTACTGCACTGATCCTAGGAAAACCAAAAAATGGCAAACTTTCCCTCTCATTCTGCGCACATGTACATAAAAATATCAAATCACATTGCTTCCCACATTAATTCAAAAGCTAACACACATTTCTATTGGTTACACATTTCAACACTTTCAAATTGACATTAGTTTGAACACTGACTTAGTTTGAACACGTTGCAGAGAGGTGTAAGAAGGGGCGTGGCCTCATAACACATCTCTGTAATGCAGCTACCTGGCGCACACCGGAGGTTCCTGATGGGCTAGTTGGCCCCCAGGGACCCCCAATATGCAATGGGAATTAGTTCCCCCTCTGTAAACGTGCCGGGGGGCTGCGTTGCAGACAGGTGTAAAAAGGGGCGGGGCCTCATTACACCTCTGTGCAACGCAGCCCCCTGGTGCATACTGGAGGTTCCTAGTGGTCTAGTTGGCCCCCAGGGACCCCCAGTATTCAAGGGGAATTAGTTCCCTCTCTGCAAACGCGCCACGTTTGCAGAGTGGTGCAGGGAGGGGGCAGGGCTTGAGGTGACAAATTGCACCAGTTTCTGTCTATTTTTGAAATGTACAAATATTCCCCTAAAAGCAGCCGAACTACGAATTCCGATTTACTCACCTTTTATCAGGGGAGACCTCAGTGCTGCATTTTTCAGCCCACTACTGATCATGAAAAGTAATTCTAATCGTAGTTACAGTAGCTTGAATTTCCTTTCTAGGCTAACATTGACTGGTTTCACTTGGAAATACTTCTAAGTGTGGAGTTTTAGAACTTTAAAATATTCCTCAAGTATCAGCCGAACTACGAATTTCGATTTACTCACCTGTTATCAGGTGTGACATCAGTGCTGCATCTTTCAGCCCTCTACTGATCCTGAAAAGTAATTCTAATCGTAGTTACAGTAACTTGAATGTGCTTTTATAGGCTAACATTGACTGATTTCACTTGGAAATTTGGAGTTTTGGAAATTTAAAAATGTCCTCAAAAATCAGCCGAACTACGAATTCTGATTTACTCACCTGTTATCAGGAGAGACCTCAGTTCTGCATCTTTCAGCCCACTACTGATCAGGAAAAGTAATTCTAATCGTAGTTACAGTAACTTGAATTTCCTTCCATAGGCTAACATTGACTAGTTTCACTTGGAAATTCTTTAAGTGTGGAGTTTTGGAACCTAAAAAAATTCCTCAAAAATCAGTTGAACTAGGAATTCCAATTTGCTCACCTGTTATCAGGAGATACCTCAGTGCTACATCTTTCAGCTCACTACTATTCCTGAAAAGTAAATTTAACTGTACTTACCAGTAACTTGAATTTCCTTCCATAGGATATCATTGCCTGCGATATAAAATATATATCAATTAAAAAAATATTAAATAAAAAAAATATTACAATTTCAATATTTTTAAAAACATTTTTTTTTCACTTTATATTAAAAATATGCAATGTAATTTAAAAAATAAAATATCTAAAAATAAACACATTAAAACAATGTAGTAAATTAGTATAAAAAATATAACAATTAATACATTTAAAAATTATCATTTACAAAACTTATGAAATTCACTGAAAAAAACACAGGTTTCAGCAACGTTATAGTTAAAAATTAGCATTTAAAAAACCTTACAAATTCACTGAAAAAACTATAGGTTTACAAACATTATAGTTAGGAATTAGCATTTAAAAAACCTTAGAAATTCACTGAAAAAACCATAGGTTTCACACACATTATAGGAAAAAATTAGCATTTAAAAAACCTTAGAAATTCACTGAAAACACTATAGGTTTCACACATGTTATAGTTAGCTGGACATTTCACTCATACAAAACCATTGAAATTCCCCCGTTATAGTTAGTTTAGTTAACTATAACTCGTGCGCCCGCAATGCACTGCTGATGACGTCACATACTACATCACTCATGACATGGTCAGTGACATCACTCATGACATCATTGATGACATCTCAAATGACATCACTGATGACATCATCCTTGTGAAAGAGTGGCAGACCTCCTCTCACCCTAATATAACCATTGATACACACATTCAAAAATAGAAAATATAATTTTCAAAAAAATGGAGATACCAATACCAGTTTCAACAACCTATTCAGTAATTCCAACATCTACATACACATCCACTCATTCACCAACATTTCTATACAGTCACTCATACATGTACTCACTCATCATATGTACTCATACATCTATACATCCTGTTACACACCTACACTCATACATAGAGTTACTCACACACATACTCACACATGCAAATAAACTATCAAACATCCATTTACTTGCATATACAGCTATACACACACCACTACACTTACTTCTACAGAAACATACACATACTTACTCTATTAAATAAATCACTTATAGAAACAAATACTTATTTATACAGGAACTCTTCCAATCTCTCACTCTCATATATACTCACTTATATACATCAATACTCACATATACTAGTTTAAAACATATGTACTTACTCATAAAGACACTATTGGGACAGTCATTCACTCACTAGCACACCCATACACAAACTCATCCACCCATACAGTCTTGCACACATGCTGTCTTCAAAACACATACAAACAGTGAGTCAGTCATTCATGCATCTATACGCTAAGTAATATCCCCCACCGAACCATACAGACACTCATACTGATACTCAAAAAAACAACTAATAATCCATATACACACTCATGTAGCTACTCACCAACACATGCAGCCACTTATACACAAAGTGAGACACTGATATAGATATTTACATATTAAAACATTACTCGTTAATACATGTATTCACTAAGATACACCTAATAAGTCAGTTATAGAATCAATTTTACAAAAAAAAATCCATTTTTGACATTTATTTACCCATTTATTTTTTCATCGACCTTTAGATATACATATATAAAAAATGTTTACTTTTCAGAAAGACACACATTCACTGGATGATGTCATCAGTGATGTCATCAGTGATGTCATTTGAGATGTCATCAGTGTTGTCATGAGTGATGTCACTGACCATGTCATGAGTGATGTAGTATGTGACGTCATCAGCAGTGCATTGCGGGCGCGCGAGTTATAGTTAACTAAACTAACTATAACGGGGGAATTTCAATGGTTTGGTATGAGTGAAATGTCCAGCTAACTATAACGCAGGTAAAACCTATGGTTTTTTCAGTGAATTTCTAAGGTTTTTTAAATGCTAATTTTTAACTATAACGTGTGTGAAACCTATGGTTTTTTCAGTGAATTTCTAAGGTTTTTTAAATGCTAACTTTTAACTATAACGTGTGTGAAACCTATGTTTTTTTCAGTGAATATATATATGTATATATATTACCTACTGGCGGTCGCCAGTAGGTATATATAGTTAGGATTTTTTCTCTATGGGATTTTTGAAAATTCTATGTCTAATAACTTTGGCGTTTGTGGACGGAATTGGCTGAAGTTTTCAGGAAAATGGCACATTTTGTTTCTGAGCAGCCCTTGAAAATTTGGGGGGGGTTCGTCAAGGGGGGGCCGAGAAAAAAGGGGGGTCCCAAAACGTGTTTTTAACATTGAGTTTTCCATAGGGCGGTTGGCCTCACTTTTAGCCCGAACGGCTGAATGGATTTGCACGAAACTTGGCAAAATTGTAGGGACTGGTAGCCCGATGTGCCTTTTGTAGGTCTCAATATATGTGCTCCAGTGGATTTTGAGAAATTAACGTTTAAAAAAAGATATATATCTGTAACAGCGGACCGGGCAGCGTCCCAGGACGCGTACTTTTCGCGCAACGGAGCTTTGTGAAGCGAAGCTGATTGGTTCTCTGGCGTCTGTCAACATTCCAAAAAGTCCGTAGCGGCCGCCATCTTGTCTCTCGGTAGGATCGAGAGACAAGAGGAGGCCAAAACAAAGGGGGAAATAACCATAAGGGGGCATAGTAGATCCTCGCTGACCCCCTAGGTTTGATGTGGAGGTTTTAAAAGGGCCCCGCGGGGCAAAAAAAATAATAATAATAATAATCGAACGGCTGAATGGATTTGCACGAAACTTGGCAAAATATTAGGGACTGGTAGCCCGATGTGCCTTTGCTAGGTCTCAATATATGTGCTCCAGTGGATTTTGAGAAATTAACGTTCAAAAAAAGATATATATCTGTAACAGCGCTCCGCTTCGCGTAACGGAGGTTTGCGAAGCTGATTGGTCATTCTGTCACTGGGCTATAGTTGGGCTACATCTGGCTGATATTTGGGCTACATTTGTTGTTTTGTGTGTCTGGCGGCCATCTTTGGGCTACATTGGGCTACATTGGGCTTCATTGGGCTACATTGGGCTACATTTGGGCTCCAACATATATATAGGCCAATGTAGCCCAATATATATTTTTCAAAGTTAATTTTCGTAAAAACCACTGGAGCATATATCTTGAGACATAGCAAAGGCACATCGGGCTACCAGTCCCTACAATTTTGCCAAGTTTCGTGGAAATCCATTCAGCCGTTCGAGCTAAAAGTGAGTCCAACCGCCCTATGGAAATGAAGGAAATGAATGGGTAATTTGTAATTAGCAAATAGCTAATCGCAAACTAGGAATGGTAAAGAATCGCTATTTATTCCTTAAAGTTCGCTATTTAGGAAATGCAAAAAACTTTGATGATACATATGGCGGTTCATCTCTAACAAGATAAGAAGCATAGGGATACATTTATGATGACTGGCGCATCACCAGGGATGTGTTAGTCATTCTGTGCCGCTGTTCCGTCACCTATGGTGTGCTGCATTTACAATGCGGCGCATCATGGGGCAAAAACAGCACAGATGCGTGATGTATCTGTGCCGTAAAGGTGGCGCATTGCTGGAGTTGTATCGCAAGTGTGATGAAGCTCCAGCAAGGGTCGGGGTGCCCCTGTCGCAGGGTTTCTGTTCTCACACAGAACTGTGGACAGAGGATTGGAACCTCGGCGAATTAGGGTGTCCCAAAACTCACGTTAGTAATCAAAAACTCCTTAGCAAGCTAGGTACAGTGTCACATTGGATATAACAAACTCTCAATGTTTAGACAATCCAGAATATGAACTTATAGTACCTCAGGATACGTGGAACTCATGAACAGTCGGTCGTTATGATGAAGCAAAGCTTCGCATATTTTGCGGCTTGCCGAAATCAAGAACCTCGTTTATGTGTAACAAGGTAACCCGTGTATGTTTTACTAACATTTTTATTTAGTTTGGAGAAAGACCGTGAAGCTTGCACATGTGTTTTACTAAAATAATTACTCGTGTCCCCTAAAATGGCCGCTGCTTGTATTTTAGTTACTGCGCATGCGTCAGCCACACTCACGTGTCCTGACGCGTCTGCAGAAGTGGAGGGAAAGTTATGCGCATGCGTAATTCATAGCTGTGCTTATCATGTGGTACAGCTCGTGCCACTGCTCTTGTGTCCGTCTCAATGTAGCTAACATTTAATTGCATAAGTTTATTTCTTGATGATGAGTTAAAAGTACAAACCCTGTGATGTGTTTTCCTAATGACATTATTATGTATTAATTTGTTTTCGCTTACTTTTCATGTACCGCGGGAAATGGGGGTCTGAGTGAGAGGAGAGCCATATTGGAGGTCCCTTCTGCGCCTGTGCGACATTCGGCAGCACGAGGGACCTTGGCTGATGGAACATAGCCAGCTGGCAGTGATGGGCGAGATGCTCCTGAGAAAGTCACCTCTGCCCTGCGAGAACAGCGAATGTGGCTTCTTATATGATACAATGTAATGTTGCGCTACTGTTAGCTCATGGGAACCCCAAATCTGCTAGGCGGTACCCAAATATGTAAATGAAGGCTTCAAATCGTGTATTGTGATTGGTGTGTTACCCAAACCCTACCTTAGGACCAATCGAAATTGAGGGATTCTGACACTTTGCAACATTGGGGGGTGGTACACTGTCCCCAAACTGTATATCTACCCTGGGTTCACCTAGTGAACCGTCCGACTTGTCTGGTTTAGCTGACCTGTCACTGACCCAACGCACTCAATAGGTGACTGAAGATACAGAGCGCTGCGGAGCACTCTGTCCGAATTTGACCATAGACTAAGGTTCTACTGAACCTTAAAGTGCTGGCAAGGCACTTAGCTGGGAGTTCGCTGACCCAATCGGGGTCTTGATCGATAGCTGCAGAGCGGGTGGAGCGCAGGCGTTGCTTCCGAACTGTGGGTTCCGGTCCTGTCCTGAAGAGGGTCCTGTCCTGAGGGTTTGCTGTCCTGTCCTGAGGGTCCTGTCCTGATTCCTTTTCCGAGGGTATCCTGTCCTGTCCTGGGTGTCCATTCTGCACCTGCTGTCCTTTGAGGGGTATCCTTCCTTGAGGGTTTCCTGTCCTTAACTGACCCGTGGCCAGGGTTTGGTTTCCACACCTTTTCTAGGTAAATATTACTCTGAACCTCTTGAAATTCTTGCACCTTCTGAATTTCTAACTTTTGCTTTAATAAAGTTAAACATTGCATATGTTATATTTCCATGCCTTTCCGCAACTATTGAACTATCATTTATAATTTTGCAAAGTTATTCCTATGTCTTCTCATTTGTTAGAAATTATATTTTGCATAGTAGTGTGTCATTTTCTGATATGGTCTAGAACTTCGTTGCCTAGATTGTTCAAAGGCCCCTTCACCTTAAGTGAAGCGTGTTATTCATTATAAGCTCTTCAATAGTCACACACACTTAGTCTATCCCTGTCTAGATAATACTGACTTATATAGTATTTTTCTTGTTACAATTTATTAGTACATTTGATGATTACTCTGTCATTATTTCTTTCTGCCTATGTGATTTACGTTATCTTGGTTATTAATTGCCTTATTTTACTGTACCTCATGCAAGAAAACATTGAATTTAGATAAACATTTTAAAACTTCCAGTTGTCCGTGGTCATTTAAACAGTATTTGAATGTTATTGGTTGGGTTTGTATTTTGCTGCCTTTCCTTTACAGCTAGCTCCCTGATTCATTGTGGTCATTAGGCACCTGCATCGGTGGATGGTAAGTCGGGTGCACTGAAAATTGGTAGCAGGGAACACACACACACCAACTTGATAGAGCTCGTGAAGTCACCCGATCGATGTATATGGTGATTTGAAAAGTATATGGGCCCTGAAGCCGGAAACGGCGAAAACTATTGGCCGGGTGGCCTCGCGCGCTCTATCAGTTTTCTGGTAGATCAGAGGATGGTTAGGGACTAGCTAAAGGTTAGGTAGGACCAGTTAGACTAGTTAAGTCGGAAGCTGCTATTATATTAATGCTGCTAAAAGAGCGGCTGTTCTGAGGGAACTGATCACTCTCTTGTGAATACGCTGCTGAAATTTATGAATTACTGTATTACCATTATTCTTGTTCTTATATTGTTATATGTACTAATCCATGCAATTGTCAACCGTCTTGTTTCTTGTTGTCCGAACTCCCCGGGGAATTGAAAGGGCAAGTGGTGAATAGAATCCATTGTCCTGAGGTCACAGGTTCGAGGAAAGTTAGGTGCAGGTTAGGATAACCGGGAAGCACTAACTAGGGTTTTCTGAATACATGTGTGAATAAATGACAGTAACGGGGTTCATTGGCAAAATTCCCATAGTGGCGTAACCTAGTAAGGGTCACATCGGAAAAGTAGCAGGTTCCTCGGAGCTAGCGTGAAAGCAGAGGGGTCCGCTGAGAAACCTTAAACTCGGAATATATCCCGGAAAGAAGTGGATGAGTTTAGGGGAATAACAGGTTCACCGATGCTAGAGTGAAGGGTAGGCGGAAGAGATCTGCCCGCAGCGAGTGAAAAGTAAATGGAAGTAGTTTACTTGCTGTAAAAGAATTCTTTCTCTGTCTAGACACTTGAGCACTGTGGCGAATGTGTATTTGTTGTAAAATAACCAAGCACTGAGCACTTTAAAAGAAAGAAATTTTCCGTTACCTTGTGAAGGGAGGGAGTCAGTCGCGAAGCACCTCTGACGTCACTCTGTGCCGCGCTGGGATTGGTAGAAGCAGCGGGCGGGTAGCGGAGCTGAAATTGTAAAGGAGGGGTGAGCGCCGGAGTGTGGGAACTGTCTCACGAAGGGGCCGCGCACCCATTGGCGGAGCTTATTTTGTGTCGCGCACCCATTGGTTGCACGAATTTTCTGAAGCGCGTTCTGATTGGAGGTAGTTTGTAAACAAAGTTAGCGCAGAAGTCGTATGTGGCACTCGCGGACTACAGAGACGCGACCTGATCCAAGGCATCTAGGGTTTGAAAGGGATCAGTGGAAGGCTAACAGATACGATATTATGTACGGAACCAAGAGAAAAATGTCCCTTGTAAATAAGGTGAAAAATTATTTTAAAACGGACAAACCGATTAAATCTAGGGAAGGTGTTCTTGTCCCAGCACCCAATACTCCTGCCTCATTCATGATGTTTGACCGAGGGTACAATACCTGTGTGTGGTTGGAGAATTGGGTGAAGTACACAAAAGATGACGGAGTATTGGCTTTTCCGTTAGATGGTACTTTCAATGGTAGGATCTTATTTAATTTAAGAACCCGAATGAATGAACTGCATCCCAGACCGAGACTAACGCAGTATGAGGCATTAGAGGAATGGGAAATTGAGGCTTTTGAAAGAGAAAGACCCCGAATGGACAAGGGTTTGACCAAGTGGTACCCCAGGCAGAAACAGGAATCCAGGGATAAAAGGATGAAACAGTGGAGGCAGAGCATGATTGTTGAGGGTCTGTTTCCCATGATGCCGGCATGTCATAACATTGGAGCGGGTGAGAAAAGCACTGAAAAATGTAAGCATTGGGGGGCCCTGGGGGATTCAGATGATGAACTAATAGATGACATCTGTACCAGAAGTCCGCCACCTTACAATGAGGGAACCCGACCTTCCAGTGTAGGAGATGTTCCCCGACGCCCCTTCCTAAAGGAAGAAGACAGGTCCCTGGGACTGGGAGGGGGTGGTCAAGTATTGCCCTATCCTGAAAAACCCGAACTGACGGAAACAAGGGACATATATCCCAAAGTGCCCGCAAGTCAGGAAGAAAAATATCCACGTACGAAAACTTTTTTTCCCAGACCCTTGTATGAAAGCGAAGAGAAACCATCGAATTCAGGACTGCCTTTTGTTCAACCTCCATATGGGGAAGAGCGCAGGTCCTTTAATACTGGAACTTTATTCCCGAAACCTAATTATGGGGGAGGACCAAGTGAAACGCATCCTACTGCCCCGAGTTTTACTCCTCCATTGACCCCACAGATATTACATGACACAACTCTAAGAAGGGTACTAGTGGAAAAGGAGCAAGAGGCTCTAGCTAGACAAAGAACAGAAATAATTCAGAAAATTTCTCAGATAAATACCAGTCCTGAGGCATTGACTATTCCAGTAACTATTGGACCGGTGGTCCCGTTATACGGAAATGGTAAGGGAATTCCGATTACTCCAGGCATGACCCCAGTCATAGCAACCCCGAGACAGGAACCAATCATCATAGATGATCAGTCCAGTGAGTGCGAGTCTGAAGTTGCATTCTTGGAATTGCCAAACAAACAGACTGGAAAGGGAATACAGCAGAGGTATAACCCTTTTAATACAAAAGAAATTAAATTAGAGACAGCAACAGGTACTAGGAATGTCTCTCTGGTAACTCCGGATGAAATTGAGAGTTGGAGTCGTGAATTAGAAAAGCAGACTCCGCAAACAAAGCCTTTAGACCTCTACAAGCTGAGGGTTGAAATAGAAGAATTAATGGCAGGAAATGTGGGGTTGGATCGATTAAATACCTACTCTGAGGAAGAATTGTCGTTCATATGTAAAAGCTTTACAAGGAACACCAGAGTGCTCCACGAAAAACTGACCGAAACAGCAGTTAGCATGGGGGTAGATATCTCAAAATCCAAGCCCTTACAGAAACCGTACAGAGCAGACTTCTCAGACAAAGATATAGAACACCTGAATGTGGCAGGGAAGAAGTTGCAGATTAAAGAGTTAATGGGGGTACTGCAGAAATGGGGAGATGTGGAAAAATGGAGAAGCAGGTGGGCGAAAAAGAGGGAAGAGGTTCGCTCCCGACAAGTGACTCCCGAGTTTGCTTTAAGAGAGGTAGAAAAACCTGAGCAGTTATGCCCCATGCGCGAAGTTCCAGGGGGAAAATATGTGCATGTCCCCTGGTCTAGGCAGGATATTGTGTCCTTCACGAACGATTTTCCAAAGTTACGAGAGAAACCAGTTGACTGGTACAGGCAGGTGGAAAGGTTCGTGAAGGTACAAAAATGTCTGTGGAAAGACCTGGATGGGTTTTTCGACATTGTGGTTCCAGTAGACTTATGGACCCAGTGTAAAATAAACATAGATTGGCCCAGTGAAGAGTATCCCAGAAACAAGGAAACAGGGGAGCCATCAAAGGAAGTCATGCGAAAATATGAGCAGGTAATTCAGCACTTGAAAGAAAAGGTGCCCGCCAAGGAAACTGATTGGACAAAAATAGATAGAACAACACAGGAAAGGGACGAAACAGTGCACTCTTTCTATGAGAGGTTATTGCAGGTATTTAAAACATACAGTGGTATTGACAACATCGACCTGAAGGATATGACGCACTTTATTTACAGGTTTGTAAATGGTTTAAGACCTGAAATTTGTCAGTGGATAAAAGACAATAAAATCTGTTGGCATACTAAGAAAATGGATGAGGTCCTGCGGTACGCTAAGTACTGCGAGGACGAGATGGCCGAAAAGAAAAAAGCCCTTAAAGAGAAGGTTATGTGGGCTCAGGTGAAGCTCGCAGAACAGCAGGAAAAACAATTGAGTAACATGGTTAAAAATGCTGAGAACAAAGGTCCTGGGGGAGGGGGTGGAGGAAAGCCCCGGCCCAAATTTAGCAGGGAAGAGGCTATGAAAAAATTTCCCTGCCATCAGTGCGGCGAAATTGGACACTGGCGAAACGAGTGTCCCCAATTAGTCGATGTTAATGAGAAAACTCCTGATTTAATTTCACAGACGCAGAAAGAAAAACCAAGAAAGACTCAACCCCAGGTAAAAACAGTTCAGGTGCCTCGAGCACCCAAGCAGGTATACAGGGGAAGACAGGCAGAAAACGAAGAGATAGAGGTTTGGGAAAGCGGGGAGAACAGAAATACAGCAACTTCGCAGTATCTGCTGAATGATACCTTCCTTTGTAATGATCAGGACTGACGGGGCCTGAGAGGGGAGGACGAGGAGTGCGTACTTGGCGCTTCCTTGCCGGTAGACCAGTCTGGACCATATATTGAAGGAAAGGTTGACGGAAATGATGTCACCTTTCTGTTGGACACTGGCGCTACCCGTTCTACTGTAAGAACAGTGGACGTTCCAAACCTACCCCTCTCGGGAGAAAATATCCAAGTAGTAGGTGTATCTAATCAATTGATTAGTACTCCTGTTACCGAACCAATGGAGATTTCAATTGGAAATTTTAAACAGATGCATAGATTTGTCGTCTGTGACACCAGTCCAGTGAATCTACTGGGACGTGATTTGCTGTGCAAAATGAACTGTACCATCTTTTGCACACCAAAAGGTGTTGAAATACAGACCCCAGATGAAGACGGCATTTATAAATTATTATTGCTTAGACCTGACTCAGAAATTAAAAGATTGACCCTGCAGGACTTGCCCCAAGAACTACAGGAAGCCGTAAAGCCAGAGGTGTGGGATTTCACTGGAAAAGATGTGGGTTTGATGAAAGATGTGGACCCCATACAAATAGCCATCAAGGACAATGCAGTATATCCTAACACTAGGCCCTACCGAATGAATGCTGAAGTGAAAGCAGGTGTCACTCTGGAAATACAAAAACTATTGGAAGGAAACATCATACAGGAAGTGATGAGCAGCCCATGCAACTCACCGATTATGGGCATTAAAAAGCCTAGTGGCAAGTATAGGGTAGTGCAGGACCTGAGAAAGGTTAACAAAATTGTAGTTCCTTGCTGCCCTATTGTCCCGAACCCTGCAGTAATTCTGTACCAAATTCCTTGGGATGCTGAGTGGTTCACTGTGATTGATTTGTGTCATGCATTCTTTTCGATACCCCTGCACCCCGACAGCAAATTTCTTTTCTCATTTGCCTTCGAGGGTCACGTGTATTGTTGGAACAGGGTCCCTCAAGGGTATACAGAGAGTCCCTCTATCTTTAATCAGATCTTGAAAAAATGTCTAGAGACTTTGATCTTACCTGGGAACTCTGTGTTAGTCCAGTACATAGACGACCTTCTACTGGCGTCTAAAAGTCACCGGGACTGTGTAGTTGACACCATTGCCCTCCTAAATCACCTGTGTGAGAAAGGGCATAAAGTGGCTCCTGACAAACTACAGTTCTGTGCAAAATCAGTGAAATATCTAGGACACCAGATAGAAAAGGGTGTCAGAAAAGTCACTTCAGAAAGAGTGAGAATAATTCAAAAAATGCAGTTGCCCCGTACTCAAAAAGATGTCAGAATGTTCTTGGGGGTATTAGGGTACTGCAGGCAGTGGATTCTGGGATTTGCAGCCTTAGCCAGGCCCTTGATAAAAATGACCACGAGAGGAATGCCAGATGTTGTACAGTGGGACGATGAAAGTCTAATGGCTTTCACAAGATTGAAAAACTGTCTGTGTACAGCCCCTGCGTTGGGAATGCCAGATTATTCCAAAGAGTTTGCCCTTTTCTGTGACACTCGCGATAATTGCGCATTGTCTGTCCTGACTCAAGAACATGGCACGACCAGAAGGCCTGTGGCCTATTTCTCTGCCACACTGGACCCAGTAGCTGCTGGGTTACCAGGCTGTCTGAAAGCAGTAGCTGCTACCTGTGCAAGTTTGGAACAGAGTGAGTCCATTGTCATGGGACATCCTGTGACTGTGTATGTTTCACATGGAGTGGTAATTCTATTGACCAGAACTAAAACACAGTATCTCACCCCTAGTCGGCTGACTAAATACGAGAGGATTCTTGTGGGTGCAGCAAATGTAAGCATTGTTAGGTGCGGTATTCTGAACCCTGCCACCTTACTCCCCGACCCCTTGGAAATGGAAGGTGGGGATGATGATGAACATGATTGTATTGATCTGACAGAGTTCAGTACCAAGCCACGCCCAGACATAAAAGAAGTGCCATTGCCTGAGCATGATAAAGAACTATTTGTGGATGGTTCCTGTCTAAGACATGAATTAGGAGGCTTGAGTGCTGCTTATGCAGTAGTGTCTTTCACAAAAATTGAACAAGCAGGTTACCTATATAACATCAAGTCTGCACAAGTAGCCGAATTGATAGCCATGATAATGGCTTGCAAAATTGGGAAGGACTTACGCATAACAGTGTATACTGACAGTCAGTACTGTTATGGCGTTGTGCATGACTTTGGCCAATTATGGCTGCAGAGGGAATTCATGACTTCCTCAGGTACTCCCATTCGGAATGCAAAGGTTGTTCATGACCTTTTAGAGGCCATTCAGTTGCCCAAAGAACTGGCAGTGGTAAAATGTACTGCTCATCAAAGGAGCATGGACAGGATATCAATGGGGAACGATTATGCTGATCGAGTGGCTCAATGGTGTGCCAAAGATCGGTATATTGTAAATCCAAAACGAGGGGGGCCAGGAACCAGCTGCCAGCTTCAGGTGTTTGAGGAAGTGCCTACATGGGATGAGGTGAGAGAGTGGCAGGAGTCGGCTCCTTGGCAAGAAAGAGAGAAATGGAAGGAGGATGGATGTAGACCGAGACGTGTGGATGGTGTCATCATAGGTCCAACTGGTATGCCTGTGTTACCCCGACACTTGCTTGGCACAATGGCAAGATTAATACATGAAGGATCACACATTGGTAGGGATGCCATGATTCTGGTATTTCAACAGACTTGGTACAGTAAAAAGTTCAGGAAGGTAGCAGAGTCCCTCTGCCAGAGGTGCCTGTCATGTCAACAGATGAACCCAGGCAAGAGGACAATGGTTGAACTGAGCAAGATTGGGAGGTCAGGGGGTCCCTTTATAAAAATACAGATTGATTTCATCACCATGCCCCATTGTGAAGGAAAGCGATATGTCCTTGTCATTGTGTGCGTATTTTCGAAATGGGTAGAAGCTTACCCTACTCCCAAAAGTGACGCACTGACAGTAGCGAAGTGTTTACTAAAAGAACTGATACCTAGGTTCGGAATACCATGCATTATTGAATCAGATAAGGGTGGACATTTCCAGAATGACATACTGGCTGAACTCTGTAAGGCCTTTGGAATAAGGCAGAAACTCCATTGTGCATACCACCCAGAGGCTTCTGGAATAGTGGAACAAGTAAATGGAACTATCAAAAACAGACTAGCAAAGCTGACAGATGCTACTGGCATGACCTGGGTGAAGGCCCTGCCCCTGGTCCTGATGGGACTGAGAAGTGTTCCAGACCGCAAGACAGGCCTAAGTCCCCATGAAATCATTATGGGAAGAGTGATGAGACAAGCATGGGTGCCAGGAAGCAAACTGTTGAGTATTACTGATGATTTGGTGCTTGAATACTGCAGAAGATTGGGTGACCAAGTGCGTTCTATCTCTCGCCAGATTGGAGACGACGGCATCCTCAATCCAACGACTCCTCTCCACAACTTGGTTCCAGGAGACTGGGTCAAAATAAAGAAGCACACTCGATCAAGCTGTCTGGCACCAAGGTGGGGAAAGAAACGCCAAGTAATCCTGGTGACAACCACTGCAGTGAAAGTCGCAGGTGTTCCCCAGTGGATCCACGCCGGACACACCCAGAAGGTATTGCCAGACAAAGGATTTGAAGAACCAGGGCAACCAGCAGAGGACCCTGAAGAAGCCAGACCAGTAGCAACTGACAACGAGCAGCCCAGCACCAGTCAGGTTGCAGGAACAGCAGACGTTGGCCCAGGAGTAGTTGACTGCGAACTGCCAAGAAACCAGCCTGCTGAAGAGGTCCAGGAAACTGAGCCAGGAGTAGCTGAAGACGAGCTGCCAAGCATATGGCCAGAAGAATGGATACCGATGATTGATCTGACCGAAGATCCTATCAGAACAAGAGAACGACTTAGTGAAGGTAGAGAGTGGACTAGTCAGGAACAGCAAGGCACAGGCGAAGAACCTCAGAATCTTGAGATTCAAATCAAAACTGAGGAAGGAGAAGGTCAGACAGGGACAGAGCACGTGATTGATACAGAACAAGTGAATAAGACTGAACAAGTGCCCGATATTGAACAAGTGCCTGATACTGAACAAGTGCAGGATACAGAGCAAGTGTTTGATACTCCTCCACTAACTCCTGATGTGGATAAGGGACAGACTAGACATAGAGTAATAGTTCGAGCAGAAGAAAATCAAGAGATCGAAGTGCTTGAACAGGATCAGATAGAGTTAGAAAAACGGGTTCAGGAAACAGAAACAGAAACAGAGACAATCGAAAGCCAAAAACAAAATATTTCTGAACAAGGCCAGATTAGCAACCAGGCAGAAGAATTTGATGTTAGCCCTGGAACTAGTCAGATAAGGGAAGTAGGAGAAGAAAGTGGAGAAGAATTACCACAAGATAAAGAGAACAAGAGAAGAAGAAAAGAAAGTGAAGTCCAAGTACCGACTAAGAGACTAAAGAAAAGAAACAACCTTGAGCCTAGGTTTGTAAAAAGACTGAGACTAAGGATAAAGACAGTGGAAGAAAAACGTGCAGAAGCAAGAAGAAGTGCTCGAATAGCAGAGCAAGAAGAAGACTCTTCCAAAAGAAGGAGTGAGCGAATAAAAAGACAAAACAAAAAGTACAAATCTCCTGAATGGACACTGGTTTTGGAAGAACTTGAAGATCTTGATATAACTGACGTGAGCGACGGAGAACCTGTCCCAGAGTACTCAGCTGAAGAGGAAGACGAGCCACCGTGAATTTGCACAAAGTAAGCTAGTTGTGTAAAAAGTAAAAAGAGGGGTGAGAACACTCCTACTGAGCTAAAATGTCTGATTCAACAGTGAATGGTAGACCTAGTTGCAGCCGTTTTAAGACGTGTTGCAAGGTGTGTATATGTAGTGTAGTAGTACTGATAGTTATCTGGATAGGATTAACAATTTTCATTCCCTTTGCTGTAAGTAAAGATACTAACATTGTCCCTACTGAAGTTGTAGATACTGACAATGAGGAGCTAACAACACAGAGTGTAGAAAGACATGAGAGAGCATTGAGACAAACTAAACGAGACTTAGAAGCATCAGATGAGGGAGGACTACATTATCATGGAATGAAGAACAGGACACATTTGAATGTTTTCGCAAACTTGTTAATACACTATGTAGAGACTATGGAAATTGAAGATTGCTATGTCTGCATGAAGCTACCTACTTCGGTGGCTGAAGGCGTGACATACCATCATCTGCCATTGACATATGGAATTTCCTGTAGCATTTTAGCTAGTTTGTTTTACAAAAGGGGACCGTTACAGTATTATTACTCTAACAATGACGTGATCTTTTCTGAACTTCCTATACGTGGGAACTTGAATCCTGTACATACCAAAACTGACACCATAAGATATATGGGAGACTACTTCCTGACTATAGGGAACATTGACATAGCAGACGCACACAGAGATAACTTGACTTGTTCTTTGCGTGAGCAGGAAAAGATGTTCCTGAACATGGCAGAGAAAAGGAGAATTAAAATTCAGAAGAAGGCTAATGACGAAAGTCAGAAAAAGCCAAAGTGGGCAGAAAACATGGAAGGCACCTCATCTGGTGGAGCGGGTCCTGCTCTGTTGCTGGATTTTGAAAAGAAAGGCAAGCTATGTCTTCACCGCGAGAAGACTAGCTATTATAATAATGTTTTCATTGGTTCCAGTGAATGCGAACATAATTACAAGGTAATTGGAGGTTGGGGTTTCAAAAATGGGTCAGAGCCTGTGTTTCCTGGAATTTATTATATTTGTGGGGACAAGGCTTATTTCAAATTGCCGGATCACTGGTATGGGAGCTGCTACTTTGGCATTGTTTTCCCGAAAATATACCATGTGAATGGAAAAGCTGGAAGCAATGAAGATACTAACGGCTTAGTGCGTAGTAAAAGAGAAAGTATAGGTGAAATTATGGGTAGTATTTTCAGTGCACTGATACCTGGAGTGGGAGTGGTTCTGAACACTCACAGAATTTGCAAATTGTCTACTATAGTAGATGTGCTGTCTACTGAAACAGCTCATGGATTTCTGCTGGTCAATACTGAAATGGTTGCGATCAGATCAATGGTTTTACAAAATCGACTTGCTCTTGACACCTTATTAGCGAAAGAGGGCGGAGTCTGCCGGATGTTGAAGGCGCAACATTGTTGCACTTATATTCCGGACAAAAGTGTACAGATCAAAAGATATGTGAAAAACATTACTAATTTGGCAAAGGAACTCAAACCACTCGAGGTTGATAGTGCCTGGAAGAGACTGGTAGATGGTCTCTCAAATGTAGGTCATTGGCTTGCTAGCATAGGTAAAAGCTTATTATTCAAAATTCTGATGCCAATTGGTATTATAGGTCTTATTATATTTTCCATTTTCTTATGCTGTAAATACCGCAAGCGCACCAAAAAGCACGAGGTTAATGCAAGAGGAGTGAAACGAAGTGTGGATGAGATTGAATTAGAGGAAGTGAATGATCAGATATACAAAAAGGTGAAGACTTCTCACCCTGCTAAAACTGAAAGAGAAAAGCTAGAACGGTTGCTGGAAGAAATAGAACTTTATAAAGTGTGAAAGAAAGTTGGCATCTGGTTCCATTATAATTTGTGATGATAGTAGATATCATCAAAGAGGGGATTGATGAAGCAAAGCTTCGCATATTTTGCGGCTTGCCGAAATCAAGAACCTCGTTTATGTGTAACAAGGTAACCCGTGTATGTTTTACTAACATTTTTATTTAGTTTGGAGAAAGACCGTGAAGCTTGCACATGTGTTTTACTAAAATAATTACTCGTGTCCCCTAAAATGGCCGCTGCTTGTATTTTAGTTACTGCGCATGCGTCAGCCACACTCACGTGTCCTGACGCGTCTGCAGAAGTGGAGGGAAAGTTATGCGCATGCGTAATTCATAGCTGTGCTTATCATGTGGTACAGCTCGTGCCACTGCTCTTGTGTCCGTCTCAATGTAGCTAACATTTAATTGCATAAGTTTATTTCTTGATGATGAGTTAAAAGTACAAACCCTGTGATGTGTTTTCCTAATGACATTATTATGTATTAATTTGTTTTCGCTTACTTTTCATGTACCGCGGGAAATGGGGGTCTGAGTGAGAGGAGAGCCATATTGGAGGTCCCTTCTGCGCCTGTGCGACATTCGGCAGCACGAGGGACCTTGGCTGATGGAACATAGCCAGCTGGCAGTGATGGGCGAGATGCTCCTGAGAAAGTCACCTCTGCCCTGCGAGAACAGCGAATGTGGCTTCTTATATGATACAATGTAATGTTGCGCTACTGTTAGCTCATGGGAACCCCAAATCTGCTAGGCGGTACCCAAATATGTAAATGAAGGCTTCAAATCGTGTATTGTGATTGGTGTGTTACCCAAACCCTACCTTAGGACCAATCGAAATTGAGGGATTCTGACACTTTGCAACATTGGGGGGTGGTACACTGTCCCCAAACTGTATATCTACCCTGGGTTCACCTAGTGAACCGTCCGACTTGTCTGGTTTAGCTGACCTGTCACTGACCCAACGCACTCAATAGGTGACTGAAGATACAGAGCGCTGCGGAGCACTCTGTCCGAATTTGACCATAGACTAAGGTTCTACTGAACCTTAAAGTGCTGGCAAGGCACTTAGCTGGGAGTTCGCTGACCCAATCGGGGTCTTGATCGATAGCTGCAGAGCGGGTGGAGCGCAGGCGTTGCTTCCGAACTGTGGGTTCCGGTCCTGTCCTGAAGAGGGTCCTGTCCTGAGGGTTTGCTGTCCTGTCCTGAGGGTCCTGTCCTGATTCCTTTTCCGAGGGTATCCTGTCCTGTCCTGGGTGTCCATTCTGCACCTGCTGTCCTTTGAGGGGTATCCTTCCTTGAGGGTTTCCTGTCCTTAACTGACCCGTGGCCAGGGTTTGGTTTCCACACCTTTTCTAGGTAAATATTACTCTGAACCTCTTGAAATTCTTGCACCTTCTGAATTTCTAACTTTTGCTTTAATAAAGTTAAACATTGCATATGTTATATTTCCATGCCTTTCCGCAACTATTGAACTATCATTTATAATTTTGCAAAGTTATTCCTATGTCTTCTCATTTGTTAGAAATTATATTTTGCATAGTAGTGTGTCATTTTCTGATATGGTCTAGAACTTCGTTGCCTAGATTGTTCAAAGGCCCCTTCACCTTAAGTGAAGCGTGTTATTCATTATAAGCTCTTCAATAGTCACACACACTTAGTCTATCCCTGTCTAGATAATACTGACTTATATAGTATTTTTCTTGTTACAATTTATTAGTACATTTGATGATTACTCTGTCATTATTTCTTTCTGCCTATGTGATTTACGTTATCTTGGTTATTAATTGCCTTATTTTACTGTACCTCATGCAAGAAAACATTGAATTTAGATAAACATTTTAAAACTTCCAGTTGTCCGTGGTCATTTAAACAGTATTTGAATGTTATTGGTTGGGTTTGTATTTTGCTGCCTTTCCTTTACAGCTAGCTCCCTGATTCATTGTGGTCATTAGGCACCTGCATCGGTGGATGGTAAGTCGGGTGCACTGAAAATTGGTAGCAGGGAACACACACACACCAACTTGATAGAGCTCGTGAAGTCACCCGATCGATGTATATGGTGATTTGAAAAGTATATGGGCCCTGAAGCCGGAAACGGCGAAAACTATTGGCCGGGTGGCCTCGCGCGCTCTATCAGTTATATATTTCTTAGAAACCAGAACATGGAGTTAAGAAGAACACATGTGTATTTGAAATGTTTATTTACTAATGCCGTCTTCTCAGGCGTAGTATCTTAGATAATACAAGTACACATATTATCAGTAGCAAAATTACCAGCATAGTTACTAGTACATAAAAAGCGAATGGTGATAGTATGTTAACATGCTGTAAATGAATAAGAGTTAGCAACACTTATAAGCAGCCGCGGGCCGTGGAGGGAGTTACGGTGAGGCAGGGAGGCGGGGAGGGGGAGAAGCAGGGTGGAGAATACAAGTACACATATTATCAGTAGCAAAATTACCAGCATAGTTACTAGTACATAAAAAGCGAATGGTGACAGTATGTTAACATGCTGTAAATGAATAAGAGTTAGCAACACTTATAAGCAGCCGCGGGCCGTGGAGGGAGTTACGGTGGGGCAGGGAGGCGGGGAGGGGGAGGGGCAGGGTAGAGAGGGCTCCACCCTGCTTCTCCCCCTCCCCGCCTCCCTGCCTCACCGTAACTCCCTCCACGGCCCGCGGCTGCTTATATCTCACCCTCCCTAATACACATATTATATTATTTGCTAAGAAGGTCTCTTTGTGTTGGTTTAGGGCGTGCCCATACTTTAGTGTCTTAGATTTGAAGGAATCACATCAGCATACACCAGCTCTCTCTTCATGTGAACCGCATCAACTGTTGTGTATGTGTGTTCGGCAAAGCAATATAAAACCCGCCTCATGCCCAGAATTGGCAGAAGTTGCACTTATGTTATGAGTATGAAGTCGTGGAGATCAGACCTCATAACAATTCTGTATCGTGTTGTTCTTGAAACTTTAGCACTCGCTGTACAGATATAGTTTAACAAGCAAAGCAGATAGTAGAGCAATAACATATTATTCTCATGTAAACCACGATGAACTACTAGGTGGAAAGCTAAAGCAACAACTAAGTGTTGTGTGCAGAAGTTGCAAAAAAGGAAAAATGGCGTTTAAACCGGTAATGAGCCCATGCTAACTTAACACGGTGTAAAGATATCCAGGACCTAGATGACACCTCCCCATGATCCGGAAACGAACTGAATAAGATAATAGAAGTGCCATCTCATGAGAGCAGATTGCAAGTTTATATGTGGACGGTCCGCAAGGTAAAGCATTAAAAACTAGGAAAATTTAATGCTAAAGAAAAATAAAACAGCCAAGTACTTTATCGAGTCTTAAGCCAATAGGCAAGGTAAATAATAAAAACTTGACAAATAAGTCAATGAATTGTCAATGAAATGCTAGTACTCAGCATATCAAACATGAAAAAGGTCTATGACATAACTGTGTATGCAAAATAAGCTGCAACAGCCTCCAATAGGAAGTCACCGTCTTCATCCGAAAACAGTTCAGCCATCCAATTTAAAAGCGGAAAAGAACATACGTGCTCTCCCAGCACCGGATCCTCTATCACCATCAGAGGAAAGCTCGGTGGGTTTTCAAGAAAGCTCTGTTCCAAGAAAGACTGTGCTGCCGCCAATAAATTCCAGGGACCAATTAGTCCATGCATCAATGCCACAGCCATAATCCTTTCGCCAGGACAAACCAACTCGTGAGTAATGATAGGAGTCATCAGCTGATTAAAGTCGACGTCAGGAGAAACCGGTCCGCAGAGACACAAATCAATGGCCCAATCGAAATCACAGGTCAGGCAGTGAAATACAGGCTGGACACAGGTGAAGTAGGAGAATCGAAAAGATAATCCATATGCCGTGCTTAATATCGCCAACGGCATTGTGCCATAATATTCTAGCATGCGATTGCGGAACAGTATCAGCAGCTGCAGGGTGGGAGGTTGCATAGGAGGGACATCCATATTTAAAAATGTAAAAAAGCACAAGAGCGTCCGCTGGTAATGCAAGTAAAAATGCCAATCCACGAAGCAGAGTGGAGAAAATAGAATGAAAGAAAGCAGGGATGACTCCAAAGATTTTCTCAAATGAAGTCACGAGACTACTGGTAACAACTTTAAAAAAGTGCGCCAGGGCCTTTGTGGAGGATGCGTTAAAGATAGTCCGAACCATCTTGCTGAAATTGAAAGGCAAATCTGAATTGAAAAGGGTCTGCACCTCTGTACGGGTGTTCGCTATGTGAAGCACGAAAGTTTCACGGGCCGAACTCAAGGCCACCTCTCTCTGAGACAAAAGAGCTCTTATTCTTGCCATGCCGTTGAAATCTCTCCCAAGGTTGGTATTTGTGGCCAGATTGAAAACTCCCTATGTTCATGTGTGGGAGAAAATAGAACATTTCTGCAGCAAATAACCCGTTCACTTACTGTTACGATAAAAGGAATACTTTTAATTAACTCAGAACAATCTTCATTATTGAGCATCAAATAACTACCATTTTCCAACAACTAGAACGTGGGGATGATAGCAGGAACTGGCGTGCCTTGCAACACGCAAGCCATATTTGGTCGGTGTTTGTTGCATGAACCGTGTAACTGTATGTGCCTACACATTAGTGAATGATCTGGCGTCTCAGTGCATTCCTCTCCATTCAGATAAACTTCTTGATCATCTTTGAAACATCTGTATGTGTATGGAAGCGACCAGACCTCATGAAGAAAAGCACTACCTAAAGGTTCATAACGACCTATTGGTATATATTTCATACAATTTGAAAACTTATATAAAGCAAAAGGCAGCGTTATTAAACCGTGGATAAGGCACGTTGCCAAAAAACCCGCAATCCTCTGCTGATGATGTCACTGAGCATGTCATGAATGATGTAATATGTGACATCATCAGCAGTGGATTACGGGTAATAGTATCTCTAGTTTACTCCCCTATAGCTGTCTTTCTTTTAACATAAGTGTCTGTTTCCTTCCCTTATACTTACTGTTTTTGGTTCGCTTCCGGTTCGCGTACCGGCGAGCGAACTGGGAAGCGAACTAAGAGAAATAGAGGTTGGCACAGTTCCAAATATTGTACCAATTTTTTAATAACGGGGAGGTAGTTCTGAAAAGAACTTTTTTTTATTGTTTTTGTTGTTTTATATTTTTTTTATTATTTTTCAGAACATTTTTTTACTTTTTTTGAATTTTTCTGAACAGTTTTATATTTTTTGGGGTTTTTCTTGGAGGGGGCAATGAAAACGATTCATTGTAAAGGGCTCAACAGGAGCAACAAAACAAAAAAAAAGTATTTATTATTTTGGGCGTTTCGTACAAACTTGCATATGATAGTCAATAGCTCTGTTGATCAGAGTGATGCTTCTTTCTCCGTAGCAAATGAATCCATCGCAAAATACGCAGATGTGTTTTACTTCACCAAATCTCATTTGTATATTTGGCACCATCTCCCTGCCCTCTGGTCCCGTTACTTCCGGTACAACAGATCTTCTGGCCATAATAGGGAGATTATCTAGGTCGTTCCGAAACTGTGCAGCACTGTAGTTGTTAGGATGCCACCTAGTCATATGGCGATGCATTGTGTAGTTTCCGAAACTGTATTTCTTCTCGGTTCCTCTGGGCAGTCTATCTTGACATATAAGGCAAGTTACGTATCTTGCATTTACTTTTTTCTGACCTTTGGGAATTTTAAAAAATTGCCAAATGAAGTT